>NC_073254.2:101256250-101891071 GCF_029289425.2 Pan paniscus
AAGCATACAAAAAACATAAAGTAAGAAAAGGACACCTTATTCAGCAAATGGTGCTGGGGTAATTGGCCAACAACATGTGGAAGAATAAAACTGGATCCTCATCTCTCACCTTATACAAAAATCAACTCAAGATGGATCAAAGACTTAAATCTAAGACATGAAACAATAAAAATTCTAGAACATCAAAAAACTCTTCCACTTATTGGCTTAGTAGGCAAGGAATTCATGGCCAAGAACCCAAAAGCAAATGCAACAAAAACAAAATTTGGCAAATGAGACCTACTTAAACTAAAGAACTTCTGCACAGCAGAGAGAGAGAGAGAGAGAGAGAGAGAGAGGAAACTATCAACATAGTGAACAGACAACCCACCGAGTGGGAGAAAATATTTGCAAACTATGCATGTGGCAAAGGACTCATGTCCGGAATATATATATATGGAATTCAAACAAAGTAGCAAAAAAAGCCCAAATAATCTCATCAAAAAGTGGGCAAAGGACATGAATGACCAATTATCAAAAGAAGATATACAAATGGTCAGCAAACATGAAAAAAATGGTTGATATCACTAATTATCAGAGAAATGAAAATTAAAACCACAATGAGATACCACCTCACTCCTGCAAGAATGGCATAAGTAAAAAAATAAAAAATAATAATATATTTTGGTTGATGTAGATGTGGTGAAAATGGAACACTTTTACAGTACTGGTTAGAATGTAAACTAGTATAACCACTATGGAAAACAGTATGGGATTCCTTGAAGAACTAAAAGTAGAACTACCATTTGATCCAGGAATCCCACTAGTGGGTATCTACCCAAAGGAAAATAAGTCATTATATGAAAAAGACACTTGCACACACATGCTTATAGCAACACAATTCACTAGTACACAATTCACAATTGTGAAAATATGAAATCAACCTAAATGTCTATCAACC
Organism: Pan paniscus; assembly: GCF_029289425.2. Classification (NCBI taxonomy): domain Eukaryota; kingdom Metazoa; phylum Chordata; class Mammalia; order Primates; family Hominidae; genus Pan; species Pan paniscus. The sequence continues at coordinate 101,257,191 of NC_073254.2, forward strand.
AATGAGTGGATAAAGAAAATGTGGCATTTACACACCATAGTATACTACTGAGCTATAAAAAGGAATGAAATCATTGCATTAGCAGCAACCGGGATGAAGTTGGAGACTATTATTCTAAGTGAAGTAGCTCAGGAATGAAAAACCAAATATTGTATGTTCTTACTTATACATAGGAGCTAAGCTATGAGGACACAAAGGCATAAGAATGATATAACGGACTTTGAGGACTTGGGAGACAAGGTGGGAGGTGGGTGAGGAATAAAACACTACATATTGGTTAGAGTGTACACTGCTTGAGTGATGAGTGTACCAAAATCTCAGATATCACCACCAAAGAATTTATCCACGTAACAAAAAACCACCTGTTCCCCAAAAACTATTGAAATAAAATAAAACAAAAAGTCTCAAACCATTATTTCATCTTCGTGGTGTGGATTTTCCACCCTCCTCCATTTTTACTCCATCTCTCTTCCAAATTATATAATTTTATAGTGTCACAAATTATTCACTTATAATGTATCTATGGCAAAAATGAATACCTATAGGTAGAAAGAATAAAGCCTGCAAAATTAGAAATTTGATTCTACTGTTAATACTTCAAAAATGTAATCTTAACAATTTAATAAAAGTCTTTTCTAGTATGTTGTTTTTCTGTCTTCAATATTTTTAGTATTATGCCTTTACAATGACAATAGTATTTCTGCATGCTAAAGTTTGTGAAGCAACGTGGTGTAACTGATACAATAGCTTTACTATAGTTTTACTATGTTAAGATGTCTGAACCTCAAGCTATCCTTTATCAATTCATTTTGAGCCAAATATCTCAAGCACTATATTTTTGATATTACATTCCCTTATTGTGTGTTACCTGGCTTTTGTTGAATAGTTAAAAGCCTAACCCTGTTCATTTTATACTAACATTTGAATACTATTTGAATGAAAGTTTTTCTACTTGTAACATAGAGTAAAGCTTTCATCACACAGAAGCATCCCAAAATTTGTTTTGAGGTGCTAACTTGCCAAAACTTTGGGTGCACTGTAAGATTTTTCATTATTTAACTTCAGAGAAGTTGCATTTCTCTTGTGGGTGAGTAATTTCTTTTTGCCAAAAACACATTAAATTTTTGATTAGTAGCAAGGAGATGAGCCATGTTGCAGACAATGCATTACAAAGAAGACTTGTTTTGGTCTACATACTTATATCCCTGTTGATCCTCTTTGAATATCAAACACATAACATTTTCCCAGGTTTGTTTCTTTTTTTCCTTAAAAGTTGTTTTGTAGGATAATAAGTTTAGATCAACATAAAATACTTTTTTCCAATCTGGCATTTGATTCAGTGAGTTTTATTCAGAACATTTTATTATATAACCATCTAGATTATCATTAAATTGTATTATGCTTATTTCATCTACCACTTAATCCTCTTCGGAGAGATTATGAGTGGGACAAAGTTAGAAAAAGTAAAGGAGTACTTATGTTAAGGTGTTTAAGCTTATCTGATAACAGACAACATTAAAACTAATGGTTGTTGGTAGTGACAACTAGATCTTTGCTCTATATTTTTCAGATATATAATTAAGAAGCTCCTTGCATTTTACCCCTTCCCTGTGATTAAAAGAAAAAATAGCTTCACCATCCAAAAAAAGTGTCTACTTTTTGTTTGAATACTTAGGATAAGTTAATACCTGTATGATCTATATCTAATCTATCTATCTATTATCTATCTATCTATCCATCTATCTATATCTATCTATAAATCACAGAACTTGCTTAATATTAAAAAAACTTAAAGCTTATATGATCACTCTAACTTTATATATGAGAAAACAGAAATCTGAGACATAAGTAGGTTTTCTAACATCACATACCTAATAAGTGTTAGAGTTTGATTCAGGCCATATCAGTCTGGCTTGATAGTCTATGCCTTTCTATTATGCCAAATCTACTGCTTAGCCAGTGTTGAAAGTACTCTGACAGTGGCCTAATGGTATCACAAATATAAACAGCTAAACATAATTTACAAAATAACATAAACAGATGGAGAAACACTTTAGTTTTCAAGCAGTAAGTTTTGTGATTTAAAAAACAGAGACAATTATCCCCAAAAAAGACTAGTTGTCAAATTCTTTTCTGCTAATGCTGTCTAATTTGCTTTCAGAGGCTTAGGAGACCTCTCGGGCCCAACCTTACAGAGCTTATTGGCAGACTGGAGTAGTCTGAAGCAAAATTGTAGAGACTAGAGGCAGAAATGCTAGGAGCATGTGCAAATTCTAGTGAGGATAGATCTTCTTCCTAGCAGAGGAGCTTAAAAAATTTGTTATGAGGAGATATTTTGAGGGCAGAGAGCTGCAAATATCAAGAAGTTTCAAGAATTAGATAGAAAAGTTTTCAACTAGATCATAGAAGAAACAATTCTTCTGGCAATTCAGCTGATTCTCATGCGCTTTGGGTTATCTGACATGAGCCTAGAAGTGATACGCTTGGGCAGATAAAGAGTTTTAATTATTCTCCATTGGTTTAAATATTTATTCAGGGTCTATAAACAAATAAGTTTCAGCTTGTCTATATATCATACGTATCTAAGGTAAATATGTTCCACATATGTTGGAAAATACATTTTTAAATTTTTAAAAAAATATTAATCTGTCTTTCCAAAGAGCTTTGAGCTTCAAGAGCAGTAAAGACTGCATTGAAATCAACTATGATTTAAACTAGGATTAAAATATTTTTATTTTATGATACTTTATGTTATGCTTAGTACTATTCTAAAATATAATATCAAATAACATTTAATCATTTTTTACATAAATACTTCATAAACTGGGACTAAATGATAAAGAAAGATTAAAAATATTTTATACATGAAAGGATTATTTATCTTCTAAATATGAGAATAGGTCAAATTACATTGTATGAAAAAATATAACAATAGGAAATCTCATTTATCAGGCATTTTCCAAAATATACATTAGATAAAATCTTATATAGATCAGGCACTATTAAGTGACAATACACAGAAAATATTATTAAAATAAACAGCAGAATATTACAGATGATTCCAGATTATTCTATTAGCATTTCACATGGAATTTCCTTTTGGAAAGTTAGTATCAGCAAGATGCCAGGGGCATTTGTGAGAGATTTAGAATGGCTTAGAAGTGGAGTGTTTGTTCCACTTCTTCCTGAATGATAGTCCTTGGTTCACATTTTCCCCTTCATTCACTTTAAAAACTCATTTCTATGAATAGCTAATTCATACCATCAATTTGATTAGGAAACATTACTATATTATAGAATTAAAATGATTTATTTGAAAAATTATATAACACCATCAGAGAAATAAGCATAAAATGTAAAGATGATAGAATAGATAACATGGAAGGGAAAAAGAAAACATTAGAAGTCTTATTAGAGGAAGGGCGAAGGTATGGTACTGGAAGCATTATAGTAAATAGATAAATGCCATAAAAATTTTTTTTTGCACAAAATCGTTAAATAAAAACTGTTCATTAACTATAAAATTGTGTATATATTTTCCAAACAAAATGTAAACATGTATGAGCAGAAAAAATTAAGATGACTTACTAGATTTTTGCCACGGTTTTTATTTTTATGTTTAAAGAAGATGCAATGAAACAATCACTTGCTTCCATCACCAGAGATGACCAGAAAGTTTAGTAGTCAAGCATTTTGACACATAGAAAAGATTAGAAAAAAACATTTTCACCATTGAGTTACCCTATGTCTTAAAAAAGATCACTGTATAGACAATGAGACACATATTCTTTATTTTTTTTTCCAATCTGGAATGATGATTGGCAAATAAATGCTTCTTACCTGTTGAATGAATGAATGAAGTGTGAAAGAAAGCAGGGTATGTTTGAATTATTGAGAAGATTCACTTTGTGTGTAATTTTCTTATTGGTCATTCTGTTGTATGTTTGGTGGTAACTGGTCAGAGACTCGAAGGAACATGAAATTTAATTCATATAGAGCTTAAAAAATAGAAGAAAGAGTATTGAATGAGGAATAGGTACATGGATTTTAGTCCTCACTCTGCAACTGTAATCTTCAGCAAACCATTTCACCCTCCTCAGTCTTCTGATTTATAAAAGTCAAGAAAAGTGATAAAATATGTATTGTTTCTCCTAGGTTATCCTTCTCGGGATGCCCCAGTTCTTGTTATCACATGCTTGTAAATATTACATCATGCTATATGTAAACATTTAAAGCACAGTTTAGAATAAAAATATTTTTTATCATTTTTTTACTTATTTTTCCTGTTAAGTCATCCTTATCACTATGACAAAATGCTTACATTGACTTTAGGGTGCTTTATAAATTATGAAATCCTGGTGAAATATATGGCATTACTATGAGCCACATTCATTTCCTCATGTCGAGGAACTGAATTTTTCTCACTGTTGTTACTTAAATCTTCCATGATGGCAAAAGTTATATACTTTTGTGAAACAAGAAAAACAAATAGGGGACATTAACTTATCTTTTTCTCCAGAATTTAAACAATAGCAAGAATGCAGAAAGCAAAATAGAAACATCTATGGGCTACTCTTTAAATAATTTGAAATATATTGTACATAAATATATATTCATTCTAAGACATAGTAATGAAACTAACACTGATGTATCTACCACTTACATTAAGAAATAGAATATCGCCAGTTCTTGAGAGTCCCCCAATGTGCCCCTCCCTAAACACTTTCCCTCACCCCTAAAGAGGTAACTACAATCCTGAATTTTTCCTAATCGCTTCCTTTCTTATTGTAGTAGTTTTGTCTTATTTTATATGTACTCCTAAATAATATTTTATAGTTTTATTTTGAAATACAGTTAACATATGGCAAAATAAATCTTAAGTGTACAATTTGATAAAATTTAAAAACAGGCTGGGCACAGTGGCTCACGCCTGTAGTTCCAGGACTTTGAGAGGCATTTTTGGGAGAATTACTTCAGGCCAGGAGTTCAAGACCAGCCTAGACAACAAAGTAAGACCCCATCTCTGCAAAAATTTAAAAATTAGGGAGGGTGTGGTGGCCTGCACCTGGAGCCCCAGCTACTTGGGAGACAGGTGGGAAGATCGTTTCAGCCCAGGATTTCGAGGCTGCAGTGAGCTCTAATGATGCCACAGAACTCTGCCTGGGTGTTAGAGCAAGACCTTGTCTCAAAAACACAAAAAAGAATATGTATATGTAAACCCCTACCCAAAAAGATATAGAGCATTTCGATCAACCCAGAAAATCCCCACATACCCCTTTTCACTCAATATCCCCACCACCGATTCTGAGGCAAACATTTTTTCTGATCTTTTATCATGAATTAATTTCACATTCAATTCACTTGTTCATATGAATTGAATTCTATGGTACATATTATTTTGAGAATGACTTATTTTACATAGCATCATGTTTATCATATATATGTTCAAAAACTTAAAAATGGTCATAATGAGTAAACAAACCAGGGAAACCTAGCAGAGAAATGAAACTCCATATAAACCTAAAAAGGGTTCTAAAATTTTAAAGCACAATATATGATATGAAAAGTTTACTAGTAACGTGGAATTAATTTACTACTGTTGAGGACTTAAACTTCAGCAAGTGCTGTAGCTGACCAAAGACATAGATTCTTTCCCTATGAGTTGTTTATGTAGCTATGGAAACAAATCAAATTCTGAAAAATACTATAATAAAAATTACAGGAGAATTCAAGGAAACAGTGGTAGAGATTTGACTATCCTTTGACTAATTGCAACGCATTAATAAAATATTGGTTCTAATTTTTCAGGGAATAATAAATTGACTTTAGGCTGTGGTGATAAGAGAATACTTCATGGAAGAATTAAATGTGGAGCTAAATATTATATAATATATAAAGTTTACATAAGTAGAGAGGAGAGTTAGGAAATTCTCTCCAATAGTGAAGAGTGGAAAATTTTTAAGTTATGTTAAAAGAGTATCAAGCAAAACAGACTCTTAAAGTATCTCCTCAAGATAAGTCAATCCATCTGAATACTAAAATGATTCCAACTTCTTTGTTCCTCCATATCTTTACATAAATCCTTCTAAATTACTGCTGTAGAGAAATTATAAAAATTAAAACGAAAACTGGAGCTTTGAAGAAATGACATCTAGTTTTGAAAATCTAAATTTTAAATATTAATTTAGGACTAAGGGAAAGAGCAGTTAATTTGTGAATAAATGGGCCTTCTTTAAATGTTTTTCTTTAAATATATCACCAGGAAGTTATTAGTGGATGCCTGCATTAAGTGAATGATGCACAAGTGAAGGAAAAGTGAATAAATGTAGTGGCACAAGGAGATCAAGAAAATATGTGACACTAAGTATCACTGAGAAGTAAAGCATAAAAACAGGACTTGACAAAAGATAAATGGGAAGTTACAGTAACACAAGAAGGTATAATATTTAGCAAAGCATCTTGTGAGAGATGAGGAAAAAGAGCAAATGGCACGGAATCAGTAGACTGAATTTAATTCCCAGTTTAATAACTTATAAACTGTAATCTCAGCAAGACATTTGCTTCTTTCTTCACTTTATTTTAGCCTCTAAAGTTTTCTCAGAGTTGGCATGGTGAACTAACTTAACGGTGACGCATGCAAAATTTCGTAAGTTTTGTACTTAGCAGATTTGACTAGAACTCAGATCATGAATATGAAATGATTTGTAAATGATATGAAGGTATCTGTAGAATTTTGCTGAAGAATTTTAAATTTGGAAGGAGTGCAAACCATAGGCTCTGATGAAGAAAAGAGGATTAAGTGACATATTTTAGGGTATGTTTATTTTTGGTTAGTTGTTAAAGTTTGTCTCCTACATACTGGAATCCAATATCACATCTGAAAATTTGTGACTGGTATGTTCTAAGAGAAAAAAGACTTAGAAGGATGTCTGGGGAGAACATTTTTCTGAATGTTCTGATGCCCATAATTATTGCCAATCAGCAATAAAATTCATGTATCTTGATTTTAATGAAAGTATACACATACAACTTTTAATAAAGGTATTTATCATAAGTGATACACAGTTTTGTTCTTAGATGTATGTCAAAGAATACTCTGGGAACCTAATAGAAATACCAAATGTCTTTACTGGATATTATAAATATTATACGTGTATATATTGTATATACATTTATATATAATATATACATTTATATATATACACACACATACAATTTTCGTGTAATTTCAGCCTTCACAAAACCCTGAGAACTCACCTAATGAGGAGGTTCAAGCATTCATGATGAAGGATTCCTGTTATAGGTCACGGTGGTGGTTGTATCTTTCCACGAAGCAAAAGTACTCGTTATATTATTTTAGCACAACGAAAGTATAAATATTTACATCAATACTTTTGAATTGAATATATATGGCACACACATTTCCCTCCACACACAAAAATGTTATATCAAATATCTTTATAAGACTATCTTATTTCAAACTACATTGGAGTAAAAAGAAAATTCAGCGGTTTGGAGATTCAGTGATTAGAGAATAGAGCAAGACAGGAATAGAGAAAGCTAAACTTAGAATTCTAGAACAATGATATGGTTTATTGCAGCTCCAATTCAGAAATGAAAGAATGTGTGAGTGAATAAATGAGTGAGTGAATGAAATGAAATGTGTCTTCAGAGCCAGCCAATGAAAACAGCAATGGCAGTGAAGGGGCAAGGTGGCTGCTGACATTTTTTCTTTATCTTTTTTTTTTTAAATGTCCAGGCAGCTATGAATGCAGCTATGAATGCAAAACCAGTGGCATAAGAGTTACCCATCTTTTAGCTTCTAATATGAACTGAAAATATCTGTGTCGTTAGATCTTTTGCAGCTGAAGGCACTTTATTATTATTATTTTCTAATAAAACATAACTTCTCAACAAACCAACCCCTATACTCCATTCCACCTTCCCCCAGTGTTACCTTTCTAATCAGACTCAACCACTGAAGGATTTAAAACTTGGCCAGTCAAAAGGGGAAAGAGTCTCTCTTCTGTGAAACTGCGTCTGTAAAGCCTGGCTTTTGCCCAAGCCACAGGAACTTTAAACAGTCTGCTAGCTCTGTAGGCACAGACAGGTTCAAGCACAGAGTGGGATGAAAGCTGCTACCAGGCTTTTAATCTTGCAGGTTGCAGAAGCCCTTGATGTTTTATGTCTTATTCTCTCAAAGATGGTTTATAAATTTATGACAGCAAAGTAAAAATATTGTTAAAATTTATTTGTTATGTTATATCAAAAGAGGGAAAAGTGGAAGAAAAATAGATAAATTATTCTGAATATGAGTATTTATTTAGATTCAGAAAACGATTCAGACTGTCAGAAAGATTTACATTCACAACCTTGGTTTTACGTTTAATTCAACTCCAACATTTTTCAAAAATAAACTTTATTTTCATTTTGACGGCATAAAATAAAAGGAGAGCAGCTCTGAACCCTAGCTTTGACGGTCAATGCCTATGTGACTTGGGAGAGTTACTACCTCAGTATCTTTGTTTATAAAACAGGAAAATTATTACATATGTTGACTAAATACATAAATGAATATGTGAATGTGTGAAAGAAGTGCCAAGAAAACACAAAACTTCAATAGTCAATTTTATTAGCATTAATAGCATGACATCATTTTATTTGGCTTTTATACATACTGGTAATTGGATACTCTACCTTTTAAAATGTTCAAATGAATATGGAACATATAAGTCATATTGGAACTTATACTCAACAGATAGGTTTGGAAAGTATTGACCTACATTTGCCACTCTGTTGAGATTTCTGGCTCAAACATTAAACCAAATAAACTACACCTAAAAATGTCCTGATCATTTTGGGGGTTAGTGTATACAGATAATAGATACCCATTGTCTAGGTGCTACACTTAAAGAGTAAATAAAGATTTTTTTTTAATCTGGCAGCATTACACAAGTTATGGGGGGTGGGAGCAACCTCCAATGTGACATCTGAGATCATGATTCATTCCAATAAACAAAGTATATGACCCTTTAAGAAAGCTTTCTTCACACATTCTTTCAAAACTCTTTTTCTCAAAAAATAATTTTATTTTTCTTAAATGTATACTACTCATCATGCATTTTTTCTCAATTTACCTCATCCTATTATTGGCACAAAAAAAGAAATCAAATTACCTCCAAATTTTACTGATGTCTATTACACATTTTTTGTCCTGATTCAGCCCTGATATGTTGATCCATAGGCTATATGAAGGACTTACCCTACTTTTTTTAAATTCTAAAAATCTAAAGAATGAAACAAATTACAGAAATTATATTTAACTGTAGATGAAATTATACAGAAGAAAAGGCTTTTTAGGAGTGATACTACAATAAACAATCCCTACATAGTTTTTGAAGTGAACAATTAGGTGACTTTATTCATACTTAACATTTGAACATGAATAGACTGAATTGCTTCAAATATACGTGTGGAAAAAAACTTGTCAGGAAAAAGTTTATAAAAATAAAGGTAGGTAGGATAGAGTTAAGACACAATTTATAAATTGTCCTCTGATATGATTAAGGGCTTTTAAAATCATCAGAGTCAGTCATAAAATATAATTACTTTATAATCTATGTGGTTATTCTTTTTCATTTACATTATCAGTTTCTGCACTTTTACCACTTCAGCTCCCTTTCTATCCCACTATCTTTAACTATTGCATTTGCATTTCTTTTTTGTGTTACAACTGAGAATATTGATTATAAAGTACAATGACATATATTTTCTGAGGTTGCTCCAAGTAGTGGTGGGTGTAGGTAAAATGTTTACCGAAAGACATTGCCAAGTTTAAACAGGGCCTATGAATATTTTATGCAGTGAAATCTTTTGCAGATGTAGAGATCTTTGAGTCTGTATCGTCAAGAAACTCCCAAAATTGTTTTCAGAAGTTTTACTGAACTTCTGAAATTGAATTACATTAACCTTATTTGTCTACAGAAGTTGTAAAAGATGATCTGTTTGAAATAATAATGTAGCCAGTAGATATATTTATTACTTAATGGTAAAGACATTTGTATTCTTCTCATTCAGTTAAATTTAATTCAACAGGTTCATGGGACAATTGACCCGACATGATGAGAACTAGTCATAGTCTATCTCTTTAAAAAGCCCAACTTTATGTTATGTTTGTAATGTTTTGCCTCATTATGTTCCCTTATAACATCCTGGTAATAGTAACTAATAATAGAAATGAGTTTGGGAAAAGCATTATCTTAGTAATTTCTGATACAATCTCCTTCTCACACAATCATTCTTGTTCTTCTATGCAAGATGTTCTTTTTTCTCTGATTATGTTCTTGCCCTGCAGGCTGTAGTGGTTTGCAAGAGTGATTGAAAGTTTCGGAAGTGGAGTTGAAAACTTGTGAACCACACTGTTTACCAAAAGGAAAAGAAAGAAAAGTTGGCCACTGCTCACACTTATCCAGTTGCTTTTATGATGTCTTTAGAACAGGGGAAATGATGCTCACAGCTACATTCCAGTTTGTGTGGGGTGAGTGGGAAAACAGAAGAGAGGAAGGCAGGGTGCTCCAGTGACCTGGATAAAGTTACTTGATTACGGCAATTTCCTTTTGTGTAAATAATTCTCAAGTAAAAAAAAAAAAATCTAAAAGTAGCATAATAGAATAAAGGAGTGGGAAAACATCATAGTTTGAAACTGTGTGAGATATTATACACTTACATTTACAAAGGGAGTTATCATTAGCTAAAAAAGGCTATTGATATTATTTATTATTTTTTAAAATAAGATATAAAAGAGAGATTTGAAACATTTTTATTTGAATACTTCTTTAACAATTTTTCCTGCACTTACCCTATTGAATACTATGTGTGCAATTACTATTCTGAAATTTAAGCTACAAACGAACACTTAGCACTTGAGATAATTCACTTTCTAGACACAGAACAAACAACAACACTCAGCACTAAAGTAGTAAGTAATTCACAGTAATAATCCCAGATCACTTGGAGAGGAGAAAAAAAGAGAAAAACTAAAATAATATCATTTTTTCAAAATGTGGATTTTCTTTTCTTCTCTTATTTGTCCCTCTCGTCATTGGGTGACAGTGGTGTCTACATAGGACAAAAAAATAATAATAATAAGGTTTTTTCCTGAAGCAAAAGTTGGCTTCTTAAAATATGCTTCCTTCAAATTGACTTTGTTGTATGAGCTAACGCAATGATAATAAGGGAAGGCAGTTAAAGTAGTAACAAGTTTGAATTCAGAAAATGTGACAGGCAATAGGTTGCTGACTACTTACAATATACTTGAAGGCCTGTCCTCCTGTAGAAATGAATAGTTGTATACATGATAAAATCAGGATAAGAGGTTGAATGTAAGTGTATACAATAAGTATAAGCTGTAAGTGTAAACTGAATACAATAACAATTTATAACATGAATACATGTAAATTACTCAATATCTTAAATATATTGATATAAAATCAGCTTAACTCATTTTTTTCTAATATGTGAAAGTAGTTGCTCAAAAATGATCTTACATATTCTGAAAAGCTTCATGTGGAGTAGAAGAGTAGTTTTTATATTAGCTTAACCTTCAATAGCTGAAGGATTACAAATTAATGCAAAAATTTCCTAAAATTAAAGCTGCTATGTGGAAGAAATTAAATGGGGTATGATCTTCCTTTGGGTTTAAGGCATGCAGAGGGGACAGTCTAATTTTTTTTTCCAAAATGAAATATTTCCTAATTTAGTTTTTACTTTCCTTTCTTAGTTATTTCTCTTTAATTCATAAGGCTCTAGTTAAAAGAACAGTAATTAATTTGTTCCTTTCATTTACTTGTGTAATAAAATAACCTGAAAAGTACTCTGTGCTCACACTCCTGTTTGACTCAGTTATAACAGACCAGTTCTTAGATGTTTTTACAGCTAGTCCCTGAGACCTTCCAAACCAAGTGAATAAATCCTCAATAAATTGTCTGACATTTTCAAGTGCTAAAATAGTTCAAATAGTTTCCTATATCCTGTGCCCCTCCTCATTTTATTTCACATCTGTGTTTGCCACTAATTAAAGCCATCTCTTTTTTATTATTCTTCAAATGTGGAGGCTTTAAAAATATTTTTCTTTAAGAAATATCTGTTATACAATTATATATTTTTACTGCTATGCAGGTTAATTTGGCTGACAGAGGTGTACCCCCTGCCTCAAGCGAGAATGTTTTAAATTTTTTCTTAGGGAAACTAGTGTGAAGTAAAGTTAATATTATATTTATAGTAAGGTAACAGGTATTTGTCCTATTTATTTGGATATAAATTAGATTTTAAAACAGATTTTAATTATAATTTTATTTTGATTTCTGTATGCATTTGACCCAAAATGGCTAATCAAAAAATCGGAAAAAAGTTTTAAGAATTGCTTATTTTGTTTTCAACATTTTATGAGACTTACGATGCCACCACCAAGTCCTTCTTTTTCTTTTCTTCCCAGACCCTGCCCAGTAAAGTACTTCAGTAGGACTGCAAGGGAATGTAAAGAAAGTTACCCAGGTTACCAATCTTCCATTGAGGGGTATGTGTGCATATCTATGTTTTACATTTTGGGGTGTCACATTTATTTTCAGTCATGCTGAAAAACAATTGTATTATGAATATTTATGAAGCCATTTATTCTGGATTTTCTTACTATTTATTTTCACATGTATAATAAAGCTTGTTTATATAAGAGCCCCTATAAAGATTCTCTCATCACTGTTATGTCATATTTTCTACGTATAATATGACACACATAATATTCAGATAAAAATTCCAAACTCACTGGTAACTATACAGCCCTAAAAAGAGGCAGTGGGTGCTTTACGCAGGGAGTACCAAAGGTAAAGAGGTACCCACACTAAAAGATTCAATTGTATGAATCGAAGCTCCAAAAATGTAAAAGAAAACAAAAACGAAGGCAGAAAAGACTAGTAAATTTGGAAAGTTTGCTTTTATATTTGCATGGTGTCTGCTTTGCAAATGTGTATGGGACATAATAGGGCACAAAAGCAGTATCTCTTTCTTCTGTTTTTCTTCTACCCTCAAACATTTTGAAAGTTCCAGTGAGCCAACAATTGAACATGAGTGTCATGCAAGAATTGTAATAGTAATAGGAAAAAGAGTATGTATTTTTGCAAAACATTGCTTTTCATTCCAGCAGTAGAAAATATGCACGGCTGTTTATCTTGGTTTTGCTGCTCCTTTGCACTGTCCAACATGGGCTGGCTGGCTGGAAGTCTTTCCACAGTCGCTTACAAGAGCTTCACTATTCGTTAGAGCAATAAGGAGATGCTTTTGAGTGTGTTGAGTTAAAAGCTCCATTTAGTCTTTCAATCAATCTGCTTATGTAACTTAAATATTTTTAGTGCCCGGGAGTTCAAAGCAGCTAATGTGTTGTGTTTCAAAATGACAAATAGAACACACTAAAAACAGCATTAGAATGTTTTCCTAAGCAAGTTTCAGGGAAATATGTGGTGCTCTGAATGGAACTCCACATAGCATTTTGGCCATCTGAGCATTTCCTTCTCTGTGCTCAGGCTTCAATGAGTCATTGTGCCTGGCCTTCTCTGCTCCCAACAGGTCTGGGCCTGACCATGAGCAAGCAGTAAGCAGAAGCGGATTTCATATGCAGCTCCCCAGTGACAGAAAGGAAATATTCCTTCTGGTAATTTATTGATGAGCTAAGTCCAGATATAGATGCCAGTTTCACTCAATAGGGCATATTTGTGGCTTGGCCCTAATCTTGAATGGCAGCCAAGAAATTCCTACCAGGAGTTACCAAGAGAACAAACTCTTTCTTAGTATGAGATATTAATAAACTTGTAGAATTAATTCATTCTAGGGAAACTATTAAGAGGCATTTTTACTATAGACTGTCTGTTACCAGGAAACTAGTTGAGATATTATAATAGCTCAATAGCATTTTAGCCTCCTTTCATTTCCAGAGGCATTTATTAAAATCTTATTAGTTGAAAATATCACAGTCTTGACTCACTTGCTGATCAAAATGTGACACTGAATGTATTCTCTGGAGAAAGAAAATAATTCTTATTAGTGCACTTCCTTCAGCAGTTGCTGTCTTAAAATTAAAAACTTTTTAAAAATACTGAATTTTATTTAAATATTGTAATTAGAATACAAGGTCCAGAATAAAATTGCAAAAGCTATTTTTATCACCCCAAATGTAGGGAATACATATAATTCAGTTGCTTTTCACATAAATTGTAGACCACATGGAAGGTCTGTTGAGTAAGAATGTCAGTTTGTAGATGGAAAACTAAAAGTTTAATTGATGGTCATGTTATAGGATATCTTTCTCATAATAATATACTAAAATATAGTCCTATGTGAAGATTCATTTTGATTACTTGAATATATAGCCATGTACTTTAATTCAAAAATTTCCAGCTTGTAAACAAATGCGTTTAATTTGATTTAGCCAAACGATTGATGTATGCTAAGAAAACTTAAATTTATCCCACAAGAATATGTGACTGTAAAGTTTGATAAGGCTAATAGATTTTTCAGAACATGTTTTGAAGGCATATTGCTCTCCTCAAGAAATATAAGACCTCTGTATTTTAATTACATAATACATTTAAATTTATTTTTATTCGTCCCTTTGTATCTTCTTTCGGCTTCTAAGACTACCTATATCAGACCACTCCCAAGTCTTCACACAAAAAGGCTTGCATGGTGATGACTCACTATTCTCTACAAGTTCAGGCCTACAAATTAGCATACATAAAAGAAGTTATGGTCATTAATTACAAAGCGGGGTTATTTTATACCATTTTCTTAATCTCATTTTCCAACAATGCATTGTGACAATCCTTTCACATTAACCTGTATAGATCTAATTTATTATTTTTAATAAATTATCGAGTAGCTGTGCCTTAATTTATTATCCATTTCTATATTGATTTATATTCAATTTTTGTTTATTTTTATCTATTACAAGGTAACAAACTTATGCTTTTATACTTATAGGTGTTTTGTTTCCCTGTGATGAACACCCAGGAATGGAATTTCTGGGTTAAAGTCTCAATGTATTTTGTATTTTAAGAAATATTGCCAGGCTCCTTCCCAAAAAGGGTTGCAGCAATTTACATTTCCATTAGCAATATGTGAAACTACCCTTTCCCTAGGAAAATAAGTATTCTAGCTCTTATAATTGTTGCTGATTTAGTGAATACAGAATCATGTAGTATCATAACTTATCAATTAGGAAAATGTAAATTAGAAAGTTACTCATCTTTGGTTTGCCAATTTCTGGGTTAAAGGCTCTATGTATTTCTGACATTTTTAAAGAAATATTATTGTTAACACTTTAAATTCCATCAGCAATATGTGAAACTAACCTTCCTCTACCAAAATAAGTATTGTAGTGCTTCCTAATTATTACTAATTTAGTAAGTACTAAATAATATAATATCATAATTTAATTTTATTATCAATTAACAAAATGTAAATTAGAATAACAGTTAATAGTCTGACCATTTAGATTTACCTTTCTGACTTCCTTTTTTGGCTTTTTATTTTCTATAGGTTATATTTACATATTTGCTGCCAACATTTACGTTGAGTTTTTTTTTTTTTAATTTCTAGGAACTCTTTGTCTATTCTAGATAAAATCTCTTTATTTCATTTAACAGTATTTTTTCCAAATTTCTTTTTTTTCTATTAAGTTCCATATAATATGCTTTACTATAAAAAGCTTTAATTTATATTAAATTATTGAATGTAGAATTTTTGAAAAGCCTCTTGGTTTCCAGTTTGGGTTAAGAATTCTGCAATATTCCTGAAGTTTGCATGAGATGTCACTCCCTGATTCATTTGTAATACTTTATTTTTTAATGTTGATATGTAAAATCCTTAGTCTATCTATCTGTAATAGATTTTTGTCAGTGTGTCAGGCCCTGCTCTATGCATGATTGTGCAAGGCTTGCACTGAATAACACTATGAGGCACCATTCGCAGAACAGGTACAATTATCTTGACAATTTCTAATAGATGGAAACAAAGTTGAGTAAGGCAATTAGTAAATAACACTAGTTTACTGTCATAATAAATTATTTTAAAATTCTGTATTTGTGTTCATAAATAACATTTCTCTATAGTTTTCTCTAGTTATATTTTTGGGGGGGTTTATAGTGGTATTAGAAAATAAACTGGACACTTTCCCATCATTTCCCGTGCCTGAAATTCTTTTAATAGTATTGAATTTTTTTACATGTCAGATAAAGTATGGCCCTTATCTAATCTATGTCTTTTTGTATTAGTGAATTTTAATCAGTTTTCTAACTTTTCTATCATTATTAGTCTATTCAAATTTCCACTTGATCTTGGATCAATTTTAGTAATTTGTACTTTCTAGAACAATCTTATATTTCCCAAAGGTTTTCAAAACTATTGCTATAGAATTCTGTGTATTACTCTTTCAAAAATTGTGTAAGCTTTCTTGTGGTTTTAATCATATCTTCTTTCTTCATACTAGTTTTAAAAGTTATTCTTTACCTAGTGTTGTTTTCTTTATTTTCCTTAATTAGGCATATAACGTGTTCCTTTTACTAGCCTTTGTGTAGAATCAGCTTTTGGATTTATTTACCCATTCTAATATTTTAGGGGGCTACTAAATTTATTAATTTTAATTTTAAGTTTAATTAGTCTAATCTATTTTGTTTTTATTATTTTGAATTTTTTTAAGTTAATTACTTGGTGCCCTTTAAAAATGTTCTTCTGTCATGATGAAGGCATTTAAGTTTTACACTTTTCTTCCTTTAAATACTGAGTTGTGTATAATCATTAGATTTTAATATAAATTGTTCTCATTTGTGTTGCTTTCTGTGTTGTATATAATTTTTCCTTTTAATTTCCTAAATGTTTCAAGTGTTGTTTAGTATTCTTAATTTTACATATAATGTACTCTGATCAAACCTACATGTTTTTCTAATAGTACTAGATTATAATATACAATGTGTGCTGCAACACCTCCATTATTTAATACTTTTTTATGTTTTTTTTTTCAAGTAGCTATTTGAATTTGTGTAAATATTCACTGGTCTAAAAAATGCTTATTTTCATTTCAAAGGCAATGCTTTAAACAAATATAAATTGTTTAATTGATTATTTGCCTTTGTATATCCACACTTGTATTTTAGCTTCCAGATGTATCAAATGTAGAGAAGTGAAATCATCCTACATAATTGTATTTTTGTGTATTCTCTGTGTATTTCTAACAGTTTTTACTTTTTATATTTAGCTGCAACTTTTGTGTTACAGATTTTTTACTATGATTTCTTTCAGAAAATCATATAACTATATAACGAAATCTTGTTTAAATTCAACTTTATTTGGTATTACTGGAGCTGCTGCTATTCCACTTTAAGTGCACTTCCTGATTTCTTTTTTACCAATTTCTTTATCTTCACTTTTTAAATCACATTATTATTAGTGTTTCTGTAGATGGCACCAATAATCGTTTCTAATCTAATCTTGCCATTTCTATCTTTTAATAGTACTATTCATTTACATTTAGTATGAAAAATATTTAATTTTAGTTTTTTCTTTTATTATATTAATACACTTTTACATTATGACTTGCTCAATTATTTCACCTTTTCTAGCTAATTTTAAAGTTTATTTACTTTCTCTTCCTTGCAACTTGTAATAAAAATAGCTTACTCTACTTTACATTAAAAAAAAATCAAGTTTTTCCTTCACCTACTATTAAGGGCTCTTACTGCTTTCCTCCACATCCTAATAAGATGAAACCTTTAGAATTATCTTCATTTTACATCCTCCTTCCCTTCTCTCACCCATTAGATAAAATTTAGAAATAAGTTTGTTAATATCACTTTATCCAACTCTAGGGTGTGAAATTTTCTTGTGTTTTATTTCTTCTATAGTAACCATACTTCATGTTACACTTTATGTTAACAAACAATCTAGCATTATCCATTTTTATTTAACCATACATTATATAAACTAAATTAGATATATCAAATTAATCATGTATTCATCTATCAGATAATTTTGGAATGCTTATTTTATGTGACTCTTCAAGCTCTGGAGTCTAGCCATGACAAAACAAACATTTTTGCTGTCATGGAGTCTGCATCCTAGTAAGCTTTTCATCATTTAGTCTACTCCTTGATTTCTCCATCTCAAATCTCATTATGGCTGATTAGTAGTAGACCGTGGTATTTAATCAAATATTTTCCTTTGATAAAATAAGTGAATTCTGTGGTTTGAATATGCCCTCCAAAGTTCATGTGTTGGAAGTTTAATCCCCAGTGTAACAATGTTGAGAGGTGGGGTGTTTAAGATGTGATTAGGTCATAGGTTTCTGCCATCATGAGTGGATTAATGCTGTTGTCATGAATGTAGATTAGTTACTGTGGGAGTGGGTTCCTAATGAAAGAATGAGTTTGGTCCCCTTTCTCTCTCACATGTGTGTGCTCTCTTGCCCTTCTGCCTTCCACCATGAGACAATGTGACAAGAAGGCTCTCATCAGATGGAGCTCCTTGATCTTTGACTTCCCAGCATGCAGGGCCATGAGCCAAATAAACATCTATTATTTATAAATTACCCAGTCTCAGGTATTCTACTATAGCAGCACAAAATGAACTAATCCAGTGAACAATAATTTTCTTGAATTTTTTCAGTTTGCTGAATAATATCTTTCGGCAGCCTTTTTTACTCTACTGTAATGTCCCATGTTGCATATGAGAAATTAGATGCTAATCTTGCATTTTACCATTTGTAGATAACTTAAAGAGAGAAGTATACGTGTCTATACTTGTGTGTATGTGTGTGTGTGTGTGTGTGTTTCTGTGTGTATGATAGAACTAAAAAAAAAAACTGTGGCTATTAGTTGGATAATGATATGGTTCAGCTCTGTCCCCACCCAAATCTCACCTTGAATTGTAATAATCCCCACATGTCAAGGGTGGGACCAGGTGGAGATAATTGAATAGTGATGTTAGTTTCCCCCATACTGTTCTCATGATAGTGAATAAGTCTCATGAGATCTGATGGCTTTATAAATGGGAGTTTTCTGCACAAGCTCTCTCTTTCCTGCCACCACGTAAGATGTCCCTTTGCTCTTCCTTCATCTTTTGCCATGATTGTGAGGCTTCCTCAGCCATGTGGATCTGTGAGTCCATTAAGATTAAGCCTCTTCCCTTTATAAATCACCCAGTCTCGGGTATATTTTTATTGGCAGCGTGAGAACAGACTAATACAGATAAAAATGTGGAAGACATAAATAAAGGATGACACGCATGTAGTGTATATACATTTACTGTATATAGCTAAAGAAAATGGTTGATGCTGGTAAAATTTAATGAGGTAAGAACCGCAACTGGGAGAACAAAATTAGGTGGAGATGGGTTGGGCGCGGTGGCTCATGCCTGTAATCCCAGAACTCTGGGAGGCCGAGGCGGGCGGATCATGAGGTCAGGAGATGGAGACCATCCTGGCTAACACGGTGAAACCCCATCTCTACAAAAAATACAAAAAATTAGCCGGACGTGGTGGCACACACCTGTAATCCCAGCTACTCGGGAGGCTGAGGCAGGAGCATCGCTCGAACCTGGGAGGTGGAGGTTGAGGTGAGCCGAGATCGCGCCGCTGATCTCCAGCCTGGGCGACAGAGCGAGACTCTGTCTCAAAAAAATAAATAAATAAAATAAAAATTAAAAAAATAAAATTAGGTAGAGATGATGAATTTAAATCAGAATTCTGGGATCAAACCATGAAGAGACTGAGGTTAAAAATAGGAGAATTTTCAATGTTCTCTTTCACTGGTAATTGTTCTAATTACTGCGAAGAGATAGGAAACACTACGGAGAAGCTGGGCGCAGTGGCTTATGCCTGTAATCTCAGCACTTTGGGAGGCCAAGGCGGGCGGATCACCTGAGGTCGGGAGTTCAAGACCAGCCTGACCAACATAGAGAAACCCCGTCTCTAGTAAAAATTAAAAAAAAAAAAATTTAGGCCAGGTGTGGTGGCACATGCACATTCCTGTAATCACAGCTGCACGGGAGGCTGAGGATGCAGTGAGCCGAGATCGCGCCATTGCCCTCCAGCCTGGCCAACAAGAGAGAAACTGTGTCAAAAAAAAAAAAAAAAAAAAAAAAAAAAGAAAGAAAGAAAGAAAGAAGGAAAACACTATGGAGAGACTCTCCTAGAGAAGCCAGAAATGTCTTAGGACTGTTTTGCCAACAGAAAGATATATGCTAAGTTTTAGGGGGTATAAGTTTTAAAATTAAGAAATATAAAACTTGCTATGCAAATTTCTGAGTTTTGGTTTCCTTATGTCAAATAGTTGTAATCAATGCACTGAATATGGGTTCACAAGTCAAGAAGGAATTCTTCCCACCGAAGTAGTATGTACAGTAGTTAAGCAAATAAACTCTAGAGCCAGGCTACTGTGGTTTGGATGAAAGTTTTCCTCTATAATACTTCTGTGGTATTGGCTGAGCTAATATTCTACTTAAATATTCTTATCTGAAAAAGTGTATTAAATCCAACCTCACAGAATTTTAGCAATAATTATGTGAATTAAGTGAATTAATAACTGTATAATTCTTATGAAAATAAGAAATTGGAATTTTTTGTTTGTATTTGGACATCAACTACTGCAGAATGTGTTTCCACATTAAATGTATTTACTTGTCCTGATTGTAGTGCTTTAGCATGAACTAGCAGATTAAGCATTGTTTTCAGGTTTTCACATATATTATTTGCTAGTACAGGTACATAGGATAATAACAAATAAATCTAAGATTACTCTAATGTTTCCATTTGTGGTATGAGACCACTAATGTTGACGAACATACATAACATTCATTAATGTTTAACATGTCATCATAGTAGGACATAGTGTTGCTTTGTATCAAAAGTATTAATTTCTGAAACAAAACACTTGATGCCAAAAAAAGTCAAAGCCAGTAGATCTCCTCATGGAGCAAATATATAGAAATAATAAAAAAGATGTAATAATAACCACCATTATCCCCCAAATATGTGGACATTTCAAGATCAGAAATCCCTAAGAAACAAACAAGAAACAGTAGAGAGAAGTAACAGTAATCATGAGAAACTGTGGTTGAAAACAAGCATGGAAACATTCTATCATGGAAAATAAAAATATATATATATTAGAATATTCAACTCAGTAAGAGAGGTATAGCAAATGAAAAACCTTATATTCAAGACATAGAGATACTTGAGCAATATAGAAAGGAGTTTAAAATAAATTTAATAGTAAGCTGTAAAGAGATAAGGGAGAATAATATATCAAGGATCAAAAACATTTTGTTATAAAAATAGCATTATTGAGAGTTAAAAAATTTACACAAAATTAATATTAAAATAAAAATTTTGATCAATGAAATCATTGCAAAATTGTACACTGCCAATGAAAATATTAGTAGGCTGATCGTCCAAGCCAAGTGTTTTATTTCCCAGAGATTACAGTCCAAAAAGACAAAATTATTTTGAAAAATGGAGACCTGTGGAGAATAAAAACTAGAAGTTTCAATATTTATTCATAGTAATGGGGGAGAAGTGAAGAATGGATAAACTAGAGAGAATAACTTTAAATATAATGATCACAATTTCTCAGATCTGAAGAAAGTTATAGTTTTTTATTGAAATGATGCACTAATACCTCTGGATTTAAATGACTACATTTAGACAATTTTGCTGACATTTTTGAAAATAAGGGATAATGAAAGAAATGTAAAAGTTACCAGAGGAAGAGGTAGACAATACACAAAGAAATGGCCTTCAAATTGGTAGTTTATTGTTATTAATAATACTGAATACAAACAGGTAATAGAGAAATATATTTGTAACCCTGAGAGAAAATGACATCATAATTTTATACCCATCAAAATTATTATTTCAAAATGTAGGGTAAAATACCCATATAATTACTTGGAAGGCTAACCTCATGAACAATCTGTAGGAAATATTAGAAAATATTTTATAGCAGGAAGAAAACAAATCCAAGATATATAAGATGATGCAAGCAGCGATAAAAAGGTATTAAAATAAAAAAGTTAGGAGGTATATGACATAGGATTATTGTTTTTAATTGAAATACAGATTTTCATCACAGTATCATATAAATATCTAAGAGTGAATGTTTACTTTTAACATTTCAAAATGTATTATTTTTACCTTTAACAAGATTATAAAAATATTGGAGAAAATGCTTATTGAACACTGTCAATCAGTTAGTATTCACTGCTAACTGAATATATATCCAACTGACAGAATGAAAGATTCTATGGAATCTTTTCTAAATGAGATTTAGTGTTAATGGAAATGTCCTATAAAAATAAATACAAGACAATGAAACTAAGTTTTTTCACGTGTGAGAAAATAATTCAAAAACTTAAGTGTTTGTTGTTACAGGAGTCACAAGAAATTCTTGTGAAGTTTTTACATTATTGGAGAGACATTGCATATAAATGAAAGTTAAAAATTTAAGCTAAATTTTAAAAAATGTCAATGATATCTCAATGCAATATCAAGAATAAATGCGAATTAAGTTAGGGCCACTAGTCTCTAATAAAAGTAATTAAGAGATGCTCAGTTATTAGGGCAATGAGGCTCAAGATGGACCTTATAAAATATGCAGAATTTGATCTGCATAAGACATTCCAGGCAGATAAAGTACACAGGAAATTTACACTATAAAAAATAATTTATCCCATTTTTGCCCTTAAGATCGGTCTGTGCTCAGGAATAATGTGAAATAAGTCGAGCAATGTTCACTGGAAAGCAATCCACAAATGACTGAAAAACAATGGATAATTGAATAAAAGAGTAAAAGTATGACTGAATAACTTCCATGGCAGGTTTTTGCTGTTGTTGTTGTTGTTGTTGTTGTTGTTGTTTTAAAGAAACTCCTTGTCTAGAGTTAGAAAGAGTTGAAATATGTACGTAAATGTACATGTACGTTGCTGTAATTATGGAGATTTAGGAGGAATTAATGAGAGTTCAACAAGTGAAAAGGATCTCCAAACGCGTAAGTGTGAGAAAGAATATCATAAATATGAGATTATTCAAAGAGCTTAGCAAGGTTCAGGGTATTTGGCAAGTGATGGTGAATAAAACTAGAAATGTCACCAGTGCTCAGCAACTTTGTGAAAAAATAATTCTGTCCAACTGCCAGCCTGGTTTCCTATGATGTTGGTCTCTGCCATTTGTCTACAGGAAAACTCTGGAATTCATATACTGAAAAATCCCAGGTTGAGCAGTATGGTAGACAGAATAATGGCTCCAAAAGATGCCTGCATCCTAATCCCCAGTATGTGTGAACATGTCAAGTTATACGGCAAGAAGGAATTAAGGTTGCAGATGTGGTTAAGATTCCTAAGAAACTGACTTTAAGATGCGAGGTTTTTCTGGTTTATCTGGTTTTCTTATTAAAATAGCTAGGTACTGAGTTAAGTTGTCATATATATAAATATAACTTAACATTATATATGACATTATATAATGTCATTTTATATATATATATAACATTATATATGTCATATATAATGTTACATTTTTGACATACTACTTGTGCAATGAAGAATACTAAACCATTCACCACTTATCATTAAATACAACATCTAAAGGAAAAGTAAATAGTGACTGGGCAGGGCCACAAAGTAGTAATGCACTGTGACATTTCCATGTATGCATAACTATATCATTTTTATTCTTTTATGGTAGGCGACATTTCTACAGTGCTTCCTTCATAGTAACTCTGCTAGTCACTACCCCATCATTTTACTACAGATATTCAAATCCATGCTTCTTATTTACTTCTCTCATGACTCTTCCTAAAGACTCATAATTAATGTCTTCCTACACAAGACATTCTTTCCACTCTAGACACACTCCGTTGCTGAGTTTTTCTTCATAACTCACTCTCCTATTTATGTCATACAAAACCTCTTAACAGGTATTTGTTCTTAATAAATGTAGGTCCAAATTTCTTAGTGAGAATTTTAATACCTTAAAAATTCTGCCTTCTAATTACTTCCAATTTTATGCATATTATGCTTCTTGCAAGCTGATATACAGGTGTACTCCTTACATATATTTTACTTCTAACACTTTAAACTAGTTCATGTTGCTCATGTTGTTTTCTCTTCTGAGAATTTCTTTTCCTACATTTTCACAAGTCCAACTTGTAATTCTGCTCCAAGCTTCAGAGTAAATGTTACCTTCTCCATGAATCATGCCTTGATCTATCAGTTGGAAGTTCTCTTTTGTTTCTGGAATACCATTTTATTTATGAAAAGCAAAAGGAAAGTCATTGAATCCCTAATAGGTGTTAGAGGATTTACCTACAATATCTCATTAAGAAATGAAATAAAGGGAATAATCATTTTCTCATTTCACAGCTGAAGAAAGAGTCCGAGAGAAGTTAAGAATCCTATCCAAGTCTATACAACTCATAAATTGTAGAAATGGCCAATCTTCCCAAACATCAGGATCTTTCATTCTTGTCCATTAAAGTCAAGAGATGCATGTTGTTGTATTATTTATTAAGAATAGAAGAAATTTATGAATGGTCTTAGTATGTGTAGAAAAAAAGTTAGTGTAGTTAAATTTATGAAACAAAATGTGCAAAACATAAAAATAAATTCTGTGCTGCATACTGATAAGGATTGACAAGAAGAGAGCAAATACAAGGAAATATCATTTACATTTTGTATCTCTCGTCCGTAATTTTTTACCACGGCAAATTAATTTCTAATGGTTTTTGATTTATCTTAGCTGATATGATCAGTTATGATACCATAGTTTTAATGCTTTCTAAATTTTAAGTTAATTTAATTTCGAGGAAGGAGAATAAGACCGTAATTTAATAACCCCAAAATACAAAGTGAAAATCCCTCTTCCATTTCATTTAGACACCCCTGTTCCTCAATCCTGGTTAAAGTCAACACTAATCCTTCCCTGCCTTTTTTTTGTTTAACCTCCAAGTATCTTTATGAATGCACATTGAAATGTAAACATAGATTACTTTGCATCATTTTACCAAAAAAAAAAGCCTATTATACATTTTGTTTTGTATCTTGCTTTTCATTATCAAGATAGAAATATGAACACTGGACCTACATGTGGATGTTCTAATTCTTTTGTATAGCTGTCTTTTTCTTGTTGTTATTTTTGCTGCAATTTGCTTAATCCCCAAGTGATGGACAGTTAGGTTGTTTCCAAATGTTCCCATTACAAACAATGCTGCAATGGATAAACGTGTATATGATCATTTCATATTTTTGCAAGTAAATCTGTATATTAAATTCCAAGAATAGAATGGACTATTTTCATTTTTCATTTCTATAGGCCGTAAACATAGGGTCAGTCTGTGTGCCTTACTTTTATGCAATGCTTTTATATGAATAATATTAATATACTACTCTATTAATACAATACTTTCAAAAATCTTTCAGATGGTCTTCAAGGAAGAATAGCTACGTGGCTTTGGAAAAGTTATTGAAAATCTTTGTGAATCAATTTCATCACAAGTTAAATGTAAGATAATAGTCATGCCTATCCAATAGAGATAAAGACCAAATGAATCAATATGTATTAAGCATTCAAAAAAAGAGTTTGGTTTTGTGGTTTTTAAATGCCTTGCTTACTGTAGTTAATTTCTTTTCAACTTTCATCATATTATAGGACTGACAAATAGCTTTAGGAGTTTAAAGGTTAAAAGTATACTTTCTGTCATTTTCTGATTGTTTTTTCATGCTTACATTATGATTATAAACATCAACCTAGTTTTTTTGCAGTAATATTTTTCAGGCATTTTCCATTTGTATTATGTTTAGTTAATGGTTATGTGTTGAAATATATTGAAGTGATATAGCGGACCCTTCCAGATTGTCAAGCACCTACTGTCTCATTAGGGTACTTTTTATGTGCTCGTACACACATTTTACTTGTTAGCCAAATAACTTATTGTTCAACTGGGCCAATTTTGAAAGTGAAAGGAAATATTATTTAACAATTTTATTGGAAAACAGGAGCTAAAATTACTCTGAGCATACTAAGAGGAATTGTCATCCAACATATATGCTAATATACATTGTTTGAGAACTTTAATTTCTTATCTTGAGATAAAAGTAAATGTAAGTAAAAGTTACAGTATTTTCTCTTGCACTGTAGTGACCAGTTCACTACATAGTTCACTGCACAGATTCCGGGTTTTGTCCATCCTAGTTGAGAGATCATTGGTCTAGACAATTTCTTTAAAAAGTTTTGCTATAGATTGAAGAAAATATGTTGGTAGATAATATTTTAAAATTTTGTTGAAAAATCAGAGAATGGAAATATTTTGATGTAGAGTGGCCTGGTGATGTGAAGCATAAAGGAGCTTGAACACATACATGGGTTCTATTTCTAGTTCAGCAAGTAACTCACAGGATGTTCTCCATGACTTCAATTAACCTCACTAGCCTGTTTGTTCATCTGTAAAATAGGAGAGTTCAACTAATGATCTTTACTTCATTGATTTTTGCATACGGCAATTACTTTATTAGAAATATAGTTTGTGTAATCCTCACTTGCTATTTGGGAAAACTCACTATTTGCCAAAACTTGACAAAACATTAGCTATGTCAGAAATATTGAGGACAATATAAGGGAAAGCATAAAACTTTTTCATATTCTTCCAGTATCCTTTTGATAATTTGCATATAATTTACTCTTTTTCCCTATTGCTGTTTTTTTCAGATTTTTACTTGTATGTTTATTCACAAATTCCTATTGAATCTGCGGTGGAGATGTTCCTGACTCCAACCTCAGTGTTATTTTCATGTTTCTTTTTATTTTAAGAATTAATATAAATTATTTCTCTACTTGGGAAATGGAGAGAATTTGGAACATTTAAAATTTTTTCCAGTTATCTCATATAGTTAAGATCTAAATTATTTGGTAGAATCATAACAACTAAATCATATGTTATAGACATGGAAAGTAAAAATAGTTTTTATCTTCAAGGAAATGTTCTTTTGTTGTAAAGTTCAATTAAAATGTGCAATAAATAATGGACATGAGTACTTCTAATAGGCTTCAGTCTATGTAATATCACGAAAACATGCTATAAAAATGAAAATTTAAATTAACAAATTATCTGATTTTCAAAATGTGGTATAATTAGTCTGATTAAGTTTCTTAAAAAATCAAATGCACTGAATTGTTTGTTATGTTGATATCATGCAGAAAGCTATGAATAAATCTTGGTCATGTTTACTTTCAGAGGAAAAGATGCAAGCAATAATTTCACATTATTTATTTTGTAAAAAGTAACACTTGTTTTCATTTAGAAATTAAACAGTAAAATTTGGATTGTTATTATTCACAGCAATAATGAAAGCTTTGTGCTAATTTCACTACGTTCCTGGTGACTAATTTGGACATTCACATTCAGGAGAGCTGGAATGAGAAAGAGCTCATGGAGAGTCTCTACTCCCTATTTGAAAAGAAAACAAAATTTACATCTCACAGAAATAACAGAACCCATACTAAAACTTTCTAAGTAGTTTTTTTCCCTCAGAGGTACAAGCCTCTTAAATTGGTGCCTAAAAATAGAATACCACTATGTTATTCAAAACCTCCCCCCCAGGTGGAAACAGTTCTCAGAAGGTGTGACTTAACGACAAGACTATAATTGAAGCATACTTTTAATTACGTTACGTGGTTCACAAAATGTGTATAAACATCAATGTTTATATATGTGTATCACTCTTAAATGATGAATAATGGATGAATATACACCATTAACTGATTAAAATTTTGCATGTTGTTTCAGGAATAAATATTAATGTCATACTGACATGATTGTGCACTTCTTTGTGAAAAAGACTGCATTACTCATGTTATGGTCATTTTCTTATACAGTTATCATGACAATCAAATGAAGGTGTTGTTAGAATAACCATTTTATAATTGAGAAAACTGAGACTTTGAGAGGTTAAATAACTTGCCAAAAATAACAGATAGCCCCAAAACCAGATCATAAATCCAGACCAGTCTAAAGAAAAACTACATGCATTTACTAGTCTATCCTAGGACTTATCATGTTTCATACTTCTAGTCATTGAATAAGGCTGTTTTGCTCATCACCAATACCTAGTTCAATCCTTAGCACAAAACAAGAAAATAGTAACAACTATACATGTGCCATGTTGGTGTGCTGCACCCAGTAACTCGTCATTTAACATTAGGAGTATCTCCAAATGCTATCCCTCCCCCATCCCCCCACCCCACAACAGGCCCCGGTGTGTGATGTTCCCCTTCCTGTGTCCATGTGTTCTCATTGTTCAATTCCCACCTATGAGTGAGAACATGCGGTGTTTGTTTTTTTGTCCTTGCAATAGTTTGCTGAGAATGATGGTTTCCAGCTTCATCCCTAAAACTTAAAGTATAATAAAAAAAAAGAAGTAAAAAGAAACAGGTGACATTTATTTTAATAAAACATTTTATTGAAGTCAAAAAAAAAAAAGAAAATAGTAACAACTAATGATTATGGAGATATTACCCCATGGGAAGCAATGCACTATGGACTATTTGATTTAATCTTTACTAAAACGCTGTGGAAAAGAAATTATAATCTTTATTTTAAAGATGAGGGAACCAAAGTTTGGAAAAGTTAAATTCCTGGCCCAAGTCACCTGGCCAGTGTGAAGTGAAGCTGAGAAAGGAGTCCAACCTCAGAGAATCTGCTTTTTACCAGAATTTCTTAGCATATATTCTAGTATATATTCTATAAATTATTCAACCAACTTAAAAGATTTTACTTTGTCATCAAGAAGAATTCTTCTTGTGATAATTCAATCTTAATTCAATGAGTATTTGCTGAGAACTATAATATCCAGATGAAGGAAACTCTATTGAAAAACAATTAAGACGCATCTGGAAACCCAGAAGAAATGAAGGAAGAAAAGCTCTGAGGAAAACATCTGTTATATACTCTATTATTTTATTTAAACCACCTTAGAGACATGAGCTTTTAGTACCACAGTAATAGACTCAATATTTTAGTAAAATAAGTGTTTTGACTGGAAATTTTATTTTTCTTTAGTTTATAGACTGTAGTAAATCATCAAGGATTTAAAAGCAGCCAAGGAGAAGTAAAATTAGAATTACAGCACTAAGTTTAGACACCAAAGGCAAGAAAAAAAGTATCAACTTAATGATGATCATATATATATATAACACCCTATCTTTCACGTCTCCACAGCACCTGAAATATTATTTTTGCTATTGAGTAAATCATCTAGTTTTTGGTGAATAAAGATGATCAGCACTAGCTAAAAGAATATTCATTCAGTAAACATAATCCTCTTTAAGACAAAAAGTAAGTGGCACTGAATTCAGGAAGATTTCAAGCAAAAAATAATGAAATGATTTTCAGTAAGTTTTTACTGAAACAACTCATTTTTCAAAACAGATTACTGCATGTCTTATTAGATTAATTATCACTACTACACATGCTAGTAAATATATTGCTGATATATTAAAGGTTCCTATTTATAGGCAGTTTATTTAAAACAAAGGCAAAATAAAAAACTTAAAAAGCTATTGAATTAACAGAAAAAAATAGCTGAATTGAATGTTTTATGGTAATTATATTAATAAAATAAAAGTAAGAGTTGTTGAATTAACTTGCAGTTAAGGTAGCAGATAGAATGTGTACACTCATGTCATCTCCCTTATTGAGTCCCATTTGAATAAAAACAGTTGTAATTATGCAAGGATGAGAGTAGAAGAGAACAAATAATAAAGCACAAGACATTTCAATAATTTGAGGGCTAGGGAAAACTGGTAAGTTTTTTAACCAACTGAGCGAATAAAGTTCCAAGTCACTGCAAAAGGGATATTAGCAAGTAGTAAGTCTATTTATACTGCAAAACTACACAAAGATTTGTTTGCTGATAGTGTAATCTTATATTTGCCAATCCTAAAGACTTCTCCAAAAAAAACTCTTAGACATGGCAAATGAATTTAGTAAAGTTTCAGGATACAAAATCATTGTACAAAATTCAGTGGCATTTCTATGTACCAATAACAATCAAGCTCAGAACCAAATCAGGCAATCCCATCTACAATAGCTACTAAATAAATAAATACATACATAAATAAAATACCTCGGAAGATATTTAACCAAGAAGATGAAAGCTTTCTACAGGGGAATCTACAAAAAACTGATGAAAGAAATTGTAGATGACACAAACAAATGGAAAAATATCCCATGCTCATGGATCAGAAGAATTAATTGCATTAAAATGACCATATTGTCCAAAAACAACTTACAGATTCAATGCAATTTATTTCAAATTACCAATCTCATTTTTTCACAGAATTAGAAAAAACAATCCTAAAATCCATATGGAACCAAAAAAGAGCCCAAATAGCCAAAGTAATCCTAAGCAAAAGAACAAAGCTGGAGGCATTACATTACCTGACCTCAAGTTACACAAGGCTATAGTAACCTAAACAGCATGGTAGTGGAAGACAAAATAGACACATAGACCAATGGAATAGAATAGTGAACTGAGAAATAAAGCCACATATCTACAGCCAACTGATCTTTGACAAAAAAAAAAAATACAGTGGGGAAAGGATATCCTATTAATAAATAATGCCGAGAGAATTGGATTGTTATAGGCAGAAGAATGAAAGTGGATTCCTATCTCTCATCATATACAAAAATCAACACAAGATAGATCAGAGACTTAAATAAGACCTGAAATGATTAAAATAGAAGAATAAAACCCAGGAAAAAACTTTTCTACACATTGGCCTAGGCAAATAATTCATGACTAAGACCTTGAAGGCACAAGCAACAAAAATACAATTAGACAAATGTTACTTATTAAACTAAAAATCTTCTGCATAGCCAGCAAAATATAATCAACAGAGCAAACAGATAACCTGCAGAATGGAAGAAAATGTTTGCAAACCATGAATCTCACATAGGGCCTGACATCCAGAATTTCCAAGGAACTCAAATAACTTAAGAATAACAACAAAATAACCCATTAAAAAGTGGACGAAGGACATGAAAAGACATTTTCTCAAAAGAAGACATACATATTAAAATACTCAATGTCATTAATTATCATAAAAACACAAATTAAAACCACAATGCAATGAGATATCTTACAACAGGCAGAATATCCACCTATAAAAAGATTGAAAAAAGATTTTGATAAGGATGCAGAAAAAAGGGAACACGTATACACTGTTGGCGGGAATGTAAATTAGTAAAACCTCCATAGAAAACAGTACGAAGTTTTCTCAAATAACTAAAAAAAGAACTACCATTTGATCCAGTAATCCCATAACTGTGTATCTACCCAAACAAAAAAAAAATCACTATATCAAAAAGATACCTGCATTTATATGCTTATTTTGCAACATTATTTACGGTAGCAAAGATACAGAATCAACCTGTCTATCAACAGATTATGGGATAAAGAAAATTTGTAATATATATATATATCTCTCTCACACATACACACACACACACACACACACGATAGAACCCTACTTGGGCATAAAAAAGAATGCAGTTATGTCTTTTGCAGCAGCATGGATGAAACTAGAAGCCATTATCCTAACGTAAACAACTCAAATGGAATGTCAAATGCCACTTGTTCTCAGTTATAAGTGGAGCTAAATAATGTGTATACGTAGACATAGAATGTGGAATAACAGCCATTGGTGACTCATAATAGTGGGATGATGGGAGGAGGGTGAGGGATGAGAAATTACTTAATGAGTGCAAATGTACACTATTCAGGTGTGATGGTTACACTAAAATTCCAGATTACACTACTATGCAACATATCTATGTAACCAAACTGCACATGTATCCGTTAAATGTATACAAATAAAATAATGATAATAATAAATATGGGATGCCTGTTTTCTAAGGAAAGGGTGACGTGAGCTAGAAAGAAGGAGACTGATGAAAATTCTTTATAAGGGAACAATTATTAAATCATATCATTGTGAAATACCCAGAGAGGCAGAAAAACGGGTGACAAAACAGATTCTATACCGAAGATCAGGCATCAGAATGGCATTATGGTTCTCAATAGCAACAGTTGAAATCTTGTAAACGCCTGGATTCTATACCCAGCTAAATAATTAATCGAGGATGAGGAGACTGTGGTCTACAAAATTATTTCTCTTATTCACCCTTTCCTGGGAAACCCAGTGAGAATATATCCCACCAAAATAATGGAATAAGCAAGAAAGAGAAAAAAGTATGATCCATCACAGGCACCAAAAGAAAAATGTTAATAAAATTCTTAGCAAAAAAGTGAAAGAAAATTTTGGGATCTTATAACTATGAAACAAATCCAATCTGAGTAAGAAGAGAGAGAGCTGAGGTGGGATGTTATCTGAAGGGAAAAATTAAAGTGGTCAATAATCTGAGAGATTTCACTACTGGAAAATTATATCAAAGGCTATGAAAGATAATAGTAATACATATTTCACTCTAGTTATCAATACAGCCAAGTATTTTTAAATAAGTAGGTATTAACTCCATGAAGAACCCACAAAAATGAAGAATGGAAACATCATAACAAAGTACAAGGCCAACAATAAACAATATTTATATAATGCAAAATCAATAGATACTATTTAAATGTTTCAATTAAATATACTATTATAGACATTTTATGTATGGGAATGCTAGAATGAACAGCTAAAATACCATCATGTGCCACATTATGACATTTCAGTCAATTATGAACCATCTATGTGACAGTGGTCACATACGATTATAGTACCATATTTTAACTGTACCTTTTGTGTGTTTAGCTGTGTTTAGATACACAGATATTTACAGTTATGTAACAGCTGCCTACAGTATTCAGTACAATAACATGTTGTACAGGTTTTTACCCTAGGAGCAATAGTGATTTTAATTATATAGTGATTTAATTATGATGATTTTAATTATGTTGGGATTACAACTTCTGTGGCACATCAAAACTGTGTATTCAGTTCTTAAAAAACTGTCAAACTCTTTTCCAAAGTGTCTGTACCATTTTACATCTCCTTATGAAATGGATGAGATATCTAGTTTCTCCAAAGCCACAATGACATTTGATAATGTCACTGTATTTTATTTTAGCTGTTCTTATGACTGCTTAATGACACCTCATCATGATCTTAATTTGTATTTTTCTAGTGACTAATCATGTTGAGACATTTCTTCTTAAATCCCTTTATAAATGAACTTTAAAATTTATAATAGTTTCAGATTTACCAAAAAAGTTGTGATGATAGTATAGAGATACTCCATATAGCTACACCCAGTTTCCTCCATTTTAAAGTAATACCTTACATTAGTATGGTACATTTGTCACAATTAATGAACTAATATTGATGCATAATAACTAAAGTGAACGTTTCATTTAGAGTTTTTTAGTTTTACCGAATGCCTTTTTTCTCTTCCAGGATCCCATCGAGGATCCCTCATCACATTTAGTTATCATGTCTCCTTACGATCCGCCTGGCTGTGATAGTGTCCCATACTTCTTTATTTTTGATGATCTTGACACTTTTGAGGAGTACTGGTCATGTATTTCACAGAATCTCCCTCAATTGTCTCATGATTACACTAAGGCTGTTGGTTTTTAGGAGAAAGATGTAGAGTACAGAGCTGATGTGCCACTCTTATCACATCGTATCAAGGGATACACAGTATCAACATAACATCACTACTGATGTGGACCTTGATCCCTTGGCTGATGTAGTGTTTGTCAAGTTTCTCTACTGTCAAGTTACTCTTTTCCCACCTTTCCATATTGTAATTTCTGAAAGTAAGTCAGTATATACAGCCCATGCTTTCAGAGTGCAGTTGCTAGGTATTTTTATTCCTATTGAAGAAACATTTCTTCAAGCCTTTCTCAGCTGACAAAGCAAGGAAATAGATGCATTGTCTTGGCAAGCACAGAGCTGCCATATTGAATACCATAAACTGGTTGACTTAATCAACAACAGAAATTTATTTTTCACAGTTTTGGAGACTAGTATTTCAAGGTCATGGTGCCAGTATGACTAGGTTCTGGTGAAAGCGCTCTTTCAGGTTGCAGATGGCTATTATCTGGATGGACTCTCAAATGGCAGTAAAGGAAGAACCTAGCCCTCTGACTCATTCTCATAAGGGCACTAATCCCATTCAAAGGGGATTTTTTGACCCTTTCTTTGTGACCTAAATCACTTGACCTAATCACTTGCCCAAAGCCTCACTCCATATACCATCACACTGGGGACTAGATTTCAACATTCAGTCCATAATATGCATGTACACTATGTGTGTGTGTGTGTGTATATATATATATGTATTTTTATATGTTACCTTCTGTATCCATCTTATGCTAAATATGAGTTGGTACTGATTTGTCTAACTCTATTCCATTACCAGATGGAATATTCAAGCCCTCTTCCCTTGTTTGCCTAAAACCTTCCAACATCAGTGAGAAGGCATAACTTGTACCATCCTACATTCATTTACTTAATTGTTCAATTCTGGTATACATAGAGAGTGGTTTCAGAAATTGTTATGGGAAACAACCTTATCAAATAGAATAAAATGTTTATGTAGGATTTTTTCTGTCTTTATTCTTTTATAGTCCTCATTCATTTTCAAAGTTACTCAGGTCATTATTATCTTCCCCACACTCCCTTCAAAGAGGTTATTGCAAATATTTTAGTACAATTAGATTATTTTGTGAGAGTCTGTATTCCATACTGGACTTCCTAGTTGTTTTTTCTTTGAATTTTGCATGCATTAAAGTTAACTTCATGATATAAAGATGTATGAATTTTGACAAATGCCTGGTGTTATACATCCACTATTATAGTACCATACAGAATATTTTCACAGTCCTAAAACAATCTCTTATGCTTTACTTTTACAAGACTCCCCCTGCCACTGAACCTAAGGCAACCACTGACCTGTTTATTATCTCTAGAGTTTGACCTTCCACATTATGTATGTAAATTGAATTATATACTATGCAGCCTTTTCAGACTGGCTTCTTTCACTCAGCAATATGCATTTAATATTCATTCATATTATTGCATGGCTTGATAGTTCATTCTTTTTATTATTAAATAGTATTCCATTGTATGAACGTATCATAGCTTATTTATGTATTCCTCTATTGAAGGACATCTTTATTGCTTCCAGTTTTGGGCAATCATAAATAAAGCTTCAAAACAATTTTGCATGTTGGAGTTTATGTAAACATGAATTTTTCTGTTAATTGAGTAAATACCTAGGACAATGATTGCTGGAGCATAAGGTTATGTTTATCTTTGTAAGAAATTTCCAAATGTCTTCAAAAGTGGCTAAGCCATTTTGTATTCCCACATGCATTAAATGAAAAGTGTTGCTCTTCAACTTCACCAGCTATTGGTATAATCAGGCTTGTGATTTTAGACATTCTAATCTGTGTGCAGTGGAATGTCTTTTTTGTTTGAATTTCTCATTTTCATAGTGAAAAATGATGATTAAACGTTTTTGTCATACACTTATTTTCCACCTGTCTATGTATTTTTTCTGAATGAGGTGTCTGTTCAGATTATTTGCCCAGGTTTGTTCATTTGTTTCTTATTGTTTTAAGAATTCTTTGTGTATTTTGAATGTAAGTCCATTTGGATGTGTATTTTGCAAATATTTTTTCTCACTTTTGTCTTGACTTTTCATTATCTTACCAGTATCTTTCACAGTGCAGAAGCTTTTACTCAAGTCTAGCATACTTTTTCCTGTCATGAATTATGCTTTAGTTTATATCTAAAACTCATAATCAAACCCTATATCATAAATATTTTTTCTATGTTCTTATCTAGAAGTTTTATAGTTTTGCATTTTACATTTAGGTCTATAAATAATTTTTATGTAAGTTGTAATGTTTGTCTTTAGATTTAATTTTTCACATTTGTATTTCCAGTCATTCCAGCACCATTGGTTTAAAATGATCTTTTCTGCATTGAATTGTCTTTGTGACTTAAAAAAAAAATAAGTTGACTGTATTTATGTGGGCCTATTTCTGAGCTCTCAATTTTGGTCCATAGATCTACATGTCTATTATTTTACCAAGAACACACTAGCTTACTTACTGTAGCTATTTCAGCTATTTTTCCTTGTGTGAGTTTTGGTAGTTTGTGTCTTTCAATGAATTGATCTGTTTTCATTTAATTTATCAAATTTGTAAGCCTATAGTTGTTCATAATTGTTCTTTTATCATGATTTTACTGTCCATGGGATTAGTAATAAAGACTTCTCTCTCATTACTGACATTGGTAATTTTTACTATCTCTCTCTCTCTCTTGTTTTTTTCCTGGGTTAGCCTGGCTAGAGGTCTATCAATATTATTGATCTTTTCAAAGAACTCACTTTTGGTTTGGTTTATTTTAATCTATTGTTTATCGGTATTGATTTCCTTGTTTTCTACTCTGTTTATTATTTATTTCTTGCTTTAGTGTTAATTTGCTTTTCATTCTCTAGCTCCCTGAGGTGGACGCTAGAGGTTATTGATATTAGAAATTTATTCTTTTCTAATATATGTACTTCATGTTATACATTTCCCTTTAAGCACTGATTTCTATGCATTACACATATTTTGATATTATTTTTATTTAGTTCAAAATATTTCAAAAATCTCTCTTGCATCCCCTTTTGTGACTTATGAGTTATTTGAAATGCGTTGTTTAATTTTTAAATATTTGGGGGTTCTCCGGCTACCTCTCTGTTATAGAGATCTAGTTTGATTCTCTAGACATCTAAGAACATACTTTCATTTCTATTATTTAAAAAATATATAAATATAAATATATATATATATATATATATATGGTGTTTTTAAATGGCTCAGAATGTGATTTTTCTTGGTGAACGTTCCATGTGAGCTTGAGAAGAGCTAGTATTCTGCTGTTGTTGGATGAAGTATTCTAAAAATATCAATTAGGTGAAATTAATTGATAGTGCTGTTCAAGTCATCTTTGCCCTTACTGATTTTTACTTTGCTGATCGTATTAATTACTAATGGAAACATTTGGAGGGCTCCAACTGTATTATTGGATTTGTCTGTTTCTCCTTGCAATTCTCTGTTTTTGCCTCACATAGGTTAATTATTCAAATATTATCAAACTATCAAAATATTAAAAGATTTCAAAATATTTTTAAAACCTTGATCTATTAGCATCTTATAAACAGTGTGTAAATGCTCTGCTACAATAGTTGAAAATAATAATTTTAATTTACATTTTTGTTATTTTATAAACCACAATAGGAAAATATAGTCTTGCTGAAGTTATCTTGCAGATAAATACAAGTTAGAAATCCAGTTGATATGTTTTTCTCTATTATAAAGTCTTCACATCCTTGTATACATTTAGAACTCGGAATTATTTTCTGTTAGAAATGGTATATTACATTAAAAAATGATGGTAGGTTTTTAAAGCAGGAGTTCTAAGATGTCAGGCAACTATTTACACACAAATTGCTTTCAGAAAGAAAATCAATGTATATAGATACTGTAGAAGAACAAATTAATACTTCTTGTGTGAAATATAATAATGGGAAATGTAAAATGACATACTTTTATGAAGTGAAGGATAATTAAAATATTCAAAATTAAAACATAAATGTCAATCTGACATTTTCTTTTCCATTTCTTTATCTTTTTTAGGTTTTTGAAGATGTTTTAATCAAGCTTCTGTTTTTTTTAATCAGCTGCATTAAAATCACTGGTAGTTCACCAGTCCAAATGCAAATTTATCCCATGATCTGCTCTATGGCCTGAAAACGTAAACTTCAAATATTACTGATCTTCTAAAGAGTAAGATAACAGAAAAATAGACTACCATTCAGAAAATACATTTTGAGAAAAACATTATTTGCAAGTTAATATTTTAAAATGAAATGTCACGAATGTTAAACTCTAACTTTCAAAGATTACTGATTTATAGTGGAAGAAAAGAAGGAACCTTCCATAAAACTCCTGGTAAATTTGTTGTTTCCACATTAGCAAAACAAAATGTAAATCTAAACTGTCTGATAAAAACATCAAAAGCATGCTTTTATTCTCCTGATTAAAATGAATAAATCTATAACCAGAAGATGATTCCTTGTACTAGTCTCTCAGCAATGTTGGTCCTATTTTGCGTCCTTTTTATACCTAAGAAAGTAAGATTGCATTTTTGTATTAAGGAGGAATATTACTAAAACTCTCTAAAATATATATATTAAAATGATTTTAATATTATTAAAGTAGAAAAACAGATAATTTTAAAAATATTAAATCAACATTTCCTGAGAGCTACAAATCTGAAAATTTTCCACTGAACAAAAGTATAATCGCTTAAGTGATAAAAATTTCCTGAACTAAAAATTAGAGATAATTCTAAACTAATTTTGAAGACAGAAAAATATCTTTTATGATGTTTTTATTGGTTGCTTGTCTGTCTATTTTGATTGTCTGGATGTTCAGTAGTACATTTGTTTGAAGGCTGAATCATTCCTGAAATAAACTATATTAACTCGTTCTCACACTGCTATGAGAAAATACATGAGACTGGGTAATTTACACAGAGGTTTAATTGACTCCCAGTTTCACATGGCTGCGAAGGCCTCAAGCATGGTAGAAAGTGATGGGGAAGAAAGGCACCTTCTTCACAGGATGGCAGAATGAAGTGAGTGCTAGCAGGGGAAATGCCAGATGCTTATAAAATCATCAGATCTCATGAAACTCACTCACTATCATGAGAATAGCATGGGGAAAACTTCCTCCATCATCCAATTACCTACATTTAGTCCTGACCTTGACACGTGGGGATTTTTGGGATTACAATTCAAGGTGAGATTTGAGTGGGACACAGAGCCAAACTATATAAGTAACTTACTATCATGTTCATGTGATAGAATTATGAGGTAAGAGGAAAGACCCTTGACTAATAATTTGTCACTACTGCTTAATGTTGTGGGTTTCACAAAAATTTCTTCATAGACAGTATTCTTGGGGTCATTCATATGTACTTTCTGATACTGCAACATGAAAGAGATTATTGTCTCATGAAACATACCATTAGTTTCACTGCAACAAACAAACTCAAATTGAAGGAAAGGGTAGAGAAAAAGCCTTGGAAGCCACAATGAGAATATGACTCAGGTGAATGGTCATATGGACGATTCTCTCTGCCAGATGCTCTATTTTCATTTCTTTTTTTCTTTTTCTTTCTTTCTTTCTTTCTTTCTTTTTTTTTTTTTTTTGAGATGGAGTCTCACTCTGTTGCCCAGGCTGGAGTGCAGTGGCACGATCTTGGCTCACTGCAAGCTCCGCCTCCCGGGTTCACGCCATTCTCCTGCCTCAGCCTCCCTAGTAGATGGGACAACAGGTGCCCACTACCACGCCTGGCTAATTTTTTGTATTTTTAGTAGAGACGGGGTTTCAGCCTGTTGGCCAGGATGGTCTCGATCTCCTGACCTCGTGATCTGCCCACCTCGGCCTCCCAAAGTGCTAGGATTACAGGCGTGAGCCACCGCGCCCGGCCCAGATGCTCTATTTTCAAAACTCATTTGATTTTGAATTATGTTATATTAGCTATCATTTTGTAAAGCCATCCATCAATTCATCTAGTTCTGAAAGTTTAGATTTTTATCGTATATGGCTTTTTCTATAAAATCTATTTCACCTTGAGGTACATAGTTAGAAGTGCTTCATTTTTAACTGCTTGCCCCTAGACTTGCTTACCCTGATGGGTCTTTATAAGGCTGGCAACTTCTAAGAATAACGCTCTGGGTCATGATGCTCCCTTTAACATGGTTAAACATTTAAATGATTTTATATTTTATTTCAATTAGTATATAATTCTATAGATAACTTTTTTTTACTTCCTCTCTATACTTAGTTGGTAGTTAACTGAGTAAAAGACATTTTAAAAAATAATGTTGCCCAAATATAATCTCTCTATGAAAACTATAGTTACTATGATGAACAAAACTCATGATTTTTTACATATCATGGCCAGAATGTTGCACAGCTTCTCCAGTGGAAACCCAAAGAAAAGCTTCAGGGTGGCTCACAGCCACTTTGTGACACAGAAGTCAATAACTAAGCTGTATCTAAATGCCTTGTCCAGGCCAAAATGCAAGCATACTGCCCAGAACTCAGCTTGCACCTGCCAATTAGGAAGCCCACCAGAGGAGCAGAACAAAGCAGAGGACAAATACATTAAATATTAGGTAGGCTAGATTATTTCCCAGTAGCTTGTCGTTTCTCTTATTTTTTTAAATAAGGAAAAACTTAAATATAAAATGTACCCATTAGAGTTTATGATTCTTCTAGTTGTGAAAAATGCATAAAGTCTTGTAACCACCATTAATAAAGACATAGAAAATCATCAACTGCCTCCCAAATCCTCCCATTGTCCATTGTAAACAACTCCTCCACTGACTTAGAGCCCAGAACAAGCACTAATCTGTTGTCTGTACCTATATATTTTGCCTTTTCAGAATATCATCTATGATGTAGAATATAAAAAATTATCAAATATTGTATTGTGCAAACATTTTTGCCCTCTGTAATTTCATTTTCCTTTTCATTCTTTAAACTGTCTTTTGAATAAAATTCTTAATTCTCATGAATTCCAACATATCATTTTTTAATTTTATTAATCATGCTTTTGGTGTTGTTTAAGAAATCTTTGCCTACTCCAGTGACACAATGTTTTGTTTTTCCTAAAAGTTTTACAGTTTGATGTCTTATATTTAGACCTATAACCAATTTTAAGTTAATATTTTTATGTGGTACATATTATGATTAAGGTTTGTTTTGTGTAAATAGATGACCAATTGCTTCAACAAAATTTGTTGAAAAGACTATCCTTATTCCATGCATTTGTCTTTGGAAACATTGTCAAAAACGAAAAGTCCATAAATTTGTTGTTCTATTTCTGTATTCTTAATTGTGTTCTTTGATTTTTTTGCTTCTCTTTTCATCAGTACTATACTATCTTGATTCCTGTGGCTTTACAGTAAGTCTTGAAATCAGGTAGTGTTAGCCCTTTAAGTTTGATATGGCTTGGCTGTGTTCCTACCCAAATTTCATCTTGCATTGCAGCTGCATAATTCTGACGTGTCATGGGAGGCACCCAGCGGGAGGTAATTGAATCGAGGGGGTGGGTTTCTTCATGCTGGTCTTGTGATAGTGAAAAACACACATGAGATCTGATATTTTTATAAACGGCAGTTCCCTCTGACCACTCTCTCTTGCCTGCACCATGTCAGATGTGCCTTTGATCCTCCTTCACCTTCTGCGATGATTAGGAGGCCTTCCCAGCCATATGGAACTGTGAGTCCATTAAACTTTTGTTTTCTTTATAAATTACCCAGTCTCGGGTATTTCTTCATAGCAGTATGAAAATGGAGTAATACATTAAATTAGTACCAGAAAGAGTGGGATGCTGCTGTAAAGATAACTGAAAATGTAGAAGTGACTTTGGAACTGAGTAACAGGCAGAGGCTGAAACAGTTTGGAGGGCTCAGAAGAAGGGAGAAAAATGTGGCAAAATTTCGAACTTCCTAGAGACTTGGAGGGCTCATGAGACAGGAAGATGTGGGAAAGTTTGGAACTTCTCAGAGACTTGTTGAATGGCTTTAACCAAAATGGTGATAGTGATATGGACAATAAAGTCCAGGCTGAGGTGGTCTTAGATGGAGATGGGGAACTTTTTGGTAACTATAGTAAAGGTCACTCATGCCATGCAAAGACAGTGGCAGCATTTTGCCCTTACCCTAGAGATCTGTGGAACTTTGAACTTGAGACAGATGATTTAGGTTATCTAGTGGTACAAATTTCTAAGTGACAAAGCATTCGAGGGGAAGCAGGGCATAAAAGTTTGGAAAATTTGCAGCCTGATAATGTGATAGAAAAGAAAACCCCATTTTCTGGGGAGAAGTTCGAGGCAACTGTAGAAATTTGTATAAGTAATGATATGGTTTGACTGTGTCCCTATCCAAATCTCATCTTGAATTCCCAGCTGTTGTGGGAAGGACCTGTTGGGAGGTAACTGAATCCTGGGGCAGGTCTTTCCTGTGCTGTTCTCATGATAGTGAATAAGTCTCATGAGATCTGGTGGTTTGAAAAATGGGAGTTTCCCTGTACAAGCTCTCTCCTCTTGTCTGCCACTATATGAGACATGCCTTACACATTCCACCATGATTGTGAGTCCTCCTTATCCACGTGCAACTGTAAGTCCAATAAGCCTCTTTCTTTTGTAAATTGCCCAGTCTCAGGTATGTCTTTATTAGCAGTGTGAAAATGAACTAATACAAGTAAAAAGAAGCTGAATGTTAATCACCAAGACAATGGGGAAAATGTTTCCAGGACACATCAGGGATCTTTGCCCCTGCCCTAGAGATCTATAGAACTTTGAACTGGAAAGAGATCATTTAGGGTATCTCATGGAAGAAATTTCTATGTGGTGAAGTGTTCAAGAAGAAGCAGAGCATAAAATTTGAAAAATGTGCAGCTTGGCAATGGAGTAAAAAAGAAAAACTCATTTTCTGGGGAAAATATCTTCAAGGCATGTCAGAGAACTTTGCGGCAGCCCCTTGTATCACAGTCTTGGAGGACTAGGAGGGAAAAATAGTTTCCTGGGCTGGATCCACGGCCCCTCTGCTGTGTGAAGCCTTGGGACTTGGTGTCCTGCATCCCAGCCACTCTAGCCATGGCTAAGAGGGGCCAAGGTACAGGTGGGACTATAGAATTAGAGGGTGCAAGCCCCAAGCCTTGGCAGCTTTCACTTGGTGTTGGGCCTGCAGGTGCACAGAAGTCAAGAATTGAGGTTTGGGAACCTCTGCCTAGATTTCAGAGGATGTATGGGAATGCCTGCATGTCCAGGCAGAAGTTTCCTGCAGGGGTGGAGCCCTTATGAAGAACTTCTACTAGGTCACTGTTGAAGGGAAATGTGGTATTGGAGCCTGCACACAGAGTCACCACTCAGGCACTGTCTAGTGGAGCTGTGAAAAGAGGGCCACCATCCTCCAGATGTGAGAATGGTAGATCCACTCTCAGCTTGCACTGAATGCCTGGAAAAGCTGCAGACCTCAAATCTAGCCTGTGAAGGCAGCCAGGAGAAGCGCTGTACCCTGCAAAGCCACAGGTGTGGAGCTGCCCAAGACCATGGGAACCCACTTCTTGCATCAGTGTGACCTGGATGTGAGACATGGAGTCAAAGGAGATCACTTTGGAGTTTTAAGATTTGACTACCCTGCTGGATTTCAGACTTGCATGAGGCCTGTAGGTCCTTCATTTTGGCCAATTTCTCCCATTTGGAATAGGTGTATTTACCCAATGCCTGTATCCTCATTGTATCTAGGAAGTAACTAATTTGCTTTTGAATTTATGCACTCATAGGCAGAAGGAACTTGCCTTGTCTCAGGTGAGACTCTGGACTGTGGACTTTTGAGTTAATACTGAAATGAGTTAAGACTTTGAGGGACTTTTGGGAAGGCATGATTGGTTTTGAAATGGGAGTATATGATCTTTGGGAGGGGCCAGTTGTGGAATGATATGGTTTGGCTGGGTCCCCACTCAAATCTTATCTTGAATTTTAGCTCCCATAATCCCCATGTGTTGTGGGACAGATCCAGTGAAAGGTAATTGAATCATGGGGGAGGGTCTTTCCCATTCTGTTCTCATGGTAGTGAATAAGCCTCATGAGATCTTATGGTATTAAAAGGGCAGTTTCCCTGCACATGCTGTCTTGCCTTCTGCTGTGTAAGTCGTGTCTTTAATTCCCCTTCACCTTCTGCCATGATTGTGAGGCTTCCCCAACCATATGAAACTGAGTCAATTAAACCTTTTATTCTTTGTAAATTACCCAGTCTTGGGTATTTCTTCCTAGCAGTATAAAAATGGACTAATACAAAATTCTTTTCCGGAATTTGTTGGTGATTCTAGTCTACATGAACATCAGAAGAAGCATTTGACAGTTTCTTAAAAAATTCTAGATTTTGAATAAAATTGCCTTATATTTTTGGTTCAGTTTGGCAATAATTGCTCTCTTAACAATACTGAGTCTTTCCATCTTGAACATAAGATATCTTTATTTTTACTTAGTTCTTCTTTGATCTTTCATCAGAGTTTTGTAGCTTTCAGCATAAAGACTTCACACATATTTTGTACACCTATATCTAAGTAATTTGTCTTCTCTGCTGCTTTCTAAATGGTACTGATTTTTAAGTTTCAATTTTTTATTGTTATGTGAAGAAAAGTAATTGATATTTGTATATCAATCTTGTAGCCTGTGACTCTGATAAGAAAAGTGTGGGATTGTCTGAATACTCTGCGAATATCTCACCTAAAGAATAATGCCTGCCCTCTTCAAGACCCACTTCTGCCACCCCTCAATGCCTCTGTGTCAGAAAATAGAGTCATATCTCAGTACAGCCAAGTGTGGGAATAGTTCTTGTTTTGGCAACAAATAGATTACATATCAAGGGACTTTTGTCCCCAACTATGTATAGAAAAGTTATGTTCG
This sequence comes from Pan paniscus, assembly GCF_029289425.2. Lineage (NCBI taxonomy): Eukaryota > Metazoa > Chordata > Mammalia > Primates > Hominidae > Pan > Pan paniscus. The sequence goes on from NC_073254.2 coordinate 101,301,829, forward strand.
TTATTTTCATTTATTATAAGAGCCGTCTCCCAACCCTGAACCTAGACAAAATAAAATTGCAGAGGGAATTACATAAATTAGTGTGACTATCAAAATCTTAAAGAATGAAGAGGGGATGATCTCCTCAATCAACATATTCTCTCCAGAAACCAGATTGGTCATGTGAACGATGGTAGACTACCATAAACCAATATTGTGCTATTTCTAGTTGCATTTGTAATACTAGGTATTAGATATTTACTGAAGTGATTCACACAGATTCTGACATTTTATGTAGTTATTGATCTGGGAAATATTTTCTCAAAATACAAATAATGAAACTCAGAAGCATTAATTTTTACATGGGAAGAACAGAAAAATACATTCACTGTCTGTGCACAAGGCCATGTAAAATGTTCTGCTCTCTCTCAAAATATAGTCAGCAGGAATCTTACATATTTTGACATTCTGCAGAATGTTATAAGGGGCTACCATGCAGATGATACTATGTATACGTGTAGCTATAGGAAATAACCAGTGAAATAACTAAATATACTGTTAGGTATTGTACCTATTGATGATGCATTTCTGAATAAATTCAGACATTAAATGCAATCCAAGGATAATATATATTCAGTATAACTGAAGTCTAGACTTTTCTTAAATATTTAGAAGTCATTTATGGCTCTGAAGTTGAAAATCAAATATATTAATAGTTTAAATTGGAAATCCTTCTGAAAAAGTAATTGCTTCATGGGCAAAGAGTAAACTTAACTTTTTCTTACTTAAACCAAATTTCTTTTTAAACTGGAAAGTGGCTAAATATTCTAACAAATAACACAAAATATTATTTTTTTTCTGAACTGAAAGATTTCTATGTCTAGGTTCATTATATTTAACAATATGTTTGAGAAAGATTGGGGAGGACTACTTGACATTAGCCTATATTTTTGCATGAATTAAAGTTTACCACTGATTAAAATGAGCCTTCCATTTTTGAAGTCTGAATTGCATGGAATTTTAAGGTTTGCATCACAACTATGACCTTTCTGTCATCTGGCAGAAGAACACTGATTATTTTTAGCAGTTTTAAATATCAAGAGCTTCGTGGTTTTCGTTTCAAACCCAAGTAACAATATCATACTTTTAAAAGAAACAAAAATGACATATATGTTTGATCGATAGCACAATAGGATTCCCCCACTGCATCTTTCAGTGTATTAAGCATTCTTTTTAAATGTGTATCTTAAACAAAGACAAGCAAGTTACAGAATTTGTATTTGTCACTCTGCCAGAAAGAACAAGTGGTCTATTTTAAGTTCCATCCCTTCAATTTCATGCCATCTAAGTGAAAATTCCTTCTCTTGAGTCACCAAAAGCTCAGAAAACAAAGGGCTTTTAAGGACACACAGGAGGTAATGAGCTTAGTTGGTGGCTTCTTGCCTTTTGTTGACTTTCTCCATTAAAACACTCAGAGTTGGGCCATATTTCCTGGTAGCCCTGAGAGACTTGCCTTCTTCCTTGATTGTAGATTTTGTTTCCATTCATTTTCTACTCAGATTTCTAGAGATCATTAACCCTACTATACCAGTTGCATCTGGCCATAATTCATTTTTTCAGATCAAGAGGGATTCATTTTTTCAAATCAGGAGAGATTATTGATTGACTAATCTATGTTGAAAATTCCCTCACGGAGAAAATAGTTTAACAGTTAATTAATTTATATCAGTTTTATCATTTTATTGCTGGTAATTTGTTTGTCCCTATATATTTCTGGGAGTAAGTGTCACACAGTATTAAGGGAGGAGGCCTGGCTTTGAATCCTGCTCTATTAACCATTTGCTCTGGGACTTTATTTAAGTAACTTAAACATTTTATGCCTCCATTCACCCATTTGTAAAGTAGAGGTATTGATAATATTTATTGCACAAGACTTTTTGTGAGAAATAAGCCAAAGATATCTTGGCAGTTTTGACTAGCATATTGTCATTTACTAGATCCTCAAAAATTATAAATCATTATAATCATTATAAATATTAATGATCATTATAATTATTCCAATATAGAACAATGACATGTTCTATATTAATCTCCCATATAGAACACTGAGCACTAAACTCTAAGAAGAATCAAGTGTTTCAAACAGAATCATGGAGGCACTTGTTCCTTCCTGGAATTGGTGAGGTTTGTTATTGGGTAGCAGTGGTAGAAAGCACAAGGTCAAGGTAATCACAGATGTGAGTCTACCTACCAGGGATCTCATAATCAATTCTAAATGAGAATTCACCATGCATTTTATAGATTATCTGTTTTTAATATTTTGAAAATAGATTTTAAGGAAGATGCATACCCCATTGATTTTAAGATGCATCATTATTTTATGTAACATATGGGAGGAAAAATGAAAAATTACCTAATAAACTATGACGTAACACTAAGACACCATCTGTTGTAAGGCCGATTTTAATTTCAGAGATATAAAATGTAAAAAGGAAATGTTTCTCCCAATAGATTAATTGCCATTGTTAATAAAGGTTAGAACAGCTGATATATTTATAAAATAATAATTTCCTTTCAATTTTTATCTGTTTTTGAGATGTTTGAGAATATGAATTAAGCCTAACAACTTAAAAAAACTCTAAAAACAGTATTCATTATATATAAGCACTCAGCAATTTGTTGACCTAATTAATTGATAGAAAAATAGAGAACATGTTGGACAGACACAACTTGACATCGTTAATCCTTGAGCCAATCATTTATAAGGTAAGCTTCTATCACAGGTGCTTTAAAAGTTAGGCCAGTTTGCATCAAAAGTTCTTGCCTTTTTTATTTGCCAATAACATTTCATCACACCCATGGGAGACCTTTTCACTACTTTGCCCTATTAAGTAAAGTCTTAGTTGACCTTTTAATCACTCTGTTTTTGCTTCATCTTTGCTTAGGCTGTCAATACTCAAAAATAAAAAATATGTAATATAATAAAGTCCCTAGTACTTTTATTGTTTTGTCTGCCTAATCTTTGTTTACTTAAAAAATTATAGAGATGATGTGGGTTATAGATACCTTCCAATCTAATTTCTTCCTTTTATTTAAAAACACAAAACCAAAGAAAATGAAAATGCTCAAATCCTAAAAGATGTTAAAATTTACCATGTTAATGATTTATACCAGTTAGCTGCAGAACTAGAATTGCAACATGAATCCTTCAAGTCTGATCATAATAATCTTTCTTCTGGATTATGCTCTATATTTTTTCAGGGACATCTCAGTTGTCTATCCTCCCAAGAAATATTGGTCTCATGACTAGAGATTATAATCTTCTTATCAATATTAACAATATAAAAGGGTGGCTTATATATATAGTATTAGCTGCCAACCTTATCATTACCTATTCCTTTATTTGAACAGCTGGAGTTCCATCAATCTCATGTAAAATATGAAGAATAACATTTTTAGAAAATGGCTACTTAATTTTTAATCTTTAACCTATTATTTTACCCACCAGTGCTACCTCTCCCTTGGACCTCTGCATGTAAACACTAACTTCCACAGGAAATTCGACATTTGGACAATACATATGGAAATCTCACAACAAATTTCTTACATGAACACTAATCTCATTCCAACACATGATAAAATAAGAGTCCTCTTTGCAATGGTGAGAGACTCTGGTTAGATATCTGCTTTTGGTTGCAAAAATCATGTTGATAATTCAATAAACAACTATCAAAGGATCTCCTTCACTTCCAATCAATGATAGTTCTACTCCTAAACACATTTATATGCATTATGAGATTCTTCATGGAAACCGATCTTAAATAAAAACTTGCCAAGAGAATTTTAGGAACTTGGCAAATGATCTGCCCTGAGAAAAGTTTTCATTGGAAACAGCCTTGCCAAAATATGAATCAAATGTCAGACAAAAAACATTTTAATTTGTCAGGACATGAGATCCTTATGCCAGACAGCTAAAAAAAAAAAAAAAAAAAAAAAAGCTGCCTATAGTCAGTGTCTCAATGAATGAATCCACCACCTTTTGATTAAGCTAGACTTTTGTCCAAGGATCTCATTTACATTAATTCTTTTTAAGCTTTCCCACATTTAGAAAATTAGCAAATTTGCTAATCATAAACACCTTCATAGAGAAACTTTCCAAAATATTTTTCTGGGCAAAATTTTTTTTAGTAATATCCCAAAAGCACAGGCAACCAAAGCAAAAATAGACCAGTGGAATCACATCAATTTAAAATGTTTCTGCACAGCAAAGGAAACAATCAACAAAGTGAAGAGACAACTAACAGAATGAGAGAAAGTATTTGCAAACTACCCATCTGACAAAGGATTGATAACCAGAATGTATAAGAATATGAAATGACTCTATAGGAAAAATCTAATATTCTGATTTTAGAATGGGCAAAAATTTGATTTTTGCACATTGATTTTGCATCCTGAGACTTTGCTGAAGTTGCTTATCAGCTTAAGGAGATTTGGGGCTGAGACAATGGGGTTTTCTAGATATGCAGTCATGTCATCTGCAAACAGGGACAATTTGACTTCCTCTTTTCCTAATGGAATACCCTTTATTTCCTTCTCCTGCCTCACTGCCCTGGCCAGAACTTCCAACACTATGTTGAATAGGAGTGGTGAGAGAGGGCATCCCTGTCTTGTGCCAGTTTTCAAAGAGAATGCTTCCAGTTTTTGCCCATTCAGTATGATATTGGCTGTGGGTTTGTCATAGATAGCTGTTATTATTTTGAGATACGTCCCATCAATACCTAATTTATTGAGAGTTTTTAGCATGAAGCATTGTTGAATTTTGTCAAAGGCCTTTTCTGCATCTATTGAGATAGTCATGTGGTTTTTGTCATTGGTTCTGTTTATATGCTGGATTACATTTATTGATTTGTGAATATTGAACCAGCCTTGCATCCAAGGGATGAAGCCCACTTGATCATGGTGGATAAGCATTTTGATGTGCTGCTGGATTCTGTTTGCCAGTATTTTATTGAGGATTTTTGCATCACAAGCATTCTTATAAACCAATAACAGACAAACAGAGAGCCAAATCATGAGTGAACTCCCATTCACAATTGCTTCAAAGAGAGTAAAATACTTAGGAATCCAACTTACAAGGGATGTGAAGGACGTCTTCAAGGAGAACTACAAAACACTGCTCAATGAAATAGAAGAGGATACAAACAAATTGAAGAACATTCCATGCTCATGGGTAGGAATAATCAATATTGTGAAAATGGACATACTTCCCAAGGTAATTTATAGATTCAGTGCCATCCGCATCAAGCTACCAATGACTTTCTTCACAGAATTGGAAAAAACTACTTTAAAGTTCATATGGAACCAAAAAAGAGCCTGCATCGCCAAGTCAATCCTAAGCCAAAAGAACAAAGCTGGAGGCATCATGCTACCTGACTTCAAACTATACTACAAGGCTACAGTAACCAAAACAGCATGGTACTGGTACCAAAACAGAGATATAGATCAATGGAACAGAACAGAGCCCTCAGAAATAATGCCGCATATCTACAACTATCTGATCTTTGACAAACTGGAGAAAAACAAGCAATGGGGAAAGGATTCCCTATTCAATAAATGGTGCTGGGAAAACTGGCTAGCCATATGTAGAAAGCTGAAACTGGATCCCTTCCTTACGCCTTATACAAAAATTAATTCAAGATGGATTAAAGACTTAAACGTTAGACCTAAAACCATAAAAACCCTAGAAGAAAACCTAGGCATTACCATTCAGGACATAGGCATGGGCAAGGACTTCATGTCTAAAACACTGAAAGCAATGGCAACAAAAGACAAAATTGACAAATGGGATCTAATTCAACTAAAGAACTTCTGCACAGCAAAGGAAACTACCATCAGAGTGAACAGGCAACCTACAAAATGGGAGAAAATTTTTACAACCTACTCTTCTGACAAAGGGCTAATATCCAGAATCTACAATGAACTCAAACAAATTTACAAGAAAAAAACAAACAACCCCATCAAAAAGTGGGTGAAGGATATGAACAGACACTTCTCTAAAGAAGACATTTATGCAGCCAAAAGACACATGAAAAAATGCTCATCATCACTGGCCATCAGAGAAATGCAAATCAAAACCACAATGAGATACCATCTCACACCAGTTAGAATGGCAATCATTAAAAAGCCAGGAAACAACAGGTGCTGGAGAGGATGTGGAGAAATAGGAACACTTTTACACTGTTGGTGGGACTGTAAACTAGTTCAACCATTGTGGAAGTCAGTGTGGCGATTCCTCAGGGATCTAGAACTAGAAATACCATTTGACCCAGCCATCCCATTACTGGGTATATACCCAAAGGACTATAAATCATGCTGCTATAAAGACACATGTACACGCATGTTTATTGCGGCATTATTCACAATAGCAAAGACTTGGAACCAACCCAAATGTCGAACAATGATAGACTGGATTAAGAAAATGTGGCACATATACACCATGGAATACTATGCAGCCATAAAAAATGATGAGTTCATGTCCTTTGTAGGGACATGGATGAAATTGGAAATCATCATTCTCAGCAAACTATCGCAAGGACAAAAAACCCAACACCGCATGTTCTCACTCATAGATGGGAATTGAACAATGAGAACACTTGGACACAGGAAGGGGAACATCACACTCTGGGGACTGTTGTGGGGTGGGGGGAGGGGGGAGGGATAGCATTAGGAGATATAACTAATGTTAAATGACGAGTTAATGGGTGCAGCACACCAGCATGGCACGTGTATACATATGTAACTAACCTGCACATTGTGCACATGTACCCTAAAACTTAAAGTATAATAAAAAAAAATTTGAATAGACATTTCCCAAAAGGAGACATACAAATGACAAGCATATGAAAAGGTGTTCAACATCAGTCATCATCAGAGAAATGCAAATCAAAACTACAATGAGATATCATCTCACCCCAGTTAAAATGGGTTTTATCCAAAAGACAGGCAGTAACAAATGCTGAAAGGATATGGAGAGAGGGGAACCCTCGTATACTGTTGGTGGAAATGTAAATTAGTAAAACCACTATGGAGAACAGTTTAGAGTTCCTCAAAAACTGAAAATAGAGTTACCGTATAATCCAGCAATCCCACTGCTGAATATATACCCCAAAGAAGGAATATCAGCATATCAGAGAGATAGCTGCACTCTCATGTTTGTTGCAGCACTGTTCACAATAACCAAGATTTGGAAGCAACATAAGTGTCCATCAACAGATGAATGAATAAAACAAAATATGGTAGATATACAGAATGCAGTACTGTTCAGCCATAAAAAGAATGAGATCATGGTCATTTGCAACAACATGGATGGAACTAGTGGCCGTGATGTTAAGTGAAATAAGCCAGGCACAGAGAGACAAACATCAAGTTCATTATTTGTGGAGTGTAAAAATCAAAACAATTGAACACATAGAGAAAGGAGGGATGGTTTCTAGAGAATGAGAAGGGTAGCAGGGGGTGGTAAGAGGTGAGGAAGGTTAATGTGTACAAAAAAAAGTTAGAAAAAACAAATAAGACCTAGTGTTTGATAGCACAACAAGGTGACTAGAGTCAATAATTATTTAATTGTACATTTAAAAATAACTAAAAGTGTGTACTTGGCCTGTTTGTAATACAAAGGATAAATGGTTGAAGGGATGGATACCCCATTTTCCATCATGTGATTATTAGGCATTGTATGCCTGTATCAAAATATTTTATGTACCCCATAAATATATACATCTACTATGTACCAAGAAAAATTAAAAATTAATAAAATATACACTCCTGCACCACCATATCCACAAGCTGTGAAGCAGTAAAAATGTAAACTTATCAATATGGGTCTACTATTATCATGAATCAATTTCTTTTTAAAAGTTTAATATAGATAGTATCTCTAGAAGTAGCAAAGTGTCTAGTGTCAGATAATACTAATAACATTTACAAACACTAAAAATATATAATCAACAATGGCTTGAAGCCACTAAATAAGACCAAAAGCAGCCAGAAAATGGCTGGAAAAGGCCCGTGAAAGAAGAAAACACAGTGGGTGAGACCCATGTGAAATCAGCTTTGACCTGATGGCAGTATCAGTCTGTCCTTCTATACAGAATAGACTCAAGTAGAAATCAGCAGTCTTATTTGAGAATTTAGCTATCAGAGTTCAAAGCTGACTGCAAGGCTAGCTGGAAATGGAGCAGGAAAGTTGAGGAAAGTGTAGAGCTAAAAGAGAGAGCCAACATTTTGCGTGCAAAAATCCCATCAAGTCCTTGGCTAATTCCCTAATTCATATGACTGGAACATGTCTGCAAAGACTCAACTGAAAGTAAGAGTTAGGCTAAAAGACCTAATTAGCTATTTCAGCAACTGACCAATGTTGGGAAGAAAGAGTTCAAAATTCAGTTTCAATTTATAGGGTCTTGGTAAATACTTCAAACTTTCTATTGAAACTCAAGGGCCATATTTGGAATCCCTAAAGACGATGAGAAAAAAAACTGAGGGCAGAAAAAATATCCAAAGAAATACCGGACAAGAAGTTTTTAAACATCATTATGCCAATAGCATACAGTTTTGATTACTGTAATTTTAAAATAAGTATTGGAATCAGGTAAAGTACTCCAACTTTGTTGTGTTTGGTAGTTTTTCCTTTTTTTCAATTTTGAGGGCTCAAGTTCTTTGTACTTCTATATAAATTTTATTAGGTTGGTGCCAAAGTAATTGTGGTTTTTGGCATTACTTTTGCACCAACCTAATTAAATCAGTTTGCCAGTTTCTACTACAAAAATACCAAAAGAATTAATAAAGCCTGCTAGGTTTTTGATTGGCATTGTACTAAGTCTATGGAAAAAATTAGGGAGCGTTGTCATTTTAACAATAGAGATGTCAATCCATGAAAATTGCATATCTCTCCATCTCTTAAGATATTCTTTAATTTCTGCAAACAGTTATGGTTTTAGTATATAGGAAATGCCATGTTTTTAAAATAATAATCTCTACTTATTTTATTTTCTGGGTGTATTATAATGTTGTTATTTTTTAATTTCTGAATGCTTGTTTCTAGTATACAGAATTGGAATAAAATTTTGCTTACCAGTTCTGTGGTATTCCATACTTTGTAACTTTCCTAAACTCATTAATGCCAGTATTTTTTGAAGATGCCTTACAATTTTCATATACATGGTTATGTTATTTGTAAACAAATATCTTTTGTTGAAAAAAATATTGTTGAAGAAAAGTGGTTGAGTAGACATCCTTGCTTTGTTTTCAATTTTACGGGGAAAAATTAGTCTTTCATCATTAAGTATAATGTTCGCTGTAGATTCTTCATATATACTCTTTTATCAGTTTGAGAAAATAATTTTTATCTTCTGGGTTTTTTTTACATTTCTCAAATAATCCCCTTGGTTAGTCATCATGTGAGTTACACACACTGTATAAATACATATGTGCAGTGTACGTATATGCTTATGTAAGTTTGTATAAATACATTTGTATATTATATCTATATAACTTGAGATATACATGCATACAAACACACATATATACATATATACACATATATATAATTTGTTAAGGATTATTTTTGTGATATTTTAGTTTATGTATATGTTTATATAAGTGTGTATAGATACATTTATATTTATATATTATACCTATATAACATATTTACATTCATATATAATACATAAAAAACTTGTTAAGAATTTTTTTCATATTTTATCTTCTTATATTAGCTTTTTCTGGTTTTGGTAAGTGGGTAATTCTAGCCTCATAAATATTTATAGAAAAAAATTATTGCAAGAATGACTGTTTTATCTTTTAGTCAATATTTTAATATATTGGTTCCAACATATTTTGATAATTAATGCTTTATGCTATGTTTTCATATATTGAAATAAATATTCTTAACAGCCATGTCATTATAGATGTAAGAAGTCAAAATAATTTTCTTTGGTTATATATTTTATACTTTATAATTATAAAAGTCTGTTTTATCTATAGCATACAAAACATTTTTTGTAAGATATGTGCATGCCTTTAAATAATCCAGTCTTAAAGACTAGCTTGTTTAAATTCTATCAAATGTGTGTAGAATTATGACACACTTAGGTAGTCAGTGAGGCAGCTTATTTTGTAAATATTATTATTATAACCGGTCTGTAGAAATGAAGAAAATGAGTGATAAGTAGTTGCCACTAATCAATTAATTAACTGATTTCCTAAATACATGTTATCAAACTTATAGGCCAAAAGTGGCAAGATATTCTTCTCCATAGTTGGAGGGAAATAAAAACAGATGAAATGTTTTTCATCATCAAAATATAATCAGATTTTTTACTATCTACCTACCCACTTTTCCACTGCTGAAAAAACAAGACCCTACAAAGCAAAACCTTGCCTGAAGTACATTTATAAGCATGCCATTATTTTTCAATCAAGTGTTCTTTTTTTCTGAGAAAATTTCATTATAAAAATATTATAAACAATGGAATTTATAATTTCATTATAAAAACATTATAAACAATAGAGTTTACTTGGCTACAGTTAAGTGCGGTAGTCAAGTAAATAAACTGTTAAGCAAATTCGAGTTTTCTATATCAAATTACCATCTCAAAAAATTTGTATTTTGGCAATAGAAAAACTGAAATGGTCTAGACGATTGGAAGATAAGTGAAATCATGGTGACCCAAACATGTAACAAACAAATCCCATTTCATTGGCAGAAAATCTTCTATCCAGCTCTGTTTTTTAAAAGGCCACCTTTGACTTTGACCATGCAAAAACAAGAAAATAAGCAAAGATTTGGTTCAACCTTGCACTGAGTGATAAAAGGATAAATAGTATAAGGCAGTGATGGCAGTGGCTGCTGACATCATGCCAGCTGCAGCAGAGAGGTGCACCTGGGGCTGCACACTCCATGGAGTCCCCACCCTTTCTGAGTTGGGGCAGGAGCTTCCCAGGCGCCACTGCAGCCACCCAAACCGGGCTGCAGACCCAAGCCTCCCGCTCCATTGAGCAGGCAGGAGTTCTGTTCTCCTGGGTAGGGCTACAGCCATCCAAACCGCCCCTGTGGATCCAAGCCTCCCTGTGCTCTTGAGGCGGGGTGGGAGCAGACAGGATCTGACCTCCCAGGTGCAGCTGCAGCCAACCGGGGCTGCAGACTTGGGCCTCCTACTCTACAGAGCAGGCAAGGAGTCTAGGACAAGTGAGAGCACCATCCTTCCCGAGTTGGTGGAGCAGCAGCTCCCCAGGTGCAGCTGTAGCCGCCCTCCCAGGTGCAGGACCCGGGCATCTTCATGGGCCTGGAAAGCCCCACAAACCCTGCGGGCTCGGGGGGTGTCTGCTCCTGCTGCCTGGCCTTTCGACCCTCCCGGAGCCTGCTCAGATCTCCCAGTGGGGTTGAGGCTGATCTCCAGGGCCATGAATGGCAGTGGGAGACAGACAGGTTCCGTGGTTGAAGGGGGTGGTTCCCTGTAAGGCCCTCCTTCAGGTCAGGGAGGGCCTAAAGGCTGGGGACCAGACTGCCAGTCCCACTGAGCTGACCGCATTGGAGACTTGTGTTGCCTCCTCTGGGCCTGCCCATGGCCACCCATAGACCAATCAGCAGGCACTTCTTCCCTTCTGAGATCCATAAAAGCCCCAGGCTAAGGCAGAGCAGGGCAGAGGAGTCAGAGCAGGGCAGAGGGCAAAGAGACTACGGGATGACCAGCTGCAGGGAGGAGCTACAGAGGAGACACCCTCTCCTCTGATAGCTGGAGAGACTGGACGACCTGCCGGCAGAGAGGAACCATCCTCTCCAGGGCCTCCTTTCTGCGGAGCTGAACACTTCATGAGACGATCTACCTATAGAGAGGAACTACCCAGTGTGGGCTTCCTCTGAGCTGTTGTAACACTCAATAAAGCTCCTCTTCATCTTGTTTACCTTCCACTTGTCTGGCACTTCATTCTTCCTGGACACAGGAAAGAACTCGGGCAAAGGCACCATTGGTCACAGAGGTTTCCGGCCAGAAAAGCCACACCCCAAAGAGGTTTCTGGCCAGAAAAGCGACACCTCAAAGATCCCGTAACAGCAGCAGATCTCAAGGAGGTCCACAGAATCCTTTCAGAGTTCATGAAGTCTTCATAGTAATACTAACATGGTATTTATATTTTTCACTCTTATTCTTTCACAAGTAGAGTGAATTTTTAGAGACTTCATGCTGTGTGATTATCTCAGTGAATTGAACACAGAATAATTTTGATAATCCAGATTTCTTCTATTAAACCAGTCATTAAATAGATATGCAAAAATGTAAAGCAAGGAGGTTAGAATTATCCATATGGTAGTGGATTACAGTTGGATACATAATATGAAGATACGTTTAGCTTATATAGATACACTTCATTGCATATAAAAATATTTATAGATATATGAACATGCACTATTTAGTATTCACACATTTAACTATTTGCTGTGTCAGCTGAGAAGAGCTAGAAGCAATGACACTCTTAGCAACAAACACACTTATCACTAGATCCTGGTTTCTAATACCATTTTCAAAAGAAAGGAAACAAGGTGTCCCTATTAAAATGGATGATTTTAGGCCTGGTGCAAGAAATACATAAAATTATTATGGAGCTTCCTGTAGGGACAAAACATTAGAAAGTGTTCAAAAACAGAGCAGAACAAAACAAAAGTCCACAACAATGGGAGTATCTCAAAGTGACACAGAAGCCAACTGAATAAGCTCACAATACTCAAAGTTGAAACACTGGGGACAGCAGTAAAAACAAAAAGTAAATAAATATAGTTCCCCAGCCACGTGGAACTGTGAGTGGAATTAAACTTCTTTCTTTTGTAAATTACCCAGTCTCAGGTATGTCTTTACTAGCAGTGAGAAAACAAACTAATACAGCAAATTGGTACCAGTAGAGAGGGACATTGCTGAAAAGATACCCAAAAATGTGGAATTGACTTTGAAACTGGCTAACCAGCAGAGGTTGGAACAGTTTGGTGGGCAGTATTAGATTATAATTGAATGTACAAAATAAATACCCATGTAATCTAGGTACTTGGAAGTTTGAGGCAGGAAGATCCCTTGAGACCAGGATTTTGAAACCAGCCTGGGCAACATAGCAAGATTTTATCTGTAAAATCTTTTTATGTAATTAGCCAGATGTCATGGTGCATGCCTGTAGTCCCTGCTACTTGGGAAGCTAGATAGGAAGATCACTAGGGCCTAGGAGTCCAAGGCTGCAATTAGTTATAATAGTATCACTATGCTCCAGGGTGAGCAACAAGTAAGATCCTGATATGGTTTGGCTGTGTCCCCACCCAAATCTCATCTTGAATTTGAACTCTCACAATTCCCACATGTTGTGGGAGGAACCCGGTGGGAGGTGATTGAATTATGGGGGTGGGTCTTTCCTGTGCTGTTCTCATGATAGTGAATGAGTCTCATGAGATCTGATGGTTTGATAAGGGGAAACCCTTTTTGCTTGGCTCTCATTCTCTCTCTTGCCTGCTGTGATGTAAGACTTGCCTTTCGCCTTCCACCATGATTGTGAGGCCTCCCCAGGCACGTGGAACTGTGAGTCAAATTAAACTTCTTTCTTTTGTAAATTACCCAGTCTCAGGTATGTCTTTATTAGCAGTGCGAAAACAAACTAATACAGTAAATTGGTACCAGTAGAGTGGGACATTGCTGAAAAGATACCCAAAAATGTGGAAGTGACCTTGACACTGGCTAACCGGCAGAGGTTGGAACAGTTTGGTGGGCTCAGGAGAGAAAAATGTGGAAAAGTTTGAAACTCCCTAGAGACTTGTTGAATGGCTTTGACCAAAAGCCTGACAGTGATATGGACAATAAGGTCTAGGCTGAGTGGTCTCAGATGGAGATGAGGAACTTGTTGGGAACTGGAGCAAAGGTGACTCAGGTTATGTTTTAGCCAAGAGACTGACAGCATTTGCCCCTGCCCTAGAGATTTGTGGAACTTTGAACTTCAGAGAGATGATTTAGGGTATCTGGTAGAAGAAATTTCTAATTAGCAAAGCATTCAAAAAATGACTTGGGTGCTGTTAAAGACATTCAGTTTTATAAGAGAAGCAGAGCATGAAAGTTCAGAAAATTTGCAGCCTGACAATGTAATAGAAAATAAAAACCCATTTTCTTAGGAGAAATTCAAGCCGGCTGCAGAAATTTGCATAAGTGACGATGGGCAGAATGTCAATCCCCAAGACAATAGGGAAAATATGTCCAGGGCATGTCAGAGGTCTTCATAGGAGCCGCTCACATCACAGGCCCAGAAACCTAAGAGACAATGGCTTCATGGGCCAGGCCCAGGGTCCCTGTGCTGTGTGTAGCCTAGGGACTTGGTACCTTGTGTCCCAGCTGCTCCAGTCATGGCTGAAGGAGGCCAACATAGAGCTCGGGCCCTGGCTTCAGAGGGTGCAAACCCCAAGCCCTGGCAGCTTTGACATGGTGTTGAACCTGCCAATGCATAGAGGTGAAGAATTGGGGTTTGGGTATCCCTGCCTGGATTTCAGAAGATGTATGGAAATGCCTGGATGCCCAGGCAGAAATTTGCTGCAGGGGCAGGGCTTGCATGGAGAAGTTCTACTAGGGCAGTGTGGTATGGAAATGTGGGGTGGGAGCCCCCACACACAGTCCCTACTGAGTCACTGCCTAGTGGAGCTGTGAGAAGAGGGCCAGCAATCTCCAGACCCCAGAATGGTAGATCCACTGAGAAGCTTGCACTGTGCACCTGGAAAAGTCACAGACACTCAATACCAGCCCAGGAAAGCAGCTGAGAGGGAGGCTGCACCCTGCACTGCCACAGGGGTGGTGCTGCCCAAGACACTGGGAACCTACCTCTTGCATCAGCATTACTGGAATGTGAGACATGGAGTGAAAGGAGATCATTTTGGAGCTTCAGGATTTGACTGCCCTGCTGGATTTAGGACTTGCATGGGGCCTGTAGCCCCTTTGTTTTGGCCAATTTCTCCCATTGAGAATGGCTGCATTTACCCAATGCCTGTACCTCCATCATATCTAGGACATAACTAACTTGTTTTTTTTTATTTTACAGGCTCATAGGAGGAAGAGACTTGCTTTCCCTCAGAGGAGACTTTGGACTGTGGACTTTTGAGTTAAGGCTGAAATGAGTTAAGACTTTGGGGGACTGTTGGGAAGGCATGATTGGTTTTGAAATGTGAGGACATGAGATTTGGGAGGGATCAGGGGTGGAATGATATGGTTTCGCTCTGTCTCCACTCAAATCTCATCTCAAATTGTAACTCCCACAATTTCCCCGTGTTGTGGGAGGAACCCTGTGGGAGGTGATTGAATTACGTGGGCACAACTTTCCTGTGCTGTTCTGGTGATAGTAAATGAGTCTCATGAGATTTGATAGTTTGATAAGGGGAAACTTGTTTCATTTGGCTCTCATTCTCTCTCTTGCCTGCTCCATGTAAGACGTGCCTTTTGCCTTCTTTGATGATTATGAGGCCTCCCTAGCCACATGGAAATGAGTCAAATTAAACATCTTTCTTTTGTAAAGTACCTGGTCTCGGGTATGTCTTTATCAGCAGCATGAAAACAAACTAATATAGATACTGTCTCTAAACAAATAAATAATAAAATAAATATCCATAAGTCCAATTGATATACATAAATGATCAGTTAAATCAATAAGTGGAAAAAAGAGACAACTCAACCATGTGGAAAAATTTCAAATGTTTTATGAAGACCTTCCACTCTTAAGGAGGTAGAGCATGACTTCTCACTCCTTAAGTATGGGCTGTGCATAATGACTTGAATATGATTCCAGTCTACATGGAAATTGATAAATTATGGAAATAGAACTAAAAAACTGAGACAAATTTAATAAGAACAAATAAAAATGGCAGGATAAAAAATAATTTTAAAAACTTGTCTCTTGACTTTGGGATCAGGGTATCCACGGAAGCAGAGAAGGCTTTGAAGTGACTGTTAAAAATAGCCTAAAGTATTTGAAGGGAATGTTAATGGAAGACTATAGAAACTGGAGGCGACTGATAGTGAGATATTAATGGAAAGTGAGAAAAATATTATTAGTATCAGCAAGAAAATGTGCCATTTTATGTGGAGGTGGAAACTTTGGCAATGCTATTTCTACGGTAAGGTGAAAAGAAAGAAATGTACCCAATGAACTCAATGATCTAGTTGAGGAGAATTCCTAGCATAGCAAAATATTGAAAGTGACATCTAGTTTCATCTTGCTGCCTATGATTAAAATGGGAGAGGACAGAAATGAACTAAATAATAATTTGTTAAATATGAATGAACAGGAAATTTCTGAGTTCAAAAATAAAACTTTCTCATTCCCAGTTACTTTATGACAATTGATCTTCAAATTAAGAATTGCTTTCAGAGCAAATATCAAATCCAGAATTGTACTACAAGTTCCTTTGTTAAAACATCAGAAATTATTAAGGCGTAACTTATAGAAACTTCCAGGCACAGAAAAAATTATCTAAGAAGTTTCCATATGCCTCAGAGATTCTATTTAATAGTGAGATTTTTAAGAATCCAAAGAGTGTTGTTACACAGCAATTTCACAGGAAGCCCAAACATAGAAAATATTTATGGATTTCTAATGGAGTGAAATATATATTGATATCAAGAAACCCTATGAGATTTTTAAATAATCATTTCAATTTAGACTGAATGGAAATGAGAGAGTATAAAATTAAAGGAGGTCATTGAACCCCCAAATTCCATGGTAACGAGGCACTGTCAGAAAATTACTCAGCTGCAAAGAAGATCTGGTTTGCATGGGAAAAGATGACCGTGATAGCAGCAAGAACCCAGAGGGCAAAGCCAAGCATTATGAAGAAAAATTTTCAGCAAGTAGGACTGAGCTGTCTTCAAGAATGTAACAACATATGCCCTGGTGGATTTTAGAATTTCTAGGACCAAAGTTTGCTCTGTGCTTTTCATTTTTTTCCTTGTTAGATTGGACATACGTACAGAAGTTATTTGATCATTTTTGCACTGCCATATAAAGCGTGGGTGGTATACAAATATCTTGTCTCTTTAGATTATGGTCTTTAGATTGAGAAGCATGCTATTCAATAAGCTGTATCAGAGAATTTTCATTATTAACTAAACCTGATTTAAAATATGAGATATTGGACTTTTAGTTGATGTCATTATTGAATAAGTTTGAGACTCTCGAGAGAAAGATAACTATATTTTGCATGGGGGAGGAATATAAACTATTGTTCCCAAAGAACAAAGTGTGAATTTTCCGAAGGTAACCACAAAAACATTATTTATCTAATGTGCTCTTCTCATAATTTGACATTGATACTATCCCATAAAATGATAAGTTCTGTATCACCACTCCTTGAGCCTGGCTGGGACTTAATTGCTACTCAATAGAGTATGACAAAAATGACTTATGTTACATCTGATGCTAGATCATAAAGTTGTCATGTACTTCTGCCTTGCTCTCTTAAGCTGCTTACTTTTGAATCTTGGATGCCATATTGTGAGGAAGTCTAGGCATAGACTGTGGGAAGAGGAAAAAACCTTCCTTCAGTCTATAGCATTGGCTGGCTTCCAAATCAGCCATCAATACCAGTTGCCATCCTCTTGAATAAGTTTTCTTGGAGATAGATATTCCAGTTCCCAGTTAAGCCACTCCAGTGGAGGCCACACAGGAAAAACACAAGCTACCCTCTGTTTTGCAAGCTATGGATTCATGAAAAAATAAAAGTTTATGGTTGTTCAAAGTCACTAATTTGGGGGATAGGTTGCTAGGCAGCAGTAGAAAAGTTAAAAAGAAATAAATATCTCAAAATCCTTTGTAAAAATAAGTGAGATTTAAATATGTAAAGCTTAAATTAAAACACTAAATTTGATTAGTAGTAACTTCCTGGAGTTAGCCTCTGTGCTTCTTGTGCTTCCTTTTTTTTTTTTTTTTTTTGTGACAGAGTTTTGCTCTTGTCACCTAGGCTGGAGTACAATGGCATGATCTCAGCTCACTGCAACCTCTGCCTCCCGGGTTCAAATGATTCTCCCGCCTCAGCCTCCTGAGTAGCTGGTATTACAGGTGCTTGCCACAATGCCTGGCTAATTTTTATATTTTTAGTGGAGACAGGGTTTCACCATGTTGGCCAGGCTAGTCTCGAACTCCTGACCTTAAGTGATCCACCTGCCTTGGCCTCCCAAAGTGCTGTGATTACAGGCATGAGCCACCGTGCCTGGCTGTGCTTCTCTAATCAATGTTTTTGTTGTTGTTGTTGTTGTTTGTGTTTTTTGTTTGTTTGCTTTTTTGCATTTGCTTGTTTTAGACTATTTCAAGAAAAAAATACCTCCAGCACTTACTGGAGAAGAAATGATCAATCCTTTCATTTTGTAGTGCTTATGAGTTCTTAGAAGATATAATTGGAAAAGCCATCAAAATGAATTTTGCATTGTTTAAGTTACAATAGAGTAATTGATCTGTATGACCTTGGGAAAAATAGAGTCTCTAATGCACTTGGGTCCTTATACGAAGGGCTTTTTTCAAGTCCTCCAGGTCTTATATGAAGTGACTGTAAACACGATGACTGTGCAACTGGGAAGGAGCCTGTTAGGGGCAGAAATCTTGGAGATGAAAATAGCTAGACTCATTGGAATCCATTCTACTTGGCTGAATCATACAAATATATAGTACTGCTAGGATCTTTCCAGCTTTTGAGAAGCTTAAAGATAAATGACACATATTTAGAAATAAAACATGCATCATTTGTTTGTACAGGCAAAGTGGAAAACAAAACAAAACCCAAAAGGTATAACTATTTGAGCCTAGTCACTCAGAAACACTTGTTTGGATTCATTCTAGCCAGAAGAAAATCATGTATTTGAAGTAAAAACACAGCCTGATACAATGATTTGACATCTTATTAAGTTTCCTGCAAAGAAAATGAAAAGACATTGGAGAAAATAAAATTTCTCCTTCATTAGAGAACCATAGTGCTGAAAGGTTATCATTTTCCCTTTCCTGATAAAGTTATATCTCTCAATCATATTAATCTAGTATCTAAATTGTTTTGAAAATTTTATTATTTTGTTTAATAAATATTATACCTTGTTAACTCAGGGAATGCCAAAGTTAAATGGAGCCTTAAAGATGATGACAATTTTAATCATTCAACAAACAGCATGAGAGGAACTATGCTAGGTTAACAAAGCATAGTCCCTATCCTCATAAGATCTTACCTCCTAATAGTTAAGTATTAATAAAATAATCCGAAGAAGCACAAGTAAAAAATTATAAGTACAATAAAATCTCAGCGGAAAGGTAAACAGCAACTTTTGGAGGGTCAAGGAAGACTTCCTAAGCTAAGTAAATTAAATAGCCTGAGATATGAAAGATGAACAGGCATTAGAGTCATGCAAGGTATTGTGGACAGGAGCAGCAGAAATGGGCAAAATAATTCTAGATAGACAACTGTGCCAGAGAAAACACTGTGGCAAAGGTAGCATCACATATTTGAGGATATGAATGGAGCTAAATGTGGCTGGAGTGCAGAGTGCAAGAGAATCATTACCTGAGCAGAAAATGAGTCAGATCAAGGGGCTGGTGGACCAGGATAAAGAATTTGATCTCAATCCAAAGGGCAAAGGGGACTGTTGAAAGGCATAGGTAAGATTAGGTTTCAGCATCATTCTCAGCAAACTATCGCAAGGACAAAAATCCAAACACTGCATGTTCTCATGCATAGGTGGGAATTGAACAATGAGAACACATGGACACAGGAAGGGGAACATCACACACCGGGAACTGTTGTGGGGTAGGGGGAGTGGGGAGGGAATAGTATTAAGTGATATACCTAATGCTAAATGACGAGTTAATGGGTGCAGCACACAAACATGGCACATGTATACACATGTAAAAAAACTGCACGTTGTGCACATGTACCCTAAAACTTAAAGTATAATAATAATAATAATAATAATAAAAGATTAGGTTTCAGTTTTGGAAAGCTCATGTCAGCTACTTTGCAAAGAAAGATTGAAGGGGACAAGAATGGAAGTAAGGAGAATAAAAAGAAAGATTTTACACTAGCAATCATGACAGATCGTAAGAGAAGTTGCTAGGAAAGGCTGTGAAGATGAAAAATATTTGGGAAAAATTTATCATACGTAAGGCCTCAGTGACGCACTGAATACAAACTACTCCCACAAGGGAGTGTCAAGAATGAGATTGGGTATAGTGGCTCACACCTGTAATACCAACACTTTGGGAAACTGAGTAGGAGGATTGCTTGAGGCTAGGAGTTCAAGACCAGCCTGCACAACATAGTGAGACCCTATCTCTAAAACAATTTTTAAAAATTAGCCAGGTGTGGTGATGTGTGCCTCTAGGCCCAACTACTGAGGAAGTTGAGGTGAGAGGATGGCTTGAGCCCAAGAGTTAGAGGCTGTGGTGAATTATGATCAGGCAACTGCACTCCATCCCCAGTGACAGAGTGAGATATTGTCTCTAAAATATAATAAGTAAATAAATAAATAAGAATAAACTCTGGTTTTCTGGCTAGAACTTTTGAATGATTCTCTGAGATAGGAATCCTGAAAGAGGAGGTAGGTTGCAAAAATATAGTTTCAACAACATGGAAGAGATTCACTGGCAAAGACATAGACATTGGGTTTGACTGGAAGGAGTGTTTGCTTGAGCACTAATCTAATACTAGTCATTCACTAGTAATCAAACTTGTTCATGAAATAATGAATTCTGTTTTACAAACTAATAACTGCATAATTACATGCACTATAATTTTTACCCAGATAAAGAGTGCTCATTGTACCATTCCACATGTTTATTTACAATGCATATGTTCTGTTTCTCCTTTTAATTTTTACAGTTCTGGTGGTTATAATAAATACATGCCAAACATGTATTTTGACAAATCTCAAAAAGTATAGTGTCTTAAGATAGTATAATGAAAATGTAGGGTAAGGAGGTTTTCTTTCCTGTTTCATCATTAAGAAATTTCTGTTCCCATGCTCTATCCTAGAGCTCTTTCCTCCTCTGTTACTCTTTAGCCCTTTGCTGAATTTTATTTTCTTCAAATAACTTTTAACTATCTCAAGTTATCTCTACTCACTGTATTGCATTTATTTATTGTTTGTCAACTTTGTAGGATTATAAACTTCTGTCACCCTTAGAAGACTAATCTCCATGAGGGCAAAAACTTTGTCATGTTTACCAGTGTATCCCCAATCTTCAAATATTTGTTGAAAAAAACGAATAAATACAGTAAATTCTCCATAATTATTTCACAAGTGAATTATAATGCATATTTATATCCACATGTGTGTTTTGTGCACTAAGCCTGAAATTTTTTTTAATCTATAAAATGAAAATATTACAAATACACTTAGAAAAAATATTTCCACCCTCATCCTTCACAACCAAATGACAATTCTTCAAGAATGAAAAATAGAGAAAAAAAAGCAACTGAACTGAAGAGGATGGCTTGGTTTTCAAAATTATGCCTTCAATTCTGACTTCTGCTTTAGTCAATTACTTCTTTAAGGTTAAATATGAAAAGAAGACCTATTTAACAGTAAAATTCCCATGCATCAAAAAGTATGATAATCCTCATCTATAAAAGTCTTAATCTTTCTAGCTGGAAGCATAGTTCACTCTCTTCTGAGTTCCAATTCCCTATCTCTTCATATACCGTTTTTGGCAAAAATTTCTACTTTTAAAAATTACATCTCTTTATGTTTATGTCTTTCTAGCCCTAAATCGCTATATGATCCTCTATCGCCCAGGCTGGAGTGCAGTGGCGCAATCTCAGCTCACTGCAAGCTCCGCCTCCCGGGTTCACGCCATTCTCCTGCCTCAGCCTCCCCAGCAGCTGGGACTACAGGCGCCCGCCACCACGGCCGGCTAATATTTTTGTATTTTTAGTAGAGACGGGGTTTCACCATGTTACCCAAGATGGTCTCCATCTCCTGACCTTGTGATCCGCCTGCCTCAGCCTCCCAAAATGCTGGGATTACAGACTTGAGCCACCGCACCAGGCCTATAAAACTGATTTTTTTGATAGAAAGGGACTTTGCAAAGAATGACTCATAGTATTGTTTAAAGTCAATCAATTCTCCAATGTGAATTGCTTATTTATTATTTATTATTTCCCATTTATTTATTTTTAAATGTGTTTGCTTTCCTGGGCCAATAACTATCAGAAAACTAAAATAATGGCAAAACAATTACTTATGTTTTTCTATAATGTTTTGATGTTCACACTAATGTGCGCTGTTATGCTTTGTATAATAATTGATACACCTTAATAAACAATAAATCAACAGATTTTTAGCCCAATGATACATTTGTCCTAAAGCAACTCTCCTACCTTAGCTAATATTTTCCTTGAGAATTGCTTCTATGGCTTGAACAAATGCAATTTTAATGTGTTAACACTCATACAGATTGTTGACAGTTTTGTCTGTTCAGGAATCTCGCTTCTTATGTCAACAGAATCTCTTTCTGTTTGTAAATTATTTTCCCCTATCTGTTTCAAACACAACTTTCTAATCTAAAATTTGGATACATAGGAATTAATCTGAGATTGTCGATGCTTTTCTTGTGATATATCTAAATAAAGCTAAGAGCTAGGTCTTTTTCTACCCATGGTCAAATTCTTGTCCACATGGAGATGCCAGGATAAATGAAATAACTGAAACAGAGAAAAGTGGAAATAAAAGACTAAGAAGGAGAGTCCTGATGCCATTTGAATTCCTGGTTTCCACATCCTCAAGATGAGCTCCTCTCTGTGCTTGCAGTGGTTTGGTAAAATGAATGATGGTGAATTACCTTATTCATTATTTGAGTTACTTTAAATTATATTTCTATTCTTGCAATCAAAGTTGAGTTAAATCAAGTCTTGGAGGGTATTTACCTTAGATATTTTGGCTTTAACTATAGAAAATATGATGAAAACTATGAATAGAAGACGATTGGCTGAATATTCCTTTTGAGAATTTATTTTTGCAGCCAAGTATAATAAGCCACTATACATGATCGCAAAGTAAAAAACTGGAAACTCTCTTTTTTGTTCTACTGTCATAAAATGTCATACAAATTCATACAAACAAAAAAGAAGTAAACTTTTACATGGGGCAAAATGGATTAAAGGTTGTAGTACTTTAACAAAATGACAAGTATTTGTAGAATTTTTCTGGAAATACTAAATAGGCATTTTTAATCATGCTACCTAAAAATGAGTGCAAATTAAGAAAAGTGTTAGTCTGTTTTCACACATTGTATATACTTATTTCTCACTTTATTTAAATGTCATGGCATTTTAGATGACTTCCTTCTGTGACATTTTGAGTGAGGAAGATAGCAGAGGTCACGACCACTGGTGGTCAATAAACAGTTCTGTTCCACCCTCTCCCAGAGTAGGATGATTCAGGCTGGTTATTAATTCAGGTGGTCTGGCTAAAATCCATCTTCAGTAATTACATATCTGTCTACGTGAAATTGATAATGTAGTTTCAGTGAGAGAACTTATTCATCTTTGTCATCAGTTTAGAAAAAAAGCAGAGACACAAAATCAACAAACATCGTATTATGCTCTAAGTAAAGAAGAACAAAGGTTTAATTTTTCTCTAATGTTGATGCTATCTAAGGCTAAAATAACTAGGCAGATAACATTTACTCTGTGGCATCATCTAGGACATTTTGACAAAAAAAATATATATATAAAAGTAATTTATATAAAAGTATTTTAGAAAGTCAACTCTAATTCCTCTCGCTTTTATCCACTTACCTTTCTGCTTGCCATCCTTGATCAACTTTCACTTTCTCGTGGAATTCTTTTGTGGTCTACCTAACACATGCTAAGCTAAATTAGGTACCCTTTACTATTATCATGGAACACCCCATTATAACACATATTGTACTATCCCTGCTCCTGTTGGACTGTTACACCATTGAGATAGGAGCCTCTGTATTTTTTTTACACATTCCAAATCTAGCACCATACTTTGCACATGGTGTATACAAGTCTGCAATAAATGTTTACTGAACACAAGAATATCAAATTAGCATTTTCTGCTCATTAAAATTGGGAGTTGGCCGGGCACAGCAGCTCACTCCTGTAATCTCAGCACTTTGGGAGGTCGAAGTGAGTGGATCACTTGACATCAGGAGTTCAAGACCAGCTTGGCCAATATGGAGAAACCCCGTGTCTACTAAAAATACAAAAAAAAAAAAAAAATAGCTGGGTGTTGTGGCGTGTGCCTGTAATCCCAGCTACTTGAGAGGCTGTGGCACCAGTACCCAGATTTACAGTTTCAGGCAAGATCAGGAAGAGGAAATCCTTAAGGGTTGTAAAGAATTAGATATAGCATCCCACTCTGTGTCTTTATAGTAAATCACCCAACCATTTCCCTGTTGATAGACATTTAGGCTGCTTTGAGTATTTTTCTATTACTGCAATAATAAACTTATGTACAATTAATTTCAGATGTGTATATCTTTGCTATAATTTCCTAGAGGAGAATTGATGGTCAAAGTGTTAGCACATTTATAATTTTGATACTTATTGCCATACTACCCTCCACAGAATTTTTAGGATTTTATATAATTTTCCAACAATATATGAGTGCTTTTTCTTACATGTTTGTCAATCCACATTGTTATCTTTCTTTGGTATTTGCCAATCTGATAGATGAAAAATAGCTCGGGTATAGTTTTAATTTGTATTTCCCTTCTTGTATGGGATGTTTGCATCATTCTTATATTTAAGAGCTGTTTGAATACCCTTTACTATGTGTTGTCTATTTATATCCATTGCCTATTTTTCCATTGGATATTTGGCCTTTCTCTTATTGACTTTTAGGCACACTGTGTTTATTAGGAAAATTAACCCTTTGATGCGAGCTACAAATATTTGTTCACAATTTATTTTCTTCAAACTTTACCAACTTTGATTTTTATTTTACAAAACTTTTTAGTTTTATATAAACAAATGTGCAATATTTCCTGAAATTAAGTTTTTTTCTATCACTTAGAATGGCTTTTCCCTATCAAAATTAACAAACATTTGCTTGAGTTCAAATTCTGCTTCTCCTCTTACTAGCTGTACTACCTGGACATGTCATTTAATCACCCTGGGCCTGTACCTTTCTCTATAAAATAGGCTAACAATAACTTAATAATCAAATTTTTAGAGATAATATTGATAATGTGTTCAGCATAATGTTATTGTATACTAAGTATATAATATTATCTTCTTAGTATATAATGTTGTAATGTTATTATATACTAATGAGATAATAATAAAATAACAGAGAGTTGTCCTATTGCTATTGAATGAAATGTGTACTGAACTGATTACCCTTTTCACAAGATAACTTACTTTTTTTTTCTATTTCTTACATTGGGAAATGAAAGCACTAGTGAGTCAGTGTTTCTGTTTAAAAAATTAACCTCATCACTCCTCTTTTAAAAATCTTTACTAAATGTGAACAAAGTTGTAACTGAAAGGGAACTTTAGGAGTTAACATAGGAAGTAAATATTACCCAATAACTTATTCTGCTATTGTAAACAAAGCATGCCGAGAATCAAATTCCTGATGTATGCTGAAACTCTCCACATTCTGCTGATCATATCTGTTTGAATGTGCAGCTGCTGTGTTGATTTCAGAGTAGTTGGATTTATTTATGATTGCCATAGAAATGACTTGAAGATGCACTTTCCACCAAATACACTTAGCAACTCTGTGGATGTCTGTATATTCAATTTACCCATGGTTACCCTGGAGATTACTCAGAATATGAATTCTTCTACCATTTCTTCAAGCTCCCAGTTGTAAACTAGCATCTTGGTCATTTTGTTTCCCTGCCAGTGAAAGAAGATTTTTCCATGGTTACATGCTTCTACCCCCAGAAGAGATTGCAAAGCAAATGTCGACCTAAAATAAATGCAATAATTTAGAACCTTTTGTATTGTACAGTATTTGCGGGAAATGAGTTTGTTTTATATAAAATTGTACTATTTATTGAGAATTTCAGCATTTCAACATGTGCTGCACATACAAATTTCAGTACTCCTTTTTTCCTGTTTTTAAATGGGTTAATTAAGTTGTTCAATGAATATCACAAAACCACATAAACTTATCACAATCAATAACTCAATGCAAATTATCATCAACATTATCAGTATCATCTTCCAATACACCAACTCTATTCCACAAAGATTTAATTTTAGTCTAAAATAATTTTTTAAATTAATCTCTGGTCAAATTATAATATATTAATTTTTACTCTAATGCTTGTTAGTAAACTGTTCCTCCATTGATGTTCTGTAAAGAGACACAATGTTAAATTATATAGCTGGTAAAGTCTTATTATAGAGCATTAAAATAATAAAATCCTAGACTTTGGGCCTTAAAAGGACTTTAAAAATAGTCTTTTCTTTATTTGAAAGGTTATTTATGTAGGGACACAAAACTAGCTGGGAACAGACGTAGGTCTAAATTCAAGAGCTCTAAACTGATAGTCACTAAATAAATATTTATTTATTTAACATCTATGATAACAAGACTTGGGTTATAAGAATATAAAGGTATATATGACATAGGAATAAATTCACGATACAGTAAAGAAAAGCTCATAATCTGTAAAGTCTCTGGTTTCTTCACTCTTCTTCAGTTGATCTGAATACTTTATTTTCTAATTATCTAAATCAGTAGTAGAACTCAGATAATAGGTAAATTAACATGGCATAAAAAACTAATTGAAGGGAAGAGTTAAATGATCTAGAACTACTGGATATATCTGCAAAAACAAGATCCCAGAGAAGGGGAGAGAAGACACCCTTGACCCTCAGGTCTTAAAATGAGAAGGTAGAGATTTATTCTTCTGTGGTCACAGAGGAAGAAAGAAAAGGAGATGAACCTTTTGGCAAAGTTTGAGGTAGATAAGAAGAAATTTAAGATTATAACCTGAAATTGGGCTAATATTCCTGGCAAATAAGAACAAAAAAAGAAAAAGAAGTATAAATTATTTCAATCAGAGACTTAAAAAATAACATCATAGGCATCCATTCAATAACTATTTAACCTCAAATATATGCATTTAAACTTAGAAATGTGGTACTGTAGAAAGAACCAGACAGGTTTGATTCCATTTTCAAGTGCTTATTGAGTAAATTGCTATGTGTCAATCATTCTGCTAAGTGTGGAATATGAGGTTGAGTGTTATTCTCTACCAACTGAGCTAGCTGGGCAACTAGGATATAAGGATAAACACACTTTGTGCAGCCCCAATCCCAGGAACTTTCTTTATTAGGTGCTACAGGCAAGGAAACAGACAATTCCACAATGTAATATGCCCTTTGATATGAAAATTTCAGTTTTCTATGGATCACTAAAGAAAATTTATTCCACACAGAGGACTAGCTTATAAAGATTCAGAGATGAAAGAATACATTATGTACCTTAGAATTTAAAAACAAACAAACAAACAACTCATTATAGATTACAGCGAGTAATGAGAGAGGAAGCTGGTCCCACTGTCCGAATCACATAATTCATGGATTTGTAAATTCTGAAAAAGTGTTAGGATATATCAGGGATCAGTGGGAAAACACATAAGAGTTTCAAATAGAAGAGTAGCTTCAGAAGGAATATCTTGAGATGGACTACACTAAAGGCATACAAATCAACTAAAGGCTTAATCAATGATTCTGTAAGGAGATTACAGTGATTTGTACTAATACATGGCTGTAAGGATGAAGAGCATTTTCTTGCCAGGATAACTGTATCAGGTGAGATAACATGACTTGAGAGTAAAAAAAAGAAGAATCAGCATTGCTTGAGCAGATATTAAACTAAGTTTTGGATAGACTGAATCTAAAGTGTTCTTCCAAATGGAGGTATCTAGAAAGAAGTGTAATGTACAGTTTTTATTTAGATTGAGGATTTGGGAAAAATCTCGATTGAAATGGCTATTAAAACCATGAAAAAGGAGATAACACAGAGAGTTTATAGAGTGGAGAGAAACAAAGAACTGAGGGTAGCATTCCAAGGAATATCTACAACTTGGGTATGGAGAAAGAAAAAGAAGTCTAAAAAGAAGACCAAAGAATGACGACAAAGGTGAGATAAAGAGCAAAAGTTGAGAAGACAGAGAATGTGAGCAACTATTTCAAGAACTGTGACCCTTGTTGGAAGATAAAGTGACTATTAAATAGGATAGGAAAGCCAGAATGTAAAATAAGATATGTATCTTAGAAAACTTTCATTATAATTATGTCTAAATACTAAAGAGAAGGCGCTATTACAACAAAGAATCTGGAGATATAGAAAGGAAGAGTGGTTTTGGTAGAGTTGGTTATTGATTGAACTAAATTACTGAAATAGAGAGAGGAGTTGGGAGCCAGAACATCAGGGAGTTCAGATTTGAACTAGAAGACTTGCACTACTTTCCTTGTAACATGGCCACAGAGAAAGAAATAAGACATAAGAATAGAGATGATTTTTTGGCTGTGATTGGAAGAAGTTAAGGTAATGCCTTCTTTCTCTGCTGATTAAGAGGGAAGATCATCTGCTATACATGCATTGGAAGTGGTGGGGTCAGACATTAGAAAAAGAAGGGAAATTCTAAAATTGTTTCTTTGGAAAACCGAGAAAGACCTCACTAGGAAAACATAAGGCAGGAAACGCTAGGAAAACATGTGTTGCTGAACTGCACTGAGGGTCCAGTTAAAGTTGAAGACCAATCATTTCCAGTGTCTCAAATCCTAATAGAGGCATGAATTCCTCATCAGTGTTGAGCATCACAGGAGAAATGAATTGAGGCAGGTTTGTAATTTTGCCAGGCAGATATCATAGATATTCAAAGAAGTAAGTTAGTGAAGTAAATAGATTGTTTTGAGCATGTTTGAAGTAACTGACCATTTAATCTAAATTTTTTTTACAGAAAAAAAAGTGAATCTAAGAAGACATTGATAACTTTATGGGAAAATGTAGAGGTTAGAGAGCCTGTGAGCAGAAAAGATAGTATAGAGAAAGAAACTTCGTGACTGAGCAGGAAGGCTATGGTATCTGTTGATTTAAAAAAATCACCCAATCATATACATGTAAATGGTGCATATTTCATTAATAATATGTGACTTAATAGCCCCAAAACATTGCAGCAACTGTCACTGAAAGGAGATATATGATTAGGACAGATGTATAAATTCATTCACGTAGAGAAAGTTATTTAGTAATATTTTGTTGTTCTCCTTTGTTTTAAAAGGTTGAGGTTTCCTGTTGAAAATTGACATTACAAACTGTCTCCCAAAAGAAGTTTAGAAGTTAGAGATAAATGTTAACATAGGTCTAACACTTACACATAAGTAGTATGGATAACATGGGGTAAAAATATTTTCATGTTAGATCTGACAAGACTAGCATAAATATACAAGGAAATTCTAATATTGCATATAACACATCATAAAAATTGAAGAAGAGAGGCTTTATGTTATCATATAATGCAATCTTATTGGATTCATGAGCAATTATGATGAATTTCTTTAAAAGCTTGTTTTTCCATTTCAGAAAAACATGTAAACCTTGAGAATCTTAGATGATAGGGCATGGAGTGACAGAAATGTGGAATCTGTAAAAAGTGAATGGTCATAAGAAAGTCACTCAAACCTAACTGGTTTGACTCACGACATTTTTGGAAAAATAACATGAGTTAATACATTTGTGTGAAAATGTCTGCAACTGTGAAGGTGTGGTGTTTGAAGTATTAATAAAACTGTAAGATAATTATTAAAATGTATTTCATAACTTCAAAAAATGTGTTATGAGATTTTTATATGTAGCTTTCCCTTAAGAATATGTATAGGAATAATAATATCAATATTTTACAGTCACTTAATCTCTTCCAAGAGTTACACATAGTGCCCAACAAGTGATAAGTATTATCTAACTTTATTCTCTCAATCCTATGATGTAGGTAATACTACAGCGATGATAATCATAGTTACTATAATCATATCATCACAATCACATTTTACACAAGACAAAATTGAGGCTTAGAAAACTTAAATGACTTAGCAAAATTACTCAGCTGACGTTTGGTTCTTGATTTGCCTAGCACATTTATGACCACAGGTAAAAACAAAATGAGAGTTTAGTAATAAAATTTTAAAGCGGAGTTCAGCAGTATTTGATAACACAGTATCAATAAGGATATTTCCAATTGCTATATGCATTACAAAGACACTTGAAGAAACACTGATAAAATAACCAAATTAATCACAACTATCTAGTATTATAAATCTCTCCAAAAATACAAAGGATAATTTGTTTATTCACAGTGAGTCATTTTAGGTATTCTGTTTTATTAGATAAATTTGTACAAATTATGTTCTGCACTCTCTTGTACTCAGATTATCATGGAAAATAAAAAATAAGCTCAGACAATTTTGACTCATTAACTCTACTTATTTACTCTCGCTCCTCTGGACAGGCTGTGCCCTTGAAGAGGAACTGGCAAGGTTAGGCATCATCCTCCTGGTGATGCTGTCCAGGCATAGAGGTCTGTGATAAGCATTCAATTAAAAGCAGCTCAATTATTTATAAAGACTGTTAGGTCAAATAATGCTTAATGCTAGCTTTCATTTCATTTATTCATTTTCTAATTGACAAAAATTGTGTATATTTAAATTACACACACTTACGTACAACATGACTTTTTATATGTAAACATGTTTAAGTGGCTAAATTGAGCTAATTAATATGTGAATTCCCTCATATATATATATATATACCTAAATTTTGTGGTGAGAACACTTAAAATCTACTTTCTTAATTTCTATAATTTTCAAGTATATAATATATTGTTATTAACTATAATCATCATGTTGTAGAATGAATCTCTTGAATTTATTCACTCTGTTTATTAAAATTTGCATCCTTTGACCAACATCTCTGTAATCCCTCAGAACACCCTAACCTCTGGTAGCTACCATCCTACTCTCACTTCTATGAGTGCCTTTTCAGATTTCACACATAAGTGACATCACTGGTATTCAACTTCCTGAGCCTCACGTATTTCACTTAACATAATGTCCTCCAAGTCCATCCACGTTGTAGTAAATGAGAGGATTTCTTTGTGTTTATACTCCATTATGCAATATACCACTTTTTCTTCATTCATTCACCCATTGATAGAGACAGGTTGATTCCATATCTTGGCTATTGTAGATAATACTACAATGAAATGGGAGTGCAAATATCTTTTCAACATATTGATTTCATTTCCTGTGTATATATGCTCAGTAGTGAGATTCTAGGATCATATGGTAGTTCTATGATCCCTCCCTTTAACTTTTTGAGGAACCTTTATAATGTTTTCCAAAAGAGCTGTACTAATTTACATTTCTACCAACAGTGCATTAGAGTTTCCTTTTCCCCACATCCTCACCAACAATCATTACTTTTTGTCATTTTGTTAATACTCATTCCAACAGGTGTGAAGTAATAACTTATTATGGTTTTAATTTTCATTTGCCAGATGATTAGTGATGTGGTACATTTTTCATAAACCTATTAATCATTCATATGTCTTCTTTTGCGAAATGTCTACTCAGGTCCTTTGATCATTTTTGTCAGGTTATTTTCTTTTATTTTTTGCTATTGAGTTTGAGTTCTTTATGTATTTGGATATTAGTCACTTATCTGATTTGCACATTTAATCATTTTCCCCAATTCTGTAGGTTGTCTCTTTACTCTGTTTTTTCTTTTTCTTCCAAAAGCTTTTTAGTTTCATTTAATTCCATTTGTGTATTTCTGCTTTTGTTGTCTGTGCTTTTGGGGTCATATCCAAAAAATCATTGCCAAGAATATTGTCTTGAAGGGAATTCTAATCAGGCTATCAGCATATTTCTCAGCATAAACTTTACAGGCCAAGAGAGAGTGGGGTGATATATTCAAAATACTGAATGAAAATAACTGCCATCCAAAAGTACATTATTTGTCAAGGCTGCTCTTCAGAAGAAATGGAGAGATCGTTTATCAGATAAACAAAAGCTGAAGGAGTTCATCACCACTGAATCTGCCTTACAGGAAATGCTAAAATGAGTTCTTCAAACTGAAAGAAAGGGTGCTAATTTGTAACACATAACATATAAAGTATAAAACTCACTAGTAAAAGTAAGTACATAGCCAAATTTAGAATACTCTGATACTGTAATGGTAGTGTATAAATCATACATTGTTAGTATGAAGGTTAAAAGTCAAAATTATTAAAATAATAATAGCTATGATAATTTATTAAGGCATATGCAATGTGACAAGATAAATTATAACATTAAAAATGTAAAATGTCAGGGGAGGAAGTAAATATGTAGAGTTTTTATATGCAAACAAAATGTAAGTGTTATCAGCTCAAAATAGCTGGTTATAATTATAATTTTTTGTAAGCCTCATGGTAACCATAAAACAAAAACCTATAGCAGATATGCAAAAGATTAAAAGTGAGGAATCAAACCATACCACTAGGGAAAATTACTTAATCAGAAAGGAAGACAGCAGGAGAGAAAGAAAGGAACCAAAAACCTACAAAACAACCAGAAAACAATTAACAAAATATCAGTAGTAAGTCCTTACTTATGAATAATTAACTTGAATGTAAATGGATTAAATTTTCTAAACAAAAGACATAAAGGCTGAATAGATAAAAAACAAACACCAAGACCCAACTATATGTTGCCTGTAAGAGATTCACTTCACATCTAAGGACACACATACTTTGAATATGAAGGAATGAAGAAATGCTAATTTATATTTATGTGTATAAAAGTAGCTTTTATAAAGTATCCCTTATTTTGTAAGTTAGCCTTAATTGTGGTGAGTGACCACAAGTATAATATCAATACCTTGGTCACATCATGGTGATACATAAAGTCAGACTTTTCAGAAAATGTGTATCATGCTTTCTACTGTTAATGTATTTGCTGAAACAAAAAATCCAACTTAAATATCCAATAATAAATATCATATGAAATAAGTAAAAATTTAAAGCACAGATTAATTTACTATAATATTATAATAGATTTAACCTAATCCTGCAAATATCCTGAGGCTTGTGCAGAGTTAGCAGACTCTAACTCTTCGAAGAGAGACACGTTCCCTAGGCAACCACTGCTCTATAATCCCAACCCATATTTGTATCTAGAATGTGAAGAACAATTTTGTTCTTTGCTTACGAGCCACATGGCTCTGCTTAAGCAGGTATAAAATGATGAGAAATTACATATTCCTTGTATAGCCATACAGTGTTCTTCCAGTCTTCACTACGAGCATCACCCTTCTTGTCCCCACTCCCTGCAGTATAGTCCCCTGATCTTCAGGTTATGTGGAGAATGCTACTCAGAAAATGAAGCCCTTCAGTGGCAAGCGTAATTTAAAGATGGAGAAGGAGATGGGTTATGGTCGAAAAGACTCTGGCATTGGACCAAGACTTCTCAATTACATGAGCCAATAATTTCTTATTTTTAAAAAAATTACAAATGTGAGTTTCACTTCTACAGTTGCTGAAGGAATTAATTTTAGTGACTGCATCTTCTCGACTTTCTTCATCAATTATAAATTTATCATTTAATTCTTTAAATATCATTCTATCTTAGAGTAAAACAGAAATAAAAACAATAACAGAATTGAATGCTCATGCTGTTCTGTGAGTAAGCTCATTCTAGACTGTTGTCCATTTCTAGGTTTCCTTGTTAGCTAACTTGGTTTGTCAGAATGAGCTGTTGAGTCACATATGAGTTATAGATTCATGGATGTACTGATCCTTGTACTTCCTGGGTATAGCTGGATGGAACCTGAAGCTTCTAGAGATACCATAGCCCTTTATCAGAGAGTACCATGTTAATACAATAATTGTCTGTTTGAAGTTGTGAAGCATCAAGCTAGATCTTGTGTTATTCCTAACTTACTTAGAAGCCTGAATATATGTTACACATTAAACACAAATTACTGGAGATTTTGATTCAGTAGGACTGAAGTTGGATAAAATAATCTGCATTTCAAAAATCTCTCTTGATGACTCTATCTTCTAGGTTAAGAAACATCGAACCAAATAAATATTTCAAATTATGAGATTAAATTATTCTAAGTCTGTTTTAAATTCTGTTATGGGGTTACATCACATGGGAACATTAAGTTTTAGAAATAGTTGATTAAAACATCACAAAGTTGTTAAGAAGAACTGTCCATGGCAGATCCTCCTTAGTCAATACCCACAATGTGGCATCCCTGGTAGCTGTGCTGAAATGTGCCTTTTGGGAATGGGATTATACCTGCTGAAGATACGTGCCTGCATTATAGAAAGCATGTGGCAGTGAATATGTTCCTCAAATGGTCTTGCTTAATGCTTTTCCTGCCATGAAGTATCTTAGCAAGTAGGATGGTGGAAAAGCAAACAAACAAAAAGTACAGTCAGTTGTTAATTATAAAGCATAAGAAAAGGCATTTCATGTATGGTATTGATTTTTCCTCAAAGCATAAAGACAAAATTTATCATATTTTACCGACAAAGACGACCTTTTTAGAAGTCCAAACTTTCTTGAAAGGAAAAAAATGGCTCTGAAAAAAATAATTTTTATTTTATATAAAAACCTTCGTCCATCTCTGAGATTAAGAATAAATGTATCAGAGTTGAGAAGGTGGATTCAGGTTGACACATGGAATGCATAACAGCAGGCACTCTAAATTAAAGATAGCTGTCTTGGCAATGGAATTAGTATAATGCAAGATAAACACCAAAGCTTTTAAGGATGCCTTCTTTTTTGTTTTTTTGGAGAAACTTCCTTTTGTCAAAATGGTGCACTCCTAAGTAAACACTGGCAAACAAGGTCATTCAAGGCAGCACGGTATTGGAATGAGGCTATGAGTAATAAAATGCTATCTTTTATCAAAATTCCAAGTTATCAGATTCAAATAAACATAATTCTGTTAGACAAAGTGTAGGTCAAAATATAACACTGATTAGAGATAATTAATTCCCCATGGAAAATACTTCAGAGGATGCCAAAGTGCTTGTATTTGTACTCTATAAAGAAGTCAATAATTCTTCATGTTTTCAATGCCTATGTTAATTGGAATTGCACAGTTTAACATAAAGTTACTAATTAATTGTCCAGTGTTTATGCAATATTAATGTAACACTGCTTATTCCATTATGAATATTTATATATCAAATTTATGAAAACATATTACTAGTAGGTTGAAAAACCTAATATGTCATGGCTGCAACATGGTCGAGATGTTGTCCACTTAGAGATGTTTGATTTTATTGAGTTAGTAGAAATAATAATGCTTCTCAAATATATAACATTGAAAGACATGTTTTCCACTATAATAGCAAGACCACATCAACTAAAACTATATGACAACTACTGAAAAATCTTCTGTCCGAAGATAGAATCATACAAATAATGAATTATAATCTTCAGAATATATTTAACTGTAGTCTGGAAAAGTAGGTGAAAATTTTAAAAGTTAGACTTGAGATATATAATACTGGAGATGAACTATTTTTATATGTAACCATGCTTCTAATTTTCAAATGTACAGAATATAAAAATTGAAATGTATAGACAATCTGAATTGATAGATACTATATAACAAACTTAAAATTCAGATATTATTTAACTATGTAACAGGTTTTTATCACCTAGATGTTACCTTAACCAAATGATCAACTTAACATCACCAACCATGGGTTAAGGTGATATCAGGTGCTTCTTAAATTAATGCGCTGAGAAAAACACAATATTACTTTGCTTGTGTTTCTGCCAAAAATGTTGAGCCTGATTCTAATCATGAGAAAATAATTAGATAAATCCAAACAGCAAAGCAAGTGGTCTAGAGTCTTCAAAATATCAATGTCATAAAGCATGAAGGACTTTTTTTTAAATTTTATTTTATTATTATTATACTTTAAGTTTTAGGGTACATGTGCACAATGCGCAGGTTTGTTACATATGTATACATGTGCCATGTTGGTGTGCTGCACCCATTAACTCGTCATTTAGCATTAGGCATATCTCCTAGTGCTATCCCTCCCCCCTGCCCCCACCCCGCAACAGTCCCCGGAGTGTGATGTTCCCCTTCCTGTGTCCATGTGTTCTCATTGTTCAGTTCCCACCTATGAGTGAGAACATGCGGTGTTTGGTTTTTTGTCCTTGCGATAGTTTGCTGAGGATAGTTTCCAGTTTCATGCATGTCCCTACAAAGGACATGAACTCTTCATTTTTTATGGCTGCATAGTATTCCATGGTGTATATGTGCCACATTTTCTTAATCCAGTCTATCGTTATTGGACATTTGGGTTGGTTCCAAGTCTTTGCTATTGTGAATAGTGCCGCAATAAACATACGTGTGCATGTGTCTTTATAGCAGCATGATTTATAATCCTTTGGGTATATACCCAGTAATGGGATGGCTGGGTCAAATGGTGTTTCTAGTTCTAGATCCCTGAGGAATTGCCACACTGACTTCCACAATGGTTGTAAAAAGAGTAAACTTGGGCCGGGCGCGGTGGCTCACGCCTGTAATCACAGCACTTTGGGAGGCTGAGGCAGGTGGATCACGAGGTCAGGAGATCGAGACCATCCTTGCTAACATGGTGAAATAATCCCGTCTCTACTAAAAATACAAAAAATTAGCCGGCGTGGTGGCGGGCGCCTGTAATCCCACCTACTCGGGAGGCTGAGGCAGGAGAATGGCATGAACCCGGGAGGCGGAACTCGCAGTGAGCCGAGATCGTGCCACTGCACTCCAGCCTGGGCGACAGACAGAGAATTTACTAGATGCAAAAGAATGAAAATGAGAGAGAAAGAGGGAAAGAAAATGTGGCAAAATATTAGAAACTGATAACTCTTGATGAAAGAAGATATATATTTAGTGTACGTTTCTTGCAATTGTAATGCAAATTCAAAATTTTTCAAAATAAAAACTTTTTGAGGAAATAGGATATTTTCTGGCTTACATAATTCATATACTCAACAAACCTCTATGGCTTAAAAGACTTGATGAGAAAATAACCTGAGCTGTAATAAAGGAATGAGGATGAAGGGAGAAGTATAACATAGTAGGTCTGGGATGAGGATCCCTGATTCTAATTCAGGTTGAGCAGCTGACAGGTCATGACCAATCATTTCATATTTCTTGGCATCAGATTGTTCATTTGTAGTGTGATAGAACTGAACCAAGATGAGCTCAGAAGTCACATATAATTTAGAGCCAATGGTGTTTAGAGACAGAATGACAGGAAAGAGACAATCCTAATTAAAAAGAACTTGAACATAATCAATAATCCACGATGGATACTTGGAACTATACTTCTTTTGGAAAATGCTAGAATCCGGGCAATTAGCAGGACTGTTTAGTGCTTAATATTCCAACGAACTTTGATGTTCTTACTCTTCACTATGATTCTTCAAGGAAAAGCAAACACTGGACTTGGAACGTTATCAACCTCACTAAATTATTACTGCTAGCATCTGGTAGAGTACCTCGTGCTGAAGGAATTTCTACAGAAATGTAAAAGTTAAAAATGAGCAAATTGCCTAATGATTGATGTGCTCAACAATCCACATATGGAAGGAGGAACACATTTTATAGCCTTGAAAAAGCACATCAGTTATATGTTTGCACAGGCACATAAACTGTGCTGCTGTGCAAGTCATTGAGGTTTTTTAAAAAAAACTATTGTAGGAAAGATATTTAACATAGAGTAAACTTCGTCCAACAGATCACAGATTAATCCCTGGCTCAGGATTCTTAATAGAATACTAGGGAAATTTCTTTGTTATGTTCATTTTATTATGTTTATCAAAGCA
This sequence comes from Pan paniscus, assembly GCF_029289425.2. Taxonomy (NCBI): domain Eukaryota; kingdom Metazoa; phylum Chordata; class Mammalia; order Primates; family Hominidae; genus Pan; species Pan paniscus. Next base: position 101,339,726 of record NC_073254.2, read on the forward strand.
GTTTTTGGAAAAGTTGAAAAGGCTGGTTGTCTTAAGACACACTGAAGTACTGTAATTACCAGGAGAAAAAGAGAACATGAGATCCAGAAAAAAGGAGACATGCTGATTTATCATAAAAATATGGTAATTCCAATGTGGTTATTTTCATTGGAATGACATCTCAATGCATATGAAGTCAAGGACACGCTTCTTTCCTGAGACTTGAGATCCTTCCAGTTTAGTCTCATTCTTTATATAAAGCATAAAATTCTTATACCTGACACTATGAATTTATTATACTGTTAGCATTTCCTGGACAAATATTGTTTCCTCTCATATTTGTGTCTTTGGCAAATTAGTAAGGTTATAATACCATCTCCAAGGATCATTCCCCTAGGAGGCAGTATAGTGCAGTGTTTAAGAGGATAGAGTCAGAAAATCAGTTTTTGAGCTTTGAGTTGTAGGAGTTTCTTACATAATCCTACTGAGCCCTAGGCTTTTCATTTAAAAAAAATTGATATAACAATAGTTTTTATAGCATACATTTATTAATATGATTAAATGAGAGAATTTACATGCAGCAATTTGCACAGAGACTACCCCAGAGCAAAAACACTTTCTTCACAATTCCCCTCCTACTATTATTTCCATATTTTATTTGTTCTTTTGTGGTGCCTATCACATTCTTGCAAGAGCCGTGCAGTCCTCATCATTAAATTATAAATTTCTTATGAACAGGTAAAGTATGTTACCCATTTTTTTACCTACAGAACAACAAAAGTAGAATATACAATAGAGGTTTTTAGTAAATGTTTATTTAAATGACTTGAGTCATTGAAATTTTAACATAAATACTTTATCTTATCTTTTGGTATTAATGCAGAATCTACTGAATCTACTATATTAACACTGAATATTCTAAATAAAATATTCAAGTTTCAGCACATTGACATAAAACAAATTATTTTTGAGACTATTTAATACTTTCCCTACATTCTTGATATTCTATGTTGCTGTAGTTCAAATTACAGCAAACTACAACTTTATTGGCTCTGGTGCTCCGTAATTTAATTCACCTTATGACTGAAGAGCTACTTTTAAATTTCCTTTGAGACATCCAGCCTTTCACCCATTCACCCATTCTGTAAAAATTTTTAAAAAAATGCCCACCAGGAAAGCCCTGACTTCCCATGATTTACTGATTTCTATGATTCATCTTAGAGATTCCGATCATTTAAATTAATTTTGTGAATCAGGCTGTGTATTCTGTGCTGTGAAAATAAAAACCTAATGTTCCACAACTGACTCAGTTAAAAATGACAGTCAACAGAAAAACCCACACAAAGTCACCCAAAAGTTCAGCTTAGTCATCAAACCATGTTTGCTGAGAGAAGTTAAAATTTAAATTTATTTTCCAACATGATTATTCCTAAATTTTGCAGTTTTCAGAGACAGAAACTTTTAACATAGTAAATATGATAAAGGCAACATTTTTGCCTTTATGCACCATTTCCTCTTTTTTCTTTTTTGGACAAAACGTTTGTAAAATGCATAATCTAGCTGTATCACATACAATTGAATTATATAGTATCTCCCTCTACTTCCATGTATGGGCTGTCTCCACTTAGAATTATTTACCCGTGTTATTTCCCCTAAACACCCTATTCTTTTTCCACCTTTCTACTTTTGCGCAAACTGAATCCTCCATCTAAAAGTTGTTTCTTAACTTCACAATTCTCTTTCCACCATTACATATTCTTTAAGACCTAGCTGTGGTTCAAGTTGTCTCTCACTGTTATCATTTTTCAGCTAATGTATTATTCAATATTAATGTTTCCTTATTTACATAAATATGCTCTGCTTCAATCCCATTACTGGGTATATACCTAAAAGATTATAAATCATTCTCCTATAAAGACACATGCACACATATGTTTATTGTGGCACTATTCACAATAGCAAAGACTTGGAACCAACCCAAATGCCCATCAATGATAGACTGGATAAAGAAAGTGTGGCACATATACACCATGGAATACTATGCATCCATAAAAAAGGATGAGTTCATGGTCTTTGCAGGGACATGGATGAAGCTGGAAACCATCATTGTCAGCAAACTAGCACAAGAACAGAGAACCAAACACCGCATGTTCTCACTCATAAGTGGGAGTTGAACAATTAGAACACACGGACACAGGGAGGGGAACATCATACACTGGGGCCTGTCAGGGGTTAGGGGGCTACGGGAGGGAGAGCATTAGGAGAAATACCTAATGTAGATGAATGGTTGAGAGGTGCAGCAAACCACCATGGCATGTGTATACCTCTGTAACAAACCTGCACGTTCTGCACATGTACCCCAGAATTTAAAGTATAATTTTTAAAAATGTTCTGCTTCTGCTGTAAGAATATAAGCAGGCTCAAATCATTAATGTTTTTCCTTCACAGTGCCTACCTGAGGAACATGAGCTGACTTTGTGTGAAATGCTTTCTAGTGCAAGCACATAGAGTATCTACGTATACATAGAAAGAAAAGTGCTTTGTAGATTCTGGTCAAGCTTAAAATAGAATGACAGGTTTGCATAGAATAGAATTGTAGGCTCATAAGACTGTTATCTTATAGAAATGAAACAAGGTAGTGAAATTGAGAATGCTTTTGCTTGGCTTTCCCTCTGCACATAGATTTCTGATGATAAATTTCTTTCTTTTGATTATAAGAGCATGGAGATGACAAGGCACATTATAAATAATCAAAGACATGACTTTATAGCTTTATATAGAGGAGCATAAATAATATCTGCATTAACAAAATATGCAAAATTCTTGAGACCAAAGATAATCATATGTGGTGAATGGGCTCTGCGTTTGTTGGTTGAAATCTCATTGTTAACTTTTTGCATTTATTGGCTGAAACTTTCTTGTTAACTTTTTGTTTAATTTTTCTGTCATAGTTAAACATTTAACCATCTGACGAAAAGGGAAACACATTTATGCTCATTTGTAACACTGTTTGATTCTTCCTAATACTGTGTAAGTTATGCTTTTTGAAGTTAGAATTCTATTTTAGATGCCATAATTTATTTAATAATTCATTTTCTACGAGTGAAAATTATATCTTTAAAAAATCCCTCCCAAATAAAAGAAAAACCAAATCTTTAGGAATCTTAATTATAAATTTAATTTTTTTCATGATTACTTGTATGAGATATGCCTTGTAATTAGAACTCATATTGCTATTTAAGTAAAGCAATTAAAGTTTGTTTGTATGTATGCTAATAAATGAGGCCAATGAATACAATCATGAAATTTATGTATTTTATTTGAATGTTTTGTATTAATGCTAGGATGAAATACTACCAATAATAGGTAGAAATTTGAGAGGATTCTACTTTTGAAAGAAGAAAACTGTACTGGATGAACTCCACATTTATAAAGTTTTTCCCCAGAGGACCAGCCACAGTCCATGTAGTGCAGTTTGGTTAGCACTCAGGGAGACAGCCATGCTTTTATGGCTTGAGCCATCAGAGAATGGATTTTAGATCCCCCAGTAAAACCTGAATTGGAGAAGAAATATTCAGATGAGATGAGAGCCACAAGGTAGGAAACCCCCATATCTGCATATTAACTCCCATGAACGCTGGCTGAATTGAATGTGTGTTTATAGTTGTGGAGGAGGAACTTCAAATAACCCATTGAAAAGCAGTTGAAAGACTAAAAAGGCAGAGTAAAGATTGGAGTTTTAAGTTTAAGTCCTGCATTTTTAGATGGTCTTGATAAATAAATATTACATTCCATTTAAATTTAGGCATTACTACACTGTACAAATAAAGACATACCAGGACAAAGAGATTCATCCTAAAACCAAGAGCAAAACCAAATAGATATATTATCCAAAAGTTCAAAGTAATTAGACATTCATTTCTCTGCTTTCTAGAACTGACATCAACACTCTTTAAGAAGATAATAAAATCCAAATCATTGTAAACATATTCCGAACATCTGTTATCTACAATAAAAATAATCAAATTAGAGAAAATAAAGGAAGAATGCATAAATTACCAGTATCAAGAATGAGAGAGAGGATATTAGTGCTGATACTAATGACAATAAAAGTATAATAAGGGAATATTATGAACCACTATATAAAAATAAATTTTAACAATTTGTAGAAAATGGATAAAATTTCTCTAAAAATGAACCTTTAGTGTTACTAAGGGTAACACCAAGAGATATAGAAAATTTGTTAATAAATTTATTTTTTACCAAAATTAATGCAAATGATATAGAAGTCTAAATTCTGTATCTACCTATAAAATATATTGCATTCATTTTTAAAACTATCCCACAAATAAAGTTTAGATCAAGAGGACTTAGTAAATTCTACAAATATTTAAGCTTTCATCAATAGAACATTGGTAAATTCTACAAATTTTTAAGTAAGAAGTAATAGTTTTACAAAACTGTTTTGTAAAATAAAAGAGAGCACATCACGAATCTTTCATGACTATAGAATTGCCCTAATTCAAAAGTCTGCCAGTATTATGAGAAATAAAGGTGAATATAATAATGTGAGTTTATGTTCCTGTTGTAATGTTGTTAGCTAGTTACTTTGTAGTCTGAATTATGTAATTGCTTTATAGGATCTGTAAGCTTTCTACTTACATTTGCTTTTATGATGGGCTAGTATCATTCTTCTATTTCTATATTTAAAACTCCTTTGACATTTCTTGTAGGGCGAGTCTAGTGGTGACAAATTCCCTTAGTATTTGTTTGTCTTGGAAAGACTTTATTTCTGCTTCATTTATGAAGCTTAATTGGGCAGAATTTAAATTCTTGGTTGGCATTTTTTTTTTCTTTAAGAAGGCTGAAAATAGGTCCTCAGTGTTGTCAAGAATCTGAAGAAAAGTGAATGGTTATACACTGTTGGTGGGAATGTAAATTAGTACAACCTCTATAGAAAACAGTATGGGATTTTCTCAAAGAACTATCAGTAGAACTACCATTTGATCCAACAATTCTATACTGAGTATCTATCCAAAGGAAAGAAATTGTTATATCAAAAGACACATAAACTCATATGTTAATTGCAGCACTATTCAATAGCAAAGTCATGGAATCAACCTAAGCACCTTCCAACAGATGACTGGATAAAGAAAATGTGGGATATATACCTCATAGACTACTACACATTTATAAAAATCAATGCAGTCATGTCTTGTGCCACAACATGGATGGAGCTAGAGGGTACTATTCTTGGGCAAAATCACTCAGAAACATAAGTAATCTCACTTATAAGTGGGAACTAAACAATGGGCATAGACATATGGAGGAATATAGTCAGAGACTCCAAACGGGTGAAGGGTGGGAGGGAATTGAGGATTGGAAAATTAATTATTGGATACAATATTCATTACTCAAAAGACGGGTACAGTAGAAGTCCAAACCTCACCATTATGTAATATGTCCATGTAACAAACCAGCACATATACCCCCTGAATCTATAAAAATAAATATAAAGACATCTTTTGTAGTGTTAAAAAAGAAGTACAAGTTATACTTGAAAATTCCTCTTGAACAGTCAATAATATATAAAATTTATAATGTGTCATATTAGATGATGATCAAATGAGGTTTATCCCATCATTTGAGGGTTTTTTAAATAATTGTAATTTGGCATATTAGTGAAAATAGTGAGAAAATAATATAATGATCAAACCATGAGATCATCTAAATGTATACAAAAAGAACATTTGATAAAATTAAACTTCCATTTGTGATTTAAAAATAAACTTTTGCAAACTGCAGATAGAAGGATTTCCCTTAATATGATAAATGGTATCTACGAAAAAAATCTATAGCTAACATGAAACAATAAAGAAATATAAGAAGAAAACAAAGATTTCCTTTCACAAGATTCTAGTCAATATTTTACTAAATATCCTAAGGAATCAAATAAGAAAAAGTAAAAGGCATAGCATAAAGATTGGAAATAAATAAAAGTGCATTTATTTGCAGATGATGTAATTGCTTACAAAGAAACACTAAAAATATGAAAAATAACCTCTAGACTCAAATAACTTAGAAAAGTTAGTGGATAAATATATATGTACAAAAATCTATATAATTGTCAATACCAGCAGCAAACACTTGGAAAGTTAAATTTAGAATTTATTTAAACATTTTGCTTACCATAGCATGAGAAACACATTTAAGGATAAATTTAGCAAAAACTGTGCAAGGTCTGTATTCTAAAAACTTCAGAAAAAACTGTGAAAAATTAAGAAGACCTAAATTAATTGAGAGATATGCATGTTCACAATTTGGAAAATTAAATATTGGTATGTCATCAATTGTTTCCAAATTGACCTAAATGCCAATATAATCCAACCTAAAATCCAAAATTTCTTGAGAAATTTGATTTTAAAATATACATGGAAGTGCAAAATATCTATAATATTTAAAACAATATTGAAAAGAAAGAAGTACAGAGGAGGCACACTGATTTATATTTATAAAGCTATAGAAATTGTGATAATGTGGTATTTTTATAAATATAGACCAATTAATGGAAAAAACTCAATTAATGTTTGAGAAAGTCACCAAGGCAAGTCAATGAGGGAAAGAAAAGTATTTTCAACAAGTGGTGCTGGAACAACTAGAGAAACATATAAAAACTATCAATGAACTCTATCTCCTTCTATTCTAAAAAAATAATTTGGCCGGGCACGGTGGCTCATGCCTGTAATCCCAGCAGTTTCAGAGACCGAGGCGGGTGGATCACAAGGTAAAGAGTTTGAGACCAGCCTGGCCAACATGGTGAAACCCCATCTCTACTAAACATACAAAAATTATCTGGGCGTGGTGGCAGGCGCTTACAATCCCAGCTACTTGAGAGGCTGAGACAGGATAATCATCTGGACCCGGGAGGTGGAGGTTTCAGTGAACTGAGTTCATCCCATTGCATTCCAGCCTGGACAACAGGACGAGACTCCATCTCAAAAATAATAATAATAATAATAATAATAATTTGGGGTTGTTCACAGGCCTAAATGTAGATGACAGAACCATAAAGTTTCTAGAATAAACTTTGATGTAAACAAATAATTTTCAACCAAGACACAACAGCACAAGCCATAAAAGATGAAATATTAGTACATTGATCATTATCATAATTAAAAATTTCTGCTCATTGTGGGACACTGACAAGATAATAAAAATTAAGCCACAGACCAGAAGAAAATATTTACCATACATATATCTATCAAAGAATACAACCTAGAATATATAATAAAATTCTACTAATAAATATATCTAATTAATGACAAAAATACAAAATACTAGATTTTGAAAAGGGAGCAAAAACATTGAATACACAATTTTTACACACAAAAAAAACAGAGGAATGGCTGATAAGCATATGCAAAAGTTCTCATCATTATTAGTTACCAGGAAAAAGCAAATTAAATACTCCATTTAAAATGCACCTAAAATGGCTAAAATTAAATGACCTGACAAAAGCAAATGTTGACAAGGTTGTAGAGAAGCTAAGACATTTATACATTGCTGCTAAGAATGTAAAATTCTACAAGCACTTTAGTGCACCTATCATATGATCCAGCAATTCTGCTCTTAGAGTATCCCCAAGAGAAATAAATAGACTTATACATGAATGATAAATCAGTTTTATTAATAGGAAGTGAAAAAGTTTAAACAAGCCAAATATTCTGAAAATATATGCAGGAAATAGGAAATGTTTAAACAAATTATGGTATATTCATACAATGCAACTGTACTCAGCAATAAAAAGAAATAAACTACTAATGCAAGGATTAGAATAACAGAATATCAGAATTTTCAGTTGAACAAAGGAAGCCACAACCGTAAGAGTATATAGTGACTGTATAGTCCATTTTATAAGGTTCCAGAATAGATAAAACTAATCTACAGGAATTTGAATCATAACATTAGTTGCCTATTGAGACAATGACTGTCTTGTGTGATAGAAATGTTGTGTATCTTTTTAAAAAAAATATTTCCATAGGTTTTTGGGGAACAGGTGGTATTTAGTTACATGAGTAAATTCTTTAGTGGTGATTTGTGAGATTTTGGTGCACCCATCACCCTAGCAGTATACATTAAACCCAATTTCTAGTCTTTGTCACCCCCTTCCCATCCTTTCCCTCTGAGTCCCCAAAGTTTATCATATCATTCATATGCCTTTGCGTCCTCAGAGCTTAGCTGCCACTTATGAGTGAGAACATAGAATGTTTGGTTTTCCATTTCTGAGCCACTTCACTTAGAATAATAGTCCTCAACTTTATTCAGGTTGCTGTGAATGCCATCAATTCATTTCGTTTTATGGCTAAGTAGTATTCCATCATATATATCATATATATGATAATATGATAATATATATGATATATATGTGAATATATGTCATCATAGATTATATATATTATATATATATATATATCACAGTTTTTTTAATCCACTCGTTGATTGATGGGCATTTGGGTTGGTTCCACCTTTTTGCAATTGCAAATTGTGTGGCTATAAATATGCATCTGCAAGTATCTTTTTCATATAATGACTTCTTTTTCTCAGAGTAGATACCCAGTATTGGGATCACTGGATCAAATGGTATATCTACTTTTAGTTCTTTAAGGAATCTCCACACTGTTTTCCATAGTGGTTGTACTAGTTTACATTCCCACAAGCAGTGTAGAAATGTTCTCTTTGCAGTGATGCTTACACGAGTGTATACTCTTATCAAAACTCACCAAATAATATAGTTAAAACCCTTATGGTCTGTGTAATTTGAAAAGTTGATTAACCACATGAAGTTGCTACCAACTTAATGGCAGATTAAGTTACTAACAAACTTTTATGTGCTAGACATTTAGATTGGCTTTGTGGAAATACCCTCCCAATTTCCATCCCTCACTTTTTTCAGGTTTATGATTTAGTAGAGAAATAGAACTCCAATGTACAAGTCTAGTAAAAGAAAAAAATCAAAATAATTTTAATTTCCAAAATTGGGTGCTATAATACAATAGTCCAGTTTTGTCACAAATAAAAGGATAATTAATTTTAATACGTAGGCTTTCTTAGAACAAAGGATTGGGACTTGTTGTTCCTGTGGCAAGTTTTTTATAAAAAGCAATTAAAAATTTAAAAGGAATGAGTACACACATATATATTCTTGCTCTGTAAGCTAAGAGAGCCTAGAAGCAATAATACCAAAGTAGCAAAAAGCACATGTAGTGCAGTTCTTAATTTCTACTATCATTCTCCAATACAAGGAATCAAGGCTCTTTGGAAAAACAGTTGATTCTAGGACTGGAGGAGGAAATATATGAGATGAACTTGGAACATTTTGTAGTACCAGAAAGTTAGAAAGTCCTCAAAAGCAACAATTACATTCCACAATGATGGGGAAATGTCAAAGGGACACAGGAACCAACTGAGAGCTCTTGATGCTGAAAGCTACAACAATTTGAGCAATAAATATAAACTAAATATCTATGAATTCATGCTGATGTAAATAAATAAATGATTGAATAAATGAATGGAGAAGAAGATATAAGTCACCCATGCAGAAGAATTCCAAATAATTTATGTAGATATTCAGGAAGGTGGTACATAACAACCCACTCATTAAATGTGGGCTGCACATAGTGACTTCCTTCCAAAGAGTACAGTATACAAAGTGCCAAAAAAAAAAAAAAAAAAATCAAAAAAACGCCTGCCACGGTAGCTCACGCCTGTAATCCCAGCACTGTGGGAGGCCAAGGCGGGTGGATCACGTGGTCAGGAGATAGAGACCATCCTGGCTAACATGGTGAAACCTGGTCTCTACTAAAAATACAAAAAATTCATGTTGGGAGGCCGAGACGGGCGGATCACGAGGTCGGGAAATTGAGACCATCCTGGCTAACACGGTGAAACCCCGTCTCTACTAAAAATATAAAAAAATTAGCCAGGCGTGGTGGCAGGCGCCTGCAGTCCCATCTACTCCGGAGGCTGAGGCAGGAGAATCGCATGAACCCGGGAGGCGGAGCTTGCAGTGAGCGGAGATGGCGCCACTGCACTCCAGCCTGGGCGACAGAGCGAGACTCCGTCTCAAAAAAAAAAAAAAAAAAAAAAGATTAACTTTGCAGCGAATAAACCTGACCAACACTACTTCAGCTAGGTGTTCGAGCTTAACAGCAACAATGTTAACTCATGGCAGCACATACCCTTGATATTATGTGATAAAAATGTCACTTTACCTCTCTGGTCTTCCTCCTGAAACCATGTAATATCAGTCTAATCATGATAAAAAAAAATTAGAAAATTCTCAAATGAGGAACAGTTTATAAACTAGTACTCAAAACTCCAGGTCATCAAAAACAGGGAATGTGAAAGTGTAATAGCTAAGAGGAGCCTAAGGAAACATAACACTAAATGGAATGTTGTATCTTAGGTGAGATCCTAGAGTAGAAAAAAGACATTAGGCAAAAACTGAGGAAATATGAATAAAGTATGAACTTTAGTTAATAATGTGTCTATCTTGGTTAATTAATAGTAACAAGGATACCATACTTATGTTCGATATTAATAATAGAGGGAACGAGCTGTGGGGTGCATGGGAACTCTTTCTACTAGCTACTCAATTTCTCTGTAAATCTAAAACTGTTCTAAAAATGTATTTTTTAAAAAACTGGAATGTACAAAGCCATAGATATATGAAATTTTAAGTAGTTCCATATGACTGGAGGGTGTAGTATGCGAAAAAGAGTGAAAGGAAATGAAGTTAGAAGAGTAATCGTGGTGTTATTTCACTTGTTGGCTCCATATGCCATGATAAAGAATCTGGATTTGATTCTCTATAGGAATTAATTGAAAAATGACCTCACAGAAACAAAAATAAATAAGTTCATAGTATTTCACCTCAAACTGTCCTTCACAAGAAATTTGTGCCCTGACGTTGTCTTTCTACTTGCAAAATTATTCAGCACAACTGGAAGGGTAGGAAGGTTGTCAAAAATAAATACTGAAGATAAAGAAATCTGGATCTATTCAATATACAACACTTAGTTTTTGTCGGTCTTGTTTTATTTTGCTTTGCTATGTTTTGCTTGATTTTTATTGCCAATGATTTTTCAGGCGAACTAACACGCTTTTAAGACACAGACATACTCTTAATGTTTACATTCTAAGTGTTATTACTTTTCAGTAAAAGATGAATGGGTTAAATTCACAGCCTTTGGGTAATAATTATTATAACTATTTAGCGTTTAATTGAGTATCTGTTATGTGCTGGGCCTTCATACACTTTTTTTTTTTTTTTACCTCTTTCAACGTTTTTTTGAGCATAATGTCTGCTTTCTTGTTTTTTTTTGTTTGTTTGTTTGTTTGTTTTGTTTTGTTTTTGAGACGGAGTCTCGCTCTGTCGCCCAGGCTGGAGTGCAGTGGCGCGATCTCAGCTCACTGCAAGCTCCGCCTCCCAGGTTCACGCCATTCTCCTGCCTCAGCCTCCGGAGTAGCTGAGACTACAGGGGCCCACCGCCAAGCCTGGTTAATTTTTTTGTATTTTTAGTAGAGACAGGGTTTCATCATGTTAGCCAGGATGGTCTTGATCTCCTGACCTCGTGATCCACACTCCTGGGCCTCCCAAAGTGCTGGGATTACAGGCGTGAGCCACTGCGCCTGGCCAAGTATAATGTCTACGTCTTAAACAATAAAAATCAGGCTCAGGAAAGTTGACCTACTCAAATTCAAAATGTAGTAAAGAGGACTCTAAAAAAAGAGAATTAAAAATCAGTAAAGAATATTGTTTTGCGAGCACACCCTGATGTTTTCCCAACATTCACTGTGTAGATCAATGATGTCCTGAGTCTTAGCCAACTCTGCACACATTCTGCGCAGAGACTGAAGCAAAGACTAAATGTGAATTTGGTCAATATCTTAACTTTACACATTAACAATGTAAACACTTTTTAAATTATTTTCAAAATTCCCACTGGAGAGAGTCCTGCATTTTTTTTTCTTTTTAAATAATGTCTTTGCCTTGAAGTTGCAAACACAATCTGGGATTCAGTAATCAAATGTTAGCCGAACTTACCTTGCAAGCAAAGTAGGTCATTTTAATGGGAGAACACTTAGTTTTGTTTACTATTTTGATGAGTTTGTCAAAATACGTGTTTAGAGGCAGATGCTCTACCTCATGCAAGTGCAAAATCAGCCAAATGGGCACAGTGTAGAAGAATCACAGTACTCTCACCACTGGTGGGCATAACCATAGAGAGTACTTCTAAGAATTAATAGGACTTTAGGGCTGCTTACATACTCTTTGCTGAGGTATATACAACATAAAGGTCATTATTCCCTGTCTCCAATCAGAAATCTTCAGGAAATTATACATGACTCAGAATTGACCATGTAAGAGTGAATTCTTAGAAGAGCCTGAAACTTGCTGAGTTCCAATGAGGGTAACTTTAGCATGAACACAGAAACAGCATATATGGATACAGGAGCTGTTGTAGAGCAGGAATCCCTGATCACAATAAAGAGTAATCTTATGGTAAGAATTGTTCTGAGCAGAGGTTGAAATATCAAGGAATGGTTCACAGAACTGATACTTTTAGTGTAAAATGTTCTGTAATATAAATTGTTGGCTTTTATGGATTTCCAGAATAATATTTTCTCTATGCACACCAAAACCAGATATTTAGAGTTAGATTTCTATATTTCACATTTTATTTTCAAGTCTGGATCTTGTTGAGATCTTATATCTTAATTTCCTGTGATATTTTTCTTAACACTTGAAAATAAAAGCATTTGGGGCTGATATTTTTTCCTGAATATGAAATAGACTTTGGGAATAAATTAAACTTAAACATACACACTAAGTTTCATCATATGTAAGTAGGTTTCTTCTACTTATGATTTCGAATGTTAGCGTTCTGGTTAAATTTATTAAATGCCTTTGCAGTTTCTTTTGATACGATTTGTGGATTTTTTCTTTAATATTTAACAAAATTGTGCTGATGGATTTATAATAATGAGGTACTCTTGAACTACTGGAATATATATTACTGAAGATATTATTTAACCACACTGCTCTTTGCTAGTACTTTATTTGTAAAGTTTTTCATTTTTCATTATAGGGTTTTCATGCAATTTTATTTTTGTACTCTTGACAGATACCAAGTTTTGGTATTAAAATTATGTTGACATCAGAAAGTAAATGGAGAGTGTTTAAGTTAGTATAGATAAGCTCATTCTGCAGAAACAAACAGAAAATTTTGGCTCAACACATTTGAAATACTAGTGGTCTTTCTGGAAGAAGGCATAGAAACATTACAAAAAAAATGAACTGACTATTAGATGTATCTGGACGTGAAACTCGTCACTTCTGCTCATATTTAATTCACCAAAGCAGGTCACCTGCTCAGTCATGACTGAGCTCAACAAGATGGGGAAATGTGTTTCTCCCCAAAGAAGGTCATCGGATAGGGTGAACATTAATTTAATTTATCTAAACAATTTTCTATGGCTTAAAATGGTTATCTCTAATAATAATTTCAATAACCCAGCTGTAATTCAATTTACTCCTGGTTCCTTTTATGTATGCAGACAGATAGTAGACAGATAGAGATATGATAAATATAGGTATATGTAGATATAGAAATAGGACTTTGTGTGTGTGTGTGATTCGAGTATCTTAATTGGATCTGTGAGACTTCTGTTGAATGCCCTCTGGGATAGTTTGCCTCATTTTATCTAGAAATACTTGTTTTTCATTAAGCACAGTTGGAGATCACCTCCTTGCATAGAAAACTTGGCTTATCCATCTGGGCAAAAAATAGTTACTACATGAAGATTTCTGCTAAAAAATATCAATTTACTTCTTTTTTTCCATTTTATTTATTTATTTTATTATACTTTAATTTCTGGGATACATGTGCAGAACATGCAGGTTTGTTAAATAGGTATACACCTATGCACCACACGTACATATGGTGGTTTGCTGCGTCATCTACATTAGATATTTCTTTTAATGCTATCCCTCCCCTAGACCCCACTCCCCAACAGGTCCTGGTGTGTGATGTTCCCCTCCCTGAGTCTATGTGTTCTCATTGTTCGACTCCTACTTATGAGTGAGAACATGCAATGTATGGTTTTCTGTTTCTGTGTTAGTTTGCTGAGAATTATGGTTTCCAGCTTCATCCATGTCCCTACAAAGGACATGAACTCATCCTTTTTTATGGCTGCATAGTATTCCATGGTGTATATGTGCCACATTTTCTTAATCCAGTCTCTCAGTGATGGGCATTTGGGTTGGATCCAAGTCTTTGCTATTGTGAATAGTGCTGCAATAAACCTATGTGTGCATGTGTCTTTATAGTAGAATGATTTATAATCCTTTGGATATATATCCAGTAATGGGATTGCTGGGTCAAATGTTATTTCTGGTTCTAGATCCTTAAGTAATCTCCACGCAGTCTTCCACAATGGTTGGACTAATCTACACTTCCACCAACAGTGTAAAAGCATACTTTTTTCTTCATATCCTCTCCAGCATCTGTTGTTTCCTGACTTTTGATGATCACCATTCTAACTGGCGTGAGATGGTATCTCATTGCGGTTTTGATTTGCATTTCTATAATGATCAGTGATGATGGGTGACTCTCGACCAAGCAGACCTAATAGGCATCTACAGAACTCTCCACCCCAAATCAACAGAATATACATTCTTTTCAGCACCACATCACACCTATTCCTTTATTTATTTATTTATTTATTTATTTATTTATTTCTTGAGATGGAGTCTGGCTCTGTCGTACAGGCTGGAGTACAGTGGTGTGATCTCGGCTCACTGCAAGCTTCACCTCCTGGATTCAAGGCATTCTCTTGCCTCAGCCTCCCAGGGACCTGGGACTACAGGCATGCACCACCATGTCTGGCTATTTATTTATTTATCTTGTATTTTTAGTAGACACGAGGTTTCACCATGCTGACCAGGCTGGTCTGGAACTCCTGACCTAAAGTGATCTGGACCTCTTCTAAAATTGACCACATAATTGGAAGTAAAACACTCCTCAGAAAATGCAAAAGAACGGAAATTGTAACAAACGGTCTCTCAGACCACAGTGCAATCAAATTAGAACTGAGGATTAAGAAACTCACTCAAAACCACAGAATTACATGGAAACCGAACAATCTGCTCCTGAAGGACTACTGGGTAAATAACGAAATGAAGGCAGAAATAAATATGCTCTTTGAAACCAATGAGAAGAAAGACACAACGTACCAGAATCTCTGGGACAAAGCTAAAGCAGTGTTTAGGGGGAAATTTATAGCACTAAATGCCAACAAGAGAAAGTGGGAAAGATCTAAAATCAACACCGTAACATCACAATTAATAGAACTAGAGAAGCAAGAGCAAACAAATTCAAAAGCTAGCAGAAGACAAGAAATAACTAAGATCAGAGCAGAACTGAAGGAGATAGAGACATGAAAAACCCTTCAAAAAATTGATGAACCCAGGAGCTGTTTTTTTTGAAAAGATTAATAAAATAGATAGCCTGCTAACCAGATTAATAAAGAAGAAAAAAGACAAAAATCAAATAGACACAGTAAAAAATGATAAAGGGTATATCACCACTGATCCCATAGAAATACAAACTACGTTCAGAGAATACTATAAACACCTCTAGGCAAATAAACTAGAAAATCTAGAGGAAATGGATAAATTCCTGGACACATACAACTTTCCAAGACTAAACCAGGAAAAGTTGAATCCCTGAATAGACCAATAACAAGTTCTGAAATTGAGGCAGTAATTAACAACCTACCAACCAAAAAAAAGCCTGGGACTAGATGGATTCTCATCTGAGCTCTACCAGAGGTACAAAGAGAAGCTATTACCACTCCTTCTGAAACTATTCCAAACAATAGAAAAGGAGGGACTCCTCCCTAACTCATTTTATGAGGCCAGCATCATCTTGATACAAAAACCTGGCACAGACAAAACAAAACAAAACAAAATTTCAGGCCAATATCCATGATGAAGATCAATGCAAAAATCCTCAATAAAATACCAGCAAACCAAATCCAGCAGCACATCAAAAAGCTTATCTACAATGATCAAGTTGGCTTCATACCTGGGATGCAGGGCTCGTTCAACATACACAAATCAGTAAACGCAATCTATCACATAAACAGAACCAATGATATAAACCACATGATTATCTCAATAGATGCAGAAAAGGCTTTCAGTAAAATTCAACACCCCTTCATGCTAAAACTCTCAATAAACTAGGTATTGATGAAATGATCTCAAAATAATAAGAGCTACTTATGACAAAACCCACATCCAATATCATACTGAATGGGCAAAAACTGGAAGCATTCCCTTTGAAAACTGGTGCAAAACAAGCATGCCCTCACTCACCACTCCTATTTAACATAGTATTCAAAATTCTGGCCAGGGCAATCACACAAAAGAAAGAAATAAATGGGATTCAAATAGGAAGAGAGGAAGTCAAATTGCCTGTTTGCAGATGACATGATTGTATATTTAGAAAACCTCATCGTCTTAGCCCCAAATATCCTTAAGTTGATAAGCAATTCAGCAAAGTCCCAGGATACAAAATTGGGACTGTGCAAAAATTGATGTGCAAAAATTACAAGTATTTACATATACCAATAATAGACAAACAGAGAGCCAAATCATGAGTGAACTGCCATTCAGAATTGCTAAAAAGAGAATAGAATACCTAGGAATAAAACTTACAAGGGATGTGAAGGACTTCTTCAAGGAGAACTACAAACCACTGCTCAAGGAAATAAGAGAGGACACAAACAAATGGAAAAACATTCCATGCTCATGGATAGAAAAAATCAATATCGTGAAAATGGCCATACTGCCCAAAGTAATTTATAGATTCAATGCTATCTCCATCAAGCTACCATTGACTTTCTTCACAGAATTAGAAAAAAGTGCTTTAAATTTCAAATGGAACCAAAAAAAGAGCCCCTATAGCCAAGACAATCCTAAGGGAAAAGAACAAAGCTGGAGGCATCATGCTACCTAACTTCAAACTATACTACAAGGCTAAAATAACCAAAACAGCATAGCACTAGTACCAAAACAGATATGTATACCAATGGAACAGAACAGAGGCCTCAGATATAAAGCTACACATCTAAAACCACCTAATATTTGACAAACCTGACAAAAACAAGCAATGGGGAAAGGATTCCCTATTTAATAAATGGTATTGGGAAAACTGGCTAGCCATATTTAGAAAACTGAAACTGGATCCCTTCCTTACACCTCATACAAAAATTAACTCAAGATGGATTAAAGACTTAAACATAAGACCTAAAACTCCAAAAATCCTAGAAGAAAACCTGGGCAATACCATTCAGGACATAGCCATGGATAAAGACTTCATGACTAACACACCAAAAGCAATGGCAACAAAAGCCAAAATTGACAAATGGGATCTAATTAAACTAAAGAGCTTCTGCACAGCAAAAGAAATTATCATCAGAGTGAACAGGCAACATATAGAATGGGAGAACATTTTTCCAATCTATCCATCTACTGAAGATTGATATCCAAAATCTACAAGAAACTTAAACAAATTTATAAGAAAAACAAACAACTGCATCAAAAAGTGGGCAAAGGATATGAACAGACACTTCTCAAAAAAGGACATTTATGCGGCCAACAAACAAGAAAAAAACTCATCAATTTACTTCTTAGGTACTTAAAATCTCAAGCACGTGGTTTCTCTTTCAGTGAGCAAGGATAATGTGGCTGTTTGATGAAGACTGAGCATTTGACAATATGTGATATTTGAGACAATCTAATGGAGCCATAATTTACAAGAGAATCCTAAGCATAGCAATTCTGTGTTTGAATTCTGACACTAGACTGGCTGGGTACAATTCAAGCATCACAAGTTATGAACTGTGTGTTTTTGAGCAAGTCTTTTAATGGAACTGGTCCTTAATTCTATCAATTGCAAAATGAGAATAATACAAATCTCTCTCTTAATTCTATCATTTGCAAAATGAGAATAAACACATCTCTCATATTTTAGGTCTAATAAACCAGAAACACATCTGTTGTGTAAAATCTTTATAGTGCATGGCACACATATAGGATAATAAATATTGTTGAAAACAGAAGGTTTCTTTCTGTTCTTAAGCTTTCACTCTTTCAGAGAAATCTCTTCCACATGTTAAAGTTACATTTTTGGTTTACATAGAAGGTGATCAGAAAAAAAAATCAATTTAACTGTAGTTTGAGTATGAATTTATATATTCAAAAAACATACATTCAGAATCTATTTACTAGATTTTAATCTAGTGCTCCTAATATATTGCCTCTTGTATTTAGTAGCAAAAAAAAAATGAATGTCTCTTCATATAAAAAGCACAATATAACTAGGATCCACTTTTACTTTTCTGCTAGAAAATTTGTAACCAAATCAGTTCTTATATGAATAAATTAACTTATTCCAGTTACATAGTGACATCCACAACTTTGCTTCTAATAATCAATCTTATTTTCATTGTATTTTTAATTTTCCCATTTTGTTTTGTTTAATTTTACACTATATCACAATTAAAAGAGTATGAAGGATATTAGCAAAATAAATCAACAACAGAGTTCAGCTATAATATAATAATACAATAACAGAGTTCCGTTCAAACATAAAATTGCTATTCTTAGCTAAAATGTGGAGTGGTACGAACGTAAACATAAAACTCCATTTTTTACAAGTTGATACTGCTATTGATAAAATTGTTGATGTATATTTAGTGTCTTCCTTTTTTCTTAAGTATATATGTTTAAGGATTTTTAACAGTAAATGTACTTTTGTAATCTTGTAAACAGAGGTATGATATTAAATAAGTAACAATCAGCTTTTAGTGGGCCAAAATGCTAGCTGCTTGGTAGTGTTTGCTGATTTTGAGCTATCACAATGAAGTCACTAAAAGTGGTACTGAGAAGAGATGTTCAGTACCCTACTAGAAAATGGTGTTTCTAGTATAAAATGCAATAAATGTAAGTAACCTCTAGAGCATAGATAACACTAAAATGTATTAACATAATCAATACATAATTATTTAGAATTTATTACTCTTGCTTTAACATATCTGTTAGTTTATGTAATTTAATATTTAATCATGAGCATGTTCAACTCACAAAATTCCTGAAACCCAGGCAGGTATAAGCCAATTGTAGCACGCAATGGCTCACATATATCAATATACGTGTTTTAAGTACCTTTCAACTGAATATGTTTATACTTTCACATATGTTTGCCCAAATTTCAAAAAATGCCTTTTATTTCTCTTTCAGAATGACTATTTCAGATTTCATTTGGATTGAAACAATGACTTGGCATTCTCAAGGTATAAACCTCAGTTTTCCTCTGTTCTCTAAACTAATTTAGAGAAAGTAAATTGACTGTGGATAATTATTCAGTTTGACATCTCATATCTCTTTTAAACAAGCTGATGTGATGGAATTCCTGCTTTCACACAGGCCTGGGAAAACACAGTGCTAACAATAATAGGAAACCCATCTCTAGGGCACTATATATATATATATAAAATTTTAAGTGCTCCTAGCCACCTTCAGATAACACTACATTTGGAAAAAAGAAAAGAGCAAGATACTTTTAGGTACCTGGTAACAAATGACAACACTTTACTGTCAGTGTCTGAACTTGGAGAAGGAGTGGGAATCAGTCACTGTTGGCAAAGTTCTACCACTTACCTAAGTGTCCTCCATACTGGCTTTATGCAGTTAAAATAGGAGGAGAAGGAAAAGGAGGAGAAGGAGGAGGAGGAGAAAGAGAAAGAGAAGGAGAAAAGAAGAAGAAGAGGAAGAAGAGGAAGAAGAAGAAAAGAAGAAGAAGAGAAGAAGAAGGAGGAGAATAATAGGATGAAGATGAAGAAATGGAGGTTTAGGAGGAGGAGGGAGGAGAGTAGGAAGAAAAGAAGAAGAAGAAGAGGAAGGAGAAGAAGCAGAAGGAGGAGGAGGAGAAGGAGAAAGAGAAGAAGAGGAAGAAGGAGGAGGAGAAGAAGAGGAAGGAGAAGAAGAGGAAGGAGAAGAAGCAGAGGAAGGAGAAGAAGCAGAGGAAGGAGGAGGAGGAGGAAGAGGAGGACGAAGAGGAGGAAGGGGAGGGGGAGGGGAAGAGGAAGGGGGAGGGGGAAGAGGAGGAGGAGGAGGAGTTTTGGAGATGGGTACCTGGCAGGGAAGCTAGTGGAGTCATGTTAAGACAAGAAAGCTTCCAGTTTGACACTATTAGAGACGTCCTTTGAAGCTCAACTAGATTAATAGCTTCTTAAGGATGTATTGAAAAGTGTTATCATGTGAAACTTTCAAAACCAGACTTACAGTGTTAGGAAATATGTTGTAAGGAACTGTTCAAATTTAGCAGGGGAAACGCTAAATGAACTAATAGTCCTTTTCCTCCTTCAAATGTAATAATGCTATAATTTGTGTATTTTGGCTCAATTAGAGCAGTTCACGTAAGGTTTTTAAATCCTGTATTTTTTCCCCAGGTTAACATAATGTCTGCATTTAAGCACTAAATATTTTTAATGTGAAAACTTTCGGCTGAAGAAAATGGCTACTATTTGCTACAGGGTTTGAAGCCTTCTCTCTACTTAATGTTACTTTTACGGACACTTTAAATGAAGATAATCCAGCTATAAGGTACGTAGTTACTGAATAACAGTACTTAAAAATTATTGTTAAGACATTTGGTTTTATACTATTCATAACACTAGACCTATCAACAATTACGACTGTCTTTAAAATTATTTGTATAAGAAAAACGTACAATTTATGTGTGGTTGTTTTATTTTGAAAATAAATTATATAAGAATAATTATACATGAATGTCAGATACACAAAAACAAAGTAAAATGTAGAAATGAGGCAATAATAAGATTATTCCAAAATGTACTTTTAATTACATCGTCACGGGATCCTTGGGTTGTCGCTTCACCAGCTGGGAACCTCTGTGACCGGTGGCATCTCTGCCCGAGTTTTGCCTGGGTCCACTGGGCTCACTCTGCTCACTTGGCCTGACAGGCTGTGCTCGGCTGTGCTACTGGCCCAGATCTCACACCTGTCAAGGGCAAGCCAGGCGCAGAGTGGTGAGGAGTCTGGCCACTGCGCACAGACAGGCATGCCAGCTGTGGCAGGGTGGGCAGCTCCAGGTGCTGGAACAGGTGCCGGCTTCCTGCAGTGCTGCAGTTAGACCAGGCGTACTGCAAAAGAGGATGTCACAGCCGTGGTTCCAGGAGTTCCTAGGTCTGGGATACCCAAAGGGCAGCAGCTCTTCTTTCCTTCTGTCTTCTCTGCTTCTCCTTGCTGGCAACTGATGAGCGCAGAGTGGGGATGTTGTTTCAACCCTGTTTCTGTTAAAGATCTTTCAGTCCCACCATTCAGCAGGTCCCAAGTTCTTGTCCCATGTCCAGGGAGAAAGAGGTAGGCAGGCAACTTGAGTGTGAGCAAGGTGAAGCGGTGCTTTAATGAGCAATGGTACAGCCCTTAGGGGACCCAAAGTGAATAGCTCCTTTCCACAGGCAGCTCATCCCAGCATCTGTGCAGCCCTCAGCAGAGAAAAGACCGACATTGGGTAGCTCCTCTCCACAGGCAGGCCTTCCCATCCTCTGAGTCTGGCTAAATCCAGGCTCTTTATGGAGGAAGGGCGAGCTGATTGGTCCATGGGCATCCATGGGCGTCTATGGGTGGCCCAGAAAAAGCACCAGAAGTTCTCACTGTAGTCTGCGGAAATGGCAGCCTGGCCCTGCGCTTTAGGCTGTCCCTGGCTTGAAGACGGAGCTTCATTAGGGGCCCATCCCTTTCTGCCCGGGCTTGTCTGTCTCCTGCCGCCATTTATGGTGCCCAGGCTCCTCCTGCTGCGGGGTGCCTTCAGTCTAGAGCTGAGCTGCCCTCAGCACCCCCTCATCCTTGCTCCCTTGCTCGTTGGATCCAAGGTCCAGAAGGGGCCGAGACACAGAGGACTGGTGTGTCAGCACTGCCCTGAGCTCATGCACACTGGGCAGGGTTGGGACAGCACCCAGGCTTGGCCTCAACTTAGCTCCAAAATTGGAGTGGGTGCCAGAAGCAGGGAGAGGCCATGCAGGGAAGCAGGCACTTCCAAGCCTGTAGGGACAGAGGGGTTTCCCAGGCCCCCAAGAGCATAAGGATGTCCGGATCCGGAGCTGCATCTGTGCTTGGGAGAGTGGGGGTCCCACCCTGCCAACTCAGATGGGGACGGGGCTTCCACCTGTTCCCAGCTCCCGCCAGCTCTGTAGAGCATGCAGCCCTGGCCGTACCTCCCCACTACAGCCAGCGTCTTCAAATTGACTGCTCCAGACAGCCACCGCTGCCATTAACATGACTTCAATATAGGGCTATATTAAAAAGTATGGGGCTATAGCTACATCTTATCTATGAATAACAGCTTTAATCATATACTTTATTTAGAATGGATAGCATTAGAAGAACTTTTCAAATCTTAAAGGAAGAAATGGGGAAGAAAGGAAGAAAAGAAGGAAAGAAAGAAGGTAGGAAGAAAAGAGAGAAGAAGGTCCTAAATAATTATTACAGTTTTTATTCCCTTACATTGAGCAGGTGATGTCTGCTGTTATAGGTTTTTAAAGGAATGGCTAGAAAATCACAACTTTCAAGCCCTCGGCTTCTTCATCTATAAAATGTGAAAAGCTGATTGGATGACCTCTAAGATCTTTTCCAAGCCTAAGTTATCATTACTTTACTAATATGGATAAACCAGATAATGTATCATAAATGCTGCCAATTTGAATTAACATTTTTATTTAAAAAAAAAACATGATGATAATATAAGCACAGAACCTGAGTCTTATATTTCCTCTAGCTTCTCTCTTATTTTCTTTCTTTGCTTTCAATCAGGAACATCAGAAAAGTTAAATACACCTCTTTTTAAATACGAACCTACCACTAAATTATTTTTCAGTTAACCATAATCTTCTTTCTATCCCTACCATTCACTAAAGCTGCTTCTGCTAAAATTACCCACCGTCTTCTAATTTCCTAATCCAATGAATACTTCTAAATTTGATCTTATTACTTTGTAGTATTTGATAATGTTAGTCTTGTCTAACCTTCTTAAACAGGTTTCTTACCCTGACTTCCTTTTCAACTTTGTACCTCAAAAACCTAGCCCTGTGCTTAGAAAAAAAAAAAAAAAGAAAGAAAGAAAAAGAAAAAGAAAAAAAAAAGCTCTATCAAAATATTAGTTGAGTAAATGAAGTGCTAAGTGATTTTAAAACAATCCCTTCTCAAGTTAGTTTTGGTCATGTCATCCAAGATATGTTCTTCCTAAGCATTACGTTAATATTCAACAATGATACTCATCAACTAAAGAGTAAAAGATACCAAAATGACCTTTCAGTTTTTGCTTTTTATAACTTGGAATTTTGGTATATTTTTCCTACCTACTTGGGCTCCACCTTGGCTTCCTCTCTCTCCAGACTGTCCCAGACCTGGCACTGAGTGTGGCCGCTCAGCTTTCATCATTTATTCTGGCCAGCGGAATGTTCCCTCTGATGCACCTCCCTTGGCTGGCTGTTGCTCCCTACTTTCATTTTCACTACGGGTACAGCCATTCACCAGCTTCCACTGGAAACATTTTTCCAGACATTCCTTTAGGATTAGTGCCATTTTCATAACTGGCTGCTGGGTTCTGTAACTATTTTTCATACTTCCCTATTCTCAAATTTGTCTTTTTCAGCTTTATAATGACAGTAAAGAGGGTTTTTTTTGCACATTACTTTGCTTTTATCCTTATGAAAAGCATGTATTTTATTTACTCTTGTGTAAGAAAACAATTTTTGCTCAATGTAACTTTCTATCTCTTGTTTTTCTATTTTTTCTTTCTGTTCATATTTCTTCTTCTTGGGATTCTTCATAAAGAAGTGTTTTGATTTGACAAAAGTCTTAATCATGGTCTTTAAATTAAAAAAAAAAGATTTATTTAGTCCTCAACCACAATGATAAGAGATTCTGTCTTTTCCACTTGAGATTACTTGTAAGCGACAATAAAAATGTATAGCCCTCTATGATTTCTATAAAATGTCTTCGGATATTAAACCCTGATTATCTTCTTTTATTGATTGAAATATGAGCTCAGTGTTGTCCTTTGACAAACTTCTTACCTTTTCCCACATTGTTCTTTTCACTTGGATTACAACTAGATGGGAAATAAAGGTGGAGACTCCCCTCTTCCCAATCCCATTTGAAGTATCTGTGACTCCCTATCTCTGATTTGGAAACATATTTATTTTCCTCTGAATAAATCACCTACTGAAGAATTTTTCAGAAAATCAAAGTTAGTTTTTCAAAATCTGACTGTAGTAGAAAAGTTTACAGAATGGTAAGATTTACTGTGGTGTAGATGTCTTCTTTGTTCTTCTTGCAGTAAACTATCTGACTCTAGCGGCTTTCTTCCTATGCTGCTTTTCAAACACGTAAGAGCTGAAGACTCTCTAATAAAGTAACCATAGGAACATAGAGTTTTCTTTAAGTATTTCATTTCTCTAGAGTTTTTGTATGGGCTTGAAGTTATCTTAATATAAAATATAATAATGAATGTAAATGATGAGTTGATGGGTGCAACAAACCAACATGGCATATGTACACCTATGTAACAAACCTGCACATTTGCACATGTACCCTAGAACTTAAGGAATAATAATTATATATATACATATATATATAATAACTATAAGAAGTTTTATATAAGCCCCATGGTAACCACACACACAAAAAATCTCCTATTAGATACACGAAAGGTAAAGTGAAAGTGATCAAAGGACACCGCTACAAAAATTCAACCAATTACAAAGTAAGACAGCA
Source organism: Pan paniscus (assembly GCF_029289425.2). NCBI lineage: Eukaryota > Metazoa > Chordata > Mammalia > Primates > Hominidae > Pan > Pan paniscus. The sequence continues at coordinate 101,364,633 of NC_073254.2, forward strand.
ATACTGCAAGAAAGGAATAAAAAAACTACAAACATGTAGTAAATGATTTACAAAATAGCAATAGTAAGTCCTTATATATCAATAATTATATGTAAACAGATTGTATTTTTCAATCAAAAGATATAAAATAATTGAATTGATAAGATGCCAAGATAAGGCAACATGCTGCCTTCAAGAGACTCACGTTAGACTTAAGGACACAAATAGGCTAAAAATGGAGGGAAAAAAAACGATATTCCATGCAAATGGTAACCAAAAAAGAGCAGGGAAGGCTGTACTTATTTCAGACAAAATAGAATTTCAAACTTCATCAGAAGAGACAAGTAAGGCCACTACATAATGATAAAGGGATTAAGTTATCAAGAGAATATAAAAACCATAAATAAATATGCACCCAACACCAGTGCACCTAAATATATAAAGCAAATATTAACAGAATTAAAGGAGAAATAGACAGCAATACAATAATAATAGTAGACTTGAGTACCCTATGTTCAACATTGGATAGATCACCCAGGCAGAAAATCAGTAAGGAAAATCTGGACTTGAATAACACAGTAATAAACCAAAAGCACCTAAAAAACATACATAGAACACTCCATCTAAGATCAGGAGAATATACATTTTTCTCCAGCACACAAATATCATTCTTCTGTATAGGTCACATGTTGGGGAACAAAACAAGTCTTGATAAATTTAAGAAGATTGGAATCATCTCAAGTACCTTTTTTACCACAATGATATAAAACTAAAAAGGAGGAATTTTGGAAAATCTACAAATATGTGGAAGTGAAATAACATGCTTCTGAACAAAAAATGGATTAAAAATAAATTGAAAGGGAAGTCAAAAAGTATTTGAGACAAATGAAAATAGAAATACAACATACCAAAACTTGTGGGATGCAGTGCTAAAAGGGAAGTTTATAGCAATTAATGTATACATAAATAAAACAGAATTACCTCAAATAAACAATCTAAGTTCACACCTCAAGAAACCAGAAAAAGAAAAAAAAACTAAGCCCAAAGTCAACAGAGGGAAGAAATTAATAGTTTAGAGAAAAATTAAATGAAATAGAGGCTACATAGACAATAGAAAGGATCAAGAAAATTATGTTAGGTTTTTTAAAAGGATTGACGAAGTTAACAAAACTTCAGAAAGACTAACCAAGAAAAAAATGAGAAAAGACTCAAATAAAAAAAAAGGAGACATTACAACTGATATCATATGAAACAGAGGATCATAAGAGACTACTACAAACAATTATAGGCTAACAAACTGGATAACTTAGAAGAAATGAACAAATTCCTAGAAACATACAACCTACCAGGACTGAATCATTAAGAAATAGAAACTCTGAATACACAAGTAATAAGTAAGAAGAATGAATTAGTAATCAAAATATTCCTATGAAAGAAAGGCCCAGGACCAGATAACCTCATAGGTTAATTCTATCAAACATTTTTTTTGCTTGTTTGCTTTTAGTTTTTTCTTCTTTTTTTTTATTATACTTTAAGTTTTAGGGTAGACGTGCTCAACATGCAGGTTTGTTACGTAGGTATACATGTGCTATGTTGGTTTGTTGCACCCATCAACTTGTCATTTACATTAGGTATTTCTCCTAATGCTATTCCTCTTCCAGTCCTCCACTCCCCTGCAGGCACTGGTGTGTGATGTTCCCCTTCCTGTGTCCATGTGTTCTCATTGTTCAACTCCCACCTCTGAGTGAGAACATGCAGTGTTTGGTTTTCTGTCCTTGTGATAGTTTGCTGAGAATGATGGTTTCCAGCTTCATCCACGTGCCTGCAAAGGGCATGAACTCATTCTTTTGTATGCTGCATAGTATTCTATGATGTTATATGTGCCACATTTTCTTAATCCAGTCTATCATTGATGAACATTTGAGTTGGTTCCAAGTCTTTGCTATTGCGAATACTGCCACAATAAACATACGTGTGCATATGTCTTTATAGTAGCATGATTTATAATCCTTTGGGTATATACCCAGTAATGGGATGGCTGGGTCAAATGGTATTTCTAGTTCTAGATCCTTGAGTAATTGCCACACTGACTTCCACAATGGTTGAACTAATTTACACTCCCACCAACAGTGTAAAAGCATTCCTATTTCTCCACATCCTTTCCAGCATCTGTTGTTTCCTGACTTTTTAATGATCGCCATTCTAACTGGCATGAGATGGTATCTCGTTGTGGTTTTGATTTGCATCTCTCTAATGACCAGTGATGATGAGCCTTTTTTCATGTGTCTGTTGGCTGCATAAATGTCTTCTTTTGAGAAGTGTCTGTTCATATACTTTGCCCACTTTTTGATGGGGTTGTTTGTTTTTTTCTTGTAAATTTGTTTAAGTCCTTTGAAGATTCTGGATATTAGGCCTTTGTCAGATGGGTAGATTGCAAAAATTTTCTCCCATTCTGTAGGTTGCCTGTTCACTCTGATGATAGTTTCTTTTCCCATGCAGAAGCTCTTTAGTTTAGTTAGATTCCATTTGTCAATTTTGGCTTTTGTTGCCATCGCTTTTGGTGTTTTAAATTATTCCAATCAATAAAAAAAGAGGGAATGCTCCCTAAACCATTTTATGAGGCCAGCATCATCCTGATACCAAAGCCTGGCAGAAACACAACAAAAAAGAAAATTTTAGACCAATATCCCTGATGAACATCGATGTGAAAATCCTCAATAAAATACTGGCAAACCGAATCCAGCAGTACATCAAAAAGCTTATCCGCCACGTTCAAGTTGGCTTCATCCCTGAAATGCAAGGCTGGTTCAACATATGCAAATCAATAAATATAATCCATCACATAAACAGAACCAATGACAAAAACCCCATGATTATCTCAATAGATGCAGAAAAGGCCTTTGACAAAGTTCAACAGCACTTCATGCTAAAAACTCTCAATAAACTAAGTATTGATGGAACGTATCTCAAAATAATAAGAGCTATTTATGACAAACCCACAGCCAATATCATACTGAATGATCAAAAACTGGAAGCATTTCCGTTGAAACTGGCACAAGACAAGGATGCCCTTTCTCACCACTCCTATTCATCATAATGTTGGAAGTTCCGGCCAGGGCAATCAGGCAAGAGAAAGAAATAAAGGGTATTCAAATAGGAAATGAGGAAATCAAATTTTCCCTGTTTGCACATGAAATGATTGTATATTTAGAAAACCCCATCATCTCAGCCCAAAATCTCCTTAAGCTGATAAGCAACTTCAGCAAAGTCTCAGGATACAAAATTGATGTGCAAAAATCACAAGCATTCCTATACACCAATAACAGACAAACAGAGAGCCAAATCATAAGTAAATTCCCATTCATAATTGCTACAAAGTCAATAAAATACCTAGGAATCCAACTTACAAGGGATGTGAAGGACCTCTTCAAGGAGAACCACAAACCACTGCTCAACGAAATAAAAGAGAACACAAACAAATGGAAGAACATCCCATGCTCATGGATAGGTAGAATCAATATCGTGAAAATGGGCATACTGCCCAAGGTAATTTATAGATTCAATGTCATCCCCATCAAGTTACCAATGACTTTCTTCACAGAATTGGAAAAAAAAACTACTTTAAATTTCATGCGGAAGCAAAAAAGAGATCGCATCACCAAGACAATCCTAAGCAAGAAGAACAAAGCTGGAGGCATCATGCTACTTGACTTCAAACTATACTAAAAGGCTACAGTAACCAAAACAGCATGGCACTGGGTACCAAAACAGATATATAGACCAGTGGAACAGAACAGAGGCCTCAGAAATACTACCACACATCTACAACCATCTGATTTTTGACAAACCTGACACAAACAAGAAACGGGGTAAGGATTCTCTATTTAATAAATGGTGCTGGGAAAACTGGCTAGCCATATGTAGAAAGCTGAAACTGGATCCCTTCCTTACACCTTACACAAAAATTAACTTAAGATGGATTAAAGACTTAAATGAAAGACCTAAACCCATAAAAAATCCTAGAAGAAAACCTAGGCAATACCATTCAGGGCATAGGCATGGGCAAATTCTACCAAACATTTAAAGAAGAATTAACACAAATCCTTCTCAAATGCTTCCAAAAATCAGAAGATGAGGAAACATTTCCAAACTCAATTTACCATGCAAGGATTACCCTACTACTAAAGCCAGATAAGGATGCTACAAGAAAGGAAAATTATAGGCCAACATGTTGATGAATATAGATGCAAAAATTCTCAACAAATTTCTAGAAAACTAAATTTAATAGCACATTAAAAGAATCATTCACCATGAGCAAGTGAGATTCATCACAGGGATGTAAGGATAATTCAACACATACAAATTAATAAATGTGATACACTGCATTAACAGAATGAAGGACAAAATTCATATTTCAATAGATGAAGAGAAAGCATTAACAAAATTCAACAGCCTTCCATGGTAAAATAGTCACAACAAATTAGGTGTAGACGAAATAAATCTCAACATAATAAAAGCCATATGTGACAATCTCATAGCTAACATTATATTCAACAGTAAAAGGCTGAAAGCTTTTCCTTTAAGATCAGGAACAAGACAAGGGTGCCCACTCTCACCATTTCTATTCAACATAGTACTGAATATCCTAGCCAGAGCAATTAGAGAACAAAAAGAAATAAATGTCACCCAAATTAGGAAAGAATAAATAAAATTATTTTGTCTGCCGATGACATATAGAAAACACTAAAGACTCAACCAAAAGAAGTTATAATTTATACACAAATACAGTAAATTTGCAAGATACCGAATCAGCATAAAAAACTTACTTGCATTTCCATACCCTTGAAACAAACCATCTGAAAAAGAAACTGAGTAAATTGTCCATTTATAATAGCATCAAAAAAGAACACAGGCCAGGCACAGTAGCTCATGCCTGTAATCCCAGCACTTTGGGAGGCCAAGGCAGGCAGATCACCTGAGGTCAGGAGTTCAAGACCAGCCTGGCCAACATGACGAAACCCCATCTCTACTAAAATTTAAAAAAAGTAGCCTGGTGTCGTGGTGGGCGCCTGTAATCCCAGCTACTCAGAGGCTGAGGCAGGAGAATCACTTGAACCAGGAGGCAGAGGTTGCAGTGAGCCGAGTTTGTGCCATTGCACTCCAGCCTGGGCGACAGACCAAGACTCCGTCTCAGAAAAACAAACAAACAAACAAACAAACAAACAAACAATCGAATACGATACTTAGGAATAAATTTAACCAAGGAGGTGAAGGATTTGTACTATAACTATAAGAAATTGTTGAAAAAAAATGAGGACAACAAAAATAAGTAGAAGGGTATCCCATATACATGTGTTGGAAGAAGTAGTATTTTTCAAAAGTCCATACTTCCCAAAGTGATCTACAGATTCAGTACAATCCCTATCAAAATTCCAATGGCATTATTCACAGAAAGATAAATTTTTAAAATTCGGGTAGAACCACAAAAGACCCCAAATAGTCAAAGAAATCTGAGAAAGAAGAACAAATCTGGAGGCATCACACACTTTGATTTCAATGTATACTTTAAAGCTATTATAATTAAAACATTATACTACTGGCATAAAAACAGACACACAGACCAATAAAACAGAATAGAAAGCACAGTAACAAACCACCAAGTATATGGTCAACTAATCTTTGATAGGGATGCCAAGAAAAGACATGAGGAAAAGAAAATCTCTTCAATAAGATATATTAGTCAGGGTTCTCCAGAGAGACAGAACTAATAGGATAAATGTATATGAAAGAGAGTTTATTAGGGAGAATTGGCTCATACAATCACAAGGCGAAATCCTACAACACACCGTGTGTAAGTTGGGGAAGAATGAAGCCAGTAGTACCTCAGTCTGTCCAAACGCCTCAAAAGCAGCAAAGTTAACAGCCGTCAGTCTGTGGCTGAAGTCCTGAGAGCCCCCAGCACACCGCTGGTGTAAGTTTAAGAATCCAAAGGCCGTGGAAGCTGGAGTCTTCCGTCCAAAGGTAGGAGGAACATAAGGAACCACTCAGCACCGGAAAAAGATGAAAGACAGAAGACTCCCACCTACTTCTTCCTGCATTGTTCTTGCTACGCTGGCAGAGACTGGATGGTGCCTACCCACATTGAGGGTAGGTCTTTCTTTCCTCATCAGAGAAATGCAAATCAAAACCACAATAAGATATCACCTCACACCTGTTAGGCAGGCTATTATCAAAGAGACAAAAGATAACAAGTGTTGATGAGGGAGTGGAGAAAAGGGAACCCTTGTGCATTGTTAATGGGAATGTAAATTGGTATAGCCATATGGAAAACAGTATTGAGGTTCCTCAAAAAAGGAAAAAGAGAACTACAATAGGATTCCGCAATGCCACTTCTGTATATATATATGTGTATATATATATATATGTATATATATGTGTATATATATGTATATATGTGTGTGTATATATGTATATATATGTGTATATATGTATATATATGTGTATATATATGTATATATATGTGTATATATATGTATGTATATATATATGCACATATATATATATACACACACACAGGAAATTAAATCAGTGTGTTGAAGAGATAGCTGCAACTCCATGTTCACACAGCATCATTCATAAAAGCCAAGATACGGAAACAACCTAAGCATGATATGCAAATGAATGGATAAGGAAAATGTGTACGTGTATGCATGAATGTAATGGCATATTATTCAGCAATAAAAATAAAGAAAATTCTGCCATTTGTGGGAACGTGGATGAACCTAGAGAAAATATGTTAAGTGACATAACCCAGGCACAGAAAGGCAAATACTGCATAATCTCCCTTTACATAGAATCTAGAAATAGGAAATTTATACATGCCGAGAGTAGAATAGTAGTTACCAGGGGCTGGAGGGTGGAGGAAACAGGGAGATGTTGGTTAAAAGGTACAAACTTTTAGTTAAAAGATGAACAAGTTCTGGGTATTTAAGGTACAGCATGGGTAATGATGGGTGTATTAATTTGATTGTGGTAATCATTACACAATATACATGTACATGAAATCATCACACTGTATACTTTCAGTATATGCAATCTTATTTGTCAATTAAAAATTTTAAAAATACATTTTATTTCCCTCATGATATTCTGAAAGGAGGTTTCAATATCAAGACATTTAAAAATTATTATTATAACAAATTGGGTATGGCAGCTCACACTTGTAATTCCAATACTTTGGGAGGCCAAAGTGGGAGGATCACTTGAGGCCAGGAGTTCAAGACCAGCCTGGGCAACATACTGAGGCCTTGTCTCTACAAAAAAACTTTTTGTAAAAATTATCCAGTCATGGTGCCAATGACCTATAGTCCTAACTAGTCAGGAGGCTAGGGCAGGAGGATTGCTTGAGTCTAAGAGTTGGAGGCTGCAGTGAGCTGCGATCATGCCACTGCACTCCTGCCTGGGGAACAGAGGAAAACCCTGTTTCTAAATAAATAATTAAAATAATTATAACCATTGTTTGAGATATATATATTTATATATATAGTTTTATATATATTATATATATACTTTATAACAATGATTATATGTAAATTATATAAAGTATATATATAGAAACAGATACATAGTTGTGATGGTATAACAAATCTTATAACTCAAAGAAACAGTTGTGTTCAAACCAGTTGTTTTAAAATCATGCTTTCAAGTTTCACTTTTACCTGTTCCTTTGTAGAATATTGTCTCAGAGAATCTGAATGTTTTCTCAATGTAAAAATTCCTTCTTATGCTATTTCCATAATGTTGATGGGGTAGTACCTAATTTATGAATTTTGGAGTATATTCTGACTAAAATCTGTTTATTGCATTTATTCTGCCCTACTAATGTAAATTTCATTTTTAAAATTTTGTCCAATTCAATAATGTAATTATTTTGGGATTTTTTTTCTTGAAAATGGTATGTCTCAAATGACTTCCATGAGGGATTTAAATATTCCTATGAAAATCAGGTCAAATAATTTGTTGAAAATTCCAATTAACTGTTTTCTATTTTTAATTTATAAAGTTGTTACCTTATGAAGTTCCTTCTTGGCATCAGTAGAAAACCATGAATCATATGAGTAGACATCAGTGTGTCATAAGGATGTGAAGTGATCATGCTCAGTTGAATTAGCTAGGTGGGAAGAAAAGGGAGCTGTTCCCTTGTGGAGAAAGTAAAAGAAGCTTCAGGTGTACCTGAAGGTGTACTGTTCACGCCTGTAATCCCAGCACTTTAGGAGGCCGAGGTGCGTGGATCACAAGGTCGGGAGATCGAGACCATCCTGGTCAACATGGTGAAACCCCGTCTCTACTAAAAATACAAAAATTAGCTGGGCGTGGTGGTGCATGCCTGTAGTCCCAGCTACTCGGGAGACTGAGGCAGAAGAATCGCTTGAACCAGAGAGTCGGAGGTTGCAGTGAGCAGAGTTCTCACCGCTGCACTCCAGCCTGGTGACAGAGCGAGAATCCATTTCAAGGAAAAAAAAAAAAAAGCTTCAGGTATTTTTAAGTTTCAACTCTCTCAAGCTAAAGCTTGGTTATATTTATTGTCTTCCTGTGAGAGAGAACATTTATCTGTTCACAAATTTTTCACAAAAAGTTGGATAACTTACTACATTTTTATATTTGTGTATCTGAATTGCTGCTGCCATAGGTTAAATGGAATACGATCACTGCAAATTGACAGTCAAACCTAGCCTGAAAATGAATAAAGAACGTCAGTCTACAGAACGTTTTCCATCCCAGAACTCAGGCAAGTCAGGGTTCAAAGACACTGAATGAGTCCAATGCCTGAACATAGGCTGAAAGTTTTAGCAGAAAACTACTATTAAAAGCAAATTGTAGCTGATTCATCAGAGATTTGCAGATTTAAATTGAGGTAACTGCTGCCCTACCTTTGGGGAACTGGTGAGTAGTGTAGTTTAGCAGTAATGAAAATAAAATGACTCAAAATATAAGTTGAAATGTGAAAATAAAGAGCTAATAAGCATCTTAAATGATTCGTAGTATAAAATATTTGGAACTTACTGACACTTTGAAAATAATGTCTATTCCACGACACCAACAGCTGTTAAATTTTGTGGTGATTGCTGAAATGGAAAAGAACGGGCTTGTAAAGGTGAAGAGTGAGTCTAAAATTAGTATTGTCTGTGTTTGTATGAAATGAGCTCATTCCTCATGTCCATATTTGGGAACTTTACAAGACAATAATAATTATTAGTATTGTCTTGTAAAACTGTAAGTCTGATAATTTATTACCACTTTCACATGAGTATTGCTATTTTATGTATCTACCAATAAGGAAAACAAAGCCATGAATGGGAAAAGCAGTTGTCCAAGATCTCACAGTCAAAATGTGGTAACAATTTTACTGAAATGAAGATTCTTTTGGTTTCAAAGCTCTTATTCTTTCTGCTGGCTACACTGACTCTAGAATAGGTATAGTGTAAGACTTTCAAAATGCTGATAGGGCATCAATGCCTGTTCTTAATTTGATTAAAATAAAAAGCATACAAAGTGTATATTTTCCTTTCTTGGAATTAACTGAGGTAATTTTGTTTTTCCTCCCTCATTTGCCCTGAAGACAGTTTACACTTGATCGGACCACACAAGCAAAGTTTCAAGAAAAACAGGCATTTTAAATGAAAGATCTAAGTAACTGGCAGGCAAGGATTAGAATGGAAACTATTTTAAAAGACAAGTATATCATTTAGCCTTTGGTAATCTAGAATATACATACCCATATCGATCACATTTTACAGTTTGCAGACTTAACAGAAATGCTTGTACAAACAATGTTGATAATCAAAAGCAAGTTGACACATGAGAATAAAATAATATGTAAGTTCTACTTAAATATTTTCATTTTGCTATTGCCTTGCAAATGTTGGCCTGTAATTAAGCTTATAAAATATGAAAAATGCCATTCATTTTGTCTTGTGGTTTTCTTAGAGAACTGTGCAGGTTCTACAAGATGGTTTCAAATGACTATTGATTTAAAGTCCTAAATCAAGTATTTACTATAATATATATTTCTATATGCTATAATATATGTTAAAATACATAAAGTATATTTATGAAGCTCTAAACAATATATATAATACAGAAAGATATGAGCAAAACAAAAAGAAATATATTATTGTAAAGTGTATTATATCATCATAAAGAACATCATATAAGGGATGTAATATATAGTGGATACATATTTACAAACACTTTTGCATGTTTTTTATGCCCTCTTGTTAAAGCAGAAAACCATTTTTCTTGATTCATTACTTTGTCATAGATATTTATTGAGAACCGAGTATGTGGAGACACTATTTCTAGGCACTGTGGACAAAGTTATGAATGTAGACAAGTCTTTTTACACGTGGAGTTTTTACATCCTAGATGAGAAAAGGCTTGGTAATAGTTTCTTCTCAGAACTGTATATTCTAGTCACATCACTCTATAAAGATGTTTTTGAACATATATATTTACATGTAAATGTCTTAATTATATGCAAAATAATAAAATTAAAGTACAAAAAAAATTGCCTGTACTCAAAACTTGCTTGAATGCTTTGGAATGGTAACTTACAATTTTTCCACCAAACTAGATGTGAGTAAAACAAATACAAGACATTGGTAGGAAGTAAATATACACAACGATTTATCAAATTGCTTCCAAAGATTGTTTTTTTTTTCTTGTATTTAATGATAAAAAAGGCTACAAATTGACAGTGATTCATTGTGGGTTTTCTTCTTTGCTTTTTTTATTTTAGTAAAATATGCATCACATGAAATTTACCATTTTAACCATTTTAAAGTGCACAATTCAGTGTCATTAAGCACATTCATGATGTCATGTAACTATCACCAATATCTAGTTTTAGAATGTTTTCATCATTTTAAATGGGAATATCACATCCAGCTAGATATTCACTCTCATTCTTCCATGCTGCCAGTCCCTAGCAACTGCTTATCTGCTTTTTATCACCATGAATTTACCTATTCTGGATATTTCATATAAATGGGATCATAAATATGTGACTTTTTCTGTGTGTCTTCTTTTACTCAGCCTAATGTTTTAAAGGTTTCTCCATGTACCAGCACTTCATCCCTTTTTATAGTTGAATAATATCCCATTGCATGGTTATATCACATTTTGCTTATCTATTCAGCTATTAATGGACACTTGTGCTATTTCTACTTTTTGGCTAGTGTGAACAGCGCTGCTATGAACATTTGTGTACACATATTTGACTACCTGCTTTCGATTCTTCCAGGTATCTTGAAGTGAAATTTCTGGGTGATATGGTAATATTTAAAAAATCATTGCCACTTCCAAGATACTGATTATTTGGCCTTTGGTATAGGGTAAAACTGGCCCCATAAAATGAGTCAAGAAATACTTCTTCCTCTTCGATGTTTTGGAAGAGCTTGAAAATGACAGGTTAAATCTTTAAATGCTAGGTAGAATTCACCAGTGAATCCATCAGGTCCTGAACTTTTTGTGTTATAAGTTTTTGGTTATGATTGTAATCTCTTTACTTGTTATAACTCTGTTCAGATTTTCTATTTATTCTTGAGTCAATTTTGGTAGTTTCTGTGTTTCTAGGAATTTGTCTATTTTAATGGGTTTACTTAAATTGTTGGTGTACAATTGTTCATAGTGTTTTCTCATAATCTTTTTTTAAAACTTCTGTAAGTTTAGTAGTAATTTGTCTCCACCTTCATTTCTGATTTTAGTTATTTCTGTCTTTTCTCCTTTTGTCTTAGCCTAGCTACAAGTTTGTCAATTTTGCTTTCAATTTCAAATAACTAAATTTTGGTTTCCTTGATTTTTCTCTGTTGTTTTATTTTATTTATCTCCTCTCTAAGCTTTATTGCTTTCTTTCTTATACCAGTTTTGGGTTTAGTTTGTTATTTTCTGTCTAGTTCCTTAAAATGTAAATTTAAGTCATTGATTTGAGATATTTTCTCGTGTTTAATGCCTGCATTGACAACTATAAATTTTTATCTGAACACTGCTTTCTCTCACTTCTGTAAGTTTTGTTATGTTTACTTTTGTTTTCATTCCTCTCAAAGTATTTTTAAACTTCTCTATGATTTCTTCTTTGACGCATTGGTTGTGTAGGAGTATGTTGTTTTATTTGCATATATTTGTGCATTTTTCAATGTTCTTTCTGTTATTGAGATCTAGTTCAGTTCCAGGTAATAGGAGAAGATGCTGTACTTTGTATGATCTCAATTTTAAAAAATTTACTAACACTTGTTTTTTGGCCTCAACATATGGCCTATCCTAGAGAATGTTCCATGTACACTAAAGAAGAATGTGTATTCTGCTGTCGTTGGGTGAAAAGTTCTTCTAATAATATGTGTTGTTCAAGTCCTGTATTTTCTTATTCATTTTCTGTCTAGTTGTTGTATCCATTATTGAGAGTTGAGTACTGAAGTCTGTAACTATTATTATAGAACTTTCTATTTATCTCATAAACTCTGATCAATTTTACTTTATCTATTTTGGGTCTGTCTTGTTATGTGCAAATATATTTATTATATTTTCTTGATGGGTTTAACTTCTTATTAATACATAATGTGCCTCCTTATCTCTTGCAAAAATGTTTGTCTACTTTGACTCGTATTTATACAGACACCCCAGCTCTCTTTTGGTTGATGTTTACATGCGATATCTTTTTCTTCAGTCTTTTTGCTTTCAAACTCTTTATGCTTTGGGATCTGAAGTAAATTGCTTGAAGAAGCATATAGATGAATCATGTTTTTTATTTGTTTTGTTTTAATATATTATGCCAATCAATGATTTTTAATTGGAGAGTTTAATCAGACTATATTTAATATAATTAGGGATAGGGAAGAACTTTATTCTGCCATTTTAGTTGTTTTCATATGCCATATATCTTTTTTTGTTCCTCAGTTTCTCTTTTACTGTTTCTTTCCTCGTTAAGTAATTTTTGTAGTATACCTTTCTTTATTCCCTTATTTCCTTTTCTGTGTAGTTTTATATTTTCTTTTATTTTGGGTTGACATGTAATAATTTTCTGTATTTATGGTAGATAGAGTGATTTTTGATGCATGTATGCAATGTGTTGAGCAAACCAGGGTAGTTAGTATATGCATTCATACAACATTCAAATATGAATACATAGCATTTCTGTGGCAATATTAAAATCTCCAGCATACAGGTTGGTGAGTTTTCACGTAGGTAAGCCCCTAAATAGCTACCACCAAGATCAGGATATAGAGCATTTCCTGCACTCTTGTCTGTGAGTGGATTATATTTCTATTATTAAAAAGACATGACACAAAAAAAGACTCACGACTGTTCATTCAGTCTACGGTTCTCTGTGTTGTATTCTGCCTTGTCATTTTTCATGAATATTAGAAAGTTTATGTATGTCAGGCAGTATTTTGTATGGTATTAAAACAAAAACCTAAGATATCCACGTCAGAAAATAGGAGATGTAAAGCTCATAAGTGTTTTTGGTGATTTAACCAAGTATTGGCTCTATTTTCCTATGACAGCATGTGTCCATAAGTGAGTAGTAACATATAATATGCTAAAATAAAGTTCTGTCATAAAATAAGGCTGGGAAACCCTGTGTTGAATAAAATATAAAAGACTTACCAGAGTCTTCAATTGATTATATGTACATTGCAAATCTAGAAGCATTTTATAAACTTATTTGATTATGAAAACATTTTATAAAATAAAATACTTAGGGAAAAATTTGGAATATATTTTTAAAAGCCTATTTTTTGTTTACATTAAAAATGTTATTTTATGATTTGCCTTTGATTATTCTATCCTAACACAGACTTCTCTATCATACATCAGCATTATATGTAAGTCAATAAATTAAAAAGATGTAAATTAAATTTAAATTTTAAAGATAAATAGATAAATATGGTTTTGGTAGTACAGCATTTTCCCCAAAAAAATTATAAGTGAAACCTCAAAATGTATAAGAATAAAATAAAATTACCCTCTTTGGTCCAACCTGTCTCTCTCCATACCCCACAAATTGTCATTTTGAGATGCTTATTTAGAAACCTAGATTTCCATGTAAAAGTTTCAGAAAGCAACAACTTCATACCACCAGCTTAAAGAGCTGATGTTTTGAGAGTGACCTGCAACCTCAAGGTTGCAAAGCAGATTGATAGTAGTATAGGAAGGCGAACACAAGATCCTGCTTTAACTTCATTGCTTATTTCATGATATCTAATTGGTGCACAATCTAATTTAAAGAACTAGCTTATATAAAATGGAATATAAAGCACATTCTTTAAAGAAAAGTGAATTCTTTTTATATTAGTAACTAAAAGTGAAATTTGACATTTTCTTAAACCAATTAAATAGAAGTGTGTTTTCTTAAAGATGACAGATTTTGGTTATCACTTTAAATCTGCTTCAGTCTTTGTGATTTCTAAAAGTTATTTTCTATTTCTTAAAGCAAATGCATTGGATGGATTGGGCTTCTTTTAAACACAAAATGAAGATAATCTAGTTGATTTGATAGGTTCAGTATTCATAATTAAAATACTATAAAAATATATCAGTAAAATAATGGCTGAATGATCTTATAGCTATTTTTTTCTATTTACAAGGGGCTGCAAAAAATTTCGGTTTAATCACTAATAAAGCAGGGAGCAAATGAAGCATATATGATCTACTGGTGGCCAAAAAATATTAAACCCATTATTTTTTGTATGTTTATTTTGTATATGCTAGAACTATATATTGGTTCTCTCCTTGGAGTAACACAAAACATGAAAACATACATTGATAACTTGTGAAAGACATTAACACTTTCAGTTTGCAGCTGCTGTGCAAAAGAAATGTCACTTTTAAAAGTATTTTTTAAACTTGAAGTCTACACAATTTTCTATATCTTACTACTAGTTCACTGGGAAAATCCTAATAACTGACACACACAATTATGTCAGGTAATTAACCAGAAGTCCATTAAATCAGTCATATTTCAAATATTGCAATGGATATACGACTGTAATCCTTGTCTGCACTGGCTCTTACTTACAGACTTATATTTTTAAACTATGGTTTTTAGCTTTTGGGTGTCATCTTTTCTAATTATTTTAAGTACAAACTTACTGACAAATTTATACTATGTTGTTGTAATTCAGAAGAAGTATTTGAAGTACAAATCCTTAACCAATGTGTTTTATGGTCTGAGGGTTCTGGGTCAGTATCCTGAGTACCGTGGCCTGGCTTTGCCATGAATTAGCTTCAAACTAGTGTAACTCGGTTCTGTACTTTAAATTACATGCTTAATGTTTTTGTCTTTTTGAGATAATGCTCACAGTTAATTCTTTCTGCTTTCCTCTAACAGCTCCATGTCATTGGATATGTTTTTCTCCCCATACTCAGCCTTATTCTAGAGTGGAGTCCTTTTTCACACCCCTTTTGAAGTTCTGGCTGGTGTCAACCTAGAATAATAGGACTGAATCTTTAGTATGATGAAATAAAGTTAATAAGATTCAATTAGCACAATAGCACACTGAAATTATTCCATAAGAGTTATTCAATATTAACAAGGAAGACATGCTCATTTTGTAAACATTTCACTTTGATGCCTGAAGAATTCGAAATGTCACCAGTTCTAATCCATCTCTACTCTCCGCCTCAGTGTCCAGATCCAAACTATTGCATCCATTTTTAGTATTTACTGAAAATTAGGACTACAATGAAAGAAGAGGAGTAAAAGATCCCTAAGCCTCCATGGGAATGAGAAAAACAAGGGGAAGAGAACAAAGAGAAAGGATGATAATGGATAGGGAGAACATGTGGATGATTTGAAAGTAGATAGGGAAAATAAATAATTGCTCTATACTGTTACTCAAGACTAGTAATAGATTGAACATTGATGGACTAGTAATAGATTGAACAATGATTTGACTATCTGTTATGTACTGTCATGTTCAATTATGCTCATAACTCTCAGCCTTTACAATAACCACTCCCAAATCAAGGTGGTGCTTCCATTTCTAAGTGTGTTAATATTTAATTGAATGTTAGAGAACAAATATATCTCTATTGAAATAATATATTAGGCAGCTAATGTGTCCAAAACAGTTCAGAACCATCTTCTCATAAGAATATTATAATTCTGTTTACTCTGCTTATGAAGCTTTTATGTTCATTGCAGCTCTATTCACAACAGCAAAGACATGAAATCAATCTAAGTGCCAATCGATGATAGACTGGAAAAAAATGTGGTGCATATACACAGTGGAATAGTATGCAACCACAAAAAAGAATGAGATCATGTCCTTTGCAGGGATATGGATGGAGCTGGAGGCCATTGTCCTTCGCAAACTAAGGAACAGAAAACCAAATACCTCATGTTCTTACTTATAAGCGGGAGCTAAATGATGAGAACATATGGACATATAGAAGGAAAAAACACGCACTGCTTCCTTTTGGAGGATGAAGGTGGGAGGAGGGAGAGGATCAGGAAAAATAACTAATGGGTACTAGGCTTAATACCTGGGTAATGAAATAATCTGTACAACAGCCCCCATGACATATCTTTACCTATGTAACAAACCTGCACTTGTACCTACTAAATTTAAAATAGAAGTTAAAATAAAATAATAAAATAAAATAAAGGATATTATAATTCTAACCGCATCTTGTCATATTCAACAGAAATTTCTCCATTTTTGTCAGAAGTGGATATTGCATCCACCAAGAGCTCTCTCTCTAACAATTTGACTATTTTTATAACCTTCTTCTTTCATAGCATTTCTCTTAGTTTCTTGAATTGCACACTTTCTTTCTCACCAAAAACAAACTCTCTGGCATTTTGGATCATATTTAGTTACCATCTCTCAATATCCAATATAACTAACGGTCTCGAGTTTTTCAACACTCAACTTCATGGAAATAGCTATGCACAATTTTTTTTCTAGTAATGTTATACAAGTTTATGGTGTCTAAGGAAAATTATCTTTAAAAGAAGAAAACAAAATGACATGACTATGACATGACATTACTATCCTGTTTGGAACAATAAAACATATTTACATTTGATAGCAAATTCCAACTGCAATTTGCCTAGATGAATCTGCTTTTCTAAGGAAAGATAAGACAATTAAATTTTTGTGTGAGTGAGATAAGTGACTCTCTAGAAGCTCAGGTATAGAAAAATAGTTAATATTCTAAAGAAACAAATATGTAATCTGGAAAAAGAGATATAAAATACTACAAGTTAAGCTATAATGCTTAAAATTTAAATCCATGACTATAATAAATTATCAAAATTTATACAACTGATGAAATTTTGTGTCATATTAAATTCAATATAACAAAAATAGAAGTTGCAAACCTAACACTGTTCTAAACATAAGAAATAATGTAATATTACTTTGGATGGATATTCTTTTATAGCATTAAAACATATTCAGGGACAATTTGACTTCCTCTTTTCCTAATTGAATACTTTTATTTCCTTCTCCTGCCTAATTGCCCTGGCCAGAACTTCCAACACTATGTTGAATAGGAGTGGTGAGAGAGGGCATCCCTGTCTTGTGCCAGTTTTCAAAGGGAATGCTTCCAGTTTTTGCCCATTCAGTATGATATTGGCTGTGGGTTTATCATAGATAGCTCTTATTATTTTCAGATACGTCCCATCAATACCTAATTTATTGAGAGTTTTTAGCATGAAGGGTTGTTGAATTTTGTCAAAGGCCTTTTCTGCATCTATTGAGATAGTCATGTGGTTTTTGTCATTGGTTCTGTTTATATGGTGGATTACGTTTATTGATTTGCATATGTTGAACCAGCCTTGCATCCCAGGGATGAAGCCCACTTGATCTTGGTGGATAAGCTTTTTGATGTGCTGCTGGATTCGGTTTGCCAGTATTTTATTGAGGATTTTTGCATCAATGTTCATCAAAGATATTGGTCTAAAATTCCCTTTTTTTGTTGTGTCTCTGCCAGGCTTTGGTATCAGGATGATGCTGGCCTCATAAAATGAGTTAGGGAGGATTCCCTCTTTTTCTACTGATTGGAATAGTTTCAGAAGGAATGGTACCAGCTCCTGCTTGTACCTCTGGTAGAATTTGGCTGTGAATCCATCTGGTCCTGGCCTTTTTTTGGTTGGTAAGCTATTGATTATTGCCACAATTTCAGAGCCTGTTATTGGTCTATTCAGAGATTCAACTTCTTCCTGGTTTAGTCTTGGGAGGGTGTATGTGTCGAGGAATTTATCCATTTCTTCTAGATTTTCTAGTTTATTTGTGGAGAGGTGTTTGTAGTATTCTCTGATGGTAGTTTGTATTTCTGTGGGATCGGTGGTGATATCCCCTTTATCATTTTTTATTGCGTCTATTTGATTCTTCTCTCTTTTCTTCTTTATTAGTCTTGCTAGCGGTCTATCAATTTTGTTGATCTTTTCAAAAAACCAGCTCCTGGATTCATTAATTTTTTGAAGGGTTTTTTGTGTCTCTATTTCCTTCAGTTCTGCTCTGATTTTAGTTATTTCTTGCCTTCTGCTAGCTTTTGAATGTGTTTCCTCTTGCTTTTCTTGTTCTTTTAATTGTGATGTTAGGGTGTCAATTTTGGATCTTTCCTGCTTTCTCTTGTGGGCATTTAGTGCTATAAATTTCCCTCTACACACTGCTTTGAATGTGTCCCAGAGATTCTGGTATGTTGTGTCTTTGTTCTCGTTGGTTTCAAAGAGCATCCTTATTTCTGCCTTCATTTCGTTATGTACCCAGTAGTCATTAAGGAGCAGGTTGTTCAGTTTCCATGTAGCTGAGCGGTTTTGAGTGAGTTTGTTATTCCTGAGTTCTAGTTTGATTACACTGTGGTCTGAGAGACAGTTTGTTATAATTTCTGTTCTTTTACATTTGCTGAGGAGAGCTTTACTTCCAACTATGTGGTCAGTTTTGGAACTGTCCCTGTTTGCAGATGACATGATTGTATATCTAGAAAACCCCATTGTCTCAGCCCAAAATCTCCTTAAGCTGATAAGCAACTTCAGCACAGTCTCAGGATACAAAATCAATGTACAAAAATCACAAGCATTCCTATACACCAATAACAGACAAACAGAGAGCCAAATCATGAGTGAACTACCATTCACAATTGCTTCAAAGAGAATAAAATACCTAGGAATCCAACTTACAAGGGATGTGAGGGATCTCTTCAAGGAGAACTACAAACCACTGCTCAATGAAATAAAAGAGGATACTAAAAAACGGAAGAACATTCCATGCTCATGGGTAGGAAGAATCAATATCATGAAAATGGTCATACTGCCCAAGGTAATTTATAGATTCAATGCCATCCCCATCAAGCTACCAATGACTTTCTTCACAGAATTGGAAGAAAACTACTTTAAAGTTCATATGGAACCAAAAAAGAGCCCGCATCACCAAGTCAATCCTAAGCCAAAAGAACAAAGCTGGAGGCACCAGGCTACCTGACTTCAAACTATACTACAAGGCTACAGTAACCAAAACAGCATGGTACTGGTACCAAAACAGAGATATAGATCAATGGAACAGAACAGAGCCCTCAGAAATAATGCTGCTTGTCTACAACCATCTGATCTTTGACAAACCTGACAAAAACAAGAAATGGGGAAAGGATTCCCTATTTAATAAATGGTGCTGGGAAAACTGGCTAGCAATATGTACAAAGCTGAAACTGGATCCCTTCCTTACACCTTATGCAAAAATTAATTCAAGATGGATTAAAGATTTAAATGTTAGACCTAAAACCATAGAAACCCTAGAAGAAAACCTAGGCAATACAATTCAGGACATAGGCATGGGCAAGGACTTCATATCTAAAACACCAAAAGCAATGGCAACAAAAGACAAAATTGACAAATGGGATGTAATTAAACTAAAGAGCTTCTGCACAGCAAAAGAAACTACCATCAGATTGAACAGGCAACCTGCAGAATGGGAGAAAATTTTCACAACCTACTCATCTGACAAAGGTCTAATATCCAGAATCTACAATGAACTCAAACGAATTTACAGGAAAAAAAACAAACAAC
Organism: Pan paniscus; assembly: GCF_029289425.2. Lineage (NCBI taxonomy): Eukaryota > Metazoa > Chordata > Mammalia > Primates > Hominidae > Pan > Pan paniscus. The sequence continues at coordinate 101,384,680 of NC_073254.2, forward strand.
CCCATCAACAAGTGGGCAAAGGATATGAACAGACACTTCTCTAAAGAAGACATTTATGCAGCCAAAAGACACATGAAAAAATGCTCATCATCACTGGCCATCAGAGAAATGCAAATCAAAACCACAATGAGATACCATCTCACACCAGTTAGAATGGCGATCATTAAAAAGTCAGGAAACAACAGGTGCTGGAGAGGATGTGGAGAAATAGGAACACTTTTACACTGCTGGTGGGACTGTAAACTAGTTCAACCATTGTGGAAGTCAGTGTGGTGATTCCTCAAGGATCTAGAACTAGAAATACCATTTAACCCAGCCATCCCATTACTGGGTATATACCCAAAGGATTATAAATCATGCTTCTATAAAGACACATGCACACGTATGTTTATTGCGGCACTATTCACAATAGCAAAGACTTGGAACCAACCCACATGTCCAACAACGATAGACTGGATTAAGAAAATGTGGCACACATACACCATGGAATACTATGCAGCCATAAAAAAGGATGAGTTCATGTCCTTTGTAGGGACATGGATGAAGCTGGAAACCATCATTCTCAGCAAACTATCTCAAGGACAAAAAACCAAACACTGCATGTTCTCACTCATAGGTAGGAATTGAACAATGAGAACACATGGACACAGGAAGGGGAACATCACACTCCAGGGCCTGTTGTGGGGTGGGGGGAGGAGGGAGGGATAGCATTAGGAGATATACCTAATGCTAAATGACCAGTTAATGGGTGCAGCACACCAACATGGCACATGTATACATATGTAACAATCCTGCACATTGTGCACATGTACCCTAAAACTTAAAATATAATAATAATAAAATTTAAAAAATACATATTCAGGTGAAATGTGACATTATCATTTATTATAGGATACCAAATACTGAACTTTAGGTTGTTTTTTTAAAATTTACTATGTATAGCCTTCTTAATTCTATCATCATCTTCTATGCATTAGGATACTCTTAAAAATGCAGAAGGAATTTTAAATTCAGGATCCATTAGTCTAGAGTCATGATTCTAAATCTAGACTAGATGTAAATGAACATTTAATTTCATTATTTTGATTAACTATGATCTTGCCTTCATATTGAGCTGAACTGGAGGGAAGACATTTCATTCTTTCATTTATTCGAAAACATTTATCAATTATATATTAGCTTCAACATACTGAAATAAATACAAAGCAAAATAAAGCAGGGTTTTGACTCAATAGTGAAAGAGCTAAGGTTTGAGGATAATAATTCTGATAAAGGGAAAAAGAAGATATTTGATGTAGGTGGGGCTGAAGTGCAAGCCTCTTTAGGTGATGCAGATTGTTTCTAGCTGAGAGCTTCAAAGATTACACTGGAGGAGATGAGGTTCAAGATGACATTAAAGGAAGTAGATGGGCCATTTTAAATGGAGAAAAGGTGTAGAGCAGAGTCATATAGGCCAGTGACTTGGGAATGTTTAGGAAAGAGGAAATATTTAAGTTTAAATAGTGCTTTAGGCTTGTTAAAAGCAGGGGCAGATTACTGCAAGATTCTGAAGGTCCCTAAAGAGTTCCTAGAGAGAATGAATTTTCACTTTTTTAGGCAGTAGGGAGTCGCCAAAGGCTGGAGAAAAGTTTGGTTGATTAGAGCTGTGCTGTACTAAGATGACTCTCTGGCTGCCAATGTCACACCTAAGTCAGATCATGCCAACCCTCTGACCTGAGCCCTGTGGTGACCATCCATCTCATTCACAGTAAAAGAAGAGTTGAGGTCCAGGATCCTCCCACTCTCCTTTTTACTCAGGAAATTCAGCCACGCTGGCATCTGTGCTAAACCAGATTCACAGCGTTGTTTCTGGCTGTCCTCAGCCTGGGATGCCCTCCTCTCTCACAGCCACATGTCTCTCTCTCTCTACTGTGAATTTTTTGCTCCAACATCACCTTCTCAATGGGCAAATCTGACCACAATTATAACACTTTTCTCCACTGGGATCCCCATCCCTGGGATCCCTACTATAAAAGGCCCCACATATCACAAACACACAAAATAAATTTACTAAAATGCCCATGGGTGCCTCTGTCACTCAGGATCCAGTACTTAGTGCTGGTACATGATAACCCACAACCCCAAACAGCTTATCTTGTGACTAGCAGCATTCAGTCTAGTGATTGCCTGAATGAGCAGAAACTTTGCGGGATGCGTCAGTCATAACTTCAAATACGGATGCTGCTTTAGAGTAGGAGGAAGACTTGAATAGAGAACTCACGTAAGAGAAATGATTCATTTATTAACTTGTCAAGTTCATTTTTTTAAGATAATATGAATGCTGTTTCTTGTGTAAAGAAGTATAACTTTCTTGTAGTGGCAAACATCCACTTGCTTGCTTTGCTTTGTTTTCTAATTTGTATTCCAGATGTACTCACAAATGAGCCTGGTATTTATAAAGAGCAGTTGAGAAACAGTCTGCAATACTAAGTACTTCATATTACTTTAAAATTTTAAATACCTGTTTGTACAAATATGTATATGCCCATATATAATCTAAACAATATATATGACGTGTGTGTGATACTGATTATCTGTGGATAGAGATACTGCTTCAAAAACTTACAAAAATACAATAAAATGATAGAAATTTATAAGAAAATTAAAATGTCTGTAATATTTTCTGCTTAATGACATTTTATCATGTGACCTGGTTATTGTGTTTGAACATGACATGTAAAGTTATTTGTTCATTTTAAATGTAAATATGGCTTTAAGGATTTCCTCAACAAATATAGTTGTTACTGTCTTAACAGAGCAGATATTCCAAAGTGAAATTCCTCTTAAAAGAAAAAAAAACTATCCAAAAACTTCAATGGCTCAGTAGTAATTGCCTAGTCAGCCATTACTATCAATAAAATGTAAATTATGTGGAAATTCTGATTTTATCAACCTAGTGATTTTGTTGAAATGAAGACAATAAATTTTATGAAACAAATGCACAATAAATTATGTATGTATTTTTAAGTACTCATCCAAACATCAGTGACCTATCAATAAAACACCCAGGAATGTGCAATAAAAAGTAAATTTAGAAGTTTTGATATTTTGCTTAATTTTAATCACATAAAATCATTGCTCAATATATGTAAAAATTTTATTATGATGATATTTTATCAAGGTGAAATGACAAATGTAATTCATACAATAGTTTGTCTGCTTGATTCACGAATTTTAAATATTTAGATGAAAGGCGTGAGAATTTCCACAGGTATCCTTGCACTGGCATTGCAGAAGTGAAAGATGGGACTACAGATTTCCTAAAGAATTACACTGCTTTCCTAGGAATCTTGGGTTATGGATACATATGGGGTCATGAGAAAGAGTCATGTAGGGGAAAATGGTCAGATAGTTTCTGCCTCTGTTTTTCCTTAGAAAGAGAGGTAGGGTCACACACAAGATTCTACCAAGACCTGACATTTTAAAAAATGAAAATTTCAGCACCACAAATGAGCAAATAACAAAATAAATATTTACTAGGGAGATGATAACTAATATTTGTTGAATATGCCAAGAAAAGCTCTGCTCTGAATTATTATGTGACAGGAATAATTCTAGGCACAATACATGTTATACAATTTAACAACAAGAAAACACTGTGAAGTAGGAGGGTATTATTCTTATTTTTAAAAAAAGAACCCTCTAGATAGAATGGTAAGCAATTTTTTAAAATCCTAGTTATCTCACTTGGGCCTTGTTATTCCTTGATTACTTTTCTTCCTATTTTTTTTTCCTAATATTCCATGGGCCTCGGGGCCTCATCCCCCTCTCTCCTCCTCTATGTAAATGCCTCAATTCCAAAAGATATTTTTTTCCAAGTTTACTGTGTTGAAATAGTAATACGTAGTATCTCTGACCCTCTTCTTTCCAATTGTTCCCTAAGTAAGAGGCCACATTCTTTTCATTTTAAGAGTTAAACTGTGAATCATTACAGAGAGGTAAAAAGAAAGGTGATAGCAAAATGAATAAACATAGGCAGTCTATAAAATTTATGAAGATTTTTACTGTCATATTGTCATAGTGCCCAGTTGGTAGTTCTTTTTTTCCTATGAGGTAGTAAATGTTAAACTTCTATCCTCAGGTTTTTATTATTTGTTTTTGTTGTTTTGATTTTTTATTTTTGTTTTTTGTCTTGTTTTTTGTTTTGAAGGTGAGCTTCAGCATTCTTGCTCTTCCCTCACTGTTCCTTCAAAGTCCAATCACTGCCTTTAGGAAAAGACCACTTAAAAAATCTTCCTTGTGGTGGACCTTCTCCCTAGTATGCATTTACTCAGAGAAAAACATAATAATCAATTCTGGCAATGTAATTGGTCTTCAAATTGTCTCACATGGGCTTCTTGCATCTCGATGAGCCTCTGGACTAGGTGACTCCAAGTTCACTGCACCTCAGTCTGGTTTAGGAAAGATCTCTCTAGGGCATCTTATCATAGCCACAAAGCAAATTGGTAAAGTAAAAGCTGTATTTATCACGCCCAAAGCTGTTCTCATTCTTCCACATTTCTGGTCTCTTCTGTATTGACTCTTTCAAGCCCTTCAGGCTGTGTTGGAGTCCGCGACCCAAGCAACTGACTGCTGCTGATAGTTTCCTGTGTGCCCTTCAGCTCTTGGGCCTATCACATGACACAAACCAGCACGGAGGAGGCCTCACAGAGTGCTTGGGATTATTCTCCATACAGTGAATGATAGTGATCACCCATGAATATCTCTAGGTCCCCATTTAGAAGGCTACATCCTAAGCACACAGAAAGCATAAAGGCTGGTGGAGAGAGAGCAATGGGAATATAACACGTCTTTTTGAGCATTCTAGATTTCCAGCATATATATACCTGAGTGCTGTTTCATGGTGAAAATGAAGGCTGAAGAGCTCCAACTGAGCTGCAGCTGCAGGGAGAATTTTTTGCATGGGGGTGTAGGCAGAAGTCAAGCCACAAAAGTATGATCCTGTGTTCCTAACTTCTACTTTGGTTTAGCCATGGAATTTGGAAGTATTCAAGTAACATTTCCTAAGATTATGTTTTAATTTTTGAGATTTCTCTGAATGTATGATTTGAATATTCACTTGAAAATCCAGTGTTTCAACTTTATTAGGAAAACTTGAGGAATAATTTTAACTGTTAATTTTTCTTCCTTTTAGAAGTAAGCTCATAGGATATTTATTTCAGTGTATTTTCCAATAATAAAACACAATAATGAACTAAAAAAAATAGTACATCCACTCAGGGAGGCCTGGGTTCAAATTCTGGCTTTGTTTTTATTATGTGACACTGTATAACTTCTACTCTAGGAATCTCAGTTTCTTTAACTATAAAATGAAAATCATGTAATAAGACTTCCAGATTTTGTAAAATAATGTGTAAAAGTGCCTATTACAGTGATCCTATTACATAGTTAGCATTTAGTAAATATTAGTCAAATATGAATTTGACTATCTGGAGATAAGTTAAAATAAAGTATTTATGAAGGACCTACAATAGGCTAGACAGTGGGGTTCCGAAAATAGAAATATGCTGTTTAATATTATTTAAGACCACAGCCTGTAAGGAGGGAAGACCTGTAAACCAATAATTACAAAACAATGTAATGTGTGATTAGGTGATATTATGAATGCCTTCATCCCAGGTCCATTTTTATTTATTCAGAGAATCAGTCATACTTCCTCTCAAGGGCTTTGATATAAATATTTACCACAAAGATAGTTAATTAAAGAAGTACATTTTACTAATTGTAGAACACTAGGGACCATTTATTTTTGTCTGGAAAGTCAAATATAGGCTGTCTCTTTCCACTGTGCAAAGCCCATCCCCAACCCTGTACCTGAAGCTTGGATTTTGTTTTTCTCACATATTTAAGAAAGCACAATCCTGTATACATTAGCAAGAAGCAAGGGAAAATTTTTCCCATAGCTGAGAAGTTTTAGCTGAGATCACAAACCTGAAGGGCAGGAAGACAGGGACTTCCATTGGAAAGGCAGGTAAGTCAGAGCAAAGATCATGTATAAATTTGAAGGTGGATGACAGTGTGCCATGGTTTCATTTGGGGAAAAGCGGGGAGCTCAATACTGCTAGCACAAAGTTCAGGTAAGAAGCATCAAGAGATGAAACTGCCGGAGTAAATAGAGGTCAGTCCCTGGAGGTTTTTCATGCCTCATCAAAGAATTCAGACTTTATCTTGTGGGCAATGAGGGCTTATTGAAAGATGATAAGCAAGCAAGGGATATAAGCATAAACACACTTTATAAAGGCAAGTTTGCCATGAGTGAGAGGAACTTGGAGGGAGGGAACTGAAATGAAGAAAAAGATAATGATTATTACAATAGTGCAGGTGGAAAATCTTGAGAATCTGAATATTAACATTCTTTTTTTTCTTTTTTCTTTCTTTCTTTTTTTTTTTGAGACAGAGTTTCACTCTTGTTGCCCAGGATGGAGTGCAATGGCATGATCTCGGCTCACTGCAATCTCTGCCTCCTGGTGAATATTAACATCCTTAAGGTTGCAAAACTAGCAGTTTTCAGACCCAGGGCTCATATCCAGTTCTTATACCATGATCAAAGATTCATCAGCTTACCCTGAAGTTGTCAAAGATAAGTTAGGATTAATGAAGATCCAAGCTATGTGACTGTTAGCAAGTGACTCAAACTACATGCTTCTCATCTGGAAAATAAGACTTTTTTTTAAGGAAGGAAATTTTTCACATAAAATTTTTAAGAGATGTAAGGTCCATAAAACAGTCTTTCATTTGGTACCAGAACAAGAGCATGTAACAGTCTCTGTTCCAGGTACAATGGTGGCTGAGAGTGGTAATGTGGCATTATGTCATAATGTATCTCCAGGAAATACTCATGCAGCCTCCTCTCGACTCACTGCACTGCTCCTCCCAACCCCACTTCTCCACCCAACCCCAGTTCTCTAGGTGTTAGCTGGGCTGCCCACCATGCTAGGCAGAGCAGCTCAATCACACTGATCATTACATCAGTGGAAGCTGAGCTTGCAGAGGAGTTCAGTAGAGATGGCACAGTTGATGTAGTAGATAGGATTGTTGATAAGACTATGAAATGCTTCCAAGGTACCCCAGAAGTGATTATGGGTAAGCCAGACATACAATTTCTAGGAATATCTATAGGTCCAAATATTTCATTGATGGCAATTTCAGTGAGAAAATCTTTCATGTTCCTGAAATTTATAATCTTCTATGTTACTGAATAATTGCAATCTATTAAAATGTTTATCTGAAACGTATTTTAACTTTTATTTTATTTTTGGGAAAGATGATGCCTACCTCAAGGGGTACTGTTAAGCTGATAATCACTTGAAAGTAGAGGAAGCCTTGATGCTAAAAACAACTTGATCTCTACCTCCAATGAAGCAACCAGTAGTCATCCCACACGAGGGAATTCAAATAACAGAATGTTTTAAAATTGCAGTCTTCACTTATAAACTGCCTACTTCCCAGGTGTCTGGCATGGCTCTGCTGATCAGGGACTTTGGGGTCAGGCCACTTTGAGAGCAGGAAAGACAGGCTTGGAGAGCTGCCTCTTCAAAGCCCTACTCTGTCTATCTCGCCTGTCAGCCCTTGTAGAAACTTCACTTCTGACTGAGGAAATCACATTCCTTAATGATACTCCCTCTGAACACATGGCCCTGACACTAGACTCATCCTGGGTTAATTTTTCTCCCTTTCAGCCTATTCCTGGACACTCCCTAACAGACATCTACTTCTTATCGCCTTCCCATCATTAACTGGATAGTAGAGCTTCTTGACTCCATGACAAAATTCCTGCTTGAAATGCCCTCAGCTCCTTCTCCTGAATCCTGGTTGCTGAAACCTCAAGCTCTTGCTAAAGAACTCTTTGGGTGGAGGCAGCCCCAGAATGTGACTGCAGAAAGTTCCTGTCTGTTATCTGTTATAATCTCCAATGTTATTCTGGGATTCTAATTTTATCTTGAGATCACATACACATACAGAATACATATATAATACATATACATATGTATATATAATACAGGTATAATAGACATAATAAATTATTAGATATAAAAATATTATATATGTTATATAGTATATTAATCATATATTGATATCATATTATGTATATGATATATCATATAATATATTATGCTGGATATTATATGTGTTATATATTATATATACATATATAATATATGTATTACATGTTAGAGACATATATAAATATATATTTATATATAAATATATATTATATAATATATTATATAATATATATTTATATATAAATATATATTATATAATATATTATATAATATATATTATATATAAATATATATTATATAATATATTATATAATATATATTATATATAAATATATATTTATATATATTATATAATATATTATATATATTATATAATATATATTATATATAATATATATTATATAGAATATATATTATATATAATATATATTCTATATAATATATATTATATATAATATATATTCAATATAATATATATTATATATAATATATATTCATATATAATATATATTATATATAATATATATTATATATAATATATATTATATATAATATATATTCAATATAATATATATTATATATAATATATATTTATATATAATATATATTTATATATGAATATATAATATATGTATTTTATGTGATACACACACAAACAACTAACAATTCTGAAGAGACAAATTTTCAGTATAAACGTAAGAATATTTAGGGTGAATACAGCAAACATGAAAAACATTGTGCTGGGAACATCTCTTAGCTTCCAATCTTTGGTGATCCTCAGGATTCTCAGTCCGCATGAACACATAAAATGGTTAAAATGATTCTGTTTTACTGGGATGGCTTGAATTAGTTCTACATTCAAAGCATGTGTCACTGAAGGGCCTCAGGCTCTAGTAAATGTACAAACACTGAGAGGCTACTATGTGTAAGACAGTCATTAGTACTTATGGGGTGGTAAACAACATAGGCTTTGTTTCCTAACCAGGTTTCAATGTGGTGAGATTTTATGCACACACACACACACACACACACACACACACACACACCTTTTACAATACAAAATGTATTATATTTATTTGCACTTATTTAAAAGAGTTTAAATTTAATAGTGCAACTTACTTTAAAAGTATGTAAATCAAGAACTCCAGCTGATATTATGAATTCTTTTTGCAATGTTATTAAAATCCAGTTTATTTGCTCATCCTCCCAAGATGATAAATCTCTAAACCTAAACAGCCACTTTTATTCTGATGATTAAGTGCCTTATATATTAAAAAAAATTTCCTCTGGGTTTAAGTTAATGAAATAACTCACTTAGATAAAAATATCCAAAGGAGTAGAAGCAGACTAATGCAACACTAACATAATTAGATTTAAGGTTTGTTGTAAGTAAAATGTCTGTATGTAATGATATAAACTTTCATTTAGGACTAAACTTTAAATACAGATATATGGCCTGTGACATGTGCTATTCATCCAAGTCTTTAGAAGGACATTTCTCTTAAAATAAAATAAATTAAAATAATAAAAAACACATCCAAGTTACTACTTCCATGTTTGTCTTTGCTTCTTTTACCACAATATAGTAAAATTTACCAGTACTTCTTGTTGAGGAACTCTATAATCTAGCAACTTAAAATATAATTCAATGCAACTAGGAAAATCAAATTAGGCAGTTATGATCAATGTGAAAGGATCTTATCGACAATCTCAGGAAAATACATTTAAACCTTTTTATTTTACAGAAACTTTAAAACTTCATTAGTTCTGATGAAGTAATGAGAAGAGAAGATGTATATCATACCCAAACTCAAAAGCATGTTTCAAAGACCATTAAGATGCAGTCATTTATTTAGCAAACAAATGCCTACTACATGTGCTAAGGAATCAAAATGAATCATAATCTTGTTGAGGGGATGGGAAATAATTAGGAAAAGATTCTGAGATATACTTTTAAAATTATCTTTTTCTACAATGAAAAACATTTTTTCCTTCTGCTATGATCAACAGAAGAATATCTATCATTCATTAATGAATGATGGTTTTCTTATTAATCAACAATATTTATTTATGATAGCATAGCTATATAACTACTAACATAAGGAAGGAATAAATGAGATATATGAAAAATCTCAAATCTTGCCTATAGTGGACATTCTACAACACATTTTCTCTTGCTCATTTTTGCTTTTTCTATACAAATATTAAAAATTGCATCATGATACATGTATGGCCTTACCACAACTAATCTTGTTTTTAATGTCTTGTTTTTAGTGTCTAGAAGTTGTTTACTCTAGATACCACATTTTAATAGTTACCAATTCTAGATACCAATTTTAATAGCTTAGCTCTGTGAAGTTTGCTTCTGTATTCATTTTAAGTGAGAATAAGAATATCCTTTATATCACTCAATATGCCCCATAGGAAGTTACACAACTGAAAATTTTATTGGAAGTTAGTACTTAGAAAAAAAGGTCTCTTAAAAACTATGAACCTCCTAGTTTTTGTGTCTCTCCCTGTTTCTCCTTTGGTTTTAAATTCAAGAAAGTGGAGTCAATGGGAAACTTAGATAAACTAGGCTTTTCTCATTTCTTCTTTCTCCATTCTTATGGTCCTCTCTCATTTCTTTTTTATATTCTAAGATATGCCTTCCAGTGAAGTTCTCACTCCAAAATCATTTTTAAAGAAATTAATACAAATAAATTAAACAAGAACAGATTTTTAATGGAAAAGAAACTATAGTTTAGCAGGAGAGCAGGAGAGTACAATATCACATTAAAGGGATGAGGAGAACAAAGAAAAACAGGAATGGCCAAGCTTCTTTCCAAAAGACCAGTGAAAGCATGAAGACTGTGCAATCAACAGTGGTTGATAAATGCCCTGTTAGACATTACTTCTTTTGGGGGAATCTGCTAATGCTCAGACCAGCCAAACTCTCTGAAATATCACTTGCCATGAGGACCTTATTTTAACTTCACATGACTCATGGGATATGAAAATGTTTAGTTTTTATATCATACTTTCTCTCATGTATTATTCAAAATTAAAATCATATTGGTAGAAGATGATATCTTCATATTATCTTGTCAGAAATTCAAAGAATAAAGTATTTTACAAAGCAAATTCTAATGAAAAATCACTTTCAAGAGAAATCAAGCATCAAATAAATTTGAGCAAAATCTATTGGTCAAAGACAGATCAATAACACTTGTGCATTTAATCACTTCCCTGCACTAAACCTGCTTCAATGGCTTCCCATTACCAACAGAGAAAACAAACGCACAAACAAACAAACAAACAAACGAAAACCATAAATTCCTTAGCTTGATATTTACCATGGTCTAGAATCAGACCTAGTCAGAATCTAATTTTCTTTTCTGGTTTCTTACCTCCCCACCAGCCCTTCTATACCCTTGGGCTCTAGAAACACCACGTGATGCTCATTTATCTGATCGTGCTGCCTGCGTCTTTATCTGGATGCTTTCTTTAATGCCTTTCACTCTTCAGGAAATGCTCTTCCACATCCCTTTCACCTCTAGTGAATTGTGGCCCCTCTGGATCATTGAGCATCCCAACCCCCAGGAATCCTTACGAAAGGCTCAGTTTTTTTTTTCCTGTTGCATAAGAGAAAGATACCATATGCTTGCTTTTCTCCGTTTCAGCAGGAATATGGACACTCATAATAGACTCTGCCTTTTTCATCTGTGGATAACAATGCAAAAAAGATGAACCAGGAAGAATTTGTTTCTGGCATCAGAGATAGTTGCAGCAAGAAAACATTCCCAACATTGTAGTGACAGCAGTATGGTGGCATAAACAGAGGCTTATTCTCAAAGCATGATTTGGAGTCTTATGCCTGTCTGTATTGCCTTGGGGATGATTCCCTAGCCCTCCCAGAGATGCTGTGACGTCCTTAATATATTCCAACAAGTTCCTCTCCTGCTCAAATTAATTAGAGTACATTTCTGAAACTGAAGATCCTGGATGCTACACAATCTATCAAATCCTTTTCAAAATTATTTAGGGATCAGGACAAATTCCACCATCTTTATGAATCTTTGTATTTCTAAATGGTAATAATGCCTCCATTTAATAAAAATCTTACAATATTTAATGTGCATATTTCCTTATAAAACTTATCTTCTACTCAGTAAATATTTGTTTTTAAGTTTTATGTTTACAATTATAGTGTAAGCTCCTTGAAGGCAGGAACTGTGTCACGTAAAACATATAATCCTGCCTTACGAAACCTGAAATAGCACCTTCCAGATTGAAAGGTCTTGTGATTGATTGAAGTGATTGAAAGAATAACCCAATACAAGACACAAATATTTATGAAACTGTTTTGACTAGGCTTATTAAGAGGGTTAAATGAGGTCATCCTCTTAAGTCAGATGTCTTGCTCATAGTAAACAGTAAACACCAAATAATATTGGCTATTTTTACTGACTTTTCATATATAGAGATATGCATATATACATACATATGTATAAATGCAACTGATTTATATATTTGTGTGTGTATGTCTGTTAAAGTCAACTGTTGATTTTAACAGTTGATATATAACTGATATATATCAGTTGACTTTAACAGCTGAGCTACACAGAAATTGGCATGAAAATAATTTGTTCCCCATTCCCGTGTGAAGAAAACCTGCTCTAACTTCTCCAGTTGAGAACAAGCAGGGAGTTGCCTCCCTCTTGGGAAACTATAGATATGTTGCAAATCATTCTGCTTTTAACCCTAAGGGGATGAGGGAGACAAGGAAATGTGAACACGGTGCTTGCCATAATGCGAAGAGGCATTATTAGGCATGTTGTGGTTAAGAGCATGCATTTTTGCACCAAGTTCTCACAGTTTGAATTGTAGACCCATCACTTTACAAGATGTGTGATCTTGGGCAAGTTATTTAACTACTCTATTTCTTCCTCTGGTTAAATAGACACAATAATGACATCTATTTCATAGGAATTTTGTAATGATCAAATATTTAATATATGTAAGATACTTAGATCTATAACAAGTAGTTCCAGGAAAGAGTAAATATTTATTTGGTAACTTTTACCCATCACTACTGTGACTGGTGTTTTACCTAATCTGACTTCCGTCCCATCACCTGTGCCACTTGTTACCCCAACAGTTTCCCTTTCCATACATTTCCTCATTCTGTAATTCTGTTCTTGGAGAAGGTGCAATAGCCTCAAGAGTTTACCTTCTTACTATATACTGTTGGCTAGATAGATGTCGGCAAGCTAACTTGGTAACTTAGAGGCCGTTGTTTCCATAAAAATAACTCATGCTCCAAAGCATTCATACTCACTTCAATTTTTAAATATAACTATTTTGTCAGGATGCTGAAACTGGCATGCCTGGAGGTGAAGGAGACATTTGTGTGTGACTACAGACTGCAAGTAAAGTGTGGTTGAGAGATTAATATGTTTCTTTGTGAAAATGATCTGGAATTTATGCAAAATGAAGGCAGTGTCTTAGAGAATAATCTTCAAAATACTTTATAATGTTTTCACAAACCCCATTTTTTCATTAGATAACTTTTAAGTAATTTGAATTTTATAAGAAATTATTGTGGGAGTTATTTATAAGAAGAAAGGCTAATTTTACTCAAGAAACAAATCATAGAGCATTATTTCTATTAAAAAAATTCTATTTTTTTCAAAAGACAAAAGTGAAAAAAGTGTCAATTCTACTATACTACGTGAAAAGCGTCTGTTAAAATTAAACCAATAGTTATGTTTTTAAATTTTATTGGTATAAAATTCATTTTTCAACTTATATAAAATAATTTTACGGTCCTTTGGATCCCAGTCACTATAAGGATAGGACATCCAGTGAGGAGGAATTATAAAAGAACAAATAGCAATTTTGCAAATTGAGATTTTATTTGTTTCTCCTTATTTTCCATCAACCCTTGGTTAAAGATATTTAATGACTGACAAACTAATTTGTCTCAATTCTAATTTTAAATCTTGGTATTCTGTCAGTGTTGCAATCTGGTAGCACTTACTGGATTATCTGAGCTGCCATAGATACATTGTTCATCACACATGAAAAATTATATTTTGTTGGTGGCACATCATTAACTTACTCAACCATAATAGGGGCTTTGCATATATTTCAATTGTTGAATCTCAAATAATTGAAATGAAGGTGAAGATAATTTCTGAGCTATTTTAAAGAAAATCTATATATTGAAATGGAGATCCATTACCTTTTTTGGGTTGAAAAATATGAAAGGCAGGTTCATTCCACTATTAATTTGCTTTAATATTGGCATTATACAGTATTTTTTATCTCAGTGAATATTGAGCAAAATCATCTCTCAATATGAATAAAGAATATCAAGCAAACATTTTTATCTTTTTGTGTCAATACTCAAGTGAAGTAATACAGTTTTGGAATTTTTACCTTAGTTTTAATAATTGTTGTGTTTTATTAATATATATTTATATAACACAATAATTGTATATATTTATGGGGTACAATGTGATTTTTTGATCTATGTATACATTGTACATTCAAGAAAGCTAATTAACATATCTTAATAATCATTATTAAAGTTGCTACTGTCAGGTTGAAAGTGTCCAGCATCAACTTTGAACGAGAAACATATATCTTCAGCATAAAATGCAAATATAGTTTTAAGTAACCATTATTGAATATAACTGTCTTCCAAAAATATCAGGGGAAGGAAAGAAACATTCATTTATCAAGTATCTGGACTTTTTAGGAATTTTGTGTATGCTATTTTACTTAATCTTTACCAAAATCCTGAGAAGTACAGATTATCTTCATTTTACTAAGAAAGCAAGAGAGAAAAAGGGAGGAAGAAGAAAGAAAATAGCTGAGACTACTAAAGGAATTAAGATTTATCCTGTCACACCCAGTAGTTGGCAGAGCTAGTAATGCTCAGTAATCTGCCTAGATGTGAATCCAAAACCCATATTATCAACTTTAAGTTTCATTTTAAAAACAGAGAAAGCCCACTTAGCATGCTCGTATATTGCCATGTGTGACTTGCTTTTGATCTACCTCAGCACAGCATGAGAAAGCCTTATCAAGATGAGACTAGTAATTTCAACCATGTTCCAAGTGGACAAGTTACATAAAATCTAGCATAAAAACAGATGCCTTACTAAGGCATAAATAAAACTAATTTTTATTTGCTTCTATTATCATTTTTTAAATCAATTACATGTTATCCATGTAACATAGATAACCCACAGACTATTTTTTTCTTACCCTATTCTGGAGAATGGTAGAGGGAAATGAGATTAATCTAGACTCTACAGATAAATAGATATATTCATCTATAAACATGTCTACTGTATAGACACCTATATAGTAGAAACATGATGAGAACCACACAAATTATCTAGTAACCATATTAAAAAATGGTAAAAGAACCGAGGAAGCTAAATTTTAATAAAATATGTTATTTAATCAAATATGTCTAAAATATTATCATTTCAATTTGTACACAATAGTAAAAAGTGTTAGTGAGATATCTTAAATTTCTTTTTTATACACAGTGGTCAAAATTTAGTGTGTATTTTACACTGAAAACACATTTCAATTCTTACACTAAATATCTTCAGAATTACTTGATTTTGATTTACATCTATCTTTATCTAAAACCTCATTTTGATTTAAATTTCATGAAATTTATGGTTAAAAAGTAGATTCACAAACTCAATTTGTTTTGAACATACTTTGAAGTTTTCTAATAATTAGCTGAGTATTAGCTTATAATTTAAATTTAATGTAAATTAATTACAATTTCAGTTCCTCGGGCATATCAGCCACATTTGAAGAGCTCAGTAGCCACACATGGCTAGTGGTCATTGAATTGGATAACACAGAGCTCGGGAAGACAAAGTGAATATCTCCTAGTGATGCTATGAGCATTAGGGTAAGAAAGGAAATGTATTAGGTTGATGCCAACGTAATTGCTGTTTTGCCATTATTTTTAATGCACCCACCTAGTAAAACATGAGTCCCAAGTTTTGGGATTGGACAAGAGCTAGCTGACTGTTCTATTTGCTGAGATGAGAAATAGAATGAGAAGGCATTCCAATTTCTTCTGCTTTAGTGAAACTGAATGCTAGCTGAGCTAATTCTTTATTTGTAGATGAATCCTGACTGGCTCTGACTTGGTTGGTCCTGCACTGTACTTTTCAGTAGCAATATCTCTCAATGTGGGTGTGTGAGTGTGTGTGAGAGTGTGGTGTCTACGTCCAGAGAGCAGGAATTCTTAAGTAAGTTACATTCCACAACCATCCCCCGTCACATACATTTCAATCTTGGGGATTTCTACTGTTTTTTTTAATTTATAATTATATATTTTACTAATGTAGTCATAAGTATATATTAAAAACTAAAGTCATTATTAATTTTTATTCTTCTTTAAAGGCTTCAAAAGAAGGGTATATAAAGCAGTCTTTTACATCATGTTTATGTACTTTATAACAATTTACAACTTAATGTTTTAAAATGAAAAAGTTGTATTTTGAAAATTATCAACCATATGCTTAACTTTTTTCTAGATTAGGTAAATTATCAATCCTATGGTTTACTACCATTGAAAAAATTAAATCGATGATTGATAAGGATGTTGTATATGAAAACTGATGGTTAGAAGAATGCTATGAAACGTAAGGGTAACTTTGGAAGTTATGTTGTATTTATTACATGTGGTATCTTCCTGAGTACTTTAGACGTGTTAATTCATTTGATCCTTAAAATAACCTATGATATAAGTTCTTTCATCATCATCATCTCTGCTTTAGAGAAGTGGAAACAAGGCAAATAACAAAGCCAGGCTCATACAAATGATTAGACCCAGAGACAGATTTTCATGTTGAACTTTCTATTGGTGAATTTTGTGAAAAGAAAGAAGGCTTATTTATCAAACTTGCAGAGCCCCAAACTGAGGGTGACAGTCAACATATAATAGAACAAAATTCACATTCAAAATGGCCTTGATGGAACCAAAATTTTGCTTTATTAAAAATACCAACATTCTATTCCTGCTTGGAGATTAGAAATGACAACAACAGCAACAAAAGAATGCACAAAACAGAGTGAAAAATACAGTCTTGATACCAGTTGACTTGAAAAAGAAATTGGAGTGCTTAGTTGACCACAGCTTTCAGCAACCAAACCAAAGATGATATCATTTAACGATGGTCACCACCAAATCCTTCTTCCAAGATGCCAGCTACATATTTCTATATTGAATTAATATAAAAATATTGTTCACATATTTAGTACTAGTCAGACCTCAACTAGAATATTGGATCCAGTTTTAACATCATGGTTTCAGACCAAGTAGAGAGAATTGAGAGTTTAAAAAAATTGATTTTTTTTGAAATATGGTCTGCGTATTATGCCATAAAAGAATGATTGAAAAACTACAGAAAGGAAGATTTAATTGAAGATATAATAGAATTCTTTAATACTGACAGGTGGGGTGGGTGCATCATGTTCAAGAAGGTATAGACTTATTCTCTCTAAAGTTCGAAAGGGAAATTATGAGATAAATGGGTAAGACATGGGGACGTGCAGGAAGACAGATAAACTAAATTCAATAACGTAAATGTTTATCTTGTGAAGAAAGGAGGTCACATCCCTGGAAGTAAGGAGCCAGTGAATGAATGAATGTCAGCACTATTTTTGTAGTGCTCTCTGAGTTGATGGATTTATATTAAATGACCACTGAGGACTGCTCAGATTCTATTAATTAATCTATTTTCACATTACATCTCTATTTCCTTCTGTAGCTAAAATTTTATTATATGTTATTGTATGTTAATGAGACTGTTTGCTAATTTAGTAAACATCAAGTATAAATATGTTAGATACAAATTGAATGAAATAATAACTGTCCAAATAAACTTTTGTCTACAATTAAATTCTTGCAATAATCTCCAAATTTATTTTCTAAATCATAACACACTGAAACCTTTTAAGATAAAAATTTAATAAATTGGCATAAAGAAAAGCTAATTAATGGGATTTGAGTGTCCCTTTGTACCTGTGAGGACTCTGTCACTAAACCAGAAAATCTACTTCATTAAACAGTTGACTATGCTTATCTAAATTTTATGTTTGATAGGACTAAACACTCCACAATACACCTTTAAAATATATATTGTACTGTAAGAGTCTATAGCTCTCTCTGTCTTAGGATAATTTTAGCTTCAAACAGAGGATTCAGGCTGTAGCGTTTTGAATAAATTCCTTGGCACTTTATGTTTTTGAAGTTCTTGTTTAATTTTTGTTATTAAAGATTTTGCTGGATTGAAACTGTCCATTTGATCTTTGCTAAAGAGACTAAAGGCTCTGGAAACAAATGCCAGCTAGCTAATTATTTTAAACACAAATGTTCAGCGGAGTCTACATCTTAGACCTGACAGGAAACACATGATTTTTTAACAATTACTCAGAGCTGAAAAAACAAAAATACACAGAGGTTTTCTGAGAATGCAAAAAAAAAAAAAAATGACTGGTGAGTAATTCATTTCAAATTCAGCTTAGTTTCTGCAGTTTCTCTCCTATATCTTAATTGAGACAGGAAGAATAGTGCTTTCTTCCTGAGACCAACAAACAGCCTAAGTATCCTAGAAAGTCCAAACCTGATATTAATAATGGCCTAACAACCCCCCAAAAAATACAACCATGGTAAATAATGCCACATGGTGACATTGCTAAATTTAAGTTAAAAACATACGTGTTCAGCGGCTCTGAGAAGCATTTAGAGTGATTGAATTTTATCTTGCTTATCAAATCCATACCTTGCTGAATGGTTTGGTGATATTCATAACACACAGAATTATATCCGTGGATGAAGAAACTGTAGCCTAGGAATTTTAATATTTATTGAGTTACTACAATGTTTTTTGATTTGCTTAGTTTTTAATTCCGTATCTCTAAGTTGTGGTGTGAAGTTTAATTCAGGTTGACCTGTTATAGATGACAAATTACACAAGCTTATCATAGCATATGACTGGGAAAGTGTTTCATTCCCTATTTTTTCTCTCTTTTCCCTTACCTTCTCATCCTCCTTTTACTACTTTTATTCTCTCCCTCCTCCTCTTTCTCCTCTATTTTCAGTTTAAAAAGAAGCATGCTGTAAAAAGTTTTAATTCCAAACTATTTTCCTTTTACAGATTATTTTTGCTTCAGTCATAAAATATTCTTATGAAGATGTAATGTTAAATGCAGACCAAATATTAAAAGCAAACAAAAAACTTTATATTTATTTGTGATTCTAGGTCATTAAAGATTATATGTTTCTGTAAATAATTTAAATATTTTATTATGAAAACCTATATCTAAAACTATAAATTTGAAGACTATGTTAAATTATTTCCAATTTCAGTTCCCTTAATTTTAAAGCTTAACCTGGTTTAGAACAATTATAACCATTTTAAAGATTTTCTTATACATTCTTGTTCTATGGCTCATTCTGTATTTACTTTGTTCACATTTATGTCAGTGCATGCAGCACACATCTGTGAATATGTTGAAGAAATACATAGTAATAGAAATTTGTGTCCCATAGTTGGAGTTCTAAGCTTACCTGATCATAGTGTGATAATTTTTTAAACTCCCCAATGCATTTCCAAAAGATGTGCATTGGCAAAAATTGATGACCTCTATTTAGAGACAACCACATGACATCATTTAACTCTGCTATGACAAAATAAGATTAAAAATTAAAGAACAGATAAAGGAGGGAGAAATGAGCCACATTCATTTTAAAGACTTTTTACTCAGGACTTATCCAACTGGGATCTTTCTCAGTTTTCCTTTGGGACTGTTCCATGGCAGGAAAAGAGGAAAAAAAAAATTCTGTCACAGCGAAGTTTATGTGTGAGGACAGCCTATCCTGCCAAAAAGGTCATAGATCAATGCAACCTCAATTCCCATTTTAATGACCGATGCAGTCATTCTTTTTGAAGAACATTCCAGTGACTGGTGGAGAAGAATGAGGAGGAGGAGAAGAAACTCAGAGAACATGCAGGAAGATTTTTGACTAATGGCTTGATACTAAAATTTTCTCAGGCAGGATTCTTTTCAAGCCTTCTTATAACTCCCAGGTTTTCCTTCCACTTTTCAGTAAAGTACTCAAGGAGCAGCAAGACCAGCAGGAGGTCACTTTACTACTAGAGGGAATACTGAGATGCTAGCCATGAATGTATCTACTTCCATCAGTCCAGAAGAGCAGCATATCTTTACTGAAGCTAACCATCCCATTGAAACTAATCTTTCAATCAGGAGATTGACTGACAGGTAGAAATCTTTAGAATGAAAAAAATCTCCACAGTCTGTGTGGAGGGTGAGGAAAGTTAAGTAAATAAAAGGGGAAAAAAGAGTT
This sequence comes from Pan paniscus, assembly GCF_029289425.2. Lineage (NCBI taxonomy): Eukaryota > Metazoa > Chordata > Mammalia > Primates > Hominidae > Pan > Pan paniscus. The sequence goes on from NC_073254.2 coordinate 101,405,122, forward strand.
TAAATCCTGACACATATGGGTTTCCAAGTAAGGGCTTTACGTTATCAAATAAAAAATATTACCCGGGTCTTCTTTCCAGCCATTTAATACATAGGTTTAAAAAAGCCAATGAGATCTCTGTGCAGCCTTCATATATCATTTGTATAGATAGCTATATATCTAGAAAATAGACCTTTGTGTAAGAACGTGTGCAATAATGCAGAAGAAATTATTATGGGGTTTAAATTAAGCAAAAATTATATCCCTTTCCTGGCCTCTATCCCAATAATCTTTCAACTTGATTTTATAACACCATGGATTACAATTTTCTCAAAAGACATTGTGAAATTCTAAAATATATACAAAAAAATTATATTTAATTTGTTTGATTTTGAAAATGAAACAATATATGACATCTAGAGCATTTAGGAGGTAGTAGTTATGGGAAGGGGGTGGTAGAATATCCAATTGTGTGTGACATCTGGACCCAAGACCAGCAGTTCCTGCTCCAGGAAGGGCACGTGACAAGTGGGCCCAGTGGTTCTTCAAGCTACTCTTATCTAAAAAATGGAAGAAAACCATGTCTTTGCCACCCAAAGGAATGCCTTTAACAATGCAATTATTCTTTTTCAATTGTAAAAGAAATCTTTAACACAAACACAGAGTAAAACAGTGATGTTTGCTTGTAATCACTGCAGGTCACTTTTGGCTTTCCTAAAAGACAAGAAATATACAGGGCTACATCATGGGTGCATAAGGGACATTGCAACAGTTATTTGTCGGTGGTATCACAACGAAGTTTAAATTGAACAACAGAATGTTCTGCAGTCTTCTTATCTTTTTAAGGTAAATATACTTGTAGGAAGAGCCCTTCATGATGCCAGAGAAAGTGGTTGTTTAGGTGGAAGATTTGAAAGACATCTGCCAGCTAATCCAAAAATATTTCTGCCCGCAGCTTATAGTGTTACCAGAAAATTTCTCACCACTCCTTTGGAAGCTTATCTCTAAAATATTTGATAAAATGCAAACATGTTACTTTATAGCTGTTACAATCAATTCATCATCATTCTTTTTAATATTAGCAAGATTGTATTTGCTATGCAAGACAATTTAGGCTGAGATTGAGAAAACAGGGGTTTAAGAACAACAACAAAAAAAAGCTGGAAGGAACAAGATGCTCTGTAGCATAGCCCTGGGGAACCATAAGTGCTGAGATCAAAAAGGATGAGAGGGGCAAGGGCAAATGAAGTCAGTGAGAAATAAGTGATAGAAGTTAGGTCACTGCAGAATTTTTACTATATCTGGCTGTACATTCCTAAATTTCAGAATGATTTGTTCTTCTTTATAACTTCCAAAGTACTTTGTATTTCACCACTCATATGACAGTCATTTTATACTTCCTTGTTTTGGCACTGGTTGCGTGTCTGTTTGTCCCTTGCCTATTTTTAATTGCCCAGGCTCTGTGTGTCCGGAAAAATTCCAGTATTCCCATAACATCTAACTGGAGGCCTTGTCCATAAGTCCTGGACTAATACTTATTAAATTAATAAATAAAAACAATACAATGAGGATGGTGACACTAAGATTATCGTAAATGTGGAATCCAATTGTTGTTTTCACATAGTCCAAGATATAAAATTGGTGATCGAATTGCTTACCTGACTAGTTAGCATAATACATTCTATGCACTCATGGGCTAATATTACTTTGTTCATTTATAGGTCCTGTTTGTTTTCTTTTGTTTTACATCTGTCTCCCTGACTGAACTTAGTATTATGGGATGGATGAGACCAAAATGTATTTATCTTTTTAATATCTTTTATATCATCTTTAATATTTTTCTCCCATTTCTCTAAACTGTAGCAGTTACCCCCCCAACCACCTCAATGTCTCTGACCACATCTGGCATATGCCAAAGAAGCATGCGTGCTTGAAGTATGAAAGAAAAGAGAAATAAAGGAGAGAAGAAGGAAAGGAGGAATGAAGCAGAAAAAGAGGGAGGGAAGAGGCAGGCAATAAGAAATATATTTATACGATAATGTTATTTTCCTCCAAGGGAAGCTATGACTAAATGATATGCGCAAGCGAACAGCATTTCTGTTGGTGTACCATTTCGTGAGAAGGGGCTGCACACTTGGGTCCTTGTGCTAACTGGAGCAGGCTGAGGTCAGGAATCAGCCCTGCAAAGGGAAAGTTACAGGGTGATGCCAGCAGCTTTATGTCTATTTCATCACATCACCACTCTTCCAGAATGGAACTCTTTACATGATCGTTTCATGTCAACTGCTTTTCTTACTTTGCAGGTTAAACAAGCTTAAATGTAATATGCCCTTTTCCTGGGGTGTTTTACAAAAGGTTTTTGAGACATTAGAGCTACATTTCATGAGATTCTTAATTTAATGCTGTCCTCAAATTCTGCTTTTAGGTATAGAAGTTCAACAAATCCATCTTGTCTTTTGGAGATATTGTTGAGAAAGAGTTTATTTTATCAAAGTCCATGAGTTCATGGGTCATTAGCATGACCATGCAGCTACTACACAAAAACTGCCCAGGCAGCAACTTTTCTAAACAGGTCTCTGGAATGGCTCCATTATCCCTTGGTCTTTTATGGCAGTGCTTTAATACATGGACTGGATGCCTATGTTTTGACTGCGGGTGACATCAAGCTTCTATACGCAGGGTTAGTTTGTCAAGTTTGTTTTTTTTTCTCAGCCGACAAAAGCATACAATGTTATATGTATTAGGTAAAATCTTTGTTTTATTCTTCCATTCCCCTGTACACAGAGCCTACACACAAAAGGCATTTTTAATGAATTTTGAATGAGTGCACTTGCAATTCTGAGTAAACCAAAGCCTATAAACTTTTCTTCCCCTAGCAGTCTGATATAACTACAAGGATGGACTTCCTAGTTACATTTGGGAAAGGCTCATTAAAGAGGAAACTGATGGTTCATATGTCAATACCAGTAGTTTCTCATTATGAGATCTGTAAGGGGGGATTCAGAGAACCAGAATAATTTTAGTATTATGAGGTAAACTGACCATTCCTGATTTTTGTAAAAACTGTGTTATAGTTCTTTGGAGACTTCTGTGAGCCCTTCAGAGCCATTAAATGATTGAGAGCCACATATAAAGGTGGGGAGAAATGTGGAACACATTTTTCAACATGATTTTGGCTCCAGGTGGATTTGAAGAAGCATGGTTTTGTCATTTGTAAAACTTCCATTGCTTGGTCCCTACATCCTAAGAAAACCAAGATAAATGAAATTATCACTGTAAAACAAGTTTTAAAAACACAAATTGTCTATGTTTCTAAAAAGAAAAGTTTAACTTTAGTATACTTTTTCCAATGTGCCTTGGAAATTCTACAAGATTTATGCTAGTGCAGAAAGAATGCTTCCACCTTGGCAGCAAGGATTCATGTGATGATTCAGCAGTGTTTTTGGCTTTGTAAAGCCAACACTTTCTAGTCTGCTGCAGTACTCATGATTATAATGCATAAGAAAGAAGAAAAATAAACACAGTATACTATAACTCTAAAGGATTTCAAAGACTTTCTGTAATTCCTTGAGAAGTTTCCTGGAGTTAGATAGGGTAGAATTCTGTTACAGCAAATGGGATACTCAGAAACTCTTGTAAACTTTCAATGTTTAGTAAATAGTTGAGTGAAGTAATTTTGTTGTCTTCAATCTGTAAAACTATGATCCTTCCCTGCTTCTCAACTAGTTATCCAACAAATAAAATACAATTTTATTAAAAATATGATTAGGCTGGGCACTGTGGCTCATGACTGTAATCCCAGCACATTGGGAGGCCTACATGGGCAGATCTTTTGAAGTCAGAAGTTCGAGACCAGTTTGGCCAACATGGTGAAACCCTGTCTCTACTAAAAATACAAAAATTAACTGGGCATGATGGTGTGCACCTGTAATCCCAGCTACTCAGTAGGCTGAGGCATGAGAATCACTTGAACCCAGGAGGCAGAGGTTGCGGTGAGCTGAGATCATGCTACTGCACTCCAGTCTGAGATACAGAGTGAGGCTCTATCTCAAAAAATATATATATGATTAAAGAAGAGGACAATCTGATTTTGTGTTTAGACTCAAAGGACAATGGTTGTCACAAAAGGAACATGCCCTAAAGTTTCATATTGCCTCTATTGAACAATAAAAATACTGGAAAGAAGTGTGGAACAAATTAGAAAGAAATGGTCCTTTCTATACAGAAGTGTCCCAAGTCAGCGGTCATTCAGCTCTCTTAAGAATGATCCCAGATGTCTCCTTAGTAACAAATTTGGTAAAGAGTCTATAAAGTGCTTCTGATGTATCACTAAGAGTAAGTCAAAAGTCTTGGAGAATTCTCAAAATATACTTAGACATAAAATAGATTATTGGTTTGGGTAAGACTGCGGGATGTGTGTTATTGCCTCTGAAGGTATTTACAAGAAAGCCATTTCTTACAGCCTTCCGTGGAAGTCATTCACTCTCAGTCTACAGAAACCAATGTTCAGACATGTAATTCAAAACCTCAAAACAATTTCGTAACGTGGACATGCATATATACACACAACTCTGAAGAGATGTACCGAAGGAAAAAAAGAAGACACACGGCACAAGCAAAACACTACCTAGGGTCTGTAGGAGCAAAAGTATTAATACTTGTTAGTGTAAAAGTATTACAAGAAAGCTTGAGAGAAACAAACAAAATTATTCATTTTGTTGAGGGAGTTCAGTAAAGTGGTAAGATTTTTTAAAAATCATTTTTATTCTAGCAATATCTAGGTAAAAAATGTAATCAAGGATTATACCTTATACAAAAGAAGCAACAAAAATATAAAACACTTAAGACTACTCTTAATCAAACCCAAAATATATACATAAAAATATTAAGCTTTGTTGATAAGCTTTAAAAATAATTTTTATAATTATGAACAAGAAGACTAGTTAACATAAAGATCTCAATTATTCCCAGTGTAATTTATTGGCCTCCTGAATGCCAATCCAAATTCAGGAAAGGGAGGAAAAATTTTAAACAGCTAAAAATTTTCTGAGAAAAATAAAGTACAGACAGTCCCTGATTTACAATGGTTCAATGTAAGATTTATTTCAGTTTTATGATGGTGCAAAACTGATACAATTCCAATATAGTAGTCAATAAATTATATGAGATATTTACTTCATTGAAAAAATGGCTTTGAGTTAGATGATTTTGCCCAGCTGTGGGTTAATGCAAGTATACTGAGTACATTTAAGGTAGCCTAGGGTTAGCTATGATGCTTTGTAAATTAGGTGTATTGAATGCATTTTCAAAGTACAATATTTTCAACTTATGAGAACATATACTATCAGAACATAATACTATAGTAAGTTAAGCAACTGTAGTAGTAAGAAAAATTTATCAAAAACTTTCTAGATATAAAAATTAAAGTAAAAGGAATAGGTGACATCAGCAACATGGCAGAATTAGAAGTTCCAGATTTTTCCTCTGTCCATGGATTCACCAAATAAACATCTTTTCATGGATCAACGTCCTTTGAGAGAAAGGAAGGGATGAATTGAGAGACTCGTATTAATTGGGCAACTAAGAAAATATCCACTTCAAAAATGTAGGAAAAGCTGGTCACAGACCCTGCCCTGGGCACTGTGTCATAAAATTGAAAAAGGAATCCCCAACACCCAGGTTGTCCCTGTGGAAAGGAGGGTTTGAACTTCACATCTAGCACCCTCACTGTAAAGTTCCACATAATTCACCAATTCTAAGAGCAGAGGGGACAAGACACACAGTAGTCTCTCTAGACCACCGGAAAAAAGTGGCAGTTTTATACAGGCTCACAAGCACTTCCATGGACTTAATTCCTCAGGAACAGGGCAGAAAAGGAGCTTAAAATAATATAGCCTCCTTTTTCTCCTTGAAGGAATTTAAAACACACTCCTCCAGTGGCTACTCAATGACCTGGCTTCTAACTAAGTTACACTGGGGAGTTAACAGGCAGACAAGTATTAACCCATCACGAGCCTGAGAAGCACATTGGAGCTCACTCCAGTGATAACTCTCATTCTATTAATCATTCCTGGAGACAGTTTGTCCATACATTAAGCACTCCACGTTTTACAACTTTCACCTGAGGAACTGCATCTTAAACCTCCTCCCTCTGGGAATCATAGAAGACAGGGGATTTTAAATGGGTGTACAAACACTTCCAAGAGCTACATCTCCATGGAGCAATGCAAACTGACTTAAGTACACACAGCTCTCATTTCTTATTCAGAAGGGGATTATAGCACACACTCCAGTGGCTTCTAATGAACTTACATTGGGAAGCCAACATGGCAAACAAATAATAGCCCTCTGGCAGTTGAAGCCAAATGTTACCACTTCACAAGTCTTTCCTTCAGCTTATCTTAGTAATAAATTATGGTCTACTCATTCTTTCTGGAAAGAGTTTGGCCACACACTGAGTGCCACAACTTCTGTAGTTCCCACCCAACAAATTGTCTCCTTAATGTCTTAGTTCTGGGAGTTAACGGAGCTTTGCATTCCTGAGTGGCCTTATGCCACAGGAAATAAAGAGTTGCTTATAAAATAGACCCCTTTCCAGCAGCTATCATTCCAAAATCAGAGGGTGCAGCACTCTAAGTACAGGCATTTGCTACCAATGTCCTCCTTGGCTTAGTGCAGAGCGAGGGGGAGACAAAAGCCCACATTAGCTTAATCATAAAGATAGAAGGAATTGGAACACACATCTAACCCAAACCTTTTCAGTTATGTCTATGGAGTCTGACTTCTATCAGTTTCAGGGTGCAGACAGGCCGTGACACATCCTAAACTCCGGGGGCCACCAAAAACAGAGACAGTATTCTGGACAAACACACATATTTGAGAGGCACCATAAAATCAGGGAAGCCACATGAATTGGTCAACTTCTTCTACAAGAAGTCAGTCTGATAAGACTGGGAGAGGTATTTGTCTCATATGATGCATGGAAACCAATACAAAGAGTCAATAAAAATGAAGAAATGGGGATATATTCCACACACAAAACAAAAAAAAAGAAACAAGATACATCTCCAGAAATCAGCCTGGGTGAAGTGAAGGTATATGATTTACCTGATAGGAAATTTCAAATAGTCATAAAGATGCTTACAAGGTCAGAAGAGCAATGCAAAAACAAACTGAAAATGTTACCAAAGAGATAGAAAGTACAGAAACATACCAGAAAGATGTTATAGAGCTGTAGAATACTCTCAACTGAACTAAACAATACAAGACAAGGGTTTGACAGCAGACCACACTGAGCGGAAGTGAACTTGAAGACAGGTTAGTGGAAATTACACAAGGTGAAGAGCAAAGAAAAAAAGAATGATAAAAAGTGAGGATGGTTTCAGAGACTTATGGAAACCATCAGGCATAACAGGATATGTACTACTGTTGTACCCAGAAAAAGAAGAGAGAGACTTTTTCAAAAAAAATTATGATGGAAAAATTCCCAAGCCTGGGAAAGGAACAAAAATCTAAATAGTGTAAGCATAAAGGACACCAAATATGATTCCACAGATATACACACTGATACACATCATAAATTGCCAAAAGCTATTAAAGATGCGTTTTGAAAACAATAAGGAGAATTGTTACCTATATATTACATATGTGTATTGCTACATATAAGGGAACCTCTGTAAGATTATCAACAGATTTTTGAGCAGAAATCTTGCATAGCCCAAATGAGTGGGATGATACAATCAAATCCTGAAAGAAAAAAAATTGCCAAACAAGAATACTATATTCAGCAACATTTGAAAATAAACAGGTAATACAGACTTTCTCAGACAAACAAAAGCTGAGAGAGTGTATCACCTACAGAACTTCCTTACAAGAAATGCCAGTATTTGATAGTACAACAAGGGTACTATGGTCAATAATAATTTAATTGTCCATTTTAAAATAGCTAAACAATGATAACTGGATTGTTTGTAACACAAAGGATAAATGCTTGAGGAGATGGTTACCCAAATTTCCAAAAAATAGAACTACTATTTGTGCCAGCAATCTCATTACTGGTTATATTTCCAAAGGAATTTAATTTAGCATGTCGCAGAGATGTCTGCACTTTTATGCTCATTGCAATATTATTCACAATAGCCAAAATATGGAATCAACCTAAGTGCCTATCAACAGATGAATGTGTTTTTATTTTTATTTTTTATTTATTTATTTATTTATTTTGAGACGGAGTCTCGCTCTGTCGCCCAGGCTGGAGTGCAGTGGCGCGATCTCGGCTCACTGCAAGCTCCGCCTCCCGGGTTCACGCCATTCTCCTGCCTCAGCCTCCCGAGTAGCTGGGACTACAGGCACCCGCCACGACGTCCGGCTAATTTTTTGTATTTTTAGTAGAGACGGGGTTTCACCGTGTTAGCCAGGATGGTCTCGATCTCCTGACCTCGTGATCCGCCCGCCTCGGCCTCCCAAAGTGCTGGGATTACAGAAATAGGGTTTCTAGACACAATGAAATACTATTCAGCGTTAAGAAAACCAGGAAATTCTGTCATTTACAACATGGATGGACCTAGAGAAGAATATGTTAAGTGAAATAAGCCAAGTGCAAAGAGATAAATAATACATGATCTCACTTCTAAAAAGAATTTAAAAATCAAACTTATAGAAGTAAAGAGCATAATGGATGTTACCAGAGGCTAGGGAAAGGGGGATGTGTGGGGGACCAGGCAAGGGGACACATTGGTGAACAAGTACAAAGTTTTAGTTAGATGGGAGGAATAACTTCTAGTGTTCTATTGCATAACATAGTGACTATGGTTAATAATAATGTATTGCTAAAATACCCTATTTTAGCTATCAATATAGCCAAAAGAGAGGATTTTAAATGTTATCATCAGAAAGAAGTGATAAATATTTGAGATAATTGATATGCTGATTAGCCTGATTTGATCATTCCACAAGGTATACATGTATAGACACACCAAATTGTGACTCACAAATATATATGTAACTATTATTTGTCAATTAAAAATAAGTTTTAAAAAAGTAAAACAAAAACTTTAGAAAAAAGCAGTAACTATAACAAAAACATAACCAATATAAAAAACAAATTTCAGTAGAAGACATTAAACAAATGCAAAAAAAGAAATTTAAGGCATCAAAAAATATTTAACATCATTTATAATATATCTCTGGTAGCCATGTAAACTTATATAACTCCCACAGTAAAATTATGACGATGTATACAAAAAGCTTTAAAAAACACTCTCTCCTGTTAGTGAGTAATTCATTTCTAAGGATGTATTTTATAGAACTAGAGATATGGGTAGAAACATATATATAATGAGATCTTGTCTTTTATTTAAAATTGATGATGAAACCTAGGCACATTTTTTGCAAGTTTCACATCCCTAAAATAGCAGAATGTTTAAAAACGCTATAAAATTGTATACAATTGTTAAAAGATTTTTTCAGAGAATTGTAATATCAAAAATATTCATTAAAAATGATAAGAAATGCAGAGCATAAAATGACTTACATAATACAGTTTTCAATATTAAAAAACTATACATGCAGTGTATATTGCTCTCTCTCTAAAGGTATACATATATAGATAGTATGTATCCATGTATGTATCATGCTATATATTATACAATATAGTAATATATATTTATATATTATTTATACATAAATAATATATAAATGTTTAGATATGTTTGTGTATCAACCTTATAAATTATAAAAATACACACTTGCATAGGTATCTGTTATTATAGAATGAATGTGCATTTTCAAAATTCTTACATGGAAGCCTTAACTTTTAGTATAACTGTATTTCAAGATAGGACTTTTAAGAAGGTAATTAAAGTTAAATAAGGTCATAAGGATAGGGTCTTAATCCACTAAGACTGGCGTCCTTGTAAAAAAGGGTAGAGACACCAGAGAGCTGTTTCTCTGCGAGTACACGTGGCCACATGAGGACACAGAGAGAAGGTGGCCATTTGCAAGGGAGAAAGAGGGTCTTACCAGAAACCACTCTTGCTAGCATCTTGATCTTGGACTAAGAGCCTGTAGAACTGTGAAAAAAATAATTTTCTGTTGTTTTAGCCACCCAGTCTGTGGTGTTCTTTCAAGGCAGCCTGAGAAGACTAACACATCTGTGTATAAGGATTTTTCTGAATTGCTTTTAATAGCGAAGAACAGGAAACAAATTAAATGTTCATCAGTATAAAAATCTTATACATTCTTACATATTCATTCATAGAGTGGAATATACACAGATGTTCAGTATAACGAGGTATTGTTTTATGTACCATTATGACAATGTCCAAAAGATGAGAAATCAACTCAGAACAAGTTATCTTATTTCTGTTTTCTAAATGAAATGCTCTATTCTTAAATATATAGTATTCTTTCTTATGAAATAAGAACTAAATGTGTAAAAATATACCCACTCCTTATTAGCACTGATTAAATCTGGGGATGTGAGATGGAGTAAGGGATTTATTCATTGTGATGAGATGCTAAGCAGTGAATGAAGGATATCACATTTTATTAAATATATTTATTTATTTGAATTTTTTAAAACACCCACATAATATTTTGTAACTTTAAAATAATCTAACTCAGGACCCTCAGATTATGAGACTGACGCATGCTTAACTGTGCTTAGGAGTACTGGAAGTCTTGTCTGAAGAATTAGGCAAGAGAAAGAAATAAAAGGCATCCAAATAGGAAAACAAGAAGTCAAACTATCTCTATTCACTGATGATATGATTCTATACTTACAGAACCCTTAAGACTTTACCAAAAAGCTACAAGAACTGATAAATGATTTTAGCAAGACTTCAAAATACAAAATCAATATACGAAAATCAGTAGCAGTTCTACACATCAATAATATCCAGCCTGAGTCAAATTGAGAACACAGTCCTGTTTACAATAACTACAAAGAAAATAAAATACCTAGGAACACACTCAACCAAGAAGGTGAAAGATCTCTACAAATAGAACTATAAAACACTGCTGAAAGAAATCAGATAAAACACAAATAAACAGAAAAACATTCCATGCTCATAGATTAGAAGAATGAATATTGTTAAAATGGCCATACTATAGAAAGCAATTTATAGATTCTGTGCTATTCCTATCAAACCACCAACCTCATTCTTGGCAGAATTAGAAAAAAAAACTATTCTAAAATTCATATGCAACCAAAAAAGAGCCTGAATAGCCAAAGAACAAAGCAAAAGAACAAAGCTGGAGGCATCACACTACCCAACTTCAAACTATAGAATAGGGCTACAGTAACCAAAGCAGCATAACACTGGTACAAAAACAGACATGTAGATCAATAGAACAGGATAGAAAACTCAGAAATAAAGCCACACATCTACAACCAACTGATCTTCAACAAGGCAAACTAAAACAAGTAATTAGGAAAATGGTGTTGGGATAACTGGCTAGCCATATGCAAAAGAAAGAAACTGGACCCTTATCTTTCATTATATATAAAAATTAAATCAAGATGAATTAACTTAAATGTAAGATGAATTAACTTAAAAATAGATAAATGAAATAAAATAATTGTAAAATGTAATTTCACAATTTGAATTTAAAAATCCTAGAAGACAATCTACAAAATACCATTCCCAACATTGGTGGCCTTGGCAAAGAATTGTTGGCTAAGTACCCAAAAGTAATTGCAACAAAAACAAAAATTGACAAGTGGGACATCATTAACATAAAGAGCTTCTGCACAGCAAAAGAAACTATGAACAGAGTAAAGGGATATCATTAATATAAAGAGCTTCTGCACAGCAAAAGAAACCATGAACAAAGTAAACAGACAACCTACTCTTTAGGAGAAATTATTCACAAGCTATGAATCTGGCAAAGGTCTAATATCCAGAATCAATAAAGAACTTAAATCAACAAACAGAAAATAACCCCATTAAAAATTGTCAAAGGACATAACAAACACTTCTCAAAAGAAGATATACAAGTGGCTAATAAACATATGAAAAAATACACATCATCACTAATCATCAGATAAATGCAAATTACAATCACAATGAGACGTCACAATGGTTATTACTGAAAAGACCAAAGGAAAAACAAAAAAAAAAAGATGCTGGCGAGGCTGAAAGGAAACACTTACACATTGCTGGTGGGAACGTAAGTTAATTCAGCCACTGTGGAAAGAAGTCTGGGGATATCTGAAAAAAAAAAAAAACAAAAACTTAATAGAGCTATCCACGTAAGGAAAAATAGAACATTTTACCAAAAAGACATATGCACTCATATATACATTGTAGCACTATTCACAATAGCAAAGACATGGAATAAACCTAGATGCCAATTAATGGTAGAATGGATAAAGAAAATGTGGTACATATACATCATGGAATACTATGCAGTCTTATAAAAGAATGGAAACATGTCCTTTGCAGCAACATGGAGGCAGGTGGAGGCCATAGCCCTAAGTGAATTAATGCAGGAAGAGAAAACCAAATACCACATGTTCTCATTTATAAGCGGGAGCCAAACATTGAGCACATGGGCATAAACATGGGAAGAGCAGTCACTGTGGACTACTAGAGGGGAAGGGAGGGTGGTATGCTTTGTGACACTACCTATTGGGTACTGTGCTCACTACATGGGTGCAACATACCCAGGTAACAAACCTGCTCGTGTATTCCCGCCATATCTAAAATAAAAGTTGAAAATTAAAAATATATAAACAATAAAAATAGATAAATGAAATAAAATAATTGTAAAATGTGAATTTTTAAACAAACCCACAAGCAGAGAGTAATATTTCTAGGTCATGAAATTAAATGTACTGCTTAAATTTCTTCATTATGTTTTGCATATATATATGAAAATACTTCTCATTTTAATATTTTAAGATATGGCATACTTTAGTATAAGGGCACATAAGTCAACACCTTGATAAATGTTTTACAAATTAAACACAGCTGTGCAATAAACACCAAAATCAATAAAGACATTATTAGCAGTCCCCCACCCCAATTTCTTTTGCTTTCTCTTTCAGTGTATTTTTGTTTCCTCAAAGATAACCACTATTCTGACTGCTGAGAGCATAGATTAATTTTGCTTTCTTTGTATTTTCTTAGAGGTAGAATCTTAAAATATCGACTTTTTTTGTTTGACTTCTTTTAGTCAACATTATGATTGTGAGATTCATCTGTATTATTGCATAAAAACCATATTTTATAATAGAATATTTACCTGTATTTAACTAGAGCATTAGATTGATTAAATCCTGAAATAAAAGTTTAATAACAAAATTAATTGTTTTGCTGCAGATATGGAGAGCAAAGGAATTGGCCTTTGGTTTACCAAAAAATAAAACAACAAAATTTTATTTTTGCCAATTGCCATGATCTGAATGTGTCTCCCAAAATTTGTACGTTGAAGGTTACTCATTAAAGTGATAACATTAAGAGTTGGGGCCTTTAGGAGGTGATGAGGCTTTGTCCTCTTATATAGGATTAAAGCCCTATAGTAAAGCTTCACATAGCATTTGCCCCTTTTTCCCTTCTACTTTCTTCCAGTGAGGATACAGAATTCAAGGCACCATCTTGGAAGCAGAGACTGGGCCCTCATCAAACACTCAACTACTGGCTGCTTGATGTTGGACTTCCCAGCCTCCATGACCGTGAGCAATAAATTTATATTCTTTATAAACTACTCAGTCTCAGATATTTTGTTAGAGCAATAGGAATGAACTAAAAGACCATCTCAGTTAATAATTCACATTTTTCTTTTGCTTTTCAACTGTCAAATGCCTTGACGCTACGAAGAATGGTGCTGACACTTTATTCTCACACAAATATAACTTTTAAAAGCAACTTGGATAGATCAACCTTTTATTGACATTGCATCTGTGAGCTACAAGATGCCAGTTTTTCTTGATCTAGAATGGTATATAGCAAAAAGTGATTGGTGTCTGCAAGCCAAAGATGAACTTGATTGGTATAAACATTTCCAAGTTAATTATATTGTAAGTCAGACATTGTTTCAAATCCAGGATGGAGAAAAAATAGTCTGAGAAATTGGTTTAAAATAACTTTATATTTGTCCAAGACATTATCAAGAACTAGCTGTAAAGGTTCATATCCTGCCCAAGAAATAGACATAAACAAACCAAGTCTGTCCAGCCTAGGAAATTCATGGAGAAAGCTGATTCTGCGCCTGGCCAATGATGAATGAAGTTCTGAAGTTTCAGAGGTACACAAATTTACCCTAAACCTGCATTGCAGAATAACTTATTGAAATGTATGTCTGCTGTTTATTTGTTATTGTGAAAGACACCAAAGAATAAGTGCAATTATCATCATCCTACATCTCCCTGGAAAAACCAACTTTAATGTTCTGGAAATCAGGCTTTCTTTTTTGTCTAAAGCCTATGGTCTGAATGATGAGATGAGAGAGATGGGCTTGGCAAAAGAAGAGGGCAGGTGGATCTCTTGAGCCTGGTAGTTCGAGACCAGCCTGGGCAACATGGTGAGACCCTGTCTCTAAAAAAAAAAAAAAAAAAAATATATATATATATATATATATATATATATAAATTAGCTGTATGGGGTGATTGGTTCCTGTAGTTCCAGCTACTCAGTGGGCTGAGATGGGAAGACTGCTGAGCCTGGAAGGTCAAGGCTGCAGTGAGCCATCACACCACTGCACTCCAGCCTGGGTGACAAAGTGAAATATTTGAGGAGACGGTCTATGTGTTTTCATCACTTTAACCTGAGACCATGTACAGTGAGTGGCACATAGTAGAGATCGAAGGTCACTTATTTGGTGAAATGATCTCTTCTATTGCCTATCAGTTGAATTTACACATTCTTATAATAGGTCTTATAATCCCAACCCGACTATAAGCTCCTTGAAGACTGATCAAAAAACAATTTATATATTTTTTAACTTTTTAATTGTGAAATAATTAAAACTTACAGTAAAGTTGCAAGAATAGTACAGGGAACTCCAGAGCACACCTCACCCGGATTCATGGATTGCTTATTTACATTTCGTCACATTTTCTACATGATTCATTTTCTGTTTCTCTCTGTGTCCATATATACAAATATAGAGACAGAGATAATTATGTTATATAGAGACAGATATAATTAAATATATATAGAATAATAATAATGTTTGTTGAGTTCTTAAGAAAGTTGGAGATTTCCTGTCCTTTTATGCCTAACTGCTGTAATGTGTATTTTCTAAGAAAAAATACATTCACTTTTATAACTACAGTAGAATTTCCAAAATCAAAGAATTAACATGAGTATAATAATAATGTATATATTTTATTTAATTTCACCAATTGTCCCAATAATCTTTCTGGTAGTAACTGTTTTTCTGATCCTGGATCTAGTCCAGGATCACATATTATATTTAGTTTATATTTTATTTGATCCCCTTATTCTTTATAAAAAAAGAGTATTACAATTCCTTATGCTTCATTCCACTGTATGCAATGTTACAGCAAGTGCACAATAAACATTACATATGTGTGTTCATGTATTCAGCTATGAATCACAGAGAAATGCAGAGCTAAATTATTTTTCCTCTTTTTTTAATATTAAAATAAAGAGTTCAATGGTGTCCATCTGTTTTATAACCAACAATTCTATGTTACCTTTTAAAATTCATTGCATTCTCATTCTGCAGGGAAGATCTTTAAGAGAAACTCAAATGGCTTTAAAAAGGATGCTATTAGCCAGTTCTAACCTCTTTCTTCCATTGACTAAAAATCAGTATTTATGTAAATGGAGATTTTTACAAGTTATGTTCAATTAAAAAATACACAAACGGCACAATTTAAGAATGTTTAAGGAGCATTCATTCAGGATTGAAATACTGATGACTGACCTCTACATATTGCATAGTTTTTATTTAATAAGTTGTGTTTTCTAATACCCATGTAAATTAGTAATGTAATGTAAATTATCCCAAGGTATAAATTAATTAATCAGTTAAACAAGATGCATAGGAAATTAGACACCACAGAGTGGGTTTCTGGTGATGAACGGACTTGGGCAAGAAGTTAGAATTTTGTACCTGCTCTAGCTAGGTCAATTAGTAAAGAAAAATAAATAAAAGGCTACCAGATTGGAAAGGGAGATGTAAACTACCTCTATTTGCAGATGATATGATCCTATATACAGGAAACATGGATAAGAGTCTCGTATCCAGAATATATAAAGAACTCTGTTTGTTTGTTTGTTTTTTGTTTTGTTTTGTTTTTTGAGACAGAGTCTTGCTCTGTCACCCAGAGCTGGAGTGCAATGGCACTATCTCAGCTCACTGCAACCTCCGTCTCCCGGGTTCAAGCAATTCTGCCTCAGCCTCCCAAGTAGCTGGGATACAAGTGCCCACCACCATGCCTGGGTAATTTTTGTATTTTTAGTAGAGTCAGGGTTTCACCATGTTGACCAGGGTGGTCTCGAACTCCTGAACCTGTGATTCGCTCTCCTTGGCCTCCCAAAGTGCTGGGATTACAGGTATGAACCACTATGCCCAGCCAAGACCTCTAAAAAAAAAATTTAAAAAAAAGACAACCCAATTGAAAAATGAGCAAAGGATCTGAAAAGACATCTCTCCAAGAAGGACATACAAATGGTCAATAAGCACTAATCATTAGAGAAATACAAATCAAAACCATAAAGAAATGCCACTCCACATGCACTAAGAGGACAATAATTACAAAACAGATAAGGAGAACATGTGTAGAAATTGAAATTCTTAATTTCAGTGCTGGTAGAAATGTAAGATAATGCAGCCCTTTTGCAAAGTAATATGGTATTTCCACAAATGATCAAACATAAAGTTATCTATAACTAACATAAAGTTATATATATATAAAACTTTATATACATATAAAACTTTATATATATATATTTATATATATATGATGCATCAGGTTCAAGCAGCTGTGCGGGAATACAAGATAAGAGAAACACAGGAATGAGAATATAAAGAAAAAAATACAAAACAAACAATAGAAGACTTAAGTCCTGTCATAAAAATTAAATGAGGCCGGGTGCAGTGGCTCACGCCTGTAATCCTCGCACTTTGGGAGGCCAAGGTGGGAGGATCACAAGTTCAGGAGATCGAGACCATCCTGGCCAACATGGTGAAACACTGTCTCTACTAAAAATGCAAAAATTAGTAAGGCATAGTGGTGCGCACCTGTAATCCAGCTATTCAGGAGGCTGAGGCAGGAGAATCGCTTGAACCAGGGAGTCGGAGTTTGCAGTGAACCGAGATTGCACCACTGCTCTCTACTCTGGTGACAGAGTGAGACTTTGTCTCAAAAACAAAAATTAATTTAATATAATTTAAATAGTTTATATCTGCCAATTGAAAGACTGAAATCAGCAAAATGGATAAATAATGTAGTCCAACTATTTGCTATTCAAATTCATAGATATGCCAAAATTAAAAGGACTAAAAAAAGATATGCTGTGCAAATATTAATTTAAAAAAAGCATGAGTGGCTACATCAACATCTGATGAAGTAGACTTCAGAGCAAAGAAAATTACAAGACAATGAGGAATATTACATGATGATATAGGAATCAATTCATGGGAAAGATATGATGATGCTAAAGGTGTATACACAAATCAACAGACCATCAAAATACATGAAGGAAACGGATAGCACTGAAAGAAGAAATAGACAAATTTACAACTATAGTTAGGTACTTCAACATCCCCTTTCAGCAACTGATAGAATTAATATACAGGAAAACAAGGACATAAGAGATCTGAACAAAGTAGAGTATCCAATAGAATATAATTAATGTATATAGAATACCCTGTCTGACAACAGCAGAATACTTGGTAGGTTGTAGATCTTCTTAATCACATTGATATAATTTCAGCTATTAATTCTTCTTTAAAGGTCGGTGAAATTCTCCAGTGAAACCATCTGAGCCTCGAGAACTCTGTATTAGTTCTTAAAACTGCATGTGAATGTACAATTATCTTAGCAAAAATTTCAATTGAAACAATAAAACTTGGATGTTGAAATTTAAAGTTGCACTTAAAGCATTTTTCTGTTTTTTTTTTAAGGAGTGATTTTAAGATAAGTGAAGATAAACAAAGACAAGGAGCAGCAAGCCTAAGATTAAAGCAGTGGGTTATAAAACAAAGTAGAAATTAAAAAAACAAATAAACAAACAAACAAACAAAAACAGCAAACAGCAAATAAGGGCAAAGAGAATTCCAAAACAATGCCAAGATAGTTATTGACAACAGAAGCTGCCTCTGTAATAAAACAAACAAGAAGACAGAGAAAAAGATAAGGTAAGGTGGATGCCCAGTGATATTATATTTGGAAATAATGACCAGCTGTGGACAATGTCAACACAGGAGGGAGTTTAGAACAGGTCTTAAGACAAATTTTCCTTTTTTTTTGAGATGGAGTCTCGCTCTGTCACCCAGGCTGGAATTCATGGTACAATGTCGGCTCACTGCAACCTTCACAGTTCTCTTAGCAATTCTCCTGCATCAGCCTCCCGAGTAGCTGAGATTACAGGCATCCGCCACCATGCTGCCCAGCTAACTCTTTTTTTTTTTTTTTTTTCCTATTTTTAGTAGAGACGGGGTTTTACCATGTTGGCCAGGCTGGTCTCAAACTCCTGACTTCAGGTGACCCGCCCCCCTCAGCTGGGATTACAGGCATGAGCCACCGCACCCAGCCGACCCTTCTCCTTTTTATTCGCCCCATGTACCTGGTTTGAGGGGTACTTTCCTGTTATAAACAGGTTCCTATTAGACAAGCGCAGGGACCCATAACCACGAATAAACCAAGGAAAGAATATACAGGCCTCATGTGTTTCCCAAATTCATATCTCTGGTTTTGACCTCTTTTCTGAACTCCAGGTCAGTATGCTCATTTGTCCAATCAGTACCTGTAACTTCATCCTGCATCTTTTTTAAATTCAACATTCTCCACAAACATTCCCTCTTGCTTTTCCTTCATACCTTGATTAAGGTAGCATCATCTTCTATCAATCTTCCAAACCAGAAACCTGGATTTCATCCTTGAACCTTCCCTATCCATTACTTCTTACATCCAAACATTTACTAAATCTAGTATATTCTATTTCTTTCTTTCTCCCAGCCCTTGCTTTGCATAAGGTGACTGTCATTTGTGGATTACAAAGGCCTCCTAATTGCTCTTATGAGGAGTTTCTCACATACTTAAATCTGCTCTTTACATGGAAATCTATAAAGTATCCTTGCAAAACATACATACTCAGAACACACCATTGTATAAAATATCCACTGCTTCCTTGATGCAACATAGGGTAGTCATACAATTTATGTTCACATCAGGATGCTATAGAGTGATAGGAGACTACAGTGAAAATTAGGATGAGACAAGGGTGTAAATCAGACCTGTCCTGCAGAACCTGGAACATGTTATTACTTCATTTTGACTAATGATGTATTCAAAGCCCTTCACAATCTGGCCCACACATCTCCCCCTGAGAGTTTCCCCTACTCAGGACTTGCTATATAATTTGCATGTCCAAATGCACAATAATGTGAGGACCCTTGTTCAATGGCTAACAATTTCAACTTAGCCACAGCAAATAATTAAATCAAGCACAGGGTCCTTCTGAGCACAGGGATTTGTGTAACTGTACAGCTCACAAACCCATCAAGCTGCCCTGCCTCTACCCCTAAAAGTATATATTCCTACCAATAGAAAATTCTCACAGCTTTGCAGGTACACAAAACCATTTCATAAGTACTTATCTCTGTACACTCTTTGAATTATCTATTCCATCGTCTAAGAATGACTTTTTCTGTTTCTTTCATGCAAGGCACAGATGAAATGACACCTCTTGAATCAGACCTTCCCCTTATCTCTCTACCAATTCATTTATTCTGTTCCATGTGTTGTTGTTTTATGTCTATTATAATATTTACCAACTTTGAGTATAATAGATTGCCTTTCATGATATCTTTATCAACATACCTTTTAGCAGTTTTGTGCTAGTTTATTTTTTTCTTTTTAAAATTTTTCTTTATTTTAATTTTTATTATTATTATTATTTTTTTGAGACAGGGTTTCACTCTGTCACCTAGGCTGGAGTGCAATGACATGACCTTAGCTCATTGCAACCTCTGCATCCTAAGCTCAAGAGACCCTCCCACCTCAGCCTCCTTAGTAGCTGGGATTACAGGCCCATGCCACAACACACGACTAATTTTTGTATTTTTTGTAGAGATAGGATTTCACCATGTTGCCAAGTTGTATTAGTTATTTTAAAGGATTTGCTTGATAATTCCAAGATCTGGGCCATCTCTGTGTCTGCTTCTATGGACCTTTTCCTTTATTGGTCATGGGCCCCATTGTCCTATCTGTTAGAACTTCTTACAGTTTTTAATTATATACAAGAAATTTTGTATAAAAGAATAATAAGCACTAAAGTTAATGATCTTAACTTCCAGAAAATGTCATGCCTCTTCTTTTGTTTGAATGCTAATGTGGAAGTCTTCATCAATATGAAATGCAGTTGAACTAGACTGACTTTATTTCAGCTTTAGTTATATTAAATTGACCACTGACTTCATGTGGTTTGCAGGGAAGATCTAAACTTTCCCTTCAGCGTGGCTTAGGATCTGAGCCCTAGTCAGATTCAGGAGTTTTATTTGTGCTTTAGAGCTGAACCACTACTTTTCTGTGCCAGAAATGATATCGCTCTGTTTTATAGCTCAGCTGCCAACTTTTTGATTCACTGTAAAGAAGTCTTTGCTTTCCAGGGTCATCCTTGGTTTTCAACTCTGGATATCTCTTTTCACCCTGATTTCCATTCACCAGTCTTACAGCTATGAAGCACTGGAGTGTGTCAAAATTTTTATCCTTCTTTGTCCCAGCCTGTGTAGCTGAGAGACCAGTGGGTCTCAACTCTCCTACTCATCACGTCCCTCCCCTTCAGTTGGCTGCTCTATTGTACTTAGGGCAAGCTCTGCCTGCCTCAGGGGAATCTCTCTCAGCTCTCTTGCCTTGTTTCCAGTATTTCGGTGTGTATCATCAAGCACTTGTGGGAAAGATTTGGTGGGTGGCTGCAGATTTGCTCTGTGGTTTAGGCTTCTTAGAAATCTAAACTCTCATGCCAGCCTACGCACAGCCATTAAAAGTTCATTAAAAGTTTAGCTGGTTTCTCCTTACCCCCTTCTACGGTAGGTACCTCCTCCCCCACTACTTCACACGACATGAAAACATCTGTGGAACTCTTCTCTTCTGGAAAGGCTTGTCATTTTTCTGGAAATTAGTTTATTTAGGTTTTATTGCATCCTTAACTCTCTGAAGGATTTTTTAAAAGAACTATGTGTTTTTGAAGTTTACCCAACTTCTTTTGGTTGCTAAGATGAAAGCAATGATTTCCTGTGACTCTGTATTCTAACCAAAAGTCCCACATAATATTTTTGTAATTTGTCAATAATGTTTGTAAGTTTCTGAGTTGTGAAATATTTATCATACAAGAAAAAGTTATCTTTCACATTAAGTGTTTCCCTTTACAATCACTTTCTTAGGTAGCAAGTTTATTTTATTTTAGGTTTAAATGCTATAATGGCAGGATACTAGATTATTTGAAGTGAATTTTTAAGATTTCTTTTTCATTTGACCCATGCTTGACCTACAAATGCATACCCAAGTCATCATCATCCTTGAAGTATAAGATGACCTGTCCAACTGAAAATTTTGAAGAAGACATTGTGAAATCTTTATTTTTGGGGATCAACTTCTTTGACAGTCACAACAATTTTAGAGCCAGTGACTGGACAATAAAACTGATGCCATACTTTGAACTGATACAATAACTTTGAACAAATTAAGATTCAAATAGAGCACTTTTATGTCGGCTGTAACCGCTAACAAGCCTAAGAGTTTTCAAATACATTATCTTTCTGGTGCTTCACAACCACTTTCTTATGTATACAACATTAGTAAAGATAATTAATATTACTCTCTTCCTACAAATTGATAAATTAAAGCTAAAGACTTGCCAGAGGTTACAAACATTGCTGTAGGTCTTCTAGCTCCAAGCCCATACTTATTCCACTGACATTCTTACACTACACTCTGTTAAAAACTATAGGAATGTAAACACATTTTTCAAGGTATATTGACTTTTAGAAATGGGACTTCAGTCTCAATAAAGATAATTATATGAAGGAATAAACAGTTTTGCATAATTAAATCTTTTCTTTTTTCCCTTCTCCAAATGCATAATGTGATTTACTTCTAGAAAGAATCCTGTTCTTATTTCTTGTGGTCTTTTTATAGCAGCCATAGCACCCAGGAACTATGTAAGAAGATGAATTTACTCCAGTGTGGTGTGTGAAATGCATGGTAACTTGTCTTTTGAGCTTCATGGACAGAGGATAAATCTACATATCTAAGACTGTTTTATGGTTTTCTTGACTGTCCTCTCATATATTAGTAGTTTCCACACTCTTACCAGTAGGTCCCTATTTTCTGCGGAATAAAGTTTCAACTATTCAGCCTATCATTGAAAGATCTGCACAATTTTATACCACCTACCTTTCTAGCCTTATCCCCTGTCACGTGATGCTTATTCTGGCCATAAAAATCCATGAACTGTTTGCTACACATAAAGATAAACTTTGAGGTTGTGGAAGAAACACTAGACTGAGAGTTGAAAAGCAGATTTGAGGAATGTATATATAATATATTATATAATATATTATATATACATAATATATTTATATATTTTCTTATATATATATAAATATATATATATATCTTTGACTAGTTTCTAAATCGGCTTAGACCTCATGTTGTTATATCCTTATCTATATATATTATAAACAGGCTGGTATAGAGACTATCAAAGTTCTCTTCAAATTCTAA
Source organism: Pan paniscus (assembly GCF_029289425.2). Classification (NCBI taxonomy): domain Eukaryota; kingdom Metazoa; phylum Chordata; class Mammalia; order Primates; family Hominidae; genus Pan; species Pan paniscus. Next base: position 101,428,025 of record NC_073254.2, read on the forward strand.
TAATTTTTTATGAAGTAGTTTTATTTCTGTTCCAACTTTTAGTTTGTTTTTGTTTCTGAAATAGCCCAAATTTTAAAAAAATGACATTGTTAATTCTCCCATGCTGTTACCTTGGGAAAGAATTACTCCAGCCTGGGAGACAAAGTGAGGCTCCATCTCAAAAAAAAAAAAAATCTAATTGTTTAAATTTATTTTAATAAAAATGTCATATGAGATTTGTTTCTTACAAGTTTGGATATTAAAACTGCAACAGAAGCAAGTTTAAGGTTTAAGTCTTCAAGCTTACTTGTGCTTTTAAAGAAAAGACAGGAAGAGAAGCATTGACTTCACTTATAAGAACATTTAGTTCATGAAACTTCTCAACAAATTTCCATACCTAGGGACTGAATACAGACTATGTTTCCAGGAATTTCTTATCCTCCAGTCTCACTAAGAAAGTAGCTAGACCATTTGTCAACAAAGGAGAGCATTTCTCCTGAGGTAATTTACTAACCAGATGCAGAGATGGTCATCTCCTGCCAGGGTGTATTCTGCTGCCAGGGACTACACCTTCTATTTCAGGTTTTATGAAAATCTATGTTTTAAGAGTGGCTTCAGATGCTGACATTGGTGGGGCACTGTTTTTAAACAGATAATATATCTGGATTGGTTCACCTCAAAATAGGTCCAGGAGACAGCCTACCCATTTCATCCAGGCAGTAGGTCTAATGCAAGTTTTCTCCTTTCTTTGCTTTTGGCATCACCCATCCCTGCCAATGACAATTGAATGACTTCAGTTAAGCTCAGTAAGCCAACTCAAATGAACTATTACTGGTAATTTAATTGGACATAGAGCTAATTTTTAGGAAAATATTCTTTCTTAGGGCAAAAAACTTATGATTTTTTGATGAGAAATTAAGCACTTGATCTGAACTTTTGCTTGCACAGAATTCTTCTGGTGCCTTGTCTGTAGCAACAATTTCAGGTCCTTGAATATCTACTTTATGAAAGCAATCACTGACTAAAACGCCAAATAGCAAAATGATGTTTCTTGCATAAGTTATTCATTAACATAATCATAGTCATTTAGAAGTATAGCCATCAACAAAATCTTAGATAAAAATGATTTCAGCACTTTTACTGGAAATGAGAAAAATAAATGAAAATTGAATTCTTATTTTTGAACGAGAACCTACAACAAACCTACTTTGTACATTATCTACCTAAATTTAATCCCATGCTAGCCTTATGAGATAGAATTGTTCATCTTTTTGAACAATAGAAATAAGATGTGGAAATACTCTGCTTCTTGCCGAGGTCACTGAATCCAGGTCTTCCTGACTCTTAAGCTCCATGCTTTTTTAGGACACCTTACTGAGACCCACTTAAATCATTTTTTGACCCAGAAAAAGTTTGCTGGCCAGATGTGGTGGCTCACACCTGCAATCCCAGCACTTTGGACGGCCAGTGAAGAAGGATCACTTGAGATGAGTTCGAGACTAGCCTGAACAATATCACAAGAACCCGCACCGAGAAAAACCTTCAATTTTATCTGAATTGGAGGAAGGGGTTGAGCCAACTAAAAAGTATCAGTAGAGAAAAAAAATTATTTCAAGGATGAATATCTGTCTTTGAAATTGGTTAACTTTTAAATATAATTTTAATCAAACAAATACTTCACTCTTTAAAAAACAAAAAGAAAAAATATGTAGAAAGTAAATTTTTAAAATTTTAATGAAGCAACAAAGATATATGAAATAGTTATAGAAGTGAGATACTCGTTTACTCTTTTGTTCTTCAAGCCTTTATTTTAAAAAAGCTTTTTTTAGCAGAGAAAGTTAAGACAAAGGCTAAATACATGCATCAGAGCAAAAATCATAAGGCATAAGAGTGAAATTTAAACTATCTTAACTAACTCATAGCACTGATGTGAAAATAAATTGAGTATATTCTGTCTAAGTTATATACAAGTACCCTAAATAAATTTTGGTTAGTACATATTAAATTGACTCTATTTTTGTCTTGATATATCGAACTAGGTCCTAATAAGATTAAGAAAGAGCTTGACAGAGGAGACAAACATTTTCATTTGTTAAGAATCAGGCAAATTCATGATTGACATTTGGACTTATTTATCTTATGGGACTTATCGAAGTGAAAGTGAGAACAGAAGAAATCTTACAGTTTTGTCCCCCCGAAGTTATAAAGATTCATTTCCTAAAAGTCAGAACCAAAATGACACAGACACTGGACTGAGAGGAGTGAATTAAGCACAAATTATAGAATTTCTTAAACATACCAGACTCTTTTTTTTCCTATAATAGAATGTGGCAGTGTAGTACTTCAGTTTTTTTACAACTTGGATGTACTCTAGTTTGAGGTTGTGCTATAAAACTGGAAGCTTCCAGAAGCTGTGGGCACATGGTTTTATTGGATAGTGAGAGATGCTTGCTGCTGATGAATCATTATTTCTTCAAGTTTTTCAAATTCACTAATATTAACATCACTGTGTCATTATTCACTGTGTGGTGTGTAAGAAGGGACATTTTTTATCTAACTCATTCCACATAGTCAGGGATTAGGAATGGTTCATTTTCATCCAGGAAGCAAAGGTCCGGGTGTTACTGAAAATGAAGAGAGTGTAACTGTGGAAATAAATCCAGTCACCTCTATGTCTCCTCCATTACTCAATACCAAAATGAAAAGAAAAATGCCATCCTTTGAGCCATAGCCACTATAAACTATAAGTGAAACATATATGCTAAGTTAGGTAGAAATTGATGATTATATTTTCTTTTATAGAAATGTGTGTGTGTGTGTGTGTGTGTGTGTGTGTGTCTGGTATAATACAACTCATTCTATGAAAAAAATACAGAAATTGAAAAATTTGTGTAAAATGATTTCCATATTCTATATTTGCTCTCATATATACTAAAGTGTAACCAATTACCGAGTTCCCAGCCAGACGAATTTCAAATTGATATACATACAAATGAGGTTATTCTGTGTTAGTCAGCAAATCATTATCAAGGATTTTTCATTGTTCTATTGGAAGGGAATAAGTGGCAGAAAAAATTTCTAATATTATTTATTATCCAATCTGAAAACTCATTGTAGATTATCTCTTAAATTGACTCTTGTTTTGATGATAAATTAATTCATAGGACTTTAATTTGCAGAAAAATGGAAACCTTCCTTAAGATTTATTTTTTAAAGAAAAGTAACAAATTTCTTAATTTGATGCCAATTTTTCTCCTTTACTACCACTATATTCAATAGCTAAGGGGATAAAACAGATAATTTATATGTGATGTAGCAAAAAGCTCACCAAATAACTAAAAAGTACAAAGTAGTCTAACATTTACATTTTTTAATCTAGATTTTTTGCATTATTAAAGTTGATAAAATTATATATCTTTCTAAATTCCTGCTGAGTTTGTGTAAAATATTATCTCAACTTTACAGTCATGAAGACAGTCTAGTGATGTATGTGTATGGCACACAATAAGATGTGACTAGTCAGTGTGCTCTACAATTTTTCTTAAACTCTGGTTCCTAATTCTGACTCTCATTCCTATTTTTCTGGGGCTTTTAAAAACTACCAATGCTTAGGCTCCACTCCAACTAATTGAATGAGAACTTATGGTTCTGGGTAACCAGCCTTCCAATTTTCTGTAATGTCCCAGCAGTTCTAAGTTGAACCCAGGGTTGAAAAGTAGTTCCGTCTTTCAACGATATAGGAAAATGAGATTGTGAAAGGGTACAATACAAAGGAATCTCAAAATCCTACTGACTTATCCAGTGGATTGAATTCTAATATTCTATTAAATAAATGAGGGACATTTTCATCTGTAGCCAATAACAGTTGACCATGTCCCACTTAGGATGAGAAAATATTTAAATAGCTTCATTTAGTTGGCAGAAATCCAGCAAATACACTGCTGCATGTTAAGTAGCTTCTTCCACATTGAATTCAAGGGTTAGGAAATGCATTCATTTATTCATGAAAGACCTTTGTAGATTTAATAATTATGTGCCAGGAATCATTCCCAGATGGAATCATGAAATTAAGTTGCCGGGCGCGGAGGCTCACGCCTGTAATCCCAGCACTTTGGGAGGCTGAGGAGGGCAGATCACGAGGTCAGGAGATTGAGACCATCCTGGCTAACACGGTGAAACCCCGTCTCTACTAAAAATACAAAAAATTAGCCTGGCGTAGTGGCGGGCGCCTGTAGTCCCAGCTACTTGGGAGGCTGAGGAAGGAGAATGGCGTGAACCCAGCAGGCGGAGGTTGCAGTTAGCCAAGATCGTGCCACTGCACTCCAGCATGGGCGACAGAGCAAGACTCCGTCTCATAAAAAAAAAAAAAAAAAAAAAAAGGAAAAAGAAATTAAGTCAAACATGACCTCTCCATTTAGTAATTGTTAGTAAGAATGTGTATGTTTATTCAATATATATAATTGAGTCCCGTTATGTAGCAAAAATTTTTCTTAGAATAGATACCTCATAAAACAAAGAGGTAAAAACCCATGCTCTATGAAGCTTGTTTTCCAGGGGGAATATAGGAAATATTAGATGTGAAAAAAAATGAAAGCAATGAAGGAGAATATGGAGTGTTGGCAGGAAAAGAGATGGGTACAGTGTAAATGGGATATTTGGAAAGGCCTCATTGAAAATGTGACATTTAAGAAAGCACCTGAAAAACAGAAGGGGTAAGCCATGCAATTATTTGTAGAAGAGAGTTCCAGGTAAAGAAAACGCAAATGCAAATATTCAGAGCCAGAGACTTATCTAGGATGTTCGAGGAAGAGTGAGGCAACCAGCCAGGGTGGATGGAACAGAGGAAATGAGAGAGTTATATGAGGTGAGGTCAAAGAAGTGACAGTGGTCATATGGCATGGGGACTAGTTAGGACTTGCATGTTCTGGGGAGCTGGTGAAGGGTTTTCAGTAAGAGACTGAAAAGATCTGATTTTTCCTTTTAAACAAATTACTATAGTTATTGTGCTTAGGATTGACTGAAGGGAGCACATATGGAAGGAGGAGAACAGTTAAACTATTATTATACAAGATTCCAGCTTAGATGTGCCCTCTGCAGAAGATGTTCTGGTAGTAGAAAGAAAGAGACATATGCTTTTACCAAAGTGTTCAAGGGAGGCTTTATAAAAGTGTGTGTGTTTCATGAATCTTCAAATCATAAATAGGAGTAGATCATCTGGAAAGAAGGAAAAGGACATTCTTCAAAAAAGGGAAAATAAACAAAAGTGTACAACTACCATGGTGCATTTAGGAGTGATTTATTATACATTAAAGTGCGGCATGCTTGGCATGGGTGGGGTGATTGGGACTGGGATAGAGACTGGAGATGCTCCTGTACTATTCTGAGTAGTTTGAACTTTATCTTACAAGCAATAAAGGAAAATTAAGAGTTTTTAGCTAATCTGAAAGAATGTGGAAGAAAGGTTAGAATGAGAGGCAATTGGAGACAGACACCAATTATAAGATTTTTTGTTTTGTTTTGTCTTGTTTTGTTTTTACTGTGACCATAGTCTATTAGAGAATATAAGTAAGTATTCACAATTATGGTGAGAGAGCTATAACAATAGCATACAAAGAATTCAATAGGGGAGGAAGAAGAGGAAGCAAGTTAAGCTAAGTACAAACATCAAGAATGGCTTCATCAAGGAAGTAATCTTTAAACTATATCTTGAGAAATTACCAAATTATTTTTTATTATACATGGTGAAGAGAAATTCCAGGCAAAGAGAGTATCACAGGCACAGAGACCTGAAACAACATGACAAATTAGAGGATGTAAAAGACTAATTGAAGCACAGGACATAAGTAGAAAAAGGGCCAAGAAGGCAGAAGACAAGGGCAAATGATTTTATGGAGTATAAACATGGTTCTCTAGGCAATGGAGAGAGAATGAAAGACATTAAGTGTGATCAGATTATGCTTAGATGTGTGTTTTATTTCATTTTATTTTTTATTATACTTTAAGTTCTAGGGTACATGTGAACAACGTGCAGGTTTGTTACATATGTATACATGTGTCATGCTGGTGTGCTGCACCCATTAACTCGTCATTTACATTAGGTATATCCCCTAATGCTATCCCTCCCCCCTCCCCCCACCCCACAACAGGCCCCCGAGTGTGATGTTCCCCTTCCTATGTCCAAGTGTTCTCATTGTTCAATTCCCACCTATAACTGAGAACATGCAGTGTTTGGTTTTTTGTCCCTGCAATAGTTTGCTGAGAATGCTGATTTCCAGCTTCATCCATGTCCCTACAAAGGACACGAATTCATCCTTTTTTATGGCTGCATAGTATTCTATGGTGTATATGTGCCACATTTTCTTAATCCAGTCTATCATTGTTGGACATTTGGGTTGGTTCCAAGTCTTTGCTAATGTGAATAGTGCCGCAATAAACATATGTGTGCATGTGTTTTTATAGCAGCATGATTTATAATCCTTTGGATATATAACCAGTAATAGGATGGCTGGGTCAAATGTATTTCTAGTTCTAGATCCTTGAGGAATCGCTACACTGTCTTCCACAATGGTTGAACTAGTTTACAGTCCCACCACAGTGTAAAAGTTTTCCTATTTCTCCACATTCTCTCCAGCACCTGTTGTTTCCGGACTTTTTAATGATCGCCATTCTAAATGGTGTGAGATGGTATCTCATTGTGGTTTTGATTTGCATTTCTCTGATGGCCAGTGATAATGAGCATTTTTTCACGTGTCTTTTGGCTGCATAAATGTCTTCTTTTGAGAAGTGTCTGTTCATATCCTTCACCCACTTTTTGATGGGGTTGTTTTTTTCTTGTAAATTTGTTTGAGTTCTTTATAGATTCTGGATATTAGCCCTTTGTCAGATGAGTAGATAGCAAAAATTTTCTCCCATTCTGTAGGCTGCTTGTTCACTCTGATGGTAGTTTCTTTTGCTATGCAGAAACTCTTTAGTTTAATTCGATCCCATTTGTCAATTTTGGCTTTTGTTGCCATTGCTTTTGGTGTTTTAGACACGAAGTGTTTGCCCATGCCTATGTCCTGAATGGTATTGCCTAGGTTTTCTTCTAGGGTTTTTATGGTTTTAGGTCTGACATTTAAGTCTTTAATCCATCTTGAATTAATTTTTATATAAGGTGTAAGGAAGGGATCCAGTTTCAGCTTTCCACATATGGCTAGCCAGTTTTCCCAGTACCATTTATTAAATAGGGAATCCTTTCCCCATTTCTTGTTTTTGTCAGGTTTGTCAAAGATCAGATGGTTGTAGGTGTGTGGTATTATTTCTGAGGGCTCTATTCTGTTCCATTGGTCTATCTCTGTTTTTGTACAAGTACCATGCTGTTTTGGTTACTGTAGCCTTGTAGTATAGTTTGACGTCAGGTAGCATGACGCCTCCAGCTTTGTTCTTTTGCCTTAGGATTGTCTTGGCAATGTGGGCTCTTTTTTGGTTCCATATGAACTTTAAAGTAGTTTTTTCCAATTCTGTGAAGAAAGTCATTGGTAGCTTGATGGAGATGGTATTGAATCCATAAAATACCTTGGGCAGTATAGCCATTTTTACGATATTGATTCTTCCTATCCATGAGCATGGAATGTTCTTTCATTTGTTTTTGTCCTCTTTTATTTCGTTGAGCAGTGGTTTGTAGACCTCCAACCTGCTCTGTAGCAGTGCTCAGGAACAACTGAGATTTGCTGAGACTAAAGGAAGAATTGAGAGACAGGAGTAGCTGGATTTCCTAGGCCAACTAAGAATCCCTAAGCCTAGCTGGGAAGGTGACCACTTCTACCTTTAAACACAGGGCTTGTAACTTAGATCACACCCGACCAATCAGATAGTAAGGAGAGCTCACTAAAATGCTAATTAGGCAAAAACAGGAGGTAAAGAAATAGCCAATCATCTGTTCCTGAGAGCACAGTGGGAGGGACAATGATCAGGATATAAACCCAGGCATTCAAGCCAGCAACGGCAACCCCCTTTGGTTCCCCTCCCCTTGTATGGGAGCTCTGTTTTCACTCTATTTCACTCTATTAAATCTTGCAACTGCAAGCTTCTGGTCCGTGTTCGTTTCGGCTCGAGCAGAGCTTTTGCTTGCTGGGCACCACTGCTGTTTTGCCACCATCGCAGACCCTCCGCTGACTTCCATTCTTCCAGATCTGGCAGGGTGTCTGCTGTGCTCCTGATCCAGCAAGACACCCATTGCCACTCCCAATTGGGCTAAAGGCTTGCCATTGTTCCCACATGGCTAAGTGCCTCGGTTCATCCTAATCAAGCTGAACACTAGTCACTGGGTTCCACCATTCTCTTCCGTGACCCACGGCTTCTAACAGAGCTATAACACTCACCGCATGGACCAAGATTCCATTCCTTGGAATCTGTGAAGCCAAGAACCCCAGGTCCGAGAACACGAGGCTTGCCACCATCTTGGCAGCAGCCCACCACCATCTTGGAAGCAGCTCGCCATCATCTTGGAAGCTCTATGAGCAAGGACCCCCAGTAATATTTTGGTGACCACGAAGGGACATCCAAAGTGGTGAGTAATATTGGACCACTTTTGCTTGCTCTTCTGTCCTATCCTTCCTTAGAATTGGAGGAAAATACCGGGCACCTGTCGGCCAGTTAAAAACAATTAGCATGGCTGCGGGACTTAAGACCCAGGTGTGAGGCTATCTGGGGAAGGGCTTTCTAACAACCCCCAACACTTCTGATTTGGGGACACTGGCCTGCCTCGAGCCAGCTTCCACTTTCAGTTTTCTTGGGGAAGCCAAGGGCCGACTAGAGGCAGAAAGCTGTCGGCCCAAACTCCCAGCAGTAGCCGGTTGAGATCATGGCGCAGCCAGAAGTCTCTACTCAACAGTTGCCCATGCGTGTGCCCCTACATTTCCTTCTGACCCATACCTCTCCTTCTGACCCATACCTCCTGGGTCCCAACCACAACTTTCTTCAAAGTGTAGCCCCAAAATTCTCCTTACCTCTGAATCTATTTCCTCTGATTTCTGCCTCCTGGGTACTAATGGTTCAGACTTCCATTTCCTCTAGCAAGTTGTATCTCCAAAGGAATCTAAGGAAGCTCTATGTTGTGTCCTTAGGCACGTAGGCTATAACTCAGGGAGTCTTATCCCTGGTGTCCCTCCCAATTTAGGTATACAGCTCTCGACATGGGCAGTTATGTGGGAGCCATTCCCCACCACCCTTGCCAGGGCCCCAAGTTTGTAATGGCTAAGAGAGAGACACACAGAGAGAGAGAGAGAGAGTCAGAGAGAGAAAGAGACGGAGAGAGAGACAAAGAGGGAGTCAAAGAGAAAAAGAAAGAAAAAGATAGAAATAGTAAAAAAAAAAAAAAAAAAAAAAAAAGTGTGCCCTATTCCTTTAAAAGCCAGGGTAAATTTAAAACCTGTAATGATAATTGAAGGTCTTCTCTGTGACACTATAAAACTTCAATACTACTTTGTTGTCAGTGTAAATAAGGGCATAGCCCGAAAGCACTGAGGCCACTGACAATCCATAGCTTTCCTATCAAAAATCCTTAACCCAGTAACCCACGGATGGGCCAAATGCATTCAATTGGTAGCAGCAACTGCTTTGCTAAAAGTAGAAAAGTAACTTTTAGAGGAAACCTCATTGTGAGCACACCTCACCAGTTCAGAATTACTCTAAGGCAAAAAAAAAAAAAAAAAAAAAAAAAAAAAAGGAAAAAGGTAGCTTACTAACTCAAAAATCTTAAAGTATGGGTCTATTATGTTAGAAAAGGGTAATGTAACTCCAATCACTGATAATTCCCTTAACCCAGCAGATTTCCTAACAAGGGATTTAAATTTTAATTACCATACAAAGGTCTGACCAGACCTAGGAGGAACTCCCTTCAGGACAGGACTATAGATGTTTCCTCGCAGGTGATTGAGGAAAAAACCACTATTCAGTAATTGATACGGACACTCTTGTAGAAGCAGAGTCAGAAAAATTGCCTAATAACTGGTCTCCTCAAATGTGAGAGCTGTTTGCACTCAGCCAAACCTTAAAGTACTTACAGAATCAAAAAGACTATCTGAATCCTGACTCAAAAGGTTACCTACACCCTCTCTGAAATGAATTTGCATAAGAACTGCTTTTATGGGAATGCATCTTGATGGGGCAGCTGGGTTGTTATGAAATACTCAGGAACCCAGCCCAGCTCTAGGACTCACCCCTGAGTGCAAAGGCAATGTTGGGCATGCTGGTAAAGGACCACTAGAATCCAGCAGCCCAGACCCCTTTCTTTGTGGTCAAGAGAGGTGGGAAAACAGATGCAGGACTGCTACATTGGTGAGCATAACTAATCCGATAAGCAGAGGTCCATGGGCGGTTACGCACCCTGGGAAGGAATAAGCATTAGGACCATAGAGGACGCTCTAGGACTAATGCTCATCAGAAAATGACTAGGGGTGCTGGCATCCCTATGTTCTTTTTTTCAGATGGGAAACATTTCCCCCAAGGCAAAAACACCCCTAAGATGTATTTTGGAGAATTAGGACCAATTTGACCCTCAGACACTAAGAAAGAAATGACTTATATTCTGCACTGCAGCCTGGCCACAATACCCTCTTCAATGGGGAGAAACCTGGCCTCCTGCGGGAGGTATAAATTATAACACCATCTTACAGCTAGACCCCTTTTGTAGGAAAAAGGTAAATGGAGTGAAATGCCATATGTGCAAACTTTCTTTTCATTAAGAGACAACTCACAATTATGTAAAAAGTGTGGTTTATGCCCTACAGGAAGCCCTCAGAGTCTACCTCCCTATCCCAGCTTCCCCCCGACTCCGTCCCCAACTAATAAGGACACCCCTCCAACCCAAATGGTCTAAAAGGAGATAGATAAAGGGGTAAACAATGAATCAAACAGTGCCAATATTCCCGATTATGCCCCCTGCAAGCAGTGGGAGGAGGAGAATTTGGCCTAGCGAGAGTGCATGTACCTTTTTCTCTCTCAGACTTAAAGCAAATTAAAATAGACCTAGGTAAATTCTCAGATAACTCTGATGGCTATATTGATGTTTCACAAGGGTTAAGACAGTCCTTTGATCTGACATGGAGAGATACGTTACTGCTAAATCAGACACTAGCCCCAAATAATAGAAGTGCCGCCATAACTGCAGCCCAAGAATTTGGCGATCTCTGGTATCTCAGTCAGGTCAATGATAGGATGACAACAGAGGAAAGGGAACAATTCCCCACAGGCCAGCAGGCAGTTCCCAGTGTAGACCCTCACTGGGACACAGAATCAGAACATGGAGATTGGTGCCACAGACATTTGCTAACTTGCGTGCTAAAAGGACTAAGGAAAACTAGGAAGACTATGAATTATTCAATGATATCCACTATAACACAGGGAAAGGAAGAAAATCCTACCGCCTTTCTGGAGAGACTAAGGGAGGCATTGAGGAAGCATACCTCTCGGTCATCTGACTCTATTGAAGGCCAACTAATCTTAAAGGATTAGTTTATCACTCAGTGAGCTGCAGACGTTAGAAAAAAAAACTTCAAAATCTGCCTTAGGCCTGGAGCAAAACTTAGAAACCCTATTGAACTTGGCAACCTTGGTTTTTTATAATAGAGATCAGGAGGAGCAGGCAGAATGGGACAAATGGGATAAAAAAAAGAAGGCCACCGCTTTAGTCATGGCCCTCAGGCAAGTGGACTTTGGAGGCTCTGGAAAAGGGAAAAGCTGGGAAAATTGAATGCCTAATAGGGCTTGCTTCCAGTCTGAGTCAGAAGCCACTAACCAGATGATCCAGCAGCAGGACTGAGGGTGCCTGGGGCAACCGCCAGCCCATGCCATCACCCTCACAAAGCCCTGAGTATGCTTGACCATTGAGGGCCAGGAAGTTAACTGTCTCCTGGACACTGGTGTGGCCTTCTCAGTCTTACTCTCCTGTCCTGGACAACTGTCCTCCGGATCTATCACTATCTGAGGGGTCCTAGGACAATCACTCACTAGATACTTCTCCCAGCCACTAAGTTGTGACTAGGGAACTTCACTCTTTTCACATGCTTTTCTAATTATGCCTGAAAGCCCCACTCCCTTATTAGGGAGAGACATTCTAGCAAAAGCAGGAGCCATTATACACCTGAACATAGGAGAAGGAACACCCGTTTGTTGTCCCCTGCTTGAGGAAGGAATTAATCCTAAAGTCTAGGCAACAGAAGGACAATATAGATGAGCAAAGAATACCCATTCTGTTCAAGTTAAACTAAAGAATTCCGCCTCCTTTCCCTACCAAAGGCAGTACCCCCTCAGATCCGAGGCCCAACAAGGACTCCAAAAGATTTCTAAGGACCTAAAAGCCCAAGACCTAGTAAAAGCATGCAGTAGCCCCTGCAATACTCCAATTTTAGGAGTACATACAGAAACCCAACAGATAGTAGAGGTTAATGCAAGATCTCAGGATTATCAATGAGGCTGTTTTTCCTCTATACCCAGCTGTACCTAGCCCTTATACTCTGCTTTCCCAAATACCAGAGGAAGCAGAGTGGCTTACAGTCCTGGACCTTAAGGATGCCTTTTTCTGCATCCCTGTACATCCTGACTCTCAATTCTTGTTTGCCTTTGAAGATCCTTCGAACCCAATGTCTCAATTCACCTGGACTGTTTTACCCCAAGGGTTCAAGCATAGCCCCCTTTTATTTGGCCAGGCATTAGCCCAAGACTTGAGCCAATTCTCATACCTGGACACTCTTGTCCTTCAGTACATGGATGATTTAATTTTAGCCACCTGTTCAGAAACCTTGTGCCATCAAGCCAGCCAAGCACTCTTAAATTTCCTCGCTACCTGTGGCTACAAGGTTTCCAAATGAAAGGCTCAGCTCTGCTCACAGCAGGTTAAATACTTAGGGCTAAAATTATCCAAAGGCACCAGGGCCCTCAGTGAGGAATGTATCCAGCCTACACTGGCTTATCCTCATCCCAAAACCCTAAAGCAACTAAGAGGGTTCCTTGGCATAACAGGTTTCTGCGGAATATGGATTCCCAGGTATGGTGAAATAGCGAGACCATTATATACACTAATTAAGAAAACTCAGAAAGCCAATACCCATTTAGTAAGATGGACACCTGAGGCAGAATGGCTTTCCAGGCCCTAAAGAAGGCCCTAACCCAAGCCACAGTGTTAAGCTTGCCAACGGGACAAGACTTTTCTTTATAAGTCACAGAAAAAGCAGGAATAGCTCTAGTAGTCCTTACTCAGGTCCGAGGGATGAGCTTGCAACCCATGGCATACCTGAGTAAGGAAATTGATGTAGTGGCAAAGGGTTGGCCTCACTGTTTACAGGTAGTGCTGACAGTAGCAAGCTTAGTATCTGAAGCCGTTAAAATAATACAGGGAAGAGATCTTACTGTGTGGACATCTCATGATGTGAACGGCATACTCACTGCTAAAGGAGACGTGTGGCTGTCAGGCAAATATCAGGCTCTATTACTTGAAAGGCCAGTGCTGCGACTGCACACTTGTGCAACTCTCAACCCAGCCAAATTTCTTCCAGACAATGAAGAAAAGATGGAACGTAACTGTCAACAAGTAATTGCTCAAACCTATGCCACTTGAAGGGACCTTTTAGAGGTTCCCTTGACTGATCCTGACCTCAACTTGTATACTGATGGAAGTTCCTTTGCAGAAAAAGGACTTCAAAAAGCGGGGTATGCAGTTGTCAGTGATAATGGAATACTTGAAAGTAATCCCCTCCCTCCAGGAACTAGTGCTCAGCTGGCAAAACTAATGGCCCTCACTCAGACACTAGAATCAGGAGAAGGAAAAAGGGTAAATATATATACAGACTCTAAGTATGCTTACCTAGCCCTCCATGCCCATGCAGCAATATGGAGAGAAAGGAAATTCCTAACTTCCAAGGGAACACCTATCAAACATCAGGAAGCCATTAGGAAATTATTATTGGCTGTACAGGAACCTAAAGAGGTGGCAGTCTTACACTGCTGGGGTCATCAGAAAGGAAAGGAAAGAGAAATAGAAGGGAACCACCAAGCGGATATTGAAGCCAAAAGAGCCACAAGGCAGGACCCTCCATTAGAAATGCTTACAGAAGGACCCCGAGTATGGGGTAATCCCCTCCAGGAAACCAAGCCCCAGTACTCAGAAGAAGAACTAGAATGAGGAACCTCATGAAGACATAGTTTCCTCCTCTCCAGGTGGCTAGCCACCAAAGAAGGAAAAATATTTTGCCTGCAGCTAACCAATAGAAATTACTTAAAATCCTTCACCAAACCTTTCACTTAGGCATTGATAGCACCCATCAGATGGCCAAATTATTATTTACTGGACCAGGCCTTTTCAAAACTATCAAGCAGATAGTCTGGGTCTGTAAAGTGTGCCAAAGAAGTAATCCCCTGCACTGCAGGCCATATATTTCAATCCCTGCATCTTTAACCTCCTTGTTAAGTTTTTCTCATCCAGAATCAAAGCTGTAAAACTACAAATCATTCTTCAAATGGAGCCCCAGAGGCAGTCCATGACTAAGACCTACCACGGACCCCTGGACCGGCCTGCTAGCCCATGCTCCAATGTTAATGACATCGAAGTCACCCCTCCCAAGGAAATCTCAACTGCATGACCCCTACTATGCCCCAATTCAGCAGGAAGCAGTTGCAGCAGTTGTCGGCCAACCTCCCCGACAGCACTTGGATTTTCCTGTTGAGAGGGGGGACTGAGAGACAGGACTAGTTGGATTTCCCAGGCCAACTAAGAATCCCTAAGCCTAGCTGGGAAGGTGACCACTTTCATGCTCGTCCATGTGAAGAGACCACCAAACAGGCTTTGTGTGAGCCACAAGGCTGTTTATTCACCTGGGTGCAGGTGGGCTGAGTCCAAAAAGAGAGTCAGTGAAGGGAGATGGGCTGGGCCGTTTTATAGGATTTGGGAAGGTAATGGAAAATTATAGTCAAAGGGGGTTGTTTTCTGATGGGCAGGGGCAGGGGTCACAAGGTGCCCAGTGGGGGAGCTTCTGAGCCAGGAGAAGGAAATTCACAGGTTTAATCACTCAGTTAAGGTGGGGCAGGAACAAATCACAATGGTGGAATGTCATCAGTTAAGGCGGGACAGGGCCTTTTCACTTCTTTTGTGATTCTTCAGTTACTTCAGGCCATCTGGACGTATACGTGCAAGTCACAGGGGATGCGATGGTTTGGCTTGGGCTCAGAGGCCTGACATTCCTGCCTTCTTATATTAATAAGAAAAAGAAAACAAAATAGTGTTGAAGTGTTGGGGTGGCGAAAATTTTTGGGGGTGGTATGGGGAGAGAATGGACGATGTTTCTCAGGGCTGCTTCAAGCAGGATTAGGGGCGGTGTGGAAACCTAGAGTGGGAGAGATTAAGCTGAAGGGAGATCTTGTGGTAAGGGGTGATATTGTGGGGTTGTTAGAAGAAACATTTGTCGTATAGAATGATTGGCGATGGCCTGGATATGGTTTTGTATGAATTGAAAAACTAAATGGAATAAGAGAAGGAGAAAAACAGGTATAAAAGGTCTAAGAATTGGGAGGACCTAGGACATCTGATTAGAGAGTGCCTAAGGAGATTCAGCATAGTCCTGCCAGCAAAGATTATTTATTTACTTCAAGAGTTTAGAGTGGCAGTTTGGGGATAGCACCAGGAGATATCAGCTGTGATGGCTTGGAGAAATAGTGTAAACCGGCAGTGTAAACAAGAGCATGGCATGGATGAGTAGTTGAGAATGGTGAATAGGAGTATGACTAGACAAAAGATAGTAGGGTGACAAGTTTTTTTGGGGCACAGTCTAAGTTGGTCTGGTGTTGAATGAGACTGGGGCCTAATAAAAAGGAGCGTCCTCTAGGGTTTTTATGGTTTTAGGTCTAACATTTAAGTCTTTAATCCATCTTGAATTGATTTTTGTATAAGGTGTAAGGAAGGGATCCAGTTTCAGCTTTCTACATATGGCTAGCCAGGCATTACCATTCAGGACATAGGCATGGGCAAGGACTTCATGTCTAAAACACCAAAAGCAATGGCAACAAAAGACAAAATTGACAAATGGGATGTAACTAAACTAAAGAGCTTCTGCACAGCAAAAGAAACTACCATCAGAGTGAACAGGCAACCTACAAAATGGGAGAAAATTTTCACAACCTACTCATCTGACAAAGGGCTAATATCCAGAATCTACAATGAACTCAAACAAATTTACAAGAAAAAAACAAACAACCCCATCAAAAAGTGGGCAAAGGGCATGAACAGACACTTCTCAAAAGAAGACATTTATGCAGCCAAAAAACACATGAAAAAATGCTCATCATCACTGGCCATCAGAGAAATGCAAATCAAAACCACAATGAGATACCATCTCACACCAGTTAGAATGGCAATCATTAAAAAGTCAGGAAACAACAGGTGCTGGAGAGGATGTGGAGAAATAGGAACACTTTTACACTGTTGGTGGGACTGTAAACTAGTTCAACCATTGTGGAAGTCAGTGTGGCGATTCCTCAGGGATCTAGAACTAGAAATACCATTTGACCCAGCCATCCCGTTACTTTGGATATATACCCAAAGGACTATAAATCATGCTGCTATAAAGACACATGCACACATATGTTTATTGCGGCACTATTCACAATAGCAAAGACTTGGAACCAACCCAAATGTCCAACAATGATAGACTGGATTAAGAAAATGTGGCACATATACACCATAGAATACTATGCAGCCATAAAAAATGGTGAGTTCATGTCCTTTGTAGGTACATGGATGAAAGTGGAAATCATCATTCTCAGTAAACTATCTCAAGAACAAAAAACCAAACACCGCATATTCTCACTCATAGGTGGGAATTGAACAATGAGATCACATGGACACAGGAAGGGGAACATCACACTCTGGGGACTGTTGTGGGGTGGGGGAGGGGGGAGGGATAGCATCAGGAGATATACCTAATGCTAGATGAGGAGTTAGTGGGTGCAGCGCACCAGCATGGCACGTGTATACATATGTAACTAACCTGCACAATGTGCACATGTACCCTAAAACTTAAAGTATAAAAAAAAAAAAAAAAGGAGCATCTATACAGGAGCTCAAATGGGCTATACCTTGTAGCATTCTGAGGACAGGCCTGAATTCTGAGAAGCGAAAGTGGTAAAAGTATTGTCCAGTCCTTTTTAAGTTGGTGGCTGAGCTTGGTGAGGTGTGTTTTTAAAAGACCTCTAGTCTGTTCTACTTTTCTTGAAGTTGGAAGACCGTAAGGGATATAAAGGTTTCACTGAATACTAAGAGCCTGAAAAACTGCTTGGCTGATTTGACTAATAAAGGCTGGTCTGTTATCAGACTGTATAGAGGTGGGAAGGCTAAACTGAGGAATTATGTCTGACAGTAGGGAAGAAATGACTGTGGTGGCCTTCTTAGACCCTGTAGGAAAGACCTTTACTTATTCAGTGAAAGTGTCTATTTAGACTAAGAGGTATTTTAGTTTCCTGACTCAGGGCATGTTGAGTAAAGCTAATTTGCCAGTCCTGGGTGGGGGCAAATCCTCGAGCTTTATGTGTAGGGAAGGGAGGGGGCCTGAATAATCCCTGTGGAGTAGTAGAATAGCAGATGGAACACTGAGAAGTTGTTTCCTTGAGGATAGATTTCCACGATGGAAAAGAAATGAGAGGTTCTGAGAGGCGGGCTAGTGGCTTGTACTATAGCATAGCCTGCCTTTGCTGGTGTGTGGCGATTAGGCCTGGTGGAACTGCCATCAATAAATCAAGCGTGATCAGGGTGAGGAACAGGAAAGAAGGAAATATGGGGAAATGGGGTGAATATCAGGTGGATCAGAGAGATACAGTCCTGGGGGTCAGGTGTGGTATCAGGAATAATGTGAGAGGCCAGATTGAAGTCCGGGCCAGGAACAATGGTAATTGTGGGACTTAAAGAGTGAGTACAGCTGAAGGAGCCGGGGAGCAGAAAGTATGTGAGTCAGGTATGAGGAAGAAAATAGATTTTGGAAGTTATGAGAAACGTAGAGAGTGAGTTGAGCATAGTTTGTGATTTTTAGGGCCTCTAACAGTATTAAAGCAGCAGCAGCTGCTGCACGCAGACATGAGGGCTAGGCTAAAACAGTAAG
Source organism: Pan paniscus (assembly GCF_029289425.2). Classification (NCBI taxonomy): domain Eukaryota; kingdom Metazoa; phylum Chordata; class Mammalia; order Primates; family Hominidae; genus Pan; species Pan paniscus. The sequence continues at coordinate 101,446,123 of NC_073254.2, forward strand.
GTCAAGTTGTTTGGACAGAAAGGCTACACGGTGTGGTCCTGGCTCTTGTGTAAGAATTCTGACCACACTAACCATGCCTAGGAAGGAAAGCAGTTGTTCTTTTGTAAGGGATTGAGGTTTGGGAGATTAATCGGACATGATCAGCAGGGAGAGCACGTGTGTTTTTATGAGAATTATGCCAAGATAGGTAACAGATGAGGATGAAATTTGGGCTTGGCTGAAGTAATGGGGGCTGTGTGTGAAGCCTTGTGGCAGTACAGCCCAGGTAATTTGCTGAGCCTAATGGGTGTCAGGGTCAAACTAAGTGAAGGCAAAGAGAGGCTGGGATGAAGGGTGCAAAGGAATAGTAAAGAAAGCATGTTTGAGATCCAGAACAGAATAATGGGTAGTAGAGGGAGGTATTGAGGATAGGAGAGTATATGGGTTTGGCACCATGGGGTGGACAGGCAAAACAATTTGGTTGATAAGGTGCAGATTCTGAACTAACTTGTAAGGCTTGTCTGGTTTTAGGACAGGTAAAATGGGGGAATGGTAAGGAGAGTTTATAGGCTTTAGAAGCCCATGCTGTAGCAGGCGAGTGATAACAGGCTTTAATCCTTTTAAAGCATGCTCTGGGATGGGATATTGGCATTGAGCGGGGTAAGGGTGATTAGGTTTTAATGAGATAGTAAGGGGCACGTGATTGGTCACCAAGGAGGGAGTAGAGGTATCTTATACTTGTGGCTTAAGGTGGGGGAATACAAGAGAAGGACGCAAAGGAGGCTTTGGATTGGGAAGAAGGGCAGCAATGAGATGCGGCTATAGTCCAGGAATAGTCAGGGAAGCAGATAATTTGGTTAAAATATCTCCGCCTAATAAGGGAACTGGGCAGGTGGGGATAACTAAAAAAGGGTGCATAAAAGAGTATTGTCTAAGTTGGCACCAGAGTTGGGGAGTTTTAAGAGGTTTAGAAGCCTGGCTGTCAATATCCACAACAGTTATGGAGGCAAGGGAAACAGGTCCTTGAAAAGAAGGTAATGTGGAGTGGGTAGCCTCCGTATTGATTAAGAAGGGGACGGACTTACCTTCCACTGTGAGAGTTACCTAAAGCTTGGCGTCCGTGGTGGTCTACGGGGCTTCCGAGGTGATCAGGCAGTGTCAGTCTTCAGCCGCTAAGCCCAGAAGGAGTCAGTCAGAGAGCCTTGGGCCAGAGTTCCAGGAGCTCTGGGAGTGGCTGCCAGGTGAGTTGAACAGTCCGATTTCCAGTAGGGTCCCGCACAGATGGGACACGGCTTAGGAGGAATCCTGGGCTGCAGGCATTCCTTGGCCTGGTGGTCAGATTTCTGGCATTTGTAGCAAGCTCCTGGGGGAGGAGGTTCTGGAGGAACGCCTGGCTGCTGCGGTTCAGGCGTTTGGAAGTTCTTGTGTGCTGGAGATGTGGCTGGAGTTTGTCTCACAGTGGAGGCAAGGAATTGCAACTATTTTCTGTTATTGCACACCTTGAAGGTGAGGTTAATTAAGTCTTGTTGTGGGGTTTGAGGGTCAGATTCCAATTTTTGGAGTTTTATTTAATTTCGGGAGCAGATTGGGTAATAAAATGTATATTGAGAATAAGACGGCCTTTTGACCTTTTAGGGCTGTAAAGTGTCTCAGGGTTGCTGCCAAATGAGCCATGAACTGGGCTAGATTTTTATATTTGATGAAAAAGAGCCTAAACCCTTCTGATTTGGGATAAAGAAAAAGGAGCATTAACCTTGACTATGCCTTTGGCTCCAGCCACCTTTTTAAGAGTAAATTGCTGGGCAGGTGGGGGAGGGCTAGTCACGGAACGAAACTGTAAGCCAGACCAGGTGTGAGGAGGGGAGGTGATAAAAAGATTATAGGGTGGAAGAATTGGGACCTAGCTCGGCCTGGCGAGGAGGGGAGAGGTCAGATAGGTCTGTAGAAAAGGAATATTAGAAAGACTCAGCGACGCTTGGGGTTGGGACTGAGGGGACAGGCAGGGGGGAAAGAAGGAAGATTTGGGATGAGTTGCACTGGGCACAGAGACTAGGAAGGGACTGACGTGTAAAAGAATGCCTGGACATCAGGCACCTCAGACCATTTGCCTATTTTACAAGAATTATTTAAATCTTGTAGGATGGAAAAATTGAAATTGCTGTTTTCTGGCTATTTGGAACTACTATCGAGTTTGTATTGGGGTCAAGCGGCATTGCAGAAGAAAATAAGGCATTTAGGTTTTAGGTCAGGTGTGAGTTGAAGAGGTTTTAAGTTTTTGAGAACACAGGCTAAGGGAGAAGAAGGAGGAATGGAAGGTGGAAGCTTACCCATAGTGAAGGAGGCAAGCCCAGAGAAAAGAGTAGAGACACAGAGAAGGGGTGGGGGGTTCTTGCCCTCCAGAAAAGCAGAGAAGGGGTTGGGGCATGGAAATAAGGGATTGGGGCACAGAGATAAGAGGTCAGGGTGCAGAAATAAGGGATTGGGGCACAGAGATAAGAGGATGGGGCACAGAAATAAGGGATTGGGGCACGGAAATAAGGGGTCGGGGCACAGAAATAAGGGATTGGGGTGCAGAGATAAGAGGTTGGGGCATGGAAATAAGGGATTCGGGTGCAGAGATAGACGTTGGGGTGCAGAAGTAAGGGATTGGGGCACAGAAATAAGGGGTTGGGGCATGGAAATAAGGGGTCGGGGCACAGAAATAAGGGATTGGGGTGCAGAGATAAGAGGTTGGGGCACGGAAATAAGCGATTGGGGCACAGAGATAAGAGGATGGGGCGCAGAAATAAGGGATTGGGGCATGGAAATAAGGGGTCGGGGCATGGAAATAAGGGGTCGGGGCACAGAAATAAGGGATTGGGGTGCAGAGATAAGAGGTTGGGGCATGGAAATAAGGGATTGGGGTGCAGAGATATAAGAGGTTGGGGTGCGGAAGTAAGGGATTGGGGCGCAGAGATACGAGGTTGGGGTGTGGAAATAAGGGATTGGGGAACAGAGATAAGAGGTCGGGGTGCAGAAATAAGGGATTGGTGCATAGAGATAAGAGTTTGGGGTGGAGAAATAAGGGATTGGGGTGCAGAGATATAAGAGGTTGGGGTGCAGAAGTAAGGGATTGGGGCGCAGAGATACGAGGTTGGGGTGTGGAAATAAGGGATTGGGGAACAGAGATAAGAGGTCGGGGTGCAGAAATAAGGGATTGGGGCATAGAGATAAGAGTTTGGGGTGCAGAAATAAGGGATTGGGGCACAGAGATAAGAGGTTGGGGCACAGAAATAAGGGATTAGGGTGCAGAGATAAGAGGTTGGGGCATGGAAACAAGGGATTGGGGGTTCTTGCCCCATAGAAAAGTGGGACTTGCCACTAAGGGTGAAGGAGAAGGGGTTGAGGGGTACTTGCCCCTCTCCCAGAAAAGCAGAGAAGGAGTAGAGACAAGGAGAGAAGGGGTTGAGGTACTTGCCCCTTCCCCAGAAAAACGGGACTTGCCTCTAAGGGTGAAGGACCAAGGCAGGCGTCCCTGTGTGGTCTGACACCCTTGAAACCTGGGTCTATAATCAGAGAGGCATCCCTGCAATGATTAAACACCAAGGGAAGACTGTCTTCCCAGTCCGTGACCAGCGCCGGAGTTTTGGGTCCACGGATTAAATGTGTCTCCTTTGTCTCTCCCAGAAAATGAAAGGAATTGAAATTAAGAGAAGGGAGAGATTGAAGAGTGGAAAGGAGAAAGTGGTTGAGGGACAGTGAGAGAGCTTGGAGAAGAGAGTAAGAAGAGGCCGCTTACCCAATTTAAAATTGGTGAGATGTTCCTTAGGCTGGTGGGTCTGAGGACCCAAGGTCGTAGGTGGATCTTTTTCACGGAGCAAAGAGCAGGAGGACAGGGGATTGATCTCCCAAGGGAGGTCCCCCGATCCGAGTCATGGCACCAAATTTCATGTGCGTCCGTGTGAAGAGACCACCAAACAGGCTTTGTGTGAGCAACAAGGCTGTTTATTTCACCTGGGTGCAGGCGGGCTGAGTCCGAAAAGAGAGTCAGCGAAGGGAGATAGGGGTGGGGCCATTTTATAGGGTTTGGGAAGGTAATGGAAAATTACAGTCAAAGGGGGTTGTTTTCTGGTGGGCAGGGGCGGGGGTCACAAGGTGCTCAGTGGGGGAGCTTCTGAGCCAGGAGAAGGAAATTCACAGGGTTAGTCACTCAGTTAAGGTGGGGCAGGAACAAATCACAATGGTGGAATGTCATCAGTTAAGGCAGGGCAGGGCCTTTTCACTTCTTTTGTGATTCTTCAGTTCCTTCAGGCCATCTGAGCATATATGTGCAAGTCACAGGGGATGCGATGGCTTGGCTTGGGCTCAGAGGCCTGTCAACCACTTCCACCTTTAAACACAGGGCTTGCAACTTAGCTCACACCCGACCAATCAGATAGTAAGGAGAGCTCACTAAAATGCTAATTAGGCAAAAATAGGAGGTAAAGAAATAGCCAATCATCTGTTCCTGAGAGCACAGTGGGAGGGACAATGATCAGGATATAAACGCAGGCATTCGAGCCAGCAATGGCAACCCCCTTTGGGTCCCCTCCCCTTGTATGGGAGCTCTGTTTTCACTCTATTTCACTCTATTAAATCTTGCAACTGCAAGCTTCTGGTCCATGTTTGTTACGGCTTGAGCAGAGCTTTGCTTGCTGTCCACCACTGCTGTTTCACTGCCATCGCAGACCCGCCGCTGACTTCCATTCTTCCGGATCTGGCAGGGTGTCTGCTGTGCTCCTGATCCAGCAAGGCGCCCATTGCCACTCCCAATCAGGCTAAAGGCTTGCCGTTGTTCCCACATGGCTAAGTGCCTGGGTTCATCCTAATCGAGCTGAACACTAGTCACTGGGTTCCACCGTTCTCTTCCGTGACCCACGGCTTCTAATAGAGCTATAACAGTCACCGCCTGGCCCAAGATTCCATTCCTTAGAATCTGTGAGGCCAGGAACCCCAGGTCAGAGAACACGAGGCTTGCCGCCATCTTGGAAGCAGCCCGCCACCATCTTGGAAGCAGCTTGCCACCATCTTGGAAGCTCTATGAGCAAGAACCCTCAGTAACAGAATGACTGGATAGTAGACTATTGAAATAGACCAGGACAGAAATAAGGGATTGCATTAGACCAGGAGTACTTATAGTGCAAAGTAAATGCTAAGTTTTCTTTTTCTTTTTTTTTTTTTCCTGGAAACTTTTTTAAATTTCAACTTTGATTTTATATTTAGGGAGCACACATGCATGTTTGTTACAATGATGTATTGTGCAGTGCTGAGTTTTGGGTGCAATTGATTCAGGTAGTGAGCATAGTACCCAAGAGGTAGTTTTTCAGCCCTTGCACTCTCCCTCCTTCTCCCCTTTTGGAATCATCAGTGTCTAGTCTTCCCATGTTTGTGTCCATGTACATCCAATGTTTAGCTCCTTCTTATAAGTGAAAATATGTGAGATTTGGTTTTCTGTTCCTGCATTAATTTGCTTAGGATAATAGACTCCACCTAATTCCATGTTTCGGCAAAGGACAAGACTTTATTCTTTTTTATATTTGGGTAGTATTCCATGGTGTATATATACCACATTCTTTTTATCCAATTCACCATTAATGGGCATTTAGGTTGATTCCGTGTCTTTGCTATAGTTTATAGTGCTGAAATTAACATACATGTACATATGTCTTTTTGGTAGAATGATTTATTTTCTTTCAGGAGTTGAATGGTAGCTCTGTTTTAAGTTCTTTGAAAAATTGCCAAACTGCATTCCACAGTGGGTAAACTAATTTACATTCCCACCAACAATGTATAAGCATTCCCTTTTCTCTTCAGCCTCGCCAACATCTGCTGTTTTTTTTTTTTGTTGTTGTTGTTGTTGTTTGTTTTTTGCTTTTTTAATATTAGCCATTCTGACTGGTGTGAGATGTTACTGTTTTGATGATTACTGTCTCTGATGATTAGTGATGTGAAGCATTTTTTCATGTTTACTGGCTGCTTGTATGTCTTCTTTCATGAAGTGTTTGTTCATGTTTTTTATGCAATTTTTAATGAGGTTGTTTTTTGCTTGTTGATTTGTTTTAGTTCTTTCTTGATTCTGGATATTAAACCTTTGTCAGATGCATAGTTTGTGAATATTTTCTCTCCTTCTGTAGGGTGCCTGTTTACTCTTTTGATAGCTTCTTTTGCTATGAAAGTGTTGCATTTAAAAGGTGTTGCAGAAACTAAGTCAATTGGATTTGGTGATAAATTATATGTAGTTAAGTGAGAGAGAAAGAAATTTCAACAACATGCAGGTTTCTCTCTTGGACCTCCTATAGTAAGCAGAGAAAAAGAAGCAGGTTACATGATAGGGGTGGAAAGAACCAGTTTGCTTCTGAACATGCTAGATTCTAGATGGAACTCCTAGATTTAAATGTCTCATAAACAACTTGAAATATGCATTATGAGCTCAACACTTGAAATAAAACAGGCATCCCGTTAATATTTTCTCAATGTTCAGATGCAACGTTTTAAATGAGATGAAATTAGGCCAGCTTAACTTGTCACAGTTGCAATATATTCCAACTCTTCAAAGAATAGTCTTGTATTTGTATCACATATTATTCATGTGCTAGGTAATGCAGTCTGTGTCCTAGCCCAGCTTCCAGTGCTAAATTCTGCACTATACTACATTACTTGTGACCAAGACATAAAATCAACAGTGCAATTACAGAAAGTGATGCTGAATCATCTCCCTGCAAGAAACCCTATTGCGTTTCCATTTTTCTTTGGTACAATTTAAAAGGTATACTGTCACATCATTTTACTAAATGTTTAACTACTATTCTTGAATTAGAAAATGTTTAATTTGGATGTAATCACAAAGAACACAATACACAAAAGAGAGAGATGTGATGGGCCTTGGAATTAGAGGCATATTTTTTTCCATTCTTTGAGCTAATACTCTGTTACAGTTCTAAAAATGTTACAGAGCTACTTTGCAAGGTGAATGGAAAAAGTGCTTTCCATAGTTTTTCATTATGACAAAATACAATTCTGTTTATTTCATTAAATAATCATTGAATCATTAAATAATCCACACAAATTAAATAACTTACTGTGCTTTATAAGGCCATGTTAAAAGAAACTCCATGAAAATTTGTGGCATGAATGAAAGCATTTTCTATTGAGATGATCCTTACTCTTTAAGCTAATAAGAAAAAGATATTTATTCCTTGTGGGTCATAAAAGGACTCATAACACTCATGAATTATGAAAATCTTCTGTAACTGATGAGAATTAGTAAAAGAATCATGAGATTACATTATAAATTAATATAATTTAAAGTGTGTTTTTCTTTCCATTTGCATACTGATTTATTGCTTTCATATCACTGTCTCATTAAATAATGTAAATATAATTATAACACACATAATTACATATCCTAGTATAAGTTCCCTGTCAAAGGAAGAAAATTGCTGTGTTTATTTGAGAATACTTAATTATTACATATACAATTTGTGCATATGTCTTACTGTGTTTTTCTAGAAAGAGTTGCTACATATTAAATTAAATTATATCCAAAATTATTAGTTTGTTTTTTATTCTTCCTAATATTAACAACCATGAAGAACCTCAGAGAAAAAGGCCTCAATATTAATAGAAGCAAAATTCACTAATATGTCATTTAAGATAGGTCATTTCATTAATCCTGAAAATCTCACATAGTAATACTATTGACTCAGGCTTAAAAAATAAATATTTTGCCCCCAAATCACATACCTAATAATTGACCGAGCTATCTTAGTCTCAACCATCTACTTTAATTCAGAATGTAAATCTTAACATTTGTTCTCTACTCCAAAATGTGCTATGAAAATATGACACTGATGTAGAATGATTATTCTTCTGATCTTCCATCAGTATGACATGCTCTTTGTGCTTCCCACATGAATGGGAATATTATGTCATTGATCCATGCACAGTCTTAGCCTAATTCCTCCTAGCAATTATCCATCCCAAGGATCATATTTGGAGATGGTATCTGCAAGTTAGAAGCAGAATTATTTGTGACTTGAAAGAACAATGAATAAGAAGTCATTGTTTCCAAGTTCTGCTTCTGATTCTGCCAAGTGACCCCAGTTTGTGTCTAGAAAAGTCAAACCAGGTAACCATTCTGGATCTCTCTTCCCTGAGCTGAGACATGAAGAGATGGACAGATGAACTCTGATACCTCATTCCAGACTTTGATGTTTTTCTTTGTACAGACATAATTGTTCACACTGGGACTTGATACATGTCCTTGGCTTCATTGATGGAATGAATGAACTTCTACATGCTGACTGGTTGAGACAGCAAAGGAAGACAATGGTTCATTCTATGGTTTATGATAAATACTAAGTGACTGAAAGAAAGATGATTCAGTTTTAAAAGTTGGCTCCCAGGTCAGTATTCAGATGATAAATAATTCCAATCAAATAGTTATTTTATTCAAAGCAGTTTCATAATATCTTTTCAATTGGTTACTATGGACAGAGGGGTCATCAAAATTACTGCTGGAAATGTCCTAAATGTACTAACATTGTTAGGCAAGAATAAAGTAAAATATTGCTGTAGCTGTTGGTGAAACCTGAGCTTGAATATTTGATATTGGACTTCGCCTTGGTAGAGAAGAGTCTAAGTGGACTATTGAGAAAATAGCCCATTTCTTGAAGTATGGGTCACTAAGCTGAGAATCAGAAATCGAAGATTTTGAAACTGTTTGATGTCTGATTTAAACTAAATGTCTTGAAAATGCCCTTGGTTGCTTTATTAGAAAACAATTATGCTGTTTATGTATTATCACAGGAAATATTTTCTTATACAAAAGACAATATTAATATAATATCATAGGAAAGTGCTAATAATTGCAAAACAATCACTTTGTATTCAGTTCTACTTGTTACTATTCAGTTCTACTTATTCAATTATCCAGTTCTGCTTATAACCAATTGTTTATTTGAACTTTTAAAAAATAATAAGACAGTTTCATTCAAGTGAGCATACCATGGCAACTATGAACAGGATTTCTCGAATATATAGAGAAACAGAAATGACTCTTTTCAAGGGAAAGGTAAGGAATGTTATTCAAGAATCTAGCTAGGTGTAGTTTTAAAAGGCCTTACTATGTGCCCTAAATTACTCTTAAGTATTTGGGTAACACTTTTCTTATGCTCTCTGAGGCATGTTTCTAGCAGAACACACATACCCATCATCTACATGGCCACAAGGATTCTTACCCTATCGTTAGGATTTTTGATTTAATAGAAAATCCACCAGTTAACTGTTTTGATTACAAACAGGGGTGACAATTAAAAACAAAAGTTTCATATACAGCTGAGCAAAAACCAAAAAGTTTCATATGTAGCTGAGCAAAGAAAGTATATTTCAAAAATGCTACTGACATGAAAAAAATTGAAAAATCAATGAAATTTTAAGCATGCTTGAGGTGACTTTATTCAATTCATGAAATAGTAGATGCTAGAGCCAATTATAAAGCAATTCGTTAAGGCTTGGTTTTTGAGGACCTACAGGGAAGACATTGCTCTATGCTGCTTCCTGTTAATAAGACCTGATTTTATTTTGGTAATTTCATTGCCACTAATATCAGTCTGAAGCTCCAAACTCATATGGTGTAAATTCCATTATCAGACCAATAAAAATTTAGCATCTGAAACTCTTCATATAACTTTATTACTTTTTTCTATTATTATTCTTGTTAAAAAGAGTACTATAATAGCACTCTTAACCAACATTCTTATCTCATACTTCCCTAACCTTGTGATTGTCTATGATTTTTTTTTTCCATTTCATCAACTCATGAAATAGGTTTCTTAAAGGGGTACTATGGGTACTTTTTACAAGAGTACTTCATGGTTTCCAAATGCTAGTGACAGCCCCACAACAACTACAACTACATTTGCCATCACACATGGCTCAATAGGGTGGTTGAGAACAATTCTAATGTATATATTGGAATCCCCCAACACGACAGACCCAAAGTTATCTTCTCTTTTGTAGCATTTGCTCCATTCCTCATTTATCAGTATATTCCAGTGGAATTCATTGCCATCTTTCTCGCCACATTTTGCAAGTAGGATAATTAATTTCTTTCCTACCTCCCTTTTTCTCTTCTACCTCTTCCTTCCTTTTTTTCTCTCCCTCTTTGCTCTATCTCATTCTTTTCTTCCCCCCCCCACCTTTGCTCTGTGTGTCTAGGTGTCTCTCTTTCTCTGTCCCTCTCCTTTTCCTGCTACTCTCTGAGCCAACTGAGGACAAGAACGCTGTGGCATACACTTCTTTGTCTATAGCATACACCAAAGTGCCTGGCACAGAGTAGGCATTCAATAAATGTTGTTGAATTGAATTAAATTGTTCTTTTTCACAAAAGACTGCAAGCTCTTCCAATCTAGAAGCACTTTAATTATGCTAATTGGCATCAATTTAATTGTGACTCCAAAGCCAAACCTGACAGCACCAGAATTATTTAGAGAGCTTTTAAAAATGCAGATTCAAGGGCCTTACTCCAAAACTACTGAATCAGAATCTGCATCTGCAAGGAAGCCTAAGAAATGATATTTTGGCAAAGTTTTACAGTGATCTCATTCCTTTCCTGAGCCTTGGCTTTAAGTAAAACCCTTTTAATTACCTTGTGCTATTGAGAAAATAGAAAGGTACTTGTATTAGTTCATTCTTTCACTGCTATAAAGATACTACCTGAGACTAGGTCATTTATTTAACGTCCATTTATTTATAAACCTCCAATTAAAGGGGGTTTATCTGACTCACAGTTCTGTATGGCTGGGGATGCTTCAGGAAAGTTATAATCATGATTGAAGAAGCAAGGCATGTCTTACATGGCAGCCGGAGAGAGAGAGAGAGCAGGAAAAACTGACACTTTTAAAACCATCAGATCTTGTGGAAACTTCCTCACTATCACTTGAACAGCATGGGGGAAACCACCCTCATGATCCAATCACCTCCTACCAGGTCCTTCCCTTGATACATGGGGATTATAATTCGAGATGAGATTTGGGTGGGGACACAGAGTAAAATCATATCAATACTCCTTAAAAAAATCAGGTCTTTTTCTATATTATGAGATACCCTACAGGAAAATAGGGAAACTTGAAAAGCATTCACAAGATAAATGCATTGAGTTATCATATATTTTTGACCACATTAAATAATAAGGTATACTAAAAAGCTGTTATCAAGATGCAATTTTAATTATTCAATTACATGAATAAAATGCTGGGTAGAGATAAAAATTTGAAAGTGTTTTCTCCTTTGTTGTAGAAGTGTTTTAAAATAAACACCCTTCTAACAATTCCGATGCTCATCAAGCTTTTGTAGTGTATTTATGTTTGAGATAGTCCTTATATATTGTTCTTTTTACTGTGGCAAATGAAAATACTATGACCCACAATGCCATTTAATGGCATTTACATTTGAGCTTGGAGTGTTTGCATTTGAGCAAACATTCAAATTTTGAGTGGAGTATTTGCATTTCAGCTTGGAGTGTTAGAAGTCAGCTTCACCCTTTCTTTCTCTTCCTCTTCCTCTTTGGAATATGTCTATATTCCTTGTTTCAAGGTACCTCAAGTAAACATATTTATGTGTAGTTGTAAATCATCATTAGAAAAAAGGATGTGCGATTGGAATGCTGTTGGGTGACACTAGGCTAGAAAAGTCAAGAATGTCCAAATCCCGCCTTGCTTCAGCCATTTCTCCCCCAAGTGAGGTCCCCAAGGGAGACCAAAATATAATGAAAATAGTAAAGGAAATTGTCATTTGTGTTTTGTTGATAGTGACCCAACTCAAATATAGCTATCCCTTAAAAACTGGGATACAGTATGTGATTTTGGCCTATAGAGGCTTCCTTCCCTCTTTTCCTACCAGAAACTTAATTCTGACCATTGTATCACCTTTAGATCAGAACATGTGGAACAGGTTAATGAAGAGATGAGGTTGATGAGCACCTCAATGAGAAATGGCCTGCTCTTTCTCTGAGTAGGTGAATAGCCCTAGCCTATTACTACAGTTGTTAGAGGGAAGGAGAAAGAAGTTAGCTGGTAATTGTATGGGCTTCCTTGCAACCAGGTGAAGGGAGAGGATAATGTCAACAAAAGCAAATAATCAAGTTCCTTCCATTTCAAGGGAATATATTACCATGGAAAAGAGAAGTAGGCAGAGAGTGTGTGAACTTCAGTGAGACTAGTAAACCAGCCCTTCTAGGGAGTGGAAGGTGAAGGGCTGGAGGATGAAGCCCCACTCTGGTGTAAGGAGAGGTACCTAGCCCCACTCTCCTTTAGAGGCCTAAAGCTACAGTTTGTTTGGTCCTTACTAAATGGCAGGCACTTTTCATAAACCAGTGCAGTAGAAATAAAGACTGTCCAAATGAAAATAAACAAAGGCTATTTATTCAGAGCTTGCTATAGCCGCCAAATGCAGCCACCACTTTGCATTTGGCAAACTCAAAGGCAGGCAGAAGAGTAGGAAAACTTTATAGTGAAAAAAGGGAAGGCTTTAGGTATGCCCTGATGTGAGGCTCTTGGCATATAAAGCTGCAGTTGGGCTAAGCAGAAATAGGATATCCTACATGATTGGCTAAGAATGCATATTTGGCTTTTTCTGTAGGTTTAAAGTTGGGAGTGGAAACAAAAGTTAGGGCAGCTGTCAATTATTAATCCAATTCTGGCCATTTTGGGCCGAGTGCTACAGAGATTATCACTTGGCTTCCTCAATTATTACTAGAGATAACATTCTGACTTCCAAAAGTTCTGACTTATAGCAGCTTGGCTTCCTGGGCTGATTATTATTGATAAGGATTGGCTTCCTGGACCTGGTTGTTACAGCTTATGGATCAAATTTCTTTTTTTAAATATATGATTGGTCATTGTCTGTTTGTATATTCAGTCTCTCACTTATAATCTTGCTGCTCAAGGCATGATCTATGAACCAGCCATGTTGGGGTCAACTGTGAGCTTGTTAAAAATGCAAAATATCAAGCCCCTCCTCAGATCATTGAATCAGAATCTACCATGTGATTCTTACACACATTAATGTTTGAAAAATACTAAGTCATAATTCACCCTAATTTCACCACAGGGAAGCTTTATCCCTGTTTTTAAAACAAGGAAATAAAGGCTCAGAGGCATTGGCCCTAGGTTGTAAACACAGCTGACTTCCAAGCGCTGCCTTTTGTGCTCAAATGAACCAAACCATTATTTTTTTTCTCAACAGAGTAAGGACTAATAAGTATCATGAGGTGACACAGAACCACAGGCCAGTGGACTACAAGATAACCTATTCTTCACAAGAAGCACCAGGCAACATAGTGAAGTATCATTGTAGACTTTGATGAGGTCTCATGAAGAAATATCAGATTAGTGAGCCATTGGTTCCCCAAGGAAAGAACATTTCTGCTGTTACGGGGAATCTTCAAAGGGCTCTAAATGGAGCAGGGACTATTGAGCTTAGATCTGTGATATTTCTTTCTTCTCATAGGAAACAAATGTAATCTATTATCACTATTCTTAAGGCATTTCACTTCACAGAAAATAAAATCATATAGATTACAACAAAGGTAGAATCATGCAATACACACATTTCTGAATTCCTTCTTTGTCCAAAAATAATACTTTTATCATTTTTATTCTCTGTTTTAGGGAATAAGGAGGACTTGCCCTTGATGTCCCAAAGAGCTAGAAAGTTGTGATTATATGTTTCACCATTAAAACTGCCATAAACAAAATTAGAAAGTTATAAAAGTGTGTCACCAAGGGACCACAGTTGGTGCATCCAGTGAAGCTATACCAAGCTATAGCTATAAGTTTTTTTTTTTTTTTTTTGCCTCTGAAGGAGTGAGTTGGTCATACCTAAGAAGCTCAGCTGAGGGTTATAGCAGACCCTTCCAGGTTCCCAATGGTCAGGTAAGCTACAGCAGCTTCTAGAAACACCACACGTGACAGTTAAAGGTTAATTAACAAAGATTGATGTAATTTGAAGTTCCAGTTGAAAATAGGGGCTCATGGGAGTTAGGTTTAACTCTTGCTTCTGTCTCTCCTTGTCTACCTTCTACCTATAGAGAGACAAGTCAGGTAAAAATGCAATTAATTAATTGACAGTATTCTTTGTATAAAGGATTACATATTTATAGAAAAAAGTATGACTAAAGAAATTTTTCTCTAATTTCTTGTAACAGTAGTTGAGAAAAATAAACCTTTTTATTCATATTTTTTCAACACATTTATCACTTGATGATAATGAATACAAAGACCAAAAATAAAAAATTTAAACAGGGAGTAGTCACAAAATCCATCAGATGATGGCAGTTACCAATTTTTAAAATAGGCTCTACTACAAAAATATAATAAAAGATACTTTAAATATTTTTATTTATATTTAATCCCATGAGAAAAAAATCAGATTCTGTATGAATAAAGATCCAGAAGAATGTAGCTGAATTGTCTACCTAATAAAGAAACAGAACACATTCTATAGGGTAAACTTTCAAAACAAAATTTAAACTCAGAATAACTGATATACCAGTTTTAAGTAATAATCCACCAGTAAGAGTGAAAAAAGAAGATGAACCCTCTAATTGCTGTCTTTCTCTCTCTGTCACACACACATACACACACACAGTGTGTATATTTTTTTACAGAATACAATTTTAAGCTTTCATTCTTTTTCCATGGCATGTATAGTCTCATGCTTTACTTAAAGAAAAAGACATTAAGCAAAAGGAAGCCATTTCACTTCGTTTTGAGATGGGAGACCTTCCTTAGGATATTGTGTTCAGTCAGGTTCACGTTTTATTTGTACAGAAAGCTCAATACTGTGAGGTCATGGAAACATTGGGGATTAACTTTCATGCATCTGAAAACCAACTGATAGAGCTAGCAGACCTCCAGGTGAAAGAGTAGAAACAATTCTGTTGGTCATATTTTCAAAAATCTACTAAAGTTGTTTCAGGGAATCCCAGGGCCAAATGGAAGTCAGTGTGAAAGCTCCAAATCAGTGTGGCAGCTGAATACATTTGAGCAAATTTAACATAATTTTTCTTGTCACACACACAAACTGCATGTATTCTTTAAAAGGCTTAAATGTCTCTAAAATATTACAGTTCATCTATCTGATATACATTCACTCTACTTCACATATTTTTCTAAAAACTTAAGCATATGCATAATATTAAGACTATAGGTAAAATATTTTTTCAAGCACAAATAACAGTAACAAAATTGTAATACAAGACACACAGAGAACCAGAGGGAGAAGTCTTAGATTCTGGAATTTCAAATGAGACCAAGCAAAAGTTATAACCACAATCATCCCTATTTGGAAATGTTTATTATTAATTTCAAAAAGTAAATATAAATGAAACACAGACATCATCCAACATTTAAAAGCCCCAAAATGACAGAAAGTATTTTAATTACAAACTTAATATGCACCATTCACATTTATTAAAGAAGTCAAATTGCAATATTATTTTTACTTTATAAACATTCCCTTTGGTATTCAAACCCAGAGAAGGCATCATATTTCCACTTTGACTGCAAATTCAGTAGTAGTGAGGAATACTTAATAGGTGCTTGTGGTGATTTCAGGGTAAATTCAGAGAGTAGAAGTCTTGCATGAGTCACAAAGACAACATCTTTAAGTACAATAGAAAATGCTTTACATATGGTGCACATTTTTCCTGTTAAGAGGATAGATACCCTCAAGTTCAGGAATATAGAAAATAAATGGATGTAACGTTGGTTTATCTGTGACTACAGAGCAAAAATTTATTCATCTGGCATTTAAAATAATGCCCTATGCTCTAAGCAACAGGTGCATACTAAATTGAGCTAAAAGGTTATAATAAGGATATAGGTCTAATTTGGAAAATACATATTTTGCAATGGTTGTATTTTTTCTAATTCTCAAAATAAGTATTGTTTCTCAATGGATTGAGCTAAATACTGACTATCAAAACCTGAGTGCGATTGCTTCAGGTGAGACACGCTCTTTTAAACCTATTTCTTAAAAAGATTCCTGTTGAACTTAGAAGCAGTAAGACAAAGACAGAAAAACACTGTAAGAAGAGTCAGAAATCTCAGGGTCCTGCTACTCAATTGATGTGGTTTTGGTCACATTACCAATCACTTACTTCACCTCACAAGTTCAAGAAACCAAAGCTCTCTCCAGTGCTAACCTTTTATGATTTTATTATTTCTTGAATGTTTCTCTTTACAATGATAGTAATAATAGCAACAATATTGACAGTAATACATTAAAGAAAAACAACAGTGGGAGTCAGACAATTTATGTTATGATTACTTTTCTTTCAGTAGATTGTGAAATGATCTAGCATGAGTTGCTTCTCTGAGTCTTGGTGTCTTTTTTCTTTTCTTTTTATTTATATGAAGGACAAGAACAATGCTCTTTCAATCAAATTCTACTTAACTCTAAAAGACAAACCTGCAAACATGCATACATATGCATGCACACACACAACCACACCTACATATATAGTAGTTGAAAAGCAAAACAAAGCAAGGTGCCTACTTAAGTATGTATTTTCCCCATTATAACACACTGACATCCATCAATGCATTGATTAGCATTGCCTCATTATTTTGTTTTGTGTTGACCCTTAAATAAAACATGACCTTATATTTCTATTTAATTGGAGAATATCCTGAGATTTTCAGAAATTTGGGCTTAGATATTCCTACAAATACTTCCGTAATGCATGATACAGGAAAAAAATGCATGATTTTAAATATTTGTTTTATCAGAACTGTTTTTACTGAATGACTTTATAGTAAATAAGTTATAGAAACTGAACTTATAAATTATATGAAAAGCATTGTTTTGTATAATTTTTTAATTTTGTATATTGGGACTCCAATAGAAAATTTTACATAATTTCAAAGACTCATATTTTTAAGCTTGAAAATCTTGAATCAACTGTTCTATAAAGTCTCCGACCTTGAATAATTTTAAACAATTGGCCAGAGAAGAGATCTAAAAGCTATACTAATTAGATGCAGAGAAAGCACTAGTTATATTCTCTACCAAGGGTGGCTGCTGGCTGAGTTTCTTCTATAGAAGCTTTGAATGCAGAGAAATGTCATTCTAATCCTGGGGAAGTCCTGACAAGAATCCAAAGTCTTGGTAAAAAAAAAAAAAAAAAAAAAATACATTTCAATGCATAATGAAAATTCCAAAATGAGCTAGTCTCTTCTTTTAGTGAAAATACAGACGCGCTGACTGGAGGTCAGTCTTTCCTGGGGAAAGAATGTGCCCATCATGCCACGAGTATTAATAGGACGAATTCCTTCATAATAGCAAGAGGCGGCAAATGCTTTCCTGGCTGTTGTTTTACTGGGGAGAAATAGCGCAATCCTTGCCTGCTTTAACTTAATGAAAATTGCCATGCTTCATTTGCTTAAGATTTTGTGCACAGTACTTTGTCATATTATATTAGTGATTTTGGACTACCTCCCTCTATTTAGTAGACAAATTCTCAGGAAATAAGACACAGATTTTAAAATAGAATGGGAATGAAAGTGAGAGCCTGGATCATTGAATTATTTTTCTCTCTTTTCTAAAGAAATTGGGGAATAAAGTAGGGGTACTGTAAATGACATGTTACCAGATTAATATTTGACTCTCCATTGGATTGGTCCAATCCTAAGAATTTGTGAATGAAAACACTTGTTTGCCATAATTTTCTGAAATAATTAATATTCTCCTTTTGGTATTTCATGATCCTAAGAGTTTCTTTTGTTAAGCCATTCTGAGCCTGTCCACCTATGACATTTGAAATACTACTCTATTTTTCAAAGCTCAATGCAAATCAAATGTCACCTCACCTATTAAAGTTTTTTAATTCTCTCAGTATTCTAATTTTGCCTCTTTCAAACACCAATCAAAGCTCTAGCAGAGATATTTATATGTCGTTACTACTTGATCACATTATTATTTTAGGACAAAATAGAGGCACTTTTTAAAATAAACTAACAATGTGCATTCTCATAAAATACGAGCAACTGTATCATAGGAGTGAAAAAATAATTATTTTATATCTTCAAAGGAAGGAGCATTAGAGAATGAAAGAGAATAAATGAAGCCAAAGAATAATCTGACTAAATAAAAATAATAGAATTCAAACGTGTTAAGCGACCACCACTTTTTTTTAAATTTTATTTTATTTATTATTAATTATACTTTAAGTTTTACGGTACATGTGCACAATGTGCAGGTTAGTTACATATGTATACATGTGCCATGCTGGTGCGCTGCACCCATTGACTCGTCATCTAGCATTAGGTATATCTCCCAATGCTATCCCTCCCCCCTCCCCTGACCCCACAACAGTCCCCAGAGTGTGATGTTCCCCTTCCTGTGACCATGTGTTCTCATTGTTCGATTCCCACCTATGAGTGAGAATATGCGGCATTTGGTTTTTTGTTCTTGTGATAGTTTACTGAGAATGATGATTTCCAATTTCATCCATGTCCCTACAAAGGACATGAACTCATCATTTTTTATGGCTGCATAGTATTCCATGGTGTATATGTGCCACATTTTCTTAATCCAGTCTATCATTGTTGGACATTTGGGTTGGTTCCAAGTCTTTGCTATTGTGAATAATGCCGCAGTAAATATACGTGTGCATGTGTCTTTATAGCAGCATGATTCATAGTCCTTTGGGTATATACCCAGTAATGGGATGGCTGGGTCAAATGGTATTTCTAGTTCTAGATCCCTGAGGAATCGCCACACTGACTTCCACAATGGTTGAACTAGTTTACAGTCCCACCAACAGTGCCAAAGTGTTCCTATTTCTCCACATCCTCTCCAGCACCTGTTGTTTCCTGACTTTTTAATGATTGCCATTCTAACTGGTGTGAGATGGTATCTCATTGTGGTTTTGATTTGCATTTCTCTGATGGCCAGTGATGGTGAGCATTTTTTCATGTGTTTTTTGGCTGCATAAATGTCTTCTTTTGAGAAGTGTCTGTTCATGTCCTTCGCCCACTTTTTGATGGGGTTGTTTGTTTTTTTCTTGTAAATTTGTTTGAGTTCATTGTAGATTCTGGATATTAGCCCTTTGTCAGATGAGTAGGTTGCGTTGTTAAAACCATAAAAACCCTAGAAGAAAACCTAGGCATTACCATTCAGGACATAGGCATGGGCAAGGACTTCATGTCTAAAACACCAAAAGCAATGGCAACAAAAGCCAAAATTGACAGATGGGATCTAATTAAACTAAAGAGCTTCTGCACAGCAAAAGAAACTATGATCAGAGTGAACAGGCAACCTACAAAATGGGAGAAAATTTTCGCGACCACCACTTTCTAAAGAATATGTCATTAGGACTATTTCAGGCATCTGTCAAGGAGCAGGAGTTGTGTGCTCTTGTGGAGGAGTGGTGACTGCAGCTAGCTAGGAGCCTCCCTGAGACTGCAGCCATCAGCAGGCCTGCTGCGGCGCACGGTGCACTCCCCTCTAAGTAGACTGAGAGCTCCTCCACCACAACCGTTACTGTAGGAACCCTACCCAGTAAAGAAAAGGAAATGAGTGAATGAAGTAATGCTGAAAATGCTCATTATTCTTAGCATTTTAGTTTAGAAGAATCCATAAATTTGCAAATACTCATTCTGAGTTATTTAATGAAATACTTTGTTTTGATAAGTTATTTGTTAAGCCATGCCTGATCCAAAACATCCCTTTACTTCTGCTACCCTGTTAGTAGCTTTATAAGAAGTTTTCTGTTTTCTCTGGGATTCAGGCCTGAGAATGATTTCTGTCTTCAATCCATTCCTGTTAATGCAGAGCTGCAGTCAAGCATTACGAGAGAGGAAGAGGTAAAGTAAACCCGATGAAGAACTTCAGGCTGCTTTTATTCTGTCTGTTCTGATTGGTTCTTGGTATGCAAACTGTCTTTGAGTGACCTGATTCAGGCTGAAGTTCTCACTGAAATTCTCATACGAGTTTCTTCTTAGACTTGAAAGCAATAACATAGCAACACGAAGAAAATGATTGTTGACTGAGATTCAGCCAGTTTTAAAGGCTGCATTCAGGCTCTTTGTTTACATATAAATGAAAAAAAATAGAGACAAATCACCTTTGTGATCTGTATTATTAATTACAGCTATTCCAGGGATGGTTGAGAGGAGGTGAGTTGACCTTCATCAAAACCTGCAGAGGAAATCTGTGCAGAACAGCTATATCAAACATTATAAGATCATTTTACTCCTAGTATCTTCTGTGTCCTATGCTTACTTGTTGGCATTAGAGCAGTATGTTACTTGAATAGCAGCATGTGCCCTTGCCCTGGCACGGCTGGAAGTGCAATAGCAAGAATAATGATGTGTCATTCCAGCTTGTAGATTTTGCTAACTCCTAGGCAAATTGAGCGGTCTGTCTTGCTGTAAGTTATTACATGGAAGTTTGACACTCAACTCCTAATAAATTCTGTAACTCTATCCTGCTGTTTTTTTTTTTTTAATTTGAAGTTTGGAATTCAATACCATTCTACTTTTTCTGACTACTTCTCAGCATCTAACAATTTCTTTTATCTATAGTAGTCCACAAACCATATTTCAAATGCTTAATGCTCACCTTCCTCACCACCACATACACATACATGTTTGACATTTGTCATAGTTCTTTGCCCTCGTAATTGGTTCTCTGTTCTAAAAGAAACACCTGACAAATATGAAGATCTCTCATTTTTGCCTAAACCAGTAGTTGTTTTCAATGTGAGGTCTGTGAACTATGTTCCTGAGCTTTATCTGGGCTGCTTACTAAAAAGGCAGATCCCCAAGCCCAACAACCTCAGTTTATAGAATCAAAATTGCTAGAGGCAGTGCTGAGACATCTGCAATCTCTAATACATGATTTTTTAGATGATTCCTAAACTGCATTTTGAGAGACACTGAATTATATAAATGTATAACCTTTGCTCTGCATGCCTATTTATAAAACTAATCATCTGGAGTGGTGGCTCACACCTATAATCTGAGCACTTTGGGAGGCGAAGCTGGGAGGATCACTTGAGCTCAGGAGTTTCAGACCAGCTAGGGCAACATGGTAAACCCCTGTCTTTGCAAAATATACCAAAAAATTTAGCAAAATGTGATGGTGCAAACCTGTGGTCCCAGCTACCTGGGAGGCTAAGGTGGGAGAATCAATTGAGCCCGAGGGGTCGAGGCTACAGTGAGCCGTGATCATGCCTCTACACTCCAGCCTGAGCGATGGAATAAGACTCTCTCTCAAAAAAATGAAAAAAATTAAAAATTAAGAAACTAACCAAGGTTGAATAAGCAATATCAAACCTCACATTCCTGCTTCCTGAAGTCCAGTCAAAAGATCTCCACCAGCACTCACTACCCCACCTAACCACCGTCATCTTTCATGTTGCTAGCTAATGAAGGTGCACTTTTATCTGACACTGTGGCTGGGGCCATTGTGAGTGGAAGCTTTTCAATTGTGTTAAGAAGAACCCCTAGTTCCTGAAAGCAGAGATCATAGGTGACACACCAGCTGATTGATCACCAGGCATTCATTCTATTCGCTCAATTTGGGTGATCAGATTGTAGCTTGCATGATTCCCTGTAAAATGAAGCAAAAGGTTAGAGGTTGGAAAGTTCTAGTAAACATTAGATGGTGTCAAAAGCATCCCTCAGTTCAACGTATTACCCTTTTTGTTAAACCTTGTTTAAATTACAGGTCATTAAGATTACTGCTCATACCTTTAGTAAACCCAGTGAAAGAAAAGATAAATTCACATGCTCTACTGGGTGAAAGATAATTACTAAAATAATAAGATGACATAAGCAAGCAGGGGTTAAGGGAGGAATTACATAATTTTTTAATAGAAACCACTTATGGCTTAAAGGAGTCATTGTTAGCTATTTATTCAATTTTCAAACATTACAGTCAAAAGACTTTTGTAGGTAATTAAATTTTTTCTCTCTTTTTTCCTTCTCTTTGAAGATCTCAGGATTCATGAAACCAATTATATTAAAAAGCATCCCATTCCAACACTTTTGATTATTTTGCTACAACGTTCTTCACCAGGCTTAGACAAATTTTTCCACTTTTGAAGTCCACAGCTGGTTCTGGATTAGCAATCTGGTGCCTCGTTATCAATGCAGTTTTGGAGCTACTGGATAAACTTTTCATATAATTAAAGACAATGCTTATGCCCACACTCTTTAAGACACAGCACACATTCCTTGCCCCGTGACATTTTCAAGTCCCCTGTGTCCTCACTGTGTTTGTCTTTGGAGAAGTACATGCTACCTATGTCTCCTTTAGAATGTGGGACTCTGAACTGAACAGAACATCTGAGGTGTGGTGGGACAGCTAGTTTGTCATATAATAGGTTCTGGATACTGTGTTTTTATGGTACAAAGTAAGATTCCATTAGTTTTATTTTTCAATCATCACAATAATATTCACATGCATGTGAATATCAGTTAAAACTTTTAAGTGTCTCTCCTCACTACACATCACCTCCATGCTGATATTTAGCCAAACCACCTGTATTCTATACCAGGTCCTTTAGTTTCTTAAAATATGTAAATATAGAACAAAATTAATTCACTGATACATTTTTATCTTGTTTGTTTTGAATAATTCGGTTCACAGAATTAATAATTATTTTGTCCAAAATGTAAACTTCCCCACCAACCACCATGTCATCCTTAAACTTACAGACTTTTCATTTTTGATGGAGATATTATGTAAAGTAAACATTATTGATAAATTTTTAGACTTTAAAAACATTTTCAAAATGTATATATTATAAAAAATTAGTAGACCAAGATATTATTTACCAAATTACTTCTACTTGTTTTTAAATGTATATGATATACATATATATCATACATTACTCTATTTCAGTGTAGCTATCTTTATCTTGGATTGTATTTAAAAGGCAGCTTTATGTACTTTCATTTAAATTCATTAGAATTGAACGTTAGAATTGAACATTTGCTGAATGCTTGTAATTAATGTATTTAACAAATATTTTTTCGGTACCTGACACAGTGGTAGCCATAGATGCTGAGCATATACTGGTTATGATAAAATAGCATAAAATAATCCTATTATCTGTCTCATGGAGCACATACGTTACACTGTAGTGGTGAAGACAGAAAATTAGCATACATGCAAAAAATACATATATAATTACGACATGAGACAAATGTGATAATGAAAAGGAATGGATAGAGAAAAACAGGTTGAATTATCTAGTTAGATAGGGTAGTCTGTACAACTTTGTTAAATCAACCCAATATAAAGTATCCCTTACCAATAAGAGAAAGCAATTCCATTACACTAATAGTTTATAATGGCTATTTGCAACAATGCATCTATTTAAAGATTTTTGTGGCTCTTTGAGTAAGTCTTAAAACATTATTATTATTTAATTTTGAGATAGACAATGTATTTTATTGGAATTATGGAAAAAATGATGGTTGAAATTATTCCATGACTTTAAACAGGGATCTGAGTTTTCGGTTTTTCTGTGGGATCCTTAGGAAAAACCCAGAATTCATAAGTGTAACCCTTTCACAAATTTATAACTATTTCCAAATGATATCAAAGAAAACATTACAAAGTCTTCAAAAGAGAGCTGTGCAATTTTGTGTTTATAGTTACATCCCTTGCTAAGAATTTCCAGGCTGTGAGCAGTAGCAGTTTGCTAGAATTTCTTAAAACCACCATTTGGCTATCTAATGCAGAGCTTATTCTCAATAAAATAAAATGAAATAAATAGTATTAACTAACTTCATCTATTCTGATTAATAAAAGCAGATGTACTGTGTCTGCTGTGTTTGCTACTTTGAAGGAAGTGCCTATTCAGAGTTTAATTTCACTGATCAATATCAGAGTTTGGAAAAAGCAATTAGTTTGATTTAATCCAAGGATTGTTGATCTGGTGGGAGAAAAGCTAATCAGAGTCCAGGGAAGTAGGCTAATAGCCAATGCTCAGAATTCAAACAAAAATGCCATGTCAGAGACCCTATCCAAGCAACGGCATAGACCATTTAGATCAGAATTGGTATGAGGACTTTCTCTAATTCCAGGAATAATAAATGTGGGTAAGATTTTAGAAGTGAATACAGAGACAGGGCAGTTGTCAAACATAAGACAAGTTAATTCTAAGCCATTCCAAAAGACCCTCAAAAACAGGGATGCTAAGAAGTAAATAAGGCCCAAATCACAGAAAATGAGCCTGGCAATAAAATAGGTCCCAAGATACAAGGTGGAATTTAGAACTGATATCCCCACTTTTTCTATCACTACTGGTACCTTGGCATAGACAAAGAAACTTCTGGTAAGGAAGAGACCCACCCAGCAGATATCCACCCAGCAGATATCAGCCGGGTAAGCTGCCTCTCCTTTTACTTGGCAGGACAAGCTGGAAATAGGTAGCTCTTACCCTATTAAGTTTCTAGGAAAGTATTAGTTTAAACCACCAAGCTGTAGAGCATGCTTGGGCCCATGGAAAAGTTGCATTCATGGCAGAAACACTTGGGAGAATTCCTGGGTTTTAGGGAAATTGGTTAGACAATGAAGCTTGAGGGGAGGACCAAAAATCTGATCAACTTTGAACTAAGGTATAGCAGGAATTAGCTCTAGGGATACATGGAGGTAAGAGGGACAGTGAGGTAGGGGCCAGAGTGACAGGGAGATCTGATCTAGCCTAGTGAAAAAATAGTTTCAGAAGTGTGGAGGGAAATAGATTAAGTACTAAGTTCCAAGTCCCCTCTCCCCAGGATTTCTTCCCAGGCAGGAAACAGAAATCACAGGGTTGATTGGACCCCAGCTCCTAGTGATTAAACTCTAGAAAGAGCTGGATTGGGTATAACCTAATCTGCTGACCAATGTCGGGGCACTGGTTAATGCAGGAGAGGGAAGCTCTGGTATTCAGTTGGGGTCCAGTTGCCTGAACATTCATAAGAAGCATTCAAAATAGACTGTTCCATTGGTAAAACTGTAGGAACTAGGGCACAGTGGAGAAAAAAACTAAATTTAAAAGTTTTCTGAGGTGGAGCTGAGGAAAATTAAGAAATAATGGCTCAGAGAGTCTTTGGAGTTATAGCAAAGAGTCTACAAGTCAATTGACACACTGATGTTGGGAGGGCTTTTGATTTAATTATCTCAGACTTATCATTGTCTGATAGAGAAGGCAAGCAGCTCTAAATAACTCATTTGCCTAGTGGTACCCTCTGGAACAGACTGGTTGGGAACAAAGGCTGATAGCAGAAGCCATGAGGTGTGATGTAGCTGGATTTTCAAGAGCTTGACATTTATGCAGAACTAATAACTGTATCATTTATCACACTCTCCTAGTATGCTGGGTATGTGAAACTTAACAATTTGGTAGCAGTGGAAAGCAGTTTCTCTAAAGCATAGGTGAAGCAGTGATTTAATTGTCATCTTAATGGAACCAGGCAGATTAAAAAATCACAGGGATTATGGCAAGGAAGCACAATTGCTCCCACACTTATGGGCTGAGGAATGATGTTTGAGCCTTTGAAGATGTTGTCCTTCTCCAATGAGATGACAGGAGAATCAGCAGCAGCCAGATCCGCTAGATTAATGCAAGTACTCAATGAGAGGGCAAGAATTGCAGTTGGATCACACTCACAACAAACAATATCACAACAAAATAATGGCTATTTCACAAATTTTTCAATATCCATGTATACACAACCAAATGAAGAATTTACAGTGGGCTCTGCACACATAGATTCTTCTAGATACAAAGCAACTTGGTAAATAATTAAATTACATACATTCCAGATTTAAATCCTTGTTGTGTTAGCTTGGGAGAATTGTTTGATGTGAGGTGTGTCTCCACAATGACGAACACCAAGCAAGAAATTGGAAAGTAATAGGTCAAGTTAATTAGTTTTATCCAAAGAATAGCAAACAATAGATTAGACCAGTTTGGTTTTTCCCTCCAAAGACATTAGTTTCATTCTATTAAGAGGATTTCAAAAGCAAACAAAAATAGTTGGCAAAAGAAAAATATTACCTGATAATGTGGTTTTATTGTCCCGCTTTTTGAAATAGATTTTGTTGTTTCTTTTTTTTCAAACATTAAACAAGGAGGTAGCCACATATGCCAAAGTAAATTCAATTTTGGAAAAAAACAAAGTATAGTCATCCCATGGTATCCAGTGTGGATTGATTCCAGGACCTCTCACCCTCCACAAATACAAAATCTGCAAATGGCCATGTTCCTAATAGAAAATGGCATAGTGTTTGCATATAACCTATACACATTCTCTCATATACATTAAATCATGTATAGATTACTTTTAATATCCAATATAATTTAAGTTTTATGTAAATAGTTGTTATACTATGTTGTTTTTATTTGTATTAATTTTATTGTTATATTGCTTTTTTTCCAAATATTTTCTATCAGTGGTTAATTGAATCCCCTCAAGCAGAATCCATGTATACAAGGGGTTGACTCAATATAGCATAATCAGATATAGGGTCATAAGTAATGGGGAGAAGAGTAAATAATTTATTAAACCCCACAGAACAATTCCTTATTTGCCAAAAATAAAATATACTCTGCTTTCCTTTTGGGTTAAGAAATTGTAGCTCCCTAGTAAATATGAACTGTTTTTTGGAGAGTTCAATAATTCATTCATCACCAATCATCAGTCATAGCTCAAATTATTCCCATGTGGTTGGCTAGTTATCAAGATGTGACTTAAGGGTGCTTATCAGAGCATTCTAACCTTTTGCTGAGTTAACACTTCTATCCACTATGAACCAGAGGTCACTCCATAAAGATGAGCCATGAAAACAGCTCTATATGTTAGTCCTATTTTAATCCTCTTCAATATATACCCAATGCAGACTCTGAATTCTGTTATTCTTCTTCTAGAAATTAGCAAATTTCCAGTGGAATCTGTTATCAATTTTTGAATACCTTACTACAATTCTTCTTAATCACAATTTATATATAATTTAATAGTTTAGTATATTATCATATAAATCTCATTCTACACAAAACAACTGAAACTAGGAAATGTCATATTAAGTGGTAATTGTACAATAACTGCTTAAAAACTAATCCATCTCCAATTAAGAAACTGTGAAACATATGGGCTATTATCCTTCATTGATTGTTTATATGGTTTCAATCTTAACATTATGTTATATAGGCCTTCTAAAATGTGTTCAAGATAATGATATAACTCCCCTTTTCTTTTTTATAAATGTTTTCCGTTTTTAAAAAAAGAGTCCCCTCGTATTAAAACCTCTCAATAGACTAGGTATTGATGGAACATATCTCAAAATAAGAGCTATTTCTGACAAACCCACAGTCAATATCATATTGAAAGGGCAAAACCTGGATATTCCTTTTGAAAACCGGTACAAGATAAGGATGCCCTCTCTCTCCATTCCTATTCAACATAGTTTTGGAAGTTCTGGCTAGGGCAATCAGCCAAAAGAAAGAAATAAAGCGTATTCAAATAGGAAGACAGGAAATCAAATTGTCTCTGTTTGCAGATGACTTGATTCTATATTTAGAAAACCCCATCATGTCAGCCCAAAAACTCCTTAAACGGATAAGTAACTTCAGCAAAGTCTCAGGATACAAAACCAATATGCAAAAATCACAAGCATTCCTATACACCAACAATAGAAAAGCAGAGAGCCAAATCATAAATGAACTCCCATTCACAATTGCTACAACGAGAATAAAATACCTAGGAATACAGCTAACAAGGGATGTGAAGGACCTCTTCAAGGAGAACTACAAACCACTGCTCAAGGAAATAAGAGAGGACACAAACAAATGGAAAAACATTCCATCCTCGTGGATAGGAAGAATCAATATTGTAAAAATGGCCATACTGACCAAAGTAATTTATAGATTCAATGCTATTCCCATCAAACTACCATTGACATTCTTCACAGAATTAGAAAATAATAATTTAAATTTCATAAGGAACCAAAGAAGAGCCTGTATAGCCAAGACAATTCTAAGCAAAAAGAACAAAACTGGAGGCATCACACTACCTGACTTCAAACTATACTGCAAGGCTACAGTAACCAAAACACCATGGTACTGGTACCAAAACAGGCAAATAGACCAGTGGAGCAGAATGGAGACCTCAGAAATAGCACCATACATCTACAACCATCTGATCTTTGACAAACCTGACAAAAACAAGCAATGGAGAAAGGATCTCCTATTCAGTAAATGGTGCTGGGAAAACTGATTAGCCATATGCAGAAAACTGAAACTGCACCCCTTCCTTATACCTTATACAAAAATTAATTCAATATGGATTAAGACTTAACTTTAAAAATGTAAAACCCAAAGCTATAAAAACGCTAGAAGAAAACCTAGGCAATATCATTCATGACATAGGCATGGGCAAAGACTTCATGACAAAAATGAAAAAAGCAATTGCAACAAAAGCTAAAATAGATAAACAGGATCTGATTAAACTACAGAGCTTCTGCACAGCAAAGGAAATTATCATCAGAGTGAATGGGCAACCTACAGAACGGGAGAAAATTTTTGCAATCTACCCGTCTGACGAACGGCTAATATCCAGATTTTACAAGGAACTGAAACAAATTTACAAGAAAAAAACAAACAACCTCGTCAAAAAGTGGGCAAAGGATATGAACAGACACTTCTCAAAAGAGGACATGGCCAGGCATGATGGCTCATGCCTGTAATCTCAGAACTTTTAGGAGGCCGAGGCAGGTGGATCATGAAGTCAGGAGATCGAGACTATCCTGGCCAACATGGTGAAACACTGTCTCTACTAAAAATACAAAAATTAGCTGGGCATGGTGGCTTGTGCCTGTAATCCCAGCTACTCAGGAGGCTGAGGCAGGAGAATCTCTTGAACCAGGGAGTTGGAGGTTGCAGTGAGCCTAGATCATGCCACTGCACTGCACTCCAGCCTGGTGACAGAGAAAGACTCCTTCTTAAAAAAAAAAAAAAAAAAAAAGACATTTACATGGCCAACAAACATATAGAAAAAAAACTCAACATCACTGATCATTAGAGAAATGCAAATCAAAACCACAATGAAATACCATCTCACACCAGTCAGAATGGTGATTATTAAAAAGTTAGTAAACAGGCCGGGCGCGGTGGCTCACGCCTGTAATCCCAGCACTTTGGGAGGCCAAGGCGGGCGGATCACGAGGTCAGGAGATCGAGACCATCCTGGCTAACACGGTGAAACCCCGTCTCTACTAAAAATACAAAAAATTAGCCGGGCGTGGTAGCGGGCGCCTGTAGTCCCAGCTACTCGGGAGGCTGAGGCAGGAGAATGGCGTGAACCCGGGAGGCAGAGCTTGCAGTGAGCCGAGATCGCGCCACTGCACTCCAGCCTGGGCGACAGAGCGAGACTCCGTCTCAAAAAAAAAAAAAAAAAAAAAAAGTTAGTAAACAATAGATGCTGGTGAGGCTATGGAGAAATAGGAACACTTTTGCACTGTTGGTAGGAATGTAAATTAGTTCAACTATTGTAAAAGACATTATGATGATTCCTCAAGGATCTAGAACCAGAAGTACCATTTGACCCAGCAATCCCATTACTGGATATATACCCAAAGGAATATAAATTATTCTACTATAAAGACACATGCACATGTATGTTTATTGCAGCACTATTTACAATAGCAAAGTCATGGAACCAACCCAAATGCCCATCAATTATAGACAGGATAAAGAAAATGTGGTACATATACACCATGGAATACTATGTTGCCATAAAAAGGAATGAGATCATGTTCTTTGCAGGGACATGGATGAAGCTGGAAGCCATCATCTTCAGCAAACTAACACAGGAACAGAAAACCAAACACCCTATGTTCTCACTCATAAGTGGGAGTTGAACAATGAAAGCACATGGACACTGAGGGGAACAACACACACTAGGGCCTTTTGGGGGGTGGGGGATGAAGGGGAGAACTTAGAGGACGGGTCAATAGGTGCAGCAAACCACCATGGCACACGTATATGTATGTAACAAACCTGCACATTCTGCATATGTGTCCCGTTGTTGTTGTTGTTGTTTTAGAATAAATCAAAAAAAAGAAAGGGAAGATAAATGACACATCAACAATGCGAGAGTGAGATGCTGATGGTCCAAGCCCTAATCCTGCTTGAAGAAAAGCATGCCCTGCTCCATTTATGCACATTTATGGACAGAGGCCCTTTCAATAAAGAATAAGCCTCTGCAAGACATGCACCTCACTGTGAAGGCAACATTTGATTTGCGTGGAGACCACTTGGATCATTTCTGGCACTGTCACTGTCTATGACACTGAGCAGGTGCTCTGGCCTTATTTTGGTCCCCTCAGGCACCAGCACAGCTCACTGGTGACTCAGAAAGTGACTGCTGGATTTCATGTGAGCATCCAGCGGATCACTCTGAGATCTGCTGGGCGCTCCTGAGAGAGTGTCTCCAGCACCTGCCTGGTGTCCTGATCCACCGGGGTCTTCAATAGAAACACTCTTGGTTTACAGCTTTGCGCTGTGATGCATGATTAGAGATGATTTTCTTGTCTCATGGACAATAGGAATCAGAAAATGAAACAGGAGTTTGGAGTTCTTTATGAACTCACTGCTTCCAAAATAATTGTCAAGACATTTGTGTCCTGAATAATTTGGGGTTTATTTCAAACTGCATTTATTAGCATTTTGTGAAGTAGTTACATACTTTCAGTTCATATCCATAGATCCTTATCTTTACATACTGATTTCTGACTCACTTGGTCTGTGTGCATGCCACACTCTCATATCCACCACTGCCCTGTCGCATACAAAATGTAGACAACATTACTTAACAATGAAATCTGAATTTCTTATTCATAGAAACATAGTGGCTCCCAAAATTTTTTATCAATTGAATTAGTAAAAACATCCCTATCCTTCATATTCTCACTATTAAGGTATTTATAATCCTAGAAGCCCACTTAAAAAAATAATTTTCATTGCCTTCATTTATATGAATGGTTCAGATATAATAGTGTATCTAAGGGCACATCAGCAACTCGAACACATATTTTGGCTTTTTTCTGACAAAGGAAGGCCCAGCCCCTGAGAGGAAACCTCCTCCCCGGCCTCCTGTGCACCTGCTCTGGGGCTGGAACCCGTAATGGGTGGCTTCTGAGTGCTCCCTTTAGCCCAGCCCTTGCCTTGCAAGGAGGTTCCTGTCAGGGCTCACAAAGCATTTTTCCCCAGCTTCTCTAGCCCAGCATGAAATGGCTGCGTCCTGCTTTAGAATACTCCTTTGGTGACACCATACGCTGCTGACACCATCTTTGAAAAAATTTATCAGCTTTACTAAACCTACTGATCTCTGCAGGAAGACCCAAAGCAAGGATTCTGACACAGGAGGGAGCCCCTTCTCTGAAGTTCCAGATGCACTGAAACAGTGGTGGACCCAATATGAATCCAGAAACTTGCAGGAGTTTTGGGAGTTCCTTGTTTCTTCATTAATCTCTTGCAGTTGAATGTCACATCTGAGAATACCAGCAGGTGCAGATACATTCAGATTAAAGCCCAGTCCATGTCTTCTATTCCAATAACACATATTTTCCCTTCTTCCTAGTATCTAGCCTATAGAAAGTGCCTCCTACACTGACACTAGGCCCAGGTACCTGACTTCTTTCTCCTAGAGATCTAAAGCAAACAGGTGACAAGTGAAGACTTGGGAAGTGCATGCAGGTTGTTATTTTCCTTTTCTCAGCTAGGAACCCAGAAAAGGCCCCATGACAAAGGAAACTAAGGTCAATGAAGAAGTTTCCAAGACCTTGGTCTTAAAAATGTTGATGTCAGGGGCTTCAGATTGCTCTATTGTCCTTTTCTTATTCTCTGCCATTGTCTTTCTGTTCCCCTGTGTTTTCCTCCTCAGGGAGAGTCTGTGCATTGTCACACTTTCATCTTTAATCCAGAGACATCATACTGGTTAGAATGTATTGTACAGTGCAAGTAAGCACTGTCTGTTCTTACAATGGAAACCTAGAAACTCAGTCGGCTTCCTCCCTTGGCCTGTGACCTTTACCAGGCGTCTCCAGGGGAAAACCTCATTTGGGGCCGTTACTCCCTTTTATGGTTCCAGAGTCCTTGAACTATTTAATTACATCTTACCCCTACTGGCTAACTTTACTCATTCATATAATAATGGAAGAATGGTGTAGAAATCTGAAATCTGGAATGGAAGTTATTTTTGTTTGTTTGTTTTTTGTTTTGTTTTGTTTTTTCCCACATAGGATAAGGTTCTGGAAAAGTCCTTCCCTGTAGAAGCTTTTGGGGAAAGCTCCTGATGTGTTTCTCAGTAATTAATCTTCTCCAGTTCTTAGCCATAGGAAATGTATTTGGATTGCATTTTGTAGAGTCTGGGGGTTTCTGGAGAGAAAGTCCAGAAAATTGAGAAGTATAAGTCTCTCTGAAACTGCCACCTTTACCTAGTCCACATCTGTGGTTCAGACATCTATAGTGCTTAGCATGTAAGTGCCCTCAACAACTTGCGTCTTCTGCAGTTTATGTTCCATTTAAGCAAGTGTCAACTGCGATTCTGGACATGTCTGTCTCTCCAGTTTTGGAAGTGGGTAATTGTTCTTGCAATTTCAGTTATTTAATAGATTCCAAAAGGTATTGACATTCAGATTGTGCAGATGTTTCTTGACATAAAAATGGGGGTGATGAATTTTATAATTTACATGTGGGAGCAAAAACCAAAAGTACAATCATAGGTCATCTTTGATGTGTTACTGGAGGCAGAATTCTGATCTCATTAGAAATAAGTGCACCTAGTCTGACACAAATGAACAGGCAAGGGCACAGAGGAAGGACATGGCACAATATTTATGAAAAAGTCTTAGCAATTTTAATATTCTTCTGAGGAAGCTGAAATTGTGAAAGTAAAACAGTGTGAACTGGTCATGTCTCAGGTGATGTTGTGTTCTGGAAAGTATCTCCAGTCCTGGGCTGGATCCAGTAGGTGCACCCGAGCACTCAAACCTGAAACAGAGACTCTTATTCCTTAAACATAAGACATTCCAATGAGAAAGCTGTTCTCAGTTGAGTTGCAGAGCACGGAGGAGGATATGGAGGTGTCCTTGGCTTCCCAGAATTGCTGAAACTGAAAAACCAAGGCCATCTCTGAGGGTCAGAGATCCACCTATGAGTACATCACATTAGCACTGTCTTCAGAAATCTTTGGCTGTGGGGGAGAATAAGGAATGTGATTTATTTCTTTATGCCAACTAAATGTGCTTCAGAAGAAATGAAATGAAAATTCAATAAATATGTTTGTTGCCGTAAAAAACAGAAACAAACAAAGCCTTTAACTTTCTTCCAGTCAGTTGAATAAAGATCAAGGCTGTTAATATGAGAGTTTAATATAATTTTATGTGACAAAATCAATGTATTTTCTAAATAAAATATGGAATGTGTATATTTGTAGATTTTTATACTTGAAGAATACAGAAAAGAATTTCTAGTGACTATGGACCTCCCTTTAAGTAAACTTAGTCCTTACCTCAAGTGATCTGCCCACCTTGGCCTCCCAACATGGTGAAACCCTGTCTCTACTAAAAATACAAAAATTAGCCGGGCGTGGTGGCACACGCCTGTAATCCCAGCTACTCGGGAGGCTGAGGAGGAGAACTGCTTGAACCCGGGAGGTGGAGGTTGCAGTGAGCCAAGATTGCGCCACTGCACTACAGCCTGGGTGACAAGAGCGAAACTCTGTTTCAAGAAAAAAAAAATAAAGAAAAAGAAAACTTAGTCTACTCCCAGTAGCTGATTATCAAGACACGACACACCTCAAGTATTTTCAGCCAGAAGAAATCTCCTCACATTTTGATTATGTTTCATGCAATTTATTCATGCAATGCCCCTAAAGATGGAGGGTAATGCCAGAATACTGTCTTAGATTTTTTAGTGAAATTAATCTTGATAAATATAATCAAGATGTCATGAGAAGTTATTTTCTTATATTTTGGAATTTTAAAAAATTTTATTAATAAGGACTGCTTTTGACTTTTTTCACTGATATGTAATAGTTGTACATATTTATAAGATACATGTGATATTTTCTTCTTCATTTTTCTCTTTGACATTCATATTCTTCTTTAAAATCATTATTTCATCATGGTTTTATGCCCTGCCAGTCATTGGAAATACAAAGGGAAAACAAATATATCTGAATCCAAGCTTAACACTTCATTCATTATTATCTACTTCCATTCTCTATCTTTTCACCTACTACTAGCTGACCTTTAAAAAAAAAAAAACTTTCCTGGTGTCACTTTAAATTCACAAGTAAGGTCCAGAGTTCAGCTAAGCTTTGATGATAGGGGAGAGATTTCAACAGAAAGGTTAGAATCACTCACAACAATATACTTAAAGTGAATGAGTAACAATTTTTCCAGGTTTCTAATATTTTCTTTCATGTGCAGGGAATTCCAATAGACAAGAAGAAACTCAACCTGAAGCAGTACACTTAGAAGGAGAAACTAAGTATGTGTGACTCTTATTCACTTTTTCCTAGAAGCCAAGGTGCCAAGAGAGAGCTCTGCTCTTCCAAGTTGTATGGCCTCTAAGTTGTCTACATGTGGAAGCCTACAATTATTAGCACAGCTTGTGCCAGTGACCAAGCTATTTTACGGAGGTTTGATGTTAAGAACCATATGCTAAGTCTGTTCTCCAATATTACTTTTATCAGTATAAAGCTAACTTTTTTGCCTCATTTATAAATTGGTAGGAAACTTGAGTGGATGGATAAAAACATTGAATATATTGAGCCTTCTCAAACAATACATTTTTCTTTGATCTTCAACCCCACCCCACCCCACCCCCATTCAAAAGTTTAGAACTAGGCCTCCAGAAACAATCTTCATTTATATTTTGAGAATACCCAATTAAAGTTTTAATTCTTCAATGTGAGATTATGTTACATTTCAGCACAAAATTCCCACACACCACCACCCAAAAAACTCATAAATATCCCAGATATTCTCTCTCAGTTATAAAATCAGTAGAACCCTAGTTAGTCAGGGTATCTCATAAATGAAAAGTGGAGTTCCAAAGATTACTAATGTTTGAAACACTAAATATTTACTTTGTAGACTTGACCCAGCCAGCATATATCTAGGTGACCTTATGAGGTCTACAGTTCTACCAGCTGTAGTTTGAGACTGAAATAGCAGTCCCATTAGAAAAAAATGCAAGCAAGTTAATATTTATTATTTCTGTGGTGGTATTTCTTTTCTGTTTCTTATTTCATTCAAATATGTCACATTCCAAATATAGTGCCCATAATCTATTAATATAGGTATTAGAACAACTAGACTACAACTGTAATTGAGGGATGGGGGGTTTGGAGGAGGCCAGAATCATCATTGCTTGTATTATGAGCGTTTTAGACCCAAAACTATGGAAACTGGAAAATGCTATTGACACGTCTGCTGATTGGTAAGCCAATATCTGTTTATTCTCGTTGCCAATGACTCTTTAGTCAAAAGGGTAGAAACTACCACAGAGGTGGAAGGAAAAGGAAAAGACAATTCCATTTCTCTGGCTTAGGGGGTTTGGGGAGAAGGAAAATTTTTTTAAAAAGAGTCAGGAATGAGACTTTATTTATTGGATTTCTTACTTGCCCCTCAGATTTAGATCAGAGTGAATGAGGATCATTACCTATGTTATGAGAAAGAGGGCATGGGTTGGGGGAGGGAGTTGACAGGGGGAGGGAGCTTTTAGTCTGCTATAAATGTGGAAGGCTGGGAGAAGTTGGCCTCATGGGCTGCCTCTGCACCCATGTGGCACTAGGCAAGAAGAGGAACATTAAAGCAAACTCATAGATATAGTTAAGTAGGTAGTTGCAGGATCTGACTTAACTTTCCCAGATTCTCTTCAATCCCACGTGGCATGCATGAGACACTAAACTTCTCTCTCTGTTTCCTACATAGATGCACATTGCCACAGTTGTATTTTGTGTTTGTTGTTATTTATCTGTCATCTGCATGTTTGATTTTACTGACATGCTAGCTCAGTGTTTACATTTCGAATAATCCTCATGACATTTCTACCTTAATAGGCAAATCTGGAGTTGGTAGAAGTTAAACATCTTTTTCTGCTATCTCTTCTCTCACCCTAGCAACCAGTTACCTATCCTTAATTTTGCTGAAAATACCAAGAGGGAAGAGTGTCCAATCCAGAGTCCTCCTGAATGACTCTGTGGTGACTTAAGCACTTAAGGTCAATTATTTCTAAACATGAGTCCTTCTATTGCCTCTAAAACAGAAAAGCCCTCGTGTGCCCTTGAGACTATTCATTAGTCGGAGGTGTAACTAAAAGTGTGGGCACTCAGAGCAATTAGTCCCTCAAATTTCACAAGGACATATACAAGTGCCAATAGATCATAAGCCTGATGACTCAGTGAAGGTCACTGGGATACCAGGGTTCACATTACTTTACATCCGAATTTTAGTAACTCAGCTGAGAACCACTTGCCAATGACAGCCCTGAGAGGGCTGTACAAACTGAAGGCTACTAAAAAGAGAAGAGATCCTGCAACTTCCTTTAGGCAAATGCCAGCCTCCCAAGGGCTCACAAATGTTACATCTTCTTTTCGTCATACTTGACAAGGGTTTTTAACATGTATATATAAATGCCACAAGCCTTACAGCCTTTGGTTAGCAAGTGCTCTGAAAATTTATTCTGAAACTTCACTATCAGCTGATACTTGAAATATTCTCTATTTTCAGTAAAATCTATAGAAATTAAAAAAGAAAGACAAAGTATTTCAACATTTTAAGTGCTGATTTAAAAATTCTTTGGATTATTTAAAACACCAGCCTCCCCATGATTAGTTTTTCACTGGAAAGCAGGTGGAAGTTCTTAAAATATCTTCACCATTCCAACAGCCTCTTGGCTGCTTTCTGTGCTTCCGTAATTGTCCTGCTCCTGGCTGTTTTCAATATGGTAGCCAGTGCTTAATTTCTTTAAATATAAGTCAGATTAAGTTACCACTTTACTGAAAACCACCTCATAGCTTCTTATCACACTTAAAATCTCAAATTCTTACCACAACCTACATGGTTCTATAGTAGCTCCCCTGACAATTCACCACTTATCTCTTTGCTGTACTTTTAACACACTGAGCACACTCCACTCTCAAGGCATTTGTACTTGCTACTCCCTCTGCCTAGAATTATCTTTCCCTAGATATGGGCATGCTCACCCCCTTACTTTATTTGGGTCTTTGTCCAAAATTATCATCTCAAAGATGAAGATCCTGACCAATGCCCTTAAAAGAATATACTCCTCTTACTTAGCTCTATTTCAATGCACAACCACTATCTGACATTACAATATATGTATTTTTTTAAATTAATGTATTCCCCAAAATAGAATCAAAATTCTGTAGACCAAGAAATTTATTTGATTTCTAGTGTATAAAATAGTACAATAGTAGTCACTCAATAAATATTTTTGGCTAAATTAATTTTAGTTTACTCAAATGTAAATAAAATCACTGTATTTATGTGATGTGATCTTGTTGCCTGATTTGTTAAGTTTCGAGCATGTGTATCATTGGTAGACATAAGAGCATACCATCTGTACCTTATCAAATTAGTTTTATAAGTGGCAAGTCAATTTGCTATTTTTTTAAAATAATAACATTGATGGCATTTGTGATGAAGTCAATAAAGAATTGGTGACGTTAGTTTACACATAGATTTTCCATGGAGAATCTGTGTCTTTTGTTTTAAAAATTATGAGCCAGAGGTTTCATTTGACACAGTAAAAATATAAACCAGAGAGTACTTGGAAAGGATCATTGTTCTTTGAGTTTAACATAAATTTTTTGCCATGTTTGGTGGCAGATTTTCTTCTCATTTACATTTTTATTTAGTTAATATTACAAATAAATAAATATTTTTCCAATTCATATTAGTGTATATAGAGCAAAGTCTTTGGAGATAGGCTAATTCTGTATTAGGGACTCAATTCCAACACGTAGTGAGTTGTATATTTCCATCTTCAACTCCAATCTGTTTTCTCATCTGTTAGATGGGGATCAAAATACCCACATTGCAATGTTTGGGAGTGGGTAGTTATTGAATTAAATTTCTATAATGAATGTAGCCTACTACCTGGCATATGGTAGGGGCCAATTTCTTTCCCCTTCTCTTCCATTTCCCTTTCCCTTAACTGTGCCTAACCCAAACCTTGCTGGGAAAGTAAGGGCAGACTCACTCACAATTTTTCAGACACTATAGAAAAGTTACTTCCTATGTTTGATATAAGACTCATGTATTCCTCAGTAACTTGAATCATCTTTTTTTCTAATATGTTTTTCCTTTTTAGAGTAAGAAGTTTGGCACATTGATATCAATCTTTTTTTTTTCCTACATCCATCTTCACAAATGCAACATTTTCTGTGGCTTTAAAGTTGTCAGCAGATGTTACAGTAAGACTTGTTATATTGGACACATTTGGTGACCTCGGCCATCCACATATAATTCTGATTAACATATTCTGGCTAATCCACTGCCTATGTTCACTGCTAGAACTCAAAATCCAAGTACATGCCATTCCATTGTATCATTCCAAGAGATTCAAGGGATTATATTTAATTACAGGAAACATAAATTTTCAGTGTTGTTGCTCTTAATCTGTTGAAGTTTTGCTAGATATTTTAGATTGGTTGCTTTGTCTATGATTTTGAATGTATGCAAACTTAATCTAAGTTAATATAAATGAAAGCTGTTAAGTATTAGTTATATCCCTTGTTCTACAAAAGCAATATCTACTTATAATGAATTAAAATTGAACTATACTAGTTTGATATGCATCAATAAAATATTATAACAGTTCTACTAGCCTGCCTCTATCGATGTAAATTACTTAAAATTAATAAATGTATGTAGGAATACAGAAAATTGAGCATGATATATATTTTTAGTGAGAAAAAGGGAATTAATACTCAAACTCAGCTCATTTTAAGTACTTTGTGATTCGTAAGTGTGTGCATATGTCTGTCTGTATACATATATATAAACTTAGATTGTTTGCATACATTATATATATACATACATATATATATATATAATTAGATACTCTATGTGCTAAGCCAAGAAGAAATAATAAATTATTATGCTCACTTTAGAAATGAGAAAATTTGGGTTAAAATATGTAAATAATTTATTCAATATTATATATTTTTGAGTGCAAAGAGGTAAACTTTCTTATCCAGTGCTCTTTCTAGGATACTAATGGCTTAAATATCTAGAAACTCAAAAGTGATAGGAAGGCACAAGCGTGATATGGAAAAACACAGGAGTATCAGAAATCACTTCTGACTGCAAGACTCTTGAGGAAAGGGAGAAAAAGGGCTGTCATCACAAAGAATACACACACACACACACACACACACAGACACACACACATTTGTTAGTCCTATCTATCTGCCAAGAGGGCTAGAAGCAAGTGACATTCTAAAAGTGCAATTATACCCAGATCTTGGATTCTAAATGCCACTTTTAAATAAAGGGAAGTAGGCCTGCTTGAAGTACGGCTTGATACCAAAGTTGAGAGAGGGAAAATCCAAAATGTGCTTGGAGAATCTTATGGTGCCAGAAATAAAGTACTCCGAAAAAATCAAAGAAAGAAAGAAAAGAAAAAGGGTAGGTAATGAAAAGACACAGGAAACAATCTGAACCAGCTTCCAATGGTCAAGATCATTAAAACAAAAAACAAGGATAGAATGAGAAACTATCACAGAAACTATCACAGGTTGTACAAGCCCAAGAAGATATGAAAATGAAATGCAATGTACTATCCTAGATTTGTATTAAATCCTAGATATATAAGGAACTTAACTTAGAAAACATTGTGAAATCTGAGTAAAGTCTGTAATTTAGTCAATAATTTTGTACTAATGTTAAATTTTTAGTTTTGACAAATGTACTGAGGCTATGTAAAATGTTAACTTTAGGGGAAGCTGGATGAAAGGCAGGTAGAAATTCTATTCTACTTTTACAGTTTTTCCATAAACATAACATTGTTCCAAAATAAAAAGTTAAAAATCATTCAGCTTTTTTTTCTTGCTTATTTCTGCCTAAATGATGCATGATTCTAATCAACAGATTATCCACACTCTCATTCAATGGAAGACTGTGCCCTCACATTGGAGAATTTTATTGCCCACCATCCTGAAAACACAATCTCAAATACTCTGAGTGTTTAACCTAATGTTGGTTTATGGAACTGGTGGGAAAAAGATATAGGTTGTTTCCTGAATGCTATGTGGACTGAGTACACGAAATTTTAAACGTAGGTATTTCTAGCTTCCCTAAGGCATCCATCAAACATAACAGCCTGCTGTAGAGGACCTCATTGTAATAGTACATAAAATAAAAGAAAGCCACATTTTAAATACTTAAATTTCTCACACAATTAATATTTATGAAGCATTTGTTATGCTCCAGGTACTCTACTAGAGAGTAGGAATATAGTGTTAAGTGAAGCAGACATTGTTCCTATCTTTAAGCAGTTTACTGTAAATAGACTGACTGTGAAATACCCTTCCCTTTAGTCTCCAAGGCCAGAAACTATTTTGTTTATGACTGTTGCACTCCTCTTATCTTTAACTGAGAGTCCAAAATCTATTTAATGTTAATCAATTTAAAGGCAGAACTAGAAATGTGAGGGACCTACGTGCAAGGTTGAGCCAATCTTTTCTTCATTCCCTTTCCCATAATATTGCTGATTCACTGTTTATTAATGTCAACCCAGCTAATTTCGTTAAAAATGTTACTTCTGCTGCTGCTTCAAAAAGTATGGGGAACAAAGTTCATGAGACTGTAGAAAAAATTTAAATGTTGAAAGTTAGTTTTACTTTCAAGGAGAAAGATCAATAAGAGGAAAATTTGATGCCAAGTATAGAATTTCTTTAATAAACAAAGTTTCACTTAAACTACATACTTCTTTCTAAGATAATAATTTCAGTGGTTATTAAACATATATAATTGGCTTAATTCTAAAAAGTTTAGATTGTATTGCCATGCTATTATTCCTATATGATTGTATATGCCTTTTACAATCTTCTGGGTTTTTTAAAAAAATTAAATTTTTAATTATTTTGGGTACATATAGTTGTATTTATGGGGTAGGTGTGATGTTTTGATACAGGCATGTAAATAAGGATAATTGTGTTATTCATCATTTCAAGCATTTATCATATCTTTGTGTTACAAACATTCCAATTCCACTCTTAGTTATTTTACAATATACAATAAATTATTGTTAACTATAGTCACCAATATTTATGGATTGGATTCCTCCAATCCATAAACATAGACCATCTTTTCATTTTTTACATGTATCCTCTTAAATTTCTTTTATCAGTGTTTTATAGTCTTCATTATAGAGATATTTCACTACTTTGTTAAGTTTATTTCTAGATATTTTGTTTTATCGCTATTGTAAATGGGATTATTGGGAGGGTCAGATTGTTTGCAGTTGGCATATAGAAATACTATTGATTTTTTTGCATGTTTATTTTGTAGCCTGCAACTTTACTAAATTTATTTAACATTTCAAATTGTTTTTTGAAAGAGTCTTTAGGTTTTCCTAAATGTAAGATCACATTGCCTGCAAACAAGAATAATTTGACTTTTTTTTTCTTTCCAATTTGGATTCCATTTATTTCTTTCTCATGTCTAATTGCTTCATCTAGGACTTTCTGTACTACAATGAATAACAGGGGTTAAAGTGGCCATCCTTGTCATGTTTCAGTTCTTAGAGGAAAGGCTTTCAGTTTTCCCCCATTTTGTATGATATTAGCTGTGGGTCTGAGGTATATGGTTTTTATCATGATGAGGTATGTTTCTTCTGTACTCAGTTTTTTGAGAGCTTTTAACCATAAAGAGATATTGAATTTTATTGACTGCTTTTTTTAGCATCAGTTTAAATGATCTTATGGTTTTTGCCCTTCATTCTGTTGATGTTATGTTTTATGTATCACATTTGCTGATCTGCATGTGTTGAGCCATGTTTGCATTCCTGGCATGAATCCGACTTGTTCATGATGAATTATTGTTTTAATGTTTGTTGAATTCAGTTTTCTAGTATTTTGATGGAGAGTTTTTGTCCATGTGGACTCAGTTTCCATTAATAAAAGCATAGGTTAGATGTCTCACATTTAAGCCCAATTTTTTAAAAAAGAGGGAGGGTGGAATTTGTCATAATAATATTTGAATGTCTCATGTAATCAAGTAATAATATCTGGTCTTCAGGACCTCTATACCTTTCTGCATGTCTTCTTCATCGCTCTCTCTAATCACGGCTACCAGTGGCTTCAAACTTGGGTTTGAACATGGTGCTGCCATTTATCAGCTTTTTCCCCTTGAAAAAGTTACTTAATTTCTCAGTACTTAATTTTGTTAATGTATAAAATGGGTTTGAAAATAGTAGCATCTACTTGACTGGGTTATTACAAAGACTGAATCAGTTGCTGTATATAAAACACATAGAAAAGTTGCCTGGCATAGCAAGCATTCTAGAAGTGTTAGTAATTGTTACTTGTATTCCAAGATTGCCACCAAAGTTTTACCCATAGCCATTAACTTTTAAAATAAGAAAAAATAGATTTTTCTGAAGTAGTTCACTAAAGGATGACGATTACCACAATAATTTTTACCATCTAATTTAATTAGCAAAATTAAAGCACCATTTTATTTTTTAAAAATTGACGAAGGCTCTAGAATGTGGACAGAGTCATTCTACATGGTTAGGTCAATGTTTTGCAATACAAAACATCTTCATACAGCTGTCTGGATCACAGTAACCTTGGGACAACCTTGAGTGGCTATGAAAAATCAGTGCTACAGCATACACTAGAAGTTAACTAAATGAATGAGAACAAATGGAAGCCAAGAACAGGAATGTAAACTAGATGCCTCACCTGCCACCTATGTGCAACCTATGGCCACAAAT
This sequence comes from Pan paniscus, assembly GCF_029289425.2. Classification (NCBI taxonomy): domain Eukaryota; kingdom Metazoa; phylum Chordata; class Mammalia; order Primates; family Hominidae; genus Pan; species Pan paniscus. The sequence continues at coordinate 101,489,162 of NC_073254.2, forward strand.
TCTAAAATGGGGCATCAGGAAATAATGGAAAAACAAAAACTGATATTTTGTTTTGCTTTGTTTTTGTCCTTGTATTCTTCCCAGGGTTCTGTCTTACTGAATTTGGTCCTTTACTTAGCCCATTAAATAATTCTGAAGGAGAGGCAATAGCGCCTCTTAGATTATCTTATGACCAATCTTATGTACATTGTCAAGCCTTGTATTTTACCATATTTCTTGATCATCAATTTAAATATGAATATTTCAAGTATAGCAAAAATAATGAACAAGTAAAATAAAGAGGCTGAATGAACAAGTCAAAAAAGGGATTTCAATAGTGGGTACTCTTAAGGAATGACAGAGTTAAGAGAAAAATTCAGGTTGAGAAAAGGAGACGAAAAGAGAACATTATAGTTGTTGAAGGATGCTTACTACTTAATTCAAATGTTTTATAGGGTTTGACACACCTAGGATTTGAAGGGAAAGTTATAAAGCTAGCCACATGTATTGGCACTTACAATGTCAAAGTACTCTTCTACCAGCTTCATATGTACTAATTTATTTTATTCTCATAACTTTATGCATAATACCTCATTCCCACTACAATTGAGGAAGCTAAGCCCAGAATAGCTAAGTAAGGTTATGTAAAGTCACACAACTAGTAAGAAACAGAGCCAGGACTTGAAAATTTGATAATATATAGGAAGCCCAAGACCTTCAAATCTATCTTTTATTATTCTACTTTGAAAAATAACTAGATTGTAAGCTGAATACTATCAAGCAAAACTCAAGAGCTAAACTAAAAACATGAGAATAAAGGGAGCCAAAAATTGCTTGTACTTACAGCCAAGCATTATGAAACGGAGTGTGAGGAGATATTAATAAACAAAAACTTATATTTTGTTCTATTTTGTTTTTGTCCTTATATTCTTCCCAGGACACATTAAAATGAATGCTATTGAGGTTTTTTAAGAAAGTCTTATGTGAGAATGAGAGTATGACCTCTATGATTACATTTGCCAACATAAGAAAAGACAGAAGTAGGTATGATTATTATACTTTTTTACAAGGTCTTGGATTTAAAAATAGAATTCTCTTAAAAAGAAGAGAATTTTTTCTTATTTAGAAAAACACTATGGAATATTTTTAGCTTTTGAGAATCATGGATTCAACTAAACAGAAAACTCAGAGACAATTTAATAAATGAAAACAAGGTATTTGCATGATTCATTTCAAGTTTCAATTTTAAATAAAAACAGCAAAGACTTAAGGAGAAAAATAGCATTATATTACCAATAGGCAGAATTTACCCCCCGGTATAGAAATACGGGTTAAAAATCAGAAATCGTTTACATTGGTACAGAATATCAATATGTGAAAGTATTTTTTAAAATCATATGATAGTCATAATATATGCCACAAGTTATTTGCTAAGATCCAATATTCATGACTAAAAACAACTGTTAAACATTATAAATGAAAACATATTTTAGCATGTTAAGAATTCATGTTTAAAACCAATAATCAGCATTCTTCCTAATAATAAAAATACTAAGAATGTGATGAAGCACTTAATATTGTTTTAAAATCAGGAAGAACAAAAAAATGCCCATGGTGTTGTGAAATAGAAACTAGTCATATGATTATTGATAACTGATATGGTTTGGATTTGTGTTCCCACCCAAATCTCATGTTGAATTGTAGGAGTGGCCCTGATTAGATCATAGGTATGAAATTCCCCCTTGCTCTTCTCATTATAATGAGTGAGTTCTCATGAAATCTGATGGTTTAAAAGTGTGCGGCATTTCCCTCTTAGCATTCTCATTATCCTGCTGCCATGTGAACAAAGTGCTAGCTTACCCTTCACCTTCCAACATGATTGTAAGTTTCCTGAGGACTCCCAGTCATGCTTCCTGTTAAGTCTGTGGAACTGTGAGTCAATTAAACCTCTTTTCTTCCTAAATTATCCAGTTTCAGGTAACTCTTTATAGTAGTGTGACAATGGACTAATACAGAAAATTGGCATTAGAAGAATGGGGCACTGCTATAAAGATACCTGAAGATGTGGAAGGGACTTTGGAACTGAGTATTGGGCAGAGCTTGGAAGAGTTTGGAGGTCTCAGAAGAAGACAGGAAGATATGGGAGAGTTTGGAACTTCCTAGAGACTTGTTGAATGGTTTTGACCAAAATGCTGATAGTGATATGGACAACGAAGTCTAGGGTGAGGTGATCTCAGATAGAGATGAGGAACTTATTGGGAAATGGTGTAACGGTCACTCTTCCTATGCTTTAGCAAAGAGATGGGTGGCATTTTGTCCCTGCCCTAGAGATCTGTGGAACCTTGAACTTAAGAAATATGATTTAGAGTACCTGGTGGAAGAAATTTCTAAGCAGCAAAGCCCTCAAGATGTGACCTGGCTGTTTCTAAAAGTGTTTACTTACATGTGTGGACAAAGAGAGGATCTAAAACTGAAACCTACATTTAAAAGGGAAGCAGAGCATAGAAGTTTAGAAAATTTGCAGCCTTGTCATGTTGCGGAAAATTTGTTTTCTGGAAAGAAATTCAAGCCTGCTGCAGAAATTTGCATAAGTAAGGAGGAGATGAATATTAATAGCCATGACAATAAGGAAAATGTCTCCAGGCCATTTGAGAGACCAGCAGCCCCTACCGTCACAGAACTAGAGGCCTAGGAGAAAAAAATAGTTTTATGGGCCAGGCCCAGGACCCAGCAGCTCTGTGCAGCCTCAGGACATGGCACCATGCATCCCAGCCATTCCAGGTCTAGCCTTGGCTAAAAGGGGCCAAGGTACACCTTGGCCCCAAGCCTTGGCAGTGTTGGGTATTGGGTGTTGGTGCTGGGCCTGCACATGTGCAAAAGGCAAGAATTAAGGTTTGGGAGCCTCCTCTTAAATTTCAGAGGATGTATGGAAATGCCTGGATGTCCAGGCAGAAGTTTTCTGCAGGGGCGGAGCCCTCATGGAGAACCTCAACTAGGGCAGTGTGGAGGAGAAATGTGGGGTTGGAGGTACCACACAGAGCCTCCACTGGGACACTGCCTAATGGAGCTGTCAGAAGAGGGCCACCATTCTCCAGACCCCAGAATGGTAGAGTCACTGAGAGCTTGCACTGTACCCCTGGAAATGACTCAGGCACTCAATGTCAGCCCATGAAAGCAGCCATGTAGGCTATATCCTGCAGAGTAAAAGGGACAGAGATGCCCAAGGCCTTGGGAGCCCATCTCTTGCATCAGTGTTCCCTGGATGTGACACCTGGAGTCCAAGTAGATTGTTTTGTAGTTTTAAGATTTAATTACTACCCTGAGAGGTTTCAGACTCGTACAGGATCTGTAGCCCCTTTTTTTAGTGAATTTCTCCTATTTGGAATAAGGGCATTTACCCAATTCCTGTACCTTGTATTTTGGAAGCTACTAAATTGTTTCCTATTTTGCAGGCTCATAGGTGGAAGGGATTTACTTTGTCTCAGATAAGACTTTGGACTATGGAGTTAATTTTTTGAGTTAATGCTGAAATGAGTCAAGACTGGGGGACTGTTGAGAAGAGATATTTGTATTTTGCAATATGATGACATGAGCTTTGAGAGAGGGTCCAGGGGCAGAGTGATATGGTTTGGATCTGTGTCCCTGCCCAATTCTCATGTCGAATTTGAGGAGGGGCCTGGTGGAGGGTGATTGGATCATGCGGGTAATTTCCCCCTTTCTGTTCTCATGATGGTGACTGAGTTCTCATGAGATCTGATGGCTTAAGAGTGTGTAGCACTTCCCACTTCGTGATCTCTCTCTCTCTCTATCTCTCTCTCTCTTGCCACCACATGAAGAAGGTGTTAGCTTCTCCTTCACCTTCCACCATGAAGTTCTTTATAGCAGTGTGGGAACAAACTAATACAATAACTATAGACATAAATACACTAGAACTTCACCATTGTCCACTAAACTTCATTAAAATGTTTAGAGCTAATAAAATAATTTGGTAAATTATCTGGTTATAATATACAAATATCAATAGCTATCATCTGTATCAACAACAATTGATATGACCTATTTCGCATTGGCAACCATAATCCTAAAACATCTAAAAATTAGCTTTCCTTAGAGGCTGGTAGGAAGAAAACTATAAAAGTCTACTGCAAAAGATAGAGCACTTTAATAATTGGAGGCATATGCCAAGATCCCAGAGAGTAAGTCTGAATATTTTGAAGATATTATTTTATCAAATTAATTTTATGTTTAATATGAGTCTAATAAAAATTCCAATGGGATTGTTTTTGGTCTTGATGAAATGCTTCAAAAGTTCCTATGCCACAATAATGGAGAAGATTTTCTAAAATATTTTTAAAAGATGAGTAACTAGGGGGAACTAGCTTATAGCTATTAAAAGATACTGGAAATCTATATGGTCTTTTATGGCTGCTCTGTTTTTGATATTTAGTGATAATTCACATATTTTATAGTTAAATTTTGTTCCCAAAAATAATATTGTGTATACAGTTTTGTCTAAATTACTTACATATGTTCAAATAAAGTGACCAAAGAGTTAACACACAGAAAATTAGTATTTCAGGCATTAGAGACTCACATTGATTTGAAATATATGCCACTTACGGATAGTATATAGAAATGCGTCATAGCTGTTTTTGTTGCTGCTCAAATTCAGACACCTTTCATCTCTCCCCTGACTATTGAAATAATTTTTTACCTGGTCTACTCAGTTTCTGCAATACATCATTCAGAGAGCTGAGAACGTTACCTGTACAAAAATAAATAACACACTTCTTCCAACCATTGGTGTTTCCCTGTTAGCTACTCAGCTTACATGTCAGTATGGCTCACTGCACAGCTCTAACCTCATTCCCTCCACCCTTCTGCTATGAACTTATGTCCCAGCTGCCCAGAACATCTTATCCACAATCTCTTATTTATATCATGGTCACTGTTCTTTGCACATAATTTTCCTTCTGACTAGAATGCTATTGCAATATTCTATTCAAACACATCCCAATACTGTGAGTCTTAATTTAGATATCAAATTTTTCATTATTTTTATTTTTATTTTTGCTATTTCATGAAAGGTCTATGATGGCAGTGCCTAGGTGGCCTCCCTCTCCATCTGCAATAGCTAGACCAGGGCCTGCCACATAGTGGAAGCTCAATAAATATCTGTGACATGAATGAACAACTACTACAACTGTATCACATTTTTTTATAATTATTTGCTTAATTTTTTTACACTATTTGAGAATAAGAATGTGTTTGGAGGGTTTTTTGTTTTAAGTTTGTTCTCAATGCCTGAGCACATGGTCCACTATTGCTGAAATGGAGCAGATGGTTTTAAAAAAAGGTTAAATGACTAAATAAGTAAATTTAAAAATATAATAGTACAATGAGATCACATGGACACAGGAAGGGGAACATCACACTCTGGGGACTGTGGTGGGGTGGGGGGAGGAGGGAGGGATAGCATTGGGAGATATACCTAATGCTAGATGACGAGTTAGTGGGTGCAGCGCACCAGCATGGCACATGTATACATATGTAACTAACCTGCACAATGTGCACATGTACCCTAAAACTTAAAGTATAATAAAAAAAAAAAGAAAAAAAAATATATAATAGTACAACAAAGAATACAGGCATTACAACTAGCAAGAACTATAATGGTAACTATTTTTTAGAAGAGCCAGTGAATATGAATATATATGTATATATACACATATATATCAGTTATATATAGTGATATATATAGTTACATATATACTATTTTATAATTTTTTAATATTTGTTGCTACTGCAGGCAAATATGCTTAGATATTTTCACAGTCAGCATTCTTTTTATATATTACATTATAACAAAATGACAATTATGACTCTTCAGCAGTCATTTTCTACTGTACTGCAAGTGTTAAGCACTGATGCTGTTTCATCACTTGCATTACCCATTTTAACCTAATAGGGACTTTCTGGAGAGCAGCCTTTCTTAAGGGTCCCTTTATTGTACAGAATCTTGAGCTTCAGTGCTAATTTTGTAATTTCTTTTTGTCAAACACTTAGCATTACTTGTGTATCACTCCCCAGGGAATTGTTTTCTGAGTAAACAAAAGTGCAAATTAAAACTTGAGAAAAATGCTAAAAATAACATTTTTGAGCACTCTCAATAATATCACATATATGTGTGTGTGTATATATATATACATATATATATAGCAGACAGTCTAATTACAAATCCCACATATATCTTTTATAAAAATTTTATTAAGATATCTCTGTACAGAAAAATGAATATATTCACTTTCTATCTGTATAGTTATTTGAGGGCAATAAGTCTGACAGTTTTTTAAAGAATTCTGTCATTAAAATTTGTCTTTAATTCAGATTATTCAAATCAGCCTAAATTACCAATATTTATTTTATAGACATACCTTGTTTTATTGTGCTTTGCTTTATTGTACTTTGCAGATATTGTGTTTTTTACAAATTGAAGGTTTGTCATAATCCTGTGTCAGCAAGACTTTCCTGTAAGTGCTATTCTTCCAACAGCATATGCTCATTTCATGTCTCTTTGTCATATTTTGGAAATTCTTGTAATAGTCTAAGTTTTTTCATTATTATTGTATCTGTTATAATGATATGTGATCAGTGATCTTTGAAGTTACTACTGTAATTGTAATCTTGGTGCACCACAAACTGTGCCCATATAATCAATAAATGTATGTGTTCTGAGTACTCCATTGACCAGCCTTTCCTTTATCTCTTTCCCACTACTCATGCCTCCTTATTCCCTCCAAAACAACAGTATTGAACTTAGCCCAATAAATAATTCTACCATGGCCTCTAAGTGTTCAAGTGAAACGAAGAGTTGCATATCATTTACTTAAAATAAAAAGCTAGAAATAATTAAGCTTAGTGAGGAGCACATGTTGAAAACCAAGATAGCCAAGAGGCTCTTGAAGGAAATTAAAAGTGCTACTCCAGTGAAGCCATGAATGATTTAAAAAAAATTGAAATAGCCTATTACCTATATGGAGAAAGTTTTAGCAGTCTTGGTAGAAGATCAAACCAGCTGCAACATGTCCTTAAGCCATAGCTTAATCACTGCAAGACTCTAACTCTCTTCAATGCTATGAAGGCAAAAAGAGGTGAGGAAACTGAAGAAAAGTTTCAAGCTAGCAGAGGTTAGTTTATGAGGTTGAAGAAAAGAAGCCATCTCCATAACATAAAAATGCAAGGTGAAGCAGCAAAGTTGCAGCAAGTTATGAAGAAGATCTAGTTAAGATAATTGATCATTGATGAAGATGGGTACACTAAACAACAAATTTCCCATTGCAGATGAAACAGTGTTATATTAGAGAAAGGTGTTATCTAGGATTTTCATGGCTCAAGAGGAGAAGTCAATGCCTGGCTTCACAGCTTCAAAGGACAGGCTGACTTTCTTGTTACAGGTTAATGTATCTAATGACTTGAAGTTGAAGCCAATGCTCATTTATCATTCTGAAAATTCTAAGAGCCTTAAGAATTATGCTAAAACTACTCTTCCTATGCCCTAGAAATGAAACAACAATGCTTAGATAACAGAGCATCTGTTTACAGCATGGTTTACTGAATATTTACAGCTCATTGTTGAAACCTAATGCTAAAAAACAAAGATTCCTTTCAAAATACTACTGTTCATTGACAATGTACTAGGTCACCCAAGAGCTCTGATGAAGATGTACACAGAGATTAATGTTGTTTCCAAGCCTGCTAACACAAGGTCCATTCTGAAGCCCATGGATCAAGAAATAATGTTAACTTTCAAATCCTATTATTTAAGAATTACATTTTGCCAGGCTAGAGCTGCCATAGACAATGATTCCTCTGATGTGGCTGGACAAAGGAAACTGGAAATCTTCCGGAAAAGATTCGCTATTCTAGATGCCATTAAGAACATGTGTGATTCATAGGAGGAGATCAAAATATCATTACAGGAGTCTGGAAGAACTGGATTCCAACCTTCATGAATGACTTTGAGGGGTCCAAGACTTCAGTGGAGGAAAATAATTGCAGATGTGATAGGAACAGTAAGACAAGTAGAATTAGAAGCGGAGCTTTGAAGATGTGACTGAATTGATGCAATCTCATGATAAAACTTGAATGATGAAGTGTTGCCTCATATAGATGAGCAAAGAACGTGGTTTATTGACATAGAATCTATTCCTGGTAAAGATGCTATGAATGTTGTTGAAATGACAAAAAAAAGATTTAGAATATCACATAAAGTTAGTTTACAAAGCAATGGCAGTGTTTGAGAGGACTGACTCCAACTTTGAAAAAAGTTTTACTGTGGATAAAATGCTGCCAAACATCCTTACATGCTACAGAGAAATCTTTTGAGAAAGAGTCAATCAATGCAGAAAAGTTCATTGTTATCTTATTTTAAGAAATCGTCATTACCACCTCAATCTTCAGCAACCACCATTCTGATCAGTCGGCAGCCATCAACATCAAAGCAAGACCCTCCATAAGCAATAAGATTATGACTCTCTGAAGTGTCAGACATTCGTTAGCATATTTAGCAATAAATAATTTTAACTCAAGGTATGCACACAGTTTTTTAAGATGTAATACTATTTCACCCTGAATAAACTATGAACATAACTTATGTATGTACCAAGAAACCAAACAATTTGTGTGATTTGCTTTATAGTGATACTTACTTTATTGCAGTTGTCTGGAACCAAACCCACGATGTCTCCAAGATTTGCCTGTATTTACAGGATTCAGGTAGCTTATTACTCTTTGTTACAAATTGTTTTCTCATGTGGCAAACTGTTCTGTTAATGAGCAGATTTATACATTTAGATTTTTTTTTTTCTTTGAGACGGAGTCTTGCTCGGTCGCCCAGGCTGGAGTGCAGTGGCGCGATCTCAGCTCACTGCAAGCTCCTCCTCCCGGGCTCATGCCATTCTTGTGCCTCAGCCTCCTGAGTAAATTGGGACTACAGGAACCCGCCACGACGCCCGTTTAATTTTTTGTATTTTTAGTAGAGACAGGGTTTCACCGTGTTAGCCAGGATGGTGTCGATCTTCTGAACTCGTGATTCACCTGCCTTCGCCTCCCAAAGTGCCGGGATTACAGGCGTGAGGCACCGCACCCGGCCTAGATTTTTTTCTACTGAAAAAACTGTTTAAAAGAGAGACACGACTATACACGAGTTTGAATTTGGGATTAAGTTTGCTCATAATGAAGTAAATAGAAAACAAATAAACCGAAAACGTCACATAACATTCAAATAAAAATAGAATGAGAGTATGCATTTGGGTATTACCTTCCTTTATCTCAGATTAATATGGAATCTCATTTGACAGTTCTTTGATTATAATCAGTAAAACGTCCCCAAATCATTACCATCAATTTCTACCACTTTCTCACGTAAAGCCTAAGAAGGTGGTACTTAGTAAAAAGAACAGAGAGAGAGAGGAAAAAAAAGACTTTCTAAAAGTAGCTGATATATAAGAAAATCTATAAGGGAATGTAGCATGGTATCCAGCAAACACTTTGAGAACACAAATACTTTATTTATTTATATATCCTTATTTTTATTTAGTTTTATTAATTTAAAAAATATTTACTTGGTTTAAAATGTGACTTAAACAATTAGAGGATTGAACTTATCTATATTCATTATAGTAACACAAACCCATTTTGGCCATTTTTTCTAGTCATATAATTAGATTTAGCATGAACACACACATTTAGACAGAAACCAGTAGCTACAGAAAATGCTTATACTGAGAAGAATTTCACTCAAGACTCCTGTTTTCTTTTTAAAAATACAAAATGTCACAGAAATTATTGAGTGTTTCAAATGTCGTTACTGACACACAGCGGTTCAATTATTAATCTCTTGAAGAAAATACAAAGGACTAGGCCTTTTATCTTCTGAAATTATGAAATGCCATCTCCACCTTTCCCTGGTGTTCTATGCCCTGGCCTTTAGTCTTATTGCCTGAAGAGATTGGTATACCTCAAGTAATGGATCACTTCAGCATAGAGGAAAAACAAAAGCTACCAGTAGCTATCCAAACCAGAAGCCCTGGAGACAAATTATAAAAGTGCAATTGTTAATTATCAAAGAACAACTTCTACCATTATGCAAAAATATGGTAAATGTTTCCTTTGCTTTATGTCTCTTTTTTAATTTATTATTTATTTATTTATTTATTTATTTATTTATTTATTTATTTGTCCATGGTAGCCAAATTCCCTAATTGGGTTGTCTGATTGGAAAGAGTTAAAGTCTGATGTGTTTGTATCTGCCTTAATTCTGCTTCCATGCTCATGGATAGGAAGAATCAATATCATGAAAATGGCCATACTGCCCAAGGTAATTTATAGATTCAATCTCATCCCCATCAAGCTACCAATGATTTTCTTCACAGAATTGGGAAAAACTACTTTAAAGTTCATATGGAACAAAAAAGAGCCCACATTGCCAAGACAATCCTAAGCCAAAAGAACAAAACTGGAGGAATCACGCTACCTGACTTCAAACTATACTACAAGGCTACAGTAACCAAAACAGCATGGTACTGGTACCAAAACAGAGATATAGACCGATAGAATAGAACAGAGCCCTCAGAAATAATATCTCACATCTACAACTATCTGATCTTTGACAAACCTGACAAAAACAAGATATGGGAAATGATTCCCTATTTAGTAAATGGTGCTGGGAAAACTGGCTAGTCATATGCAGAAAGCTGAAACTGGATCCCTTCCTTACACCTTATATAAAAATTAATTCAAGATGCCTTAAAGACTTATATGCTAGACCTAAAACCATAAAAACCCTAGAAGAAAACCTAGGCAGTACCATTCAGGACATAGGCACGGGCAAGGACTTCATGACTAAAACACCAAAAGCAATGGTGACAAAAACCAAAATTGACAAATGGGATCTAATTAAACTAAAGAGCTTCTGCACAGTCAAAGAAACTACCATCAGAGTGAACTGGCAACCTACAGAATGGGAGAAAATTTTTACAATCTACCCATCTGACAAAGGGCTAATATCCAGAATCTACAAAGAACTTAAACAAATTTACAAGAAAAAATCAAACAACCACATCAAAAAGTTGGTGAAGTATATGAACATACACTTCTCAAAAGAAGACATTTATGCAGCCAAAAGACACATGAAAAAATTCTCATCATCACTGGCCATCAGAGAAATGCAAATCAAAACCACAATGAGATACCATCTCACACCAGTTAGAATGGCAATCATTAAAAAGTCAGGAAACAACAGGTGCTGGAGAAGATGTGGAGAAATAGGAGCACTTTTACACCAACCATTGTGGAAGACAGTGTGGCGATTCCTCAAGGATCTAGAACTAGAAATACCATTTGACCCAGCCATCCCATTACTGGGTATATACCCAAAGGATTATAAATCATGCTGCTGTAAAGACACATGCACACGTATGTTTATTGTGGTACTATTCACAATAGCAAAGACTTGGAACCAACCCAAATGTCCACCAATGATAGACTGGATTAAGAAAATGTGGCACATACACACCATGTAATACTATGTAGCCATAAAAAAGGACGAGTTCATGTCCTTTTTAGGGACATGGATGAAGCTGGAAACCATCATTCTCAGCAAACTATCACAAGGACAGAAAACCAAACACCGCATGTTCTCACTCGTAGGTGGGAATTGAACAATAAGAACACTTGGACACAGGATGGGGAACATTACACACCCGGGCCTGTTGCGGGGTGGGGGGAGTGGGGAGGGATAGCATTAGGAGATATACCTAATGTAAATTATGAGTTAATGGGTGCAGCACACCACAAACCTGCATGTTGTGCACTTGTACCCTAGAACTTAAAGTATAAAAAGAAAAACTTGCTTAGCTTCACAATTAAAAGTAAAACTGGTAAACACAAAGATAATGAAATACTTGTTACATTGATGAATTGCATTGATTTCAAATGTTGCCAAAGGGGCCAGAAACAGGAGAGCAAGTGAAAGCATCCAGATCAAGCTGATAGGATAGATGAACCTGCTTCTGGGACTGGGTTGCATACTCAGGACTTATTTGTGCTGAGACCAGGTGTTTTGCCTCAGTTCTGTTATGGAAGAGCTAAGACAGCTAGGATTGCTTCAGCTGGAGCCTACACACTCCAATGCTGTGACCACAAACCCCTATACCAGTTTTGAACAGTGGCAAATTAGCAGGTTTCAGACTAGGCTAAGGACTAAGTTATCACACCAGCTCATTCAAGACTTACATCGGAACTCAAACTTTGTAAAAATCAGATTTAACCTCTTCCAAAAGAACCTTTAGTATGTAATAATAGCTGCCTCTAAAGACTGAAAAATAAAGTGTCTGGACACAGCTTCTGAAGTAGCTGATGAGCATCACTGTTGCTATGCGTGAAAGCCCAGCAACTTGAATTTGGCAAATAATTTTGTTGAGAAAATAAGCATTGCCAAAAAGGGATTTTGGCTGCTGATTGAATTTTTTCCCTTTGCACTTGATACACTTTGAAAATAGACATAGAAAGCCCTTGGTTGAACCCAATAAAATCTGTATATATCAGATTATTGGTCTGATGTGTGACTTCTGGGTATATTTTTGAGGATAGCATCCACCTTAAGGCATTTTTAAATTAGGGCTTTTTCATGAATGTGGTAAAAATGGAATTTATAACAAGGTCACTAATAGATTGTACTTGCATGACTCACTTATCCTTTTATAGGACATGCATGGCCAGACACAAGGGTGTTATCTACAGTGTTTCTAAAATTACCTCTCTGGAACTTTCTTCCAGCCCTAAGAAACTTCAAAGTAAGAGTAAAAGAGACATATTTCTCTTGGGTAAATTTAAAAACAAGTAAATGATTTTTAAATGAAAGAAAGAGAATCTCTTGGGTGCCGTGTGCATGAATCCTCACTTTAACAAGCACTTGAAGTGGCAATAACAGAAAAATTGTGGAAAAATCAAATTCAAATGGAAACGTTAAAATTTTAAGGATACAAACAGTTTTTATGTATTAAAGAATATAAGACAATGTTCCTTAAATATTGTATGTTTTTATGATAACTATAAACTGAAAACAAGACAAAAATAAAATAAAAACTTTGCTTTGATTTTAAGGAAGAAGCAATTTGAGTTAGCAATGGCTCTATAATGGAGCAATTTCTCCCCCTCCCAGATACTGAGTGATAAGAAAAACCTTGGGCCAAACAGGTAAACTTTCTGCAGGCTACTTGAACATTTTTAAATGTCTTATTTATTTATTTATTTATTTATTTATTTATTTATTTATTTAAAGACTGAGTCTCACTCTGTCACCCATGCTAGAGTGCAGTGGCACGACCTCAGCTCACTGCAACCTCCGCCTCCCAGGTTCAAGTGATTCTCCTGCCTCAGCCTCCCAAGTAGCTGGAACTACAGGCACCCGCCACCATGCCTGGCTAATTTTTTGTATTTTTAGTAGACACAGGGTTTCACCACGTTAGCCAGGATGGTCTCAATCTCCTGACCTCGTGATCTGCCCTCCTCGGCCTCCCAAAGTGCTGGGATTATAGGCGTAAGCCACCATAATTTTACAACTATATATATAAAAAAATAAGATAGCCAGCCTATGGCATTGGTGCATTAACACTTCAGGTGTAATACTATTCTTTCTCTGCTTGTCTTTATAAGTTTTAATTATTATGGTATCAGAGCTAAAAAACAAGGAATAAATAACTCATGGAGGTAGAGATTAGAATAATGGTTACTAGAGGCTAGAAAGGGTAGTTGGAATGGGGAATAAAAAGGGAATGGTTACTGGGTAAAAGTATACAGTCAGAGAGAAGGAATAAGATCTAGAGTTTCATACTACAATAGGGTGACTATAGTTAGGAATAATTTATTGCATATTTAAAAATAACTAAAAAGTGGAATTAGAATGTTCCATTTGCATTTTGAAATTTCATTTGTAGTTGGGCATTCAGTCATCACCAACACTGGTACTACCTATTATCAATCAAATGGAGAGAATTAATTCATTGAACAAATTATGGAAGAGCCCATGCAAGCTGCTTATTTTCTTCATCAAATTAGGAATTATATTTTATTTCCTTCCAAGTATGAAATTTCTGCTGGTTTCTGGTTATTTGAAGCTTGAAGCAGGAAGCCACACAGAAAATTTTTTAAAGTGAAGTTGACTGTCAAGCTCAAGGGCAGCTTTACTTCAAAATGAGTTGGGCATGAGCCTCGGGCTCTGAGATATCTGAGAAGCCTCTGATACGGAACACCGGTCATCCCAGTTCCTCAGACTCCTTGAGCACTTCCCATAGTTCTGAGCAACCTTGACAGGCTGAGGTCACAGGGAAAGAAGGAGCTGTATTTAGCCTCACCTCCACAGCCTGGAAGAAAAACCAAGACCCTGGAGAATGTTTCCAAAAATAAATGAACATAGAAAAATTAGAATGATAGTAGATAATCCTACAAAATGCAGGTGGCAAAAGGCAGGGCTGTGCACCATCTGAAGTTCCTCCTTCCTCCTTCTGTGTAGGCCCAAAGTCAATCTCCAAATCTTTATAATATCAAATTCGCCATCTGTGGTTCTAGGATCTAAGGCCTATAGCACATCCGTTTATCCATAACAGAGAATTTTGGTAGACCTGTCCCAGGAAGTCAGTTCAGACATAGTCTGCTATTCAGTCTTTGCCTGAAACTTGGTTGAAATATTTGATATTTGAAAGAGTTGGTATAAAGGATAGGTTAAATATCCATTTCTCCAGCTTTATCTCTGTTTTAAGTTATATCATAAGAAAGTCATGTTGCTACATTATATTATCTTAGCTCCTTGAGGAAATGCCTTCTAACGGTTAAGATTTAATGTTATGCCCTCAGCTTTTATAAAGGTGCAATCAAAACCTTGGACGTTTAACTGGCTACTCATTGTCCTATTTGTAAGAATCCCCATAATAAATTCCTTCTAAAATTCATCAGGGAAAGTTTTTTCTTCAGATGGATTTTAATGCTACTTTTTATTGGTCAGAGAGAAACTGAATATATCATTTTGTTTTTCTTTTTAAATTGCCTGCCAAATCCACGGTGAAGCGACAATAACTAAGCCATCTTAATTTCCCATTGTAATGAGCCAGCTCACTCTCCCTCTCCATATCCAATCAGTGTTACTTATACTTGAGATCTGTAAATTACTTATTTCAAAATCACCTAGAAGGTCTTTGAAAAATACAGATCCCTGAGCCACAACCCAGAGATTCTGATACAGTCCCTTGAAAGGGGCGGAGGAACATACACTTTATTCAAGCAAGCTTCATACTTAATAGGCACCCTTGAATTTGAAACTAGTCTAAGTGGTTCCAAATGGTCTTTTAGTGGTGTTAAGGGATTCATATTTTATTTGCTTTAATTCAATACTATGGCTGATATAAAATATTCACACACATACGCATGCTCTCTTTTGGTCAAAGAAGTAAGACGATAAAGTAACACATGACCAGAGAGAAAGAATAAACAAGAAGACCTTATACTGTTGACATGGTTAAAACTCACACATAGGTGTGTTGCTCACCATTAAGATCATATTAAGGAAAAAAAAGTGCAGGAAGAAACCAAGAAATTCTGCAAGGAAACCTAGAAAGTATTTTTGCAGAAAGGGATAAAACTTCAGAGTTCTAGTTTCCAGGTACTTAAGCACAGGATCTCACATTATTTGTAGGGTTTTTTTCTTTCAAGCCTTTTAATGCAAAAGGTTTTGTTTGGGTTGTAAACTAATTGCAGGAGTTTGATTACTAGATATTTTTTTTTAAATCACCTCTGCAAATGGGTTTTACAAACATTAAAACCGGGGTATAGCCACTTTACAATGAATGTAATTGGTAGAAATCTTAGACGTTTATAAAACAGCATTTTTTTCTAGCACAATTGTTGATTCTGTCCAGTGTAGACACAAGCTAAAGGTATAGAAAGTTAGCATGTAATTCAGTTTACCCAAGCAAAATAAAAAAAGTTATACAAAGCATTGTTTTCAATAAATCATGGGTACTTTATAGCATACTCAAAATTACACAATAGGTAATATAGACTAAATTTATTTTTTAAACTGTGTGAATGCAATCTGATATATTCTTTATCAAATGAATCTTTCCTTTTTGTAGAGTTCACATAGTGAAGTATCTTACTCATTTCCACGAAGAATTATATAAAAACAAATGTCACTCACTGGTGGTCACAACATGTCAAGTTAGTTTGAAAATTCATACAAAATAAAAAGGTGGTAGTTAATGGTTTTAACATCTCTATTTAGTCTTTTGAAAAATATGGCAGGATGAGCACAAATATCTGACCTCCTTTGGTTATAACTAACAGAAATAACCAAAATAGTACAAACATAGTAATAACTATTTTTTTAAAAAAATTCCAGTGGCACTGAAAACTAGGTAAGCTGACACCCATAGGGCATAAAGCTCAAGCAATGTCTGCTTTGTATAGTACAAGTGGAATCAGGAAGAAAGGAGATATTTGGAGGCAACTCAAAACTTCTTTTCCTAAGAAAGCCATACAGCTTCACAGAAAAACAGTAGACATATTAGGAGAAGCTCATTTATATTTCCTATTTTTAAGAAGCAAAGGTTAGAGAGCCCTGAAATAGGGAAGAATTCCTAGCACTGCTGTAAAACAGAATCAGCTGAGGAAGAAACAGCTCAACCATGTACAGCTATGCCTAAAGGAAAGCCAGCTACTTGCTGGTGTGGTCAATGAATTTTATAGTTGGATGAGGCCATTATCTAAAACAGAAAGAGCTAAAACCTATAATCAGAGAATATTTAGAAAATAACAATAATAAAAAATACTTTACATACAAATGTTGAGATGCAGCCAAAACTACTCTCCAAAAAGACATATTAACTTAACTATTTTAGTGTTTGAACAGGAAGAAATAAAAATAAATTAACTAAATATTCAACTCAATAAATTACAACTAGAACAAGAAAATAAACCAGGATCGGCAGGAGAAATAAATAAAGGCTAATATTTGAGTTTTTACTTTTCTACTTTTTTGCATGAAGAATTTCACTTAATCCTCCTTACTACTCAACAAAACAGATACGATTGATAATACTATTTTATAGATGAGGAAACTGAGATGCACAGAGTTCAGTTTGAAAATGCAAAAGTGGAACAATTGATAATACTTAGCAAAAATTAAAAACAGAAGAAGATTTTAAACATGTTATTAGGAATGCAAAAGATGATATGACTACAGATATAAAGATATTCACAAAGTTAAAAAGTATATTATATTTGGTTCTCTTATGGAACATTGGAAATATCAAAAGAATTGATGAACTCTCCTGCAGCCATAAAAAATGATGAGTTCATGTCCTTTGTAGGGACATGGATGAAGCTGGAAACCATCATTCTCAGCAAACTATCGCAAGGACAAAAAACCAAACACCGCATGTTCTCACTCATAGGTGGGAATTGAACAATGAGAACACTTGGACACAGGAAGGGAAACATCACACACCGGGGCCTGTTGTGGGGTGGGGGGAGTGGGGAGGGATAGCATTAGGAGATACACCTAATGTTAAATGACGAGTTAATGGGTGTAGCACACCAACATGGCACATGTATATATATGTAACAAACCTGCACGTTGTGCACATGTACCCTAAAACTTAAAGTATAATAATAAAAAAAAGAATTGATGAACTCTCAAGTAAAATGTAAACTAACTTTGGCTCAAGAAAAGATAAAAACCTCTGCACATCAAAGAACTAAAAATATTGTCAATACTTTCCTCAAAATAATGGCAGAGCCCTGTATAGTTTTAAGAATGGGTGGGTAAAAAAATCAGTTCTTACATATTTAAAATTTCTTTTTTTCTTTTGTCTCCAGAAGTCTTTATTTTTTAAATTGGTAATAATTATATGTGTTTATTAATTTATTTAAATTTTATTTTTTTAAAACATTTAGGTTCGGAGGTACATGTGAAGGTTTGTTACATAGGTAGATTCATGATACGGGGATTTGATGTACAGATTATTTCATCACCCAGGCATTAAGCCCAGTGCCCAATAGTTATCTTCTCTGATCCTCTCCCTCTTCCCACCTTCCACCCTCAAGTAGATCCCAGTGTCTGTTTCTTCTTTCCAAATTTCACTTAGCCTCCCTATAAATCATCTCACTTCTCATTACTACCCTCTATTGCTTCCAAATGTCTTTCAAATTTTAGAGAACAAATTGTTCCTAGGCTATAATTGTTCCATTTCCAAGTCATGATATAAAACTGAGCATATATGTTAACTTAATCTTTATTCAGAGACTAAATTAAATGGTAATAAAGGAATGCAGAAAGTGTATACTTAAAACTACACATCAAATTAGAGGGAGACTAAAAGTAGACAGCTTTTAGTCTAGAACATTTCTAGAACCCATCTCTAAAAGGCAGAAGGTAAATTGTGTGTCGGCAGTGATACAATGTTGGTAAACTGGTAGCTGGTGCAAGAGATAAAGTCAGGCCACCTGGAAGAACTCAATGGGTACAACCTCATCTATGGCAAGGGCAGAGGGAGTGGGGCTATTTATAATATGACTAATTGAAATTCAAAATATGTACCGGTTGATTCCTCTACCCACCCATCCTTCTTCCATTTCCATCACCTGTATGAAATAGAAAAGCTGGGAGCCAGGAATTAAACTAAAAGGAAAGTTTTGTGAAGGAAAGAATGAGAATAGACAAAGGAAAAGAAGGAGGGAGGGAGGGTGAGAGAAAGGGAAGGAGGGTGGGAGAAAGGGAGGGAGAGAGAGACAGAGAGAAAGAACAGATAACTGTTTGGGGCGATATCAGGCAGGTAGGATAGATCTTCATGCTATAAAGCCTTCTTTGTTTTAGCACTTGGGAAACATCCAGTTTAATGAAGCAAGTGCTGCTGCCCACACTGAAGCAGTTGCTGTCAGCTGACAACCCACCCAGATACACTAGCCTCCCAGTCAGCCTCTCTGTTGTTTTATCCCTAAAATTTTAATGAGTAATCCACAATGACCAGATATTTGAAGAAAGCCAGCAACATGAAAAGGAAAGACTGATCCTAAGCCAAAAGAACAAAGCTGGAGGCATCACGCTACCTGACTTCAAACTATACTACAAGGCTACAGTAACCAAAAGAGCATGGTACTGATACCAAAACAGAGATATAGACCAATGGAACAGAACAGAGCCCTCAGAAATAATGCCGCATATCTACAACTATCTGATCTTTGACAAACCTGAGAAAAATAAGCAATGGGGAAAGGATTCCCTATTTAATAAATGGTGCTGGGAAAACTGGCTAGCCATATGTAGAAAGCTGAAACTGGATCCCTTCCTTACACCTTATACAAAATTTAATTCAAAATGGATTAAAGACTTACATGTTAGACCTAAAACCATAAAAACCCTAGAAGAAAACCTAGGCATTACCATTCAGGACATAGGCATGGGCAAGGACTTCATGTCTAAAACACCAAAAGCAATGGCAACAAAAGCCAAAATTGACAAATGGGATCTAATTAAACTAAAGAGCTTCTGCACAGCAAAAGAAACTACCATCAGAGTGAACAGGCAACCTACAGAATGGGAGAAAATTTTTGCAACCTACTCATCTGACAAAGGGCTAATATCCAGAATCTACAATGAACTCAAACAAATTCACAAGAAAAAAACAAACAACCCTATCAAAAAGTGGGTGAAGGATATGAACAGACACTTCTCAAAAGAAGACTTTTATGCAGCCAAAAAAGACATGAAAAAATGCTCATCGTCACTGGCCATCAGATAAATGCAAATCAAAACCACAATGAGATGCCATCTCACACCAGTTAGAATGGCGATCATTAAAAAGTCAGGAAACAACAGGTGCTGGAGAGGATGTGGAGAAATAGGAACACTTTGACACTGTTGGTGGGACTGTAAACTAGTTCAACCATTGTGGAAGTCAGTGTGGCGATTCCTCAGGGATCTAGAACTAGAAATACCATTTGACCCAGCCATCCCATTACTGGGTATATAGCCAAAGGTTTATAAATCATGCTGCTATAAAGACACATGCACACGTATGTTTATTGCAGCACTATTCACAATAGCAAAGACTTGGAACCAACCCAAATGTCCAACAATGATAGACTGGATTAAGAAAATGTGGCACATATACACCATGGAATACTATGCAGCCATAAAAAATGATGAGTTCATGTCCTTTATAGGACATGGATGAAGCTGGAAACCATCATTCTCAGCAAACCATCGCAAGGACAAAAAACCAAACACCGCATGTTCTCACTCATAGATGGGAATTGAACAATGAGAACACATGGACACAGGAAGGGGAACATCACACACCGGGGACTGTTGTGGGGTCGGGGGGAGGGGGGAGGGATAGCATTAGGAAATATACCTAATGCTAAATGACGAGTTAATGGGTGCAGCACACCAACATGGCACACGTATACATATGTAAGAAACCTGCCTGTTGTTCACATGTACCCTAAAACTTGAAGTATAATAATAATAATAATAATAAAGAAACTGCCAAAAAAAAAGTATAGAGGAGGAAAGGGCAGTAGTTTGGAGAAAAGTCAAAAAAAAAAAAAACTATTCTCAAAATCAGTTTCTCTCAGATTACCTACACAGGATGGGAGAAATGCTAACATTTGATAAAATTGGAATGCGGATGGTAGATTCAACAAATGCTTTGTATCAATGATAGATTTACTGAAGTTGATAGCTGTACTGCAAGAATATATAATTCTTAAGACACATATGCTGAAATATTTAAGGGCAAAGAGCTACACTACAGCTGTGTGTGTGTGTGTGTGTTTATGTGTATATACACACACAGCCTTCTGTATCTTGGTTCTGCATCCATGAATTTAACCAACCATTGATCAAAAATATAAAAAACTATGCTTACATTAATACTGAACATGCACCTACTATTTTTCTTATTATTTCCTAAAAAATACAGTACTACAACTATTTTCATTCCATTTACATTGTATTGGGTGTTATGTTACCTAGAGATGATTTAAAATATACCAGAGGGTATGTATAGGTTATATGCAGATACCACACCATTTTATATAAGGGTCTTGGGCTTCATTGATTTGATTATCTGTGTGAGATTCAGGAACCATTTCCTCATGGATATCAGGGAACAGCTGTACACACAAATACACACACACACAGAGAGAGAGAGAGAAAACAACAAATCAAAATAGTAATGGTAATAATAGATAATTCTGGATAGAGAGTATAAAAATATTCTTTGTAGTTTTCTTGCCCTTGAAATTTTTCTGTAACTTTGGAATTATTTGGTTGTACACAGAAGGTTTGAAATTTTAAAAAATGTACCTCCCATGGAAATTTCTCAGGAAGGTATTGGCGTATGTGCTCCCCAAAATTAAGAAAGTAAACTAAGGAAAATGAAGATATGAATACAAAAGACTGGATCTGTGTTATATGAGAGTGGCAAAGAAAATGATCAGATCTAGAGAAAGAAGATTACAGGTTAAAGGAAGACAAAATCTCAGAAAAGAATTATTTTAAGAAATTAAAACTCGTGGAATGCTTTACACATCTGAATCTATTGAGAGAAAATTTAGAAAACATATGGATAATTTGGAGTCTAACTAGTAAGTATGTATATTTAGAAAACTAAGTAAACAAAAAAAGTCCACATAATTAATAACCACAGAGAAACAGTGTTTTGTAAAGGATATGTAATGTTAATTTCTGCATGGCTTTGTAGTGAAAAGTGTTTATATAGAAAAATAAAGTAAATGAATATTAATCTTACAATATTGAAAAGATAAAGGGCTCAAGTTATATGATGTGTGAGCAGGAGGATGAAAAGAAGCTCACTCTGTTTTATCATTTTTGGAAAGTAAAATTGGAAAAACATCATGAAGCAGCAAGATGAAGATGTTATTCAGAGATTCTTTACGTAAATATCAAAAGAATTAGACGAGAGTTAAAAGCCGCAGCTTACAAAATGTGAGATTAAAATGGAGGTAAGCAGTGAACTACTAATTTGCATAAAGAACATCATAAAACGACTTGACTTTAAATTTTGTGCATACATAACCTGAACAAAAATAAAATTAATGGAAAGACAGCTAGAGACTGGTATGTAGGGAAAATGGAGAGAGGAAATGAGAATGATATAAGTGCTAATGTCTGTTGTATAAAAGTGGCGACTTGCAGATCCTATACACAGCTGATGGAAAAAGAAACAGAGATGTGAGTTCATGGTTTAAAATACATAGGTTCTCTAGAACAAAACATGGGCTACAGCTACATTGAGAATATGGGGTGCTGGTAGGTAGAAGGCAGTGAATATGGCAAAGTTCTCAGCAAGTCAATAGATAATATCTAAGTTAATAAATGAAGAAACAGTATTAATAAACATTAGGGAAACTTCCAGAAAGTATAGAACAGACATAGGTAAAAGGGAATACCTCTGGAGAACAAGACTCAGAGTGAGGAATGGTGGATAAGGACATGGTTAGATTTTATTAAAAGCCCTTTCTTAAAATTTAAATTTGTGTCTGTGCACTTGTATACTTTAATTAAAGTGAAAATTTTAAAAACCTATTTTAAAAGCATTAAACATGATAGAAAGCCCTGTAATACATTTTGCAGCTAGAATAACCCTGATATCAATAAAGAATAATATTTAAATTACAAACAAATATGCTTATGAATATAAATGAGAAAATTCTAAATAAAATGTATTACTGGTAAATTTGGCTCAAAATGGTATTTTTAAAGTTAACGTAGTGTGACTGTCTTAGCTCATTTTCTGTTGTTATAACAAGATGCCATAGACTGGGTAATATACAAATTTATTTCTTACGGTGCTGGAGACTGGGAAGTCCTAGCACCTGATGCTGGCACCTGGTAAGGACCTCATTGCTGCATCATAACATGGCAGCCAAGGGCCTCATGTGGCAAGAGGTCAAAACCATGATTGTCAGCTCAGATTTCTCTTCCTCTTCTTATAAAGCCACCAGTCCCACAATGGGGGTCCCACCATGATTACCTTATCTAATCTTAATTACCTCCCAAAGGCCCTACCTCCAATCAACAAATAAATTTGACAATTAAGTTTATAACACAAGACATTTGGAGAACACATTCTAACCATAGGAGTTACCATGCATAACTTTTTCTAAAAATTCATTCCTGATTTAACATTTGAGAACATATTAACACAATTTATCCTATAAAGACATCAAAAGAATAAGCCAGCAAGTCATTGTGCAAGATTACAAAATAGCATTTGCTAACACTGAATAGCCTTCTTATTAAGCAAAAAGATGTTTTAGGATAACAGAACAACTGTAGCACCGTCTAGATCAGGTTAATCATGTGCATCTACATTTGTCTATTCAGCCAATATAACTAAGTATAATACCATGCTATGGTGCTAGATATTTAGCAATGAACAAGAAAATGTCCTTGAACTTTTTGAACTTGCCTTCTCATGAGAAAGTTGGCAAATAAACAAAAAGTAACATAATATCTAGTTTTACCAAGTTATAAATAAATTAAATAGAATAAGGGATAGAAAGCAATGAGATTCCTATTTTAGAGGAATTGCTGAGTGTCTGATTTGCTGAAGCAGTGAGATCTAAGGAGAGTGTACCACGGGATTATCCAGGAACAAGCAATTCAGACAAAGGAACAGGATGAGCTCTTGGGGAATGAGTGAGAAGAATGGTAGTGAATATATTTGTGAGATAGAGCCAGATGCCAGATGATGTGTAGTCTTGCAGGCCACAGTCAGGACTTGCTGAACGAATTGTTCCACGTGCCAAATGGCAGCATCTCGGTCCAGCTCCTCTCTTAGGTCTTTCAAAACACAATGAAAGTTTATCTTTTAAAAAATAAATACATAATATTTTGTCTATGCTTCTGCCTTATTCTATTCCATATGTGTCCTTCACATGTGTCTTTCTAACTGTGCCTGTCACCTTTTCACTGCTTCAAAGCCATCTGTGATGTTTCTCCCACTCCTACTTCTGCTCCCATTGCCAGACTGCTCAGTCTGAACACAGCGGTGCTGACACCTCTTCATGGGCATGGCATCACTGTTATCAGCTGTGGTCCTATTCTCAAGAGGCTGCATAAAGGTTGTTGCCTTCCCTCATTAACTTCCTTGACTTATAATATTTGCACATAATACTTTCACTACATGGAAAGCCTAAGAAAACCAAAAACTATTAGGATTCTCTAGAAAGTAGCAACAAAGATGATCTCAAAACTTCACATTCAAAATCAACGTTTTCTTATGATAATAACTCACCATTCAAAAAATTCCATTGCCATAAACACTATAAATGATTTACAAATGAATTCAACAATAAATATACATTTTACTAAGACCAAATAGAAGATGAGGAGAGAAGGCATGCATTTTCCTGCATAGAGAAAGCAAAAGTTCAAAAGTCTTTTTGAACTTAAGTGAATTTAAATTTTCTTTGAAGGAAAATAAAGTTTTTCTTCAGTAAAAATGTTTTCTGTGTTGTTCCTATGGGCAATATAGGAAAATATTCATAAAGAAGCTTGCAGAGAACAGACTCTCTCACAGCTATATATAGATGTGTGTGTGTGTGTGTGTCTGGGTGTGGGTGTAGACATACACACAAATACATTCATATACATGTATATAAGTATGCATTTATTATGTTAATTTAGTAATTATTTAGTATTTTAAACTGTGTAACTGGCAAAAGAATACATCAAAAGATCAGTGCTGTAGAATACACAACCCAAGAGGAAAACTGATAATATAAAACTTGTTAGGAGTTATTTCTAAGTGGAAATAATTTGTAAACCAGAGTGTTGATTGATTGGATTTTCTGGGAAATAGACATTGTGATAGATTTAGGAGCACAAAGTTTATTGAACAGTAACACTTTGGAAGGAAAAAGTAGGAAGTAGGATTTGGCAGGAGAAGTTGTCAGGCCATGATAGAGACATAACTGGTTTCTGCCAGCCCAAAGGGGAGAGCGATGGAGCACAGACTGCTCATTAGAAGAGTCTCTATTGAGTGGAAAAAGCCAGGCACTTACACAGCTGCCCTGCTCCTCATTGGCCAAGAGCCATCCCAAGAAGAGTGTGACCTTGGCTTGAAAGCTGAGGTGAACTCTGGAGGAGCTAACTGCTGGAGGCTGTCAGCTAACCACACTCCTCCCAGCTGAGCAGTGAATCCTCTCTGTAAGACGGATACTAACAGTGCATATCTGTGCCTGTCGAAACCAGTGTAAAAAAAAAAAAAGTTATATTTCTACCACACTCCATAGGCTAAAATCAATTCCAAATGGATGAAAAGGTAAAATGCAAAACAATGAAAGAAACAAATAACTGTTTTTCAAGACTTGTAAAATATTCAGCTGGGCAAAGGCATAACATGAAAAGTAGAAGTAGAAAGGGAAAATAATAAATAAATTACATAAAAATCACAAACCCCATATATCTTAAAACGACATAAACCAAATTTGAAGGCAAATGATAAGTTTGAATTAAATAACTAAAGCAAATATTAAAGATAATGGTCATTTATTTTGAATAAGGTCTTGTTGCAACTCAGTGAGAAAAAGATAAATATTCCAACAAACATGGCTAAAGATGTGAATATGTTGTTGTTAAAGAAGAAAACCAAAAGTAATAAACATGAAAAAATATAATCACTATCATAATAATACAAATTTAAGAAAGACACATTTTCCTACCAGATTGGCACAATATATCCAGAGTTGGCAAAGACAGCAAAATGAAGACTTGCATATATCACCTTAGAATTTAACAATAAAATATCTAAATTAAAATTCCGCTTTTTGGTCATAACAAAATATGTTCATGAAGACAGAATCATGTTAATTGTTTTCTGAGAGCTAATGATATATCATTGACTAAAATATATTTAAAATATAAAATAATTATACAAAGTTAATATACTAAATAATACGTAGTTTAAAAGTGAATAATCCTCAAGTTTAGATTATGCTTGTAGACAATGAGGATTGTGACCTAGTGACCTAAAATAACTGATCCTAACAGGCTTTGAGAAGGCAGCAATAGATAAGGCAATAGCAAGGAGAATCGATGTTCCTCCTTGTAACCTCAGAAAGGCGAAAGAGGGTCCATAGGAATTAGCTGAGAAAAAAAAAATACATGATTCTTCAATAGGAAGAACTGATGCTGATGTAAATGGAAAAGTAATAAGGAAGCAGTGTGGTGCAGTGTAAAAAACACTATGGTTGGAGTCTGGCCTCCATTCTAGGACTAGGAGGCAGATTTCCTGGAGTGAATTGCTGGAGTCCTCCTGTTTCCTCAGTTATTGCCACCTAATGTCCTGATGTCCCTTCTTTTATTCTTGTCTTCCCACCAATTATTCTTCATATCACTGCTAAAATAATCTCCTCTGATTTCTCCAAAGAAGAAACTTCCTGAGGATCTTGCATCTTTGTATCACTCTGGCTGCATGCTCTTGCCATAAAGAACTACTTACAGTTTCATTAATGTATTAGAGGCTCTCACTCTTTCTTGATTTTGCTCATGCTATTTGCTCCCTGGGATTTCTTTTCTTTACATTAGTAAACTATTACATTTTGCTTATCCTTAAAATGCAGATCAAGTATCACATCTGCCTCAGAACCTTCCGAGACGTTTCCTTTATGAGTTTTTAGTAACATCTTGTGCATGCTTTGGGGATCAATTATAAACTTAATTAACCTGTCGAGGATCCAGTTATATGCAGGCAATCAAGAGAAGGAAAGAATTTAAATAGTGCAAGTAAGTGAGCCACCTATCATTCTATTCTACAAGTGTCAGCCACAGAGTGACAATAACATGGAAAACCTGAATCTGTTCTTCTTCAGTGGGTCTCAGAACCTACATATTGCTTACAGGTTGGACAGCCTGCATTGCTGAATGTGGTGCTATTTTTAAATGGGCATATTTCATAAAAACTGGCAATGGATACAAATTAACTTCATCTAATGCTCAACTGAAAAAAAAAACAACTATCTGTTCTAAATGCTTGAGGAAAAGCGAGCTGGTTGTTTAAATTCATTGCAAAAAGATATATAAGTCACCAACCTAACACCTTCTGTCGCATTTTTAAGGATAATTTTGTTTACATAAACTTTTTTGACTTATGTGTTAACTTTATATTCTAACCCCACTGAAGATGTGACTTTTCTTTACCAATTTTATAGTTTTTTTCCATCATACTGAATTTTTTATTTATATGGTTATGAGCTCATTGAGGAATCTGTCCAGAATACACCAGGTGTTCAATAAATGTTTGTAAAGTGAATGAGCAAATTGTGTGGCTTATGATCTCAAGGACTGGCCCTCTGCTAGAAAACAGCTATGTAATCTGACAAGTATATATGTCAAGACGTGAAATAATGCCAAGCAGTGCTCTTTAGGAAGCTCGCAGATAACACAAGCTTTCAAAAGCCATGTCCCCCAAATTTTCATCATGTCAAATTATTGTGTCATGGCAAAAATATTCAGAATAAGTGAAGGTCCGAGCCCTCTTTAATTCAAACAGAACAAATATTCACTTATTTTTCCCGGTCTTAGACCAAGCTATGCAAGCTGTTCATAAATAATAACACTGATCTTTCAAAGCATTTAACTTATCATTTAATAAAAAGTTTATTTGCAACTCTACTGACAGCTCTGTATGAATGGCAGTATGAGTGTTTTAGAATTTTTCAAATGAGTTGAAAATTTTATTTATTTTATACTTATTTTATGTATGTAACAGTAAATCCACCCAGGACTGCATAGATGTATAATATGATGAATTATCTTTAAAATATATAGATGTATTACATATGGAGGAATTTTTTAATACTAGAAAAAGAAAAGGATCATGGCATTAAGTTGAAAAGTAATTATCCAATTCACCAAGAAATGTAAAATAAATCATTTCTGCACATCAAGTCATACTTACCTCCCAGGGTTATTGTGAGGGTTTAGTTAATATTTGCGTGTATTATAACATCTATAAATGCTTAGAACATATTGTTATGGACATTATTAGCATTGTAACAAACAATTATCTGCTTTATAAATATAGAAAGGACTAGAGTTTGGTTTTTTCTTTTCTTTTTAAATGCCTGTCAATAAAATAGTCATTTGTTCTGCATGAAAAGATTTAGGGTTTTTTACATTTGAGACTCTAACTGCCAAACTACAGGGTAGACTTTATGATATGTTTCTTTAACCACAGAAGAAAGAGGTTATGTCTTCCAAAAGTCCTGTTTATTTGTTCTATTTAAACTTCATTAAAACACTTCTTTCTCACTATGGTGTTGTTCCATCAAAATTGTTACAGATAATATTATGCATACTAGTTTGAATGAAAGCTAGCAATTTTTTGCAGTTTTCTAGAATATTAAATATGTATTATAAAAAGGAAAGAGAAGAGTCAGTCACAAAAGATTATTTTGAAATATGAGAAAGGCATATTTAACAATAAAGAAAATTGAACTGAAAGTAAGGTCTGAGGGTCACTCTTGTTGAGATACCTTGTAGTCCTTACTGAAAGATTCACATGCTGAACAATAAGAGTGACTACTATGCCCAGAATGTAAAATTTGATGTTCCTCACATCAAATTTTACTTTGATATGGCTTGCTTTGCCCCTCTACAAACTGACCTGCTCATTAACTCCCCTGCGATGGAAGCTGTAAAAAATATTATTTGTAAATTGCTTCTAAAGACATTCCTTATACTTGAAACAATTAAGAAAGTGTATAGTTGCCCTATTTTTGTATATTTAAAGGATATCACTTTTGTGAACTTTCCTAGAATAAGACAAGTCTTCTTTTTCAGTCCAGAGGCACCTGCTAACTTATTTTATGGAATAAAAGGAAATCACTAATTTAATCTCTAGAAGGGCATCCCATTCTACACTTATGTGGCATAAGTTCAGAGATTATGTAGACGGCCTTGGCCCTTGTACTATTGGAACAAGGATGGTATAACAAAAATAATGATGGTAGTGGGAGGATAGTCAATTTGATGGGGATGGTAGGGATTGGTCCCCACAGCTGTGAGAGGCCACTCACAGGTTTTTTTTTCTATTTTTCAAATGTTCTCCCTAGGGGAAGAAAATGCTATTTTTATTTAGTTGCCAAACAAACTGAGCCAACAAATTGTGCTAGCTATACATATATTTATATGTACAGCTATATTTCTTGTGGGAATTGCTACACACCTTCTAAAATATCATGATGTGATGTCACAAGAAGATTAGGACAAGTTGTAGGATGTGTATTTGTGTGTAGGAGGGAGGTCATTATAGTGAAGGGGAAGGAAGGAAACATGTTTCCCATTATACTTAAAACTATGCATTTAGTGACAATGCTATTTCTTTCTTTTACATAATGGCCCAATATGTAAATGATATTATAATATTAGGTTGGTACAAATGTAACTGTTGTTCTTGCCATTAAAAGTAATGGCCATTAAACTTAATTAAAACTTTAATGCCTTTAAAACTAATAGCAAAAAACGGCAATTATGTTTACACCAACTCAATACATACAAGATATTAACTAAGGAAAGAAAATATTTAGTTTTTTTCTCTATAATACCTGGTCCTAATTGCTATTCACCACAAAAATTATTTTGTGTCTTCTTTTGCTTACACACAAATAAAATGTAATTCTATAATGATCTCCCCACCTTTCGAAGTCTACAAGTTCTTTGAGGTCAAGGACTAGCTTATTTATACCAATTGAATCATAGAACTACATTGTAAACTCAGTAAATGTTTACAAAAACTAGATGAAATTTAAAAACAACAACTTAAAGGTAATAGAAAGTATCCAAAAGCACACAAAATTAGAAGAAAGGTTTACTCTTAAGAACCTGTTATGTGAGAGTCAAGAACTGTGAATTTGTGGCTCTTTTTTTCCCTCAAAAATGTTCCCCATAGAAAATTGCAAACTTACTAGCTCAAGGTGGCAGGTAACAGAGTTCATTTAGGCTAAGACTTCACACATAATACAAAGAAAGCATGAGCTCTAAAAGAAATATTTGACAAACTGGACTTCATTGGCAAATGAAAACATGTGCAACATTCATCAGGGGAATGTAAGTTAAAACACAGTGAGATACCACTAGACACCCATTAGAATGTCAAATAAAAAGCACAAAACCAACTTTTGCTAAGGATTTGGAGCAACTGGAACCCTCATAAACTTTTATTGAGACTGCAAAATGGTATTGATATTTTGGAAGGCAATTTGAGAGTTGTTATATTTAAATGTAAAATAACCATGTGACCCTGCAATTTCACTCCTATGTATTTACTGAAAAGAAATGTACGTTTATATAAGACTTGAAATATAATGTTCATAGCCGCTTTCTTTATAATATTCAAAAACTAGAAAAAAGTGTCCATCCAGAAGTCAAGAGATAAACATCTGTATAATTAGATACTCTTCAGCAACATCAAGAACAAATTACTGATTAACATAACATGAATGGTGATATGGTTTGGCTTTGTGTCCCCATTCAAATCTCATTTTGAATTGTAATGCCACAATCCCCACATGTCCTTGGAGGGACCTGGGGGGAGGTAATTGAATCATGGGTGCAGTTTCTCCAGTGCTGTTCTCATGATAGTAAGTTCTCATGAGATCTGATGGTTTTATAAGCATATGGAATTTCCCCTGATGGCACTCATCGTCTCTCCTGCCACCAAGTTTGCTTCCTCTCCTGTCAAAATTGTAAGTTTCCTGAGGCCTCCACAGCCCTGCAGAACTGTGAGTTAATTAAACCTATTTTCTTCAGAAATTACCCACTCTTGGGCAGTTCTTTATAGCAGCATGAGAATAAACTAATATAGTAAATAGTTACCGGTAGAGTGGGGTGCTGCCATAAGGATACCTGAAAATGTGGAAACAACTTTGGAACTGGGTAATAGGCAGAGGCTGGAACAGTTTGGAGGGCTCAGAAGAAGACAGGAAAATATGGGAAAGTTTGAAACTTCCTAGAGACTTGGAGGGCTCAGAAGACAGGAAGATGTGGGAAAGTTTGGAACTTCCTAGACAGTTGTTGAATGGCTTTGACCAAAATGATGATAGTGATATGAGCAACGAAGTCAGGCTGAGGTTGTCTCAGATGGAGATGAGGAACTTGTTGAGAACAGGAATAAATGTGATTCTTGCTTTACTTCAGCAACGAGACTGTTGGCATTTTCCCCCTGCCCTAGAGATCTGTGGAACTTTGAACTTGAGAGAGATGATTTAGAGCATCTGGTGGAAGAAATTTCTAAGCAGCAAAGGATTCAAGAGGCACAGAGGATAAAAGTTTGGAAAATTTAAAATTTTCAGCCATTTTCTGGGGAGAAATTCTAGCTCAATGCAGAAATTTGCATAATTAACAAGGAACCAAATGTTAACCACCAAGAAAATGGAGAAAATGTCTCCAGGGCATGTCAGAGATCTTCATAGCAGCCCATCCCATCACAGACCCAGAGTCCTAGCAGGGAAAAATGTTTTCCTGAGCAGGGCCCAGGATGTCCCTGCTCTGTACAGCCTTGGGACATGGTGCCCTGCATCCCAGCTGCTTTAGCTCCAGCCGTGGAGGGGCCAAGGTACAGCTTGGTCCATTGCTTCAAGGGATGAAAGCTCCAAGCCTTGGTAACTTCTACCTAGTGTTGAGCCTGCAGGTGCACAGAAGTCAAGAATTGAGGTTTGGGAACATCAGCCTAGATTTCAGAGGATGTAAGACAATGTCTGGATGTCCAGGCAGAAGTTTGCTGCAGGGGCAGAGCCCTCAGGAAGAATCTCTGCTAGGGCAGCACAGAAGGGAAATGTGGGATCAGAGCTGCCACACAGAGTCTCCACTGGGGCACTGCCTAGTGCATCTGTGAGAAAAGGCCACCATCCTCCAGATCCCAGAATAATAGATCCACCAACAGCTTGCACTGTGCACCTAGAAAAGCTGCAGGCACTCAATGCCAGCCTGTGAAAGCAGCCAGGAGGGGTGCTGTATCCTGCAAAGCCACAGGAGCAAAGTTGCCCAAGGTTGTGGGAGACTACCTCTTGCATCAGCATGACCTGGATGTCAGACATGAAGTCAAAGGAGATCATTTTGAAACTTTAAGGTTTAGTGACTCCCCTATTGGATTTTAAACTTGCATGGGGACTGTAGCCCCTTTGTTTTGGCCAATTTCTCCCATTTGAGGTGGGTGTATTTACCCAGTGCCTGTACCTCCATTGTATCTAAGAAGTAACTAACTTCCTTTTAATTTTGCATGCTCAGAGGCAGGAGGAACTTGCCTTGTCTCAGGTGAGACTTTGGACTTGGACTTTTGGGTTAATGGTAGAATTAGTTAAAATTTGGGGGGACTGTTGGAAGGGCATGATTGTCTTTTGAAACTTGAGGATATGAGATTTATGATGGGCCAGAGGTAGAATAATGGTTAAGCTTTGTTCCCCCACCCAAATTTCATCTTGAATTGTAATCCCATAATCCCCACTTGTCATGCGAGGGACCTGATGGGAGGTAATTGAATCATGAGGGACGTTTCCCCCATGCTTTTCTCGTGATGGTAAGTGAGTTTTCACAAGATCTGATGGTTTTATAAGCCTCTGTCATTTCCCTTGCTGGCACTCATTCTCTCTCCTGCTGCAATGTGAAGAAAGATGCGTTTGCTACTACATTCACCATGATTGTAAGTTTCCTGAGGACTCCTCAGCCCTGAGGAACTGTGAGTCAATTAAACCTTTTTCCTTTATAAATTACTCAATCTCAGCCAGTTCTTTATAAGAGCATGAGAATCGACTAATTCAAATGGATTTAAAAGTCATACTGAGTAAAATAAACCACATGCAAAAGAGTACATACTGTCTGGCTCCCTTTGCATGAAGTTCTAGAAAATGCAAAGTAAATCTTAATGAGAGAAGGTAGATCACCATAGATTACTGGAACCCTAGAGTACGGGGGTGAGGTTGGAGTAACCAGGTGTGTGGGGAGGTGTTGGGGGGGCGGAGAACTATCAATTCCCAGGTATACTGGAGAGCTTTTATGGTGATGAAAATCTACACTTGATTGTGATGATGTTTACGTAATTACCTTTGTCCAAACTCATTTTACTGTATACTTAAAGTGTGTGCAGTTTATTGTATATAAACTATACATCAGCCTATTTTTTTTTTTTTTGAGACAAGGTCTCACTCTGTCACCCAGGCTGGAGTGCAGTAGCATACCTTCCAATGGATATTAAATAGAATCCCAAGAGCTGGAATTCCAGGGCCCTGGGTATAACCTTTACAACCAAGCCCATAAACCTACCTCTATCTCTTATGCTGCTTAAGGGATAGTTGGCAAAAGTCAGGTGACAATTCTGTCTGCTGCTGGCCAGGCAAATTGTTGTTGTTGTTTTTTGTTGTTTTTCAGTTTTTTCTCGCAAATATGGAAGACTTAGACACAAGGTCAAGGAAAGACATCCAGATTTTGGCCCCAGACCTAAGCTAATTTCCCCAGTCTAGCTTTAATAGTTAAAAAAATAAACAAGGCAGATGCTTAACTGAAGCCTGAGTCTATTTGAACTGTTTAAAAGTTATGAGGAGTCATGGGGTGTGATATGTGCCAACTTTACTGGGTCATGGGGTGCCCAGGTATTTGGTTAAACATTATTCTGGCATGTCTGTGGGGTGTTTTTGATGATATTAACATTTGAATCCATAGACTAAGTAAGGCAGATTGCCCTCCCCAATGTGATAGGTAGCATATAATCCATGAAAGGCCTAAATGGAACAAAAGATTGAGTAAGGGAGAATATGGTCTCTCTGCCTGACTGTCTTTGAGCTGGGACATTGGTTTTTCTCCTGCCTTTGGACTCAGAGCAAGACTGGAAATTATACCATCAGTTCTCCTGCATCACCAGCTTGCAGACTGCATATCTTAGGACTTCTCAGCCTCCATGAGTGTGTGTGTGTGTTTGTGTGTGTGTGTGTGTGTGTATGTTTGCATATAAACAGTATTGTTCTGTTTGTCTGCAGAATTCAGACTAATACGTGGAATAAAGTAGTATAAACACCTGCCGTGCCCGCCCCTCCCCACCACACCACTAAGGCCTGGAAACCCTATTCACATCTAAAGCATACACAAATTGAAAATCAGTGGCTGGGGTAAAGTGCACTGAGGTCTCCAACCACAAGAATTATTCATATTCTGCATTTGATACTCTTTGATATAGATACTGAGCAAATAATACTTTCAATAATATGAACAGAAAGTCATTTGGAGTCCTAAAACCAAAAGAAATATTTGCCTTCATGTTGGGCTTATTCCATTCCTCAGGAATAAGTCATATTTAGAATAATTTTAAATTCAGGAATACAAGTATTTTAGACAGTCAAGATTTGCTCTAACCAAAGTGCCATTTACAAAAAGAGAATGTCGTAGTCGCAATTTTAAGCTCTTCAACACTATGTAGTAAACTGATTGATCTTTCTATTTTTTGCTCCCCCACCAACCTACTTCACGTATACTATGTGAGGTAAAATTACCAACTTCAAATTATTTTCTATATAGTTCCCATTTTTCCTTTATGTGTGCCCTTATCCTTTAATACATTGCAAAAAAAAAAGGAGTGACAGTCAAAACAAAAAGCATCATGAATTAGTCTATATAAAAGAATTAACACGAGTTTTGAGGCATATGTATATTTTGCTCAAAATGTGTAAAATAAATGAGGAAGCCTTTATGTTGGTCTAATCCGTTCTAAAAGCATTACCATGCCATAAAAATATATAACTACGTTATATATTTTGATTATTTAACTATCCTAGGGAGTATATCTTAAATAATACTTAAATCAAGTTTAAAGTTTAGTAAGAATTGTAAGAAATGTCTCTGTTATTCAATATTCCTTTTCTAAAAGGCATTGATGCAATAGTCTGCCTGATTATTGACAGCCAATTGCAAAGGGGCCATACGTGTTGAGATGTTGGGCCTTTGAAGGACCCTCTTAGGCTCTACATCTCTTCTGTTAACATTCATGAAACTGGATAATAGCTCCTTCTAACATCCCTTCTTGGTGGCCAAGGGGACTGTTTTTATTGGTAAATTCAGAAATAGTAATAAAATAGAAGATTTGAAAATCCTCAAAGAGAACCAGAGTGAACAGTCTCCCTGATTCAACAACTGTTTGCAAATATTTATTTTTCATCTCTAAACCTCAGAGTGTGTTTGATTTGAAGCACTAAAACAGAAATTGCTCTGACCCACAGAAAATTTTTATGCTGAATAAACCACCTCATAAGCTGAAGCTTAAACATTTACTGTGGATGCCTTCACACAGTGTTTCCCCTGTGAAGCATCTGGAATTCTGGCTTTCAATTGACTTAATTGTCATGTCACTTTGGAAAACTTCCAAAGACCTTAAGGAATTTAGGCTTTACATTATTTAACAAAATTTTCCTAATTTTTATGTATTAAAAACACAATATCTCCCTTATCATCAAATTCACATGTTAAAGCTGGAAGAGACCTTGGAGATCATCTCATTTCATCTTTTTATTTGATATGCGTTTTTTGTAGGAAGAGACCTGGGTATGTTTTAGTAACATACTTAGCTTGACTCGGTGAAGGAAACTCTCCTCTAAATGAGAGGCTCCACATATTTCAGAGTATAGGCAAGTAATGGATCAAAGTTTTTGAATGAATATCATAAATTCTTCCATCCACATCCTAGTTCTCTCCCTACTCCTTGACAGAATCGTAGTGTCACCACCCTAAATAATTTTAACTCAGTTTTATCCCCCAAAGGCTGTACTGTGAAGATGTTTATTTTCTTTTTTAAAATTATTTTATATTGACACATAATAATTGTACATATTTATGAGGTACATGTGGCATTTTGATACATGCGTACAATGTATAATGAAGAAATCGGGGTATTCAGGATTATCTATCATCTCAAACATTTATCATTTCTTTGTGTTGAGAATATTTCACAAATTCTAACCATTTTGAAATACAACTATAAATTATTATTATTATTGTTATTATTATTATTTTGAGACGGAGTCTCGCTGTCGCCCAGGCTGGAGTGCAGTGGCGCGATTTCGGCTCACTGCAAGCTCCGCCCCTTGGGGTTCACGCCATTCTCCTGCCTCAGCCTCCGGAGTAGCTGGGACTACAGGCGCCCGCCACCTCGCCCGGCTAATTTTTTGTATTTTTAGTAGAGACGG
This sequence comes from Pan paniscus, assembly GCF_029289425.2. Lineage (NCBI taxonomy): Eukaryota > Metazoa > Chordata > Mammalia > Primates > Hominidae > Pan > Pan paniscus. The sequence continues at coordinate 101,525,453 of NC_073254.2, forward strand.
GGTTTCACCGTGTTAGCCAGGATGGTCTTGATCTCCTGACCTCGTGATCCGCCCGCCTCGGCCTCCCAAACTGCTGGTATAAATTATTTTTAACTATAGTGACTCTACTGTGTTATTGAACACTAGAACTTCTATCTAACTATCTGTTTTTACCAATTAACTGATCTATTTTCATCTCACCCTCCTCACTCTTTCCAGCACCTGGTAATCAACATTCTACTATTCTACTCTCTACCTCCATAAGATCATCATTATTTCTGTCTGTTTGTTTTAATTTAGAAACTAGGTCTTGCTGTGTTGCCCAGATTGGCCTCAAATGCCTGGGCTCAAGAAATCCTCCTGCCTCAGCCTCATGAGTAGCTGAGACTATAGGTGCATGCCACCACATCTGACAAAAAGAATGTTTTTGGCTCCCACATATGACTGAAAATATGTGATATTTGTCTTTCTGTGCCTGGCCTTTTTCACTTAACATAATGACCTCAAGTTCCATTCATGTTGCTGCAAATGACATTTCATTCCTTTTTGTAGTCAAATAGTATTCCATTGCATATATGGCACATTTTCTTTATCTATTCATCCACTGATGGACATTTAGGTTGATTTTATCTCTTTGCTATTGTGAATAGTGCTGCAGTAAACATGTGAATGCAAATACACTTTTAATATACTAACTTCTTTTCCTCTGGATAAATACCCTGTAATGGGATTGTTATATCATATGGTAATGTGATTTTCAGATTTTTGAGACATCTCCATACTGTTTTCTGCAGAGACTGTATTAATTTACCTTCCCACCAACAATGCATGTGTTCCTTTTTCTGCACATCTCAGCTAATTCATCAGTGATGTATAGAAACACTACTGATTTTTGTCTCTTTCTATCAGTCATTTTACCTGGAGTAAGATGATATGTCCTTGTGGTTTTGATTTCAATTTCCATGATGATTTGTGATATTGAGCATTTTTGTATGTTTTCTTTTGAGAAATGTCTACTCAAATCCTTTGGCCATTTTTTAGTGGGATTATTAATTTTTTTACTGTTTAATGTCTTGCATATTCTGCCTATTAGTCCCTTTTCAAATGATTAGTTTTTCAAATATTTTCCCCCATTCAACGGGTTCTCTCTTTACTCTCTTTTCTTGCTATGCAGAAGCCTTTGTAGTTAATATGGTCCAATTTATCTATTTTAGTTTTTGTTGTCTGTGTTTTTGAGGTCTTAGCCATAAAATCTTTGCCAAGACCAATATCTTGAAGTGCTTCTACAATGTTTTCTTCTAGTAGTTTTATAGTTTCAGTTCTTAGGTTTAAGTCTTTAATCCATCTTACGTTGATTTTTGTATACGGTCAGAGTTGGGGGTCCAGTTTTATTCTTCTGCATTCCGCAATTTTCCTGGCACCATTTACTGAAGAGGGTGTCCTTACTCCGGTGGATGTTCTTGGAGCCTTTGTTGCAAATTAGTTCTCTGTAAACACATGGATTTGTTTCTGGCTTCTCTATTCTGTTCCATTTGTAAGTGTGTCTGTTTCTATACCAATAATATTCTATTTTGGTTACTAAATCCTTGTAATATATTTTGAGGTAAGGAAGTGTGATTCTTTGCTCTTTTTGCTCTAGATTGCTTTGGCTACCTGGGCTCTGTATTGGTTCTATGCACATTTTAAAATAGCTTTTTCTTTTTCTGTGAAACATGATGTTGGTATTTTGACAGAGATTGCATTGACTCTTCAGATTGTTTTGAGTAGTCATTTTAAAGATATTAATTTCTCTGATTTATGAGCGTGGGTTGTCTTTCCGTTTTTTGTGTCCTCTTCATTTACTATGATCAGAGTTTCATAATTTTGCTTGTAGAAATCTTTCACCTCCTTGGTTAAATTTATTCCTAGGTTTTTTTAAATTTTGGGAGCTATTTTAAATGAAATTTCCTTTTGAATTTTCTCTCAGCTAATTCATCAGTGATGTATAGAGACACTACTGATTTTTGTATGTTGATTTGATATTCTACAACTGTACTGGATTTGTTTATCAGATCTAATAGTTTTTTGGTAGAGTCTTTAGATTTTTATAGAAATAAAATTATATCATTGGCAAAAAGATATAATTTGATTTCCTCTTTCCAATGCAGATATATTTTTTTTCTTCGTCTGATTTCTGTTACAAGGACTTTCAGTATTATGATGAATAAGAGTGGTGAAAGAGGGCATCCTTGTGTTGTCCTAGTTCTTAGAGAAAGTTCTTTCACCTTTTCCTCATTCAGTAGGATGTTACTTGTGGGTTTGTCATATATGGCATTTATTACGTTGAGGCATTATTCTTCTATGCCTAATTCATTGAGAGTTTTTATCATAAGAAGATGTTGAATTTTATAGAATGTGTTTTCTGCATCTACTGAGATAAATATATGCTCTTTGTACATCATTCTTTTCATGTAATGTATCACAATTATTCATTTGTGTATGTTGAACCATCCTAGCATCCCTGGAATAAATCCCACTTAATCATGGTGTATTTTTTTTTGATGTGCTGTTGAAATTGGTTTCCTACAATTTGTTCAATTATTTTGCATTTATATTCATCAGGAATATTGGCATCTAGTGCTTTTTCTTTCTTTCTCTTTTTTTGTCATTCTTGTCTCATTTTAGTGTCAGGGTAATGTTGGCATTGTGCAATTAGGTAGGGAGACTTCCCTCCTATTCAATTGTTAGGAATAGTTTGAGGAAAATGATGTTAGTTATTCTTTGAAAATTTGGTAGAATTTAGCGATGAAGCCATCTGGTCCTGCACTTTTCTTTCTTAGGAGACTTATTATTATTGACTGAATTTTATTACTCATTATTGGCCTGCTCAGGTTGTCTATTTCTTCCTGATTCCATATTGGTAGGTTGTATGTGTCCAGAAATGTGTCCATTTCCTTTAGGTTTTCTAGTTTGTTAGTGTATAGTTGTTCATAATACAATTTTATTATATTTTTATTTCAGTGATATCAGTTGTAATGTTTCCTTTTTCATTTCTAATTTGTATATTTACATCTTCTTTCTATTTTCTTGGTTAGTCTAGCCAGTAGTTTTTCAATTTGTTTACCTTTGAAAATAACCAATGTTTGTTTGATTGATCTTTCGTATTTATTTAGCTTTGCTCTGATCTTTATTATTTATTTTACTAATTTTGAGTCTGGTTTGTTTTTGTGTATCTAGCTTATAGAGTTGCATTGTTAGATTGTTTATTTGAAATCTTACTATTTTTTTCATGTAGGCATTTATTGCTGGAAACTTTCCTTCTTTTCTACATCCCATAGGTTTTTGGTATGTTGTGTTTCAATTTTCATTTGTTGCAAGAATTTTTTTGATTTTCTCCTTAATTTTGTCCTTAACCCAATGATCATTGAAGAGCATGTTGCTTAGTTTCCATGTATTTATAGTTTCTCAAGTTCTCTTGTTATTGACTTTGACCTTTACTGCACTGTTGTCTGAGAAAATACTGTATTTTTTTATTTTTATTTATTTATTTTATTATTATTATACTTTAAGTTTTAGGGTACATGTGCACAATGTGCAGGTTTGTTACATATGTATACATGTGCCATGTTGGTGTGCTGCACCCATTAACTCGTCATTTAGCATTAGGTATATCTCCTAATGCTATCCCTCCCCCCTCCCCCCACCCCACAACAGTCCCCAGAGTGTGATGTTCCCCTTCCTGTGTCCCTGTGTTCTCATTGTTCAATTCCCACCTATGAGTGAGAACATGCGGTGTTTGGTTTTTTGTCCTTGCAATAGTTTACTGAGAATGATGATTTCCAATTTCATCCATGTCCCTACAAAGGACATGAACTCATCATTTTTTATGGCTGCATAGTATTCCATGGTGTATATGTGCCACATTTTCTTAATCTAGTCTATCATTGTTGGACATTTGGGTTGGTTCCAAGTCTTTGCTATTGTGAATAGTGCCACAATAAACATACGTGTCCATGTGTCTTTATAGCAGCATGATTTATAGTCCTTTGGGTATATACCCAAAGTAATGCGATGGCTGGGTCAAATGGTATTTCTAGTTCTAGATCCCTGAGGAATCGCCACACTGACTTCCACAATGGTTGAACTAGTTTACAGTCCCACCAACAGTGTAAAAGTGTTCCTATTTCTCCACATCCTCTCCAGCACCTGTTGTTTCCTGACTTTTTAATGATTGCCATTCTAACTGGTGTGAGATGGTATCTCATTGTGGTTTTGATTTGCATTTCTCTGATGGCCAGTGATGGTGAGCATTTTTTTATGTGTTTTTTGGCTGCATAAATGTCTTCTTTTGAGAAGTGTATGTTCATGTCCTTTGCCCACTTTTTGTTGGGGTGGTTTGTTTTTTTCTTGTACATTTGTTTGAGTTCACTGTAGATTCTGGATATTAGCCCTTTGTCAGATGAGTAGGTTGTGAAAATTTTCTCCCATTTTGTAGGTTGCCTCTTCACTCTGATGGTAGTTTCTTTTGCTGTGCAGAAGCTCTTTAGTTGAATTAGATCCCATTTGTTAATTTTGGCTTTTGTTGCCATTGCTTTTGGTGTTTTAGACATGAAGTCCTTGCCCATGCTTATGTCCTGAATGGTAATGCCTAGGTTTTCTTCTAGAGTTTTAATGGTTTTAGGTCTAAAGTTTAAGTCTTTAATCCATCTTGATTTAATTTTTGTATAAGGTGTAAGGGAGGGATCCAGTTTCAGCTTTCTACATATGGCTAGCCAGTTTTCCCAGCACCATTTATTAAATAGGGAATCCTATCCCCATTGCTTGTTTTTCTCAGGTTTTCAAAGATCAGGTAGTTGTAGATATGCGGCATTATTTCTGAGGGCTCTGTTCTGTTCCATTGATCTATATCTCTGTTTTGGTACCAGTACCATGCTTCTTTGGTTACTGTAGCCTTGTAGTATAGTTTGAAGTCAAGTAGCGTGATCCCCTCCAGCTTTGTTCTTTTGGCTTAGGATTGATTTGGCGATGCGGGCTCTTTTTTGGTTCCATATGAACTTTAAAGTAGTTTTTTCCAATTCTGTGAAGAAAGTCATTGGTAGCTTGATGGGGATGGCATTCAATCTATAAATTACCTTGGGCAGTATGGCCATTTTCACGATATTGATTCTTCCTACCCATGAGCATGGAATGTTCTTCCATTTGTTTGTGTCCTCTTTTATTTCATTGAGCAGTGGTTTGTAGTTCTCCTTGAAGAGGTCCTTCACATCCCTTGTAAGTTGGATTCCTAGGTATTTTATTCTCTTTGAAGCAATTGTGAATGGGAGTTCACTCATGATTTGGCTCTCTGTTTGTCTGTTATTGGTGTATAAGAATGCTTGTGATTTTTGTACATTGATTTTGTATCCTGAGACTTTGCTGAAGTTGCTTATCAGCTTGAGATTTTGGGGTGAGACAACGGGGTTTTCTAGATATACAATCATGTCATCTGCAAACAGGGACAATTTGACTTCCTCTTTTCCTAATTGAATACCCTTTATTTCCTTCTCCTGCCTGATTGCCCTGGCCGGAACTTCCAACACTATGTTGAATAGGAGTGGTGAGAGAGGGCATCTCTGTCTTGTGCCAGTTTTCAAAGGGAATACTTCCAGTTTTTGCCCATTCAGTATGATATTGGCTGTGGGTTTGTCATAGATAGCTTTTATTATTTTGAGATACGTCCCATCAATACCTAATTTATTGAGAATTTTTAGCATGAAGCGTTGTTGAATTTTGTCAAAGACCTTTTCTGCATCTATTGAGATAATCATGTGGTTTTTGTCTTTGGTTCTGTTTATATGCTGGATTACATTTATTGATTTGCGTATATTGAACCAGCCTTGAACCCCAGGGATGAAGCCCACTTGATCATGGTGGATAAGCTTTTTGATGTGCTGCTGGATTTGGTTTGCCAGTATTTTATTGAGGATTTTTGCATCAATGTTCATCAAGGATATTGGTCTAAAATTCTCTTTTTTGGTTGTGTCTCTGCCCAGCTTTGGTATCAGGATGATGGCAGCCAAGATGGCCAAATAGGAACAGCTCCGGTCTACAGCTCCGAGCGTGAGCAACACAGAAGATGGGCGATTTCTGCATTTCCATCTGAGGTACCGGGTTCATCTCACTAGGGAGTGCCAGACAGTGGGCGCAGGACAGTCAGTGCAGCGCACCATGCATGAGCCGAAGCAGGGCGAGGCATTGCCTCACTCGGGAAGTGCAAGGGGTCAGGGAGTTCCCTTTCCTAGTCAAAGAAAGGGGTGTCGGCGGGCACCTGGAAAATCGGGTCACTCCCACCCGAATACTGCACTTTTCCGATGGGCTTAAAAAACGGTGCACCAGGAGATTATATCCTGCACCTGGCTTGGAGGGTCCTATGCCCACGGAGTCTTGCTGATTGCTAGCACAGCAGTCTGAGATCAAACTGCAAGGCGGCAGCGAGGCTGGGGGAGGGGAGCCCGCCATTGCCCAGGCTTGCTTAGGTAAACAAAGCAGCCAGGAAGCTCGAACTGGCTGGAGCCCACCACAGCTCAAGGAGGCCTGCCTGCCTCTATAGGCTCCACCTCTGAGGGCAGGGCACAGACAAACAAAAAGATAGCAGTAACCTCTGCAGACTTAAATGTCCCTGTCTGACAGCTTTGAAGAGAGCAGTGGTTCTCCCAGCACGCAGCTGGAGATCTGAGAACGGGCAGACTGCCTCCCCAAGTGGGTCCCTGACCCCTGACCCCCAAGCAGCCTAACTGGGAGGCACCCCCCAGTAGGGGCAGACTGACACCTCACACGCCCTGGCACTCCTCTGAGACAAAACTTCCAGAGGAACGATCAGACAGCAGCATTCATGGTTCACGAAAATCTGCTGTTCTGCAGCCACTGCGGCTGATACCCAGGCAAAAAGGGTCTGGAGTGGACCTCTAGCAAACTCCAACAGACCTGCAGCTAAGGGTCCTGTCTGTTAGAAGGAAAACTAACAAACACAAAGGACATCCACACCAAAAACCCATCTGTACATCACCATCATCAAAGACCAAAAGTAGATAAAACCACAAAGATGGGGAAAAAACAGAGCAGAAAAACTGGAAACTCTAAAAAGCAGAGTGCCTCTCCCCCTCCAAGGGAATGTAGTTCCTCACCAGCAATGGAACAAAGCTGGATGGAGAATGACTTTGACAATTTGAGAGAAGAAGGCTTCAGATGATCAAACTACTCCGAGCTCCAGGAGGAAATTTAAAACAAAGGCAAAGAAGTTAAAAACTTTGAAAAAAATTTAGATGAATGTATAACTAGAATAACCAATATAGAGAAGAGCTTAAAGGAGCTGATGGAGCCGAAAGCCAAGGCTCGAGAACTACATGAAGAATGCAGGAGCCTCAGGAGCCGATGCGATCAACTGGAAGAAAGGGTATCAGTGATGGAAGATGAAATGAATGAAATGAAGCGAGAACGGAAGTTTACAGAAAAAAGAATAAAAAGAAATGAACAAAGCCTCCAAGAAATATGGGACTATGTGAAAAGACCAAATCTATGTCTGATTGGTGTACCTGAAAGTGATGGGGAGAATGGAAAAAAGTTGGAAAACACTCTGCAGGATATTATCCAGGAGAACTTCCCCAATCTAGCAAGGCAGGCCAACATTCAGATTCAGGAAATACAGAAAACGCCACAAAGATATTCCTCGAGAAGAGCAACTCCAAGACACATAATTGTCAGATTCACCAAAGTTGAAATGAAGGAAAAAATGTTAAGGGCAGCCAGAGAGAAAGGTCGGGTTACCCACAAAGGGAAGCACATCACACTAACAGCAGAACTCTCAGCAGAAACTCTACAAGCCAGAAGAGAGTGGGGGCCAATATTCAACATTCTTAAGGAAAAGAATTTTCAACCCAGAATTTCATATCCAGCCAAACTAAGCTTCATAAGAGAAGGAGAAATAAAATACTTTACAGACAAGCAAATGCTGAGAGATTTTGTCACCACCAGGCCTGCCCTAAAAGATCTCCTGAAGGAAGCACTAAACATGGAAAGGAACAACCAGTACCAGCCACTGCAAAATCATGCCAAACTGTAAAGACCATCGAGGCTAGGAGGAAACTGCATCAACTAACGAGCAAAATAACCAGCTAACATCATAATGACAGGATCAAATTCACACATAACAATATTAACTTTAAATGTAAATGGACTAAATGCTCCAATTAAAAGACACAGACTGGAAAATTGGATAAAGAGTCAAGACCCATCAGTGTGCTGTATTCAGGAAACCCATCTCACATGCAGAGACACACATAGGTTCAAAATAAAAGGATGGATGAAGATCTACCAAGCAAATGGAAAACAAAAAAAGGCAGGGGTTGCAATCCTAGTCTCTGATAAAACAGACTTTAAACCAACAAAGATGAAAAGAAACAAAGAAGGCCATTACATAATGGTAAAGGGATCAATTCAACAAGAAGAGCTAACTATCCGAAATATATATGCACCCAATACAGGAGCACCCAGATTCATAAAGCAAGTCCTGAGTGACCTACAAAGAGACTTAGACTCCCACACAATAACAATGGGAGACTTTAACACCCCACTGTCAATATTAGACAGATCAACGAGACAGAAAGTTAACAAGGATACCCAGGAATTGAACTCAGCTCTGCACCAAGCAGACCTAATAGACACCTACAGAACTCTCCACCCCAAATCAAGAGAATATACATTTTTTTCAGCACCACACCACACCTATTCCAAAATTGACCACATAGTTGGAAGTAAAGCTCTCCTCAGCAAATGTAAAAGAACAGAAATTATAACAAACTGTCTCTCAGACCACAGTGCAATCAAACTAGAACTCAGGATTAAGAAACTCACTCAAAACTGCTCAACTACATGGAAACTGAACAACCTGCTCCTGAATGACTACTGGGTAAAGAACGAAATGAAGGCAGAAATAAAGATGTTCTTTGAAACCAATGAGAACAAAGACACAACATACCAGAATCTCTGGGACACATTCAAAGCAGTGTGTAGAGGGAAATTTATAGCACTAAATGCCCACAAGAGAAAGCAGGAAAGATCCAAAATTGACACCCTAACATCACAATTAAAAGAACTAGAAAAGCAAGAGCAAACACATTCAAAAGCTAGCAGAAGGCAAGAAATAACTAAAATCAGAGCAGAACTGAAGGAAATAGAGACACAAAAAACCCTTCAAAACATTAATGAATCCAGGAGCTGGTTTTTTGAAAGGATTGACAAAATTGATAGACTGCTAGCAAGACTAATAAAGGAGAAAAGAGAGAAGAATCAAATAGATGCAATAAAAAATGATAAAGGGGATATCACCACCGATCCCACAGAAATACAAACTACCATCAGAGAATACTACAAACACCTCTACGCAAATAAACTAGAAAATCTAGAAGAAATGGATACATTCCTCGACACATACACCCTCCCAAGACTAAACCAGGAAGAAGTTGAATCTCTGAATAGACCAATAACAGGCTCTGAAATTGTGGCAATAATCAATAGCTTACCAACCAAAAAGAGTCCAGGACCAGATGGATTCACAGCCGAATTCTACCAGAGGTAAAAGGAGGAGCTGGTACCATTCCTTCTGAAACTATTCCAATCAATAGAAAAAGAGGGAATCCTCCCTAACTCATTTTATGAGAAAATACTTTAGAAAATTTTGACTTAAAATTTTTTGAGATACTTTTTTTGTGTCCTAATATATGGTCTATCCTACAGAATCCCATGTGCTGATGAGAAAAAAATGTGTATGCTGTAGCTGTTGAATTAAATGTCCTGTAAATGTCTGTTATCTCCAGTGGTCTAACATGCAGCTTATTTTATTTATTTATTTATTTGTTTATTTGTGTATTTGTATAAATTTAAGGGGTACTAGTACAATGTGGTTTCATGGATATATTGCACAGTGGTGAAGTCTGGGTTCTTAGTGTGTCTATTATCTGAATAACGTACATTGTACCCTAAAGTAATTTATTATCACCAACCCCTCCCACCATTCCACCCCTCATTGTCTCCAGTGTTTATTTTTCTACACCCTATCTCCACTTGTACACATTATTTAGCTCCCACTTACAGTTGAGAACATGTAGTATTTGACTTTTTGTTTTGAGTTCTTTCACTTAAGGTAATGGCTTCCAGTTATATACATGTTGCTGCAAAAGACATTTTTCCTTTATTATGGCTGAATATTATCCCATTGTGTATATATACCATATTTTCTTTAGCCGACCACCCATTAATCAACACTTATCTTTTCTATTGTAAGTGATTCCCTATCTTTTCTATTGTAAATAGTGCTGTGATAAACGTACAAGTGAAGATATATTTTTGATATAATGATTTGTTTTCCTTTGGGTAGATACTCAATAATAGGATTGCTGGGTTGAATGGTAGTTCTATCTGTAGTCCTTTGAGAAATCTCCATACTGTTTCCATACTGTTGTACAAAGTCACATTCCCCTAGTGTATAAGTACTCCCTTTTCTCTGCATCCTTGCCAGCGTATGTTAATTTTGACTTTTTAATAATAGTCATTCTGACTGGTATAAGATGGTATCTCTTTATGGTCTTAATTTGCATTTCTCTGATGATTAGTGATGTTGAGTGTTTTTTCATATGTTCACTGATGATTTGTATGTCTTCTCTTTAAAAATTTTTATTCATGTTATTTGACTTCCTTTTATTATTTTTGGGGGTTATTTGCTGTTTTTTTGTGGTTGAGTTGTTTGAGTTCCTCATAAATTCTGGATATTTGTTTCTTGTCAGCTTTATAGTTTGAATACAATCTCTTCCATTCTGCAGTTTGTCTGTTCACTCTATTGATTATTTCTTTTGCCATGCAGAAGATTTTTAGTTTAAGTAAGTCTATTTTTAGTTTGTATATTTTGGGGTTTTTTGCATGTGCTTTTGAAGTCTTAATTATGAATTCTTTGCTTAGGCCAATGTCCAGAAGAGTCTTCCCTAGATTTTCTTCTAGTATGTTTGTAATTTCAGATCTTACATTTAAGTCTTTTATCTATCTTGAATCGATTTATGTTTATAGTGACAGATAAGGGTTCTCTTTCATTCTTCTGCATATGGCATTCCAATTTTCCCAGCACTATATATTGAAAGGTGTACCATTTTCCCAATGTATGTTTTTGTCATTTTTGTTAAAGATTAGTTGGAAGCAGATACGTCATTTTATTTGTGGATTCTCTATTCTGTTCCATTTGTCTAGGTGTCTATTTTTATACTTGTACCATGCTGTTTTGCCTGCTCCAGCCTTGTATTATAATTTGAAGTCAGATAATGTTATGCCTCCAGCTCTGTTCTATTTGCTTAGGATTACTTCATTATCTGGACTTATTTGAGGTTCCATATGAATTTTAGAATTATTTTTTCTTCTGTGAAAAATGACACTGAGATACTGATAAGGATTGCATTGAATAAATTCAATGTTTCTTTGTTAATTTTGTATCCAACTGATCTGTCTAATGCTGACAGTGTTAAAGTCCACAGCTATGATTGTATTGAAGTGTATCTCTCCTGTCATGTTAATAATATTTTATTTATATATCTAGATGCTCTGGTGTCAGGTATATTTAGAACTGTTATATCTTCTTGCTGAAGTGATCACTTTATCATTATATATCATTATACATAAACCTTTTTGTCTCTTTTGCTGTTTTTGATTGAAAAGTCTCTTTTATCTGATATAAATATTGCTCCTGCTTTTTTCTTGTTCCATTTACATGGAATATCTATTTCCATCCCTTTACTTTCAGTCTGTGTCTTTACAGATAAGACGAGCTTCTTATTCATACACAGTGTATAACTGGGTCATTTTTTAATCCTTTCTGCCAATCTATATTCTTTACATGGAAAATTTAATCAATTTACATTCAAGGTAATTATTGATGTGTGAGGGTTTATTTCTGTCATTTTATTAGTTAGCTTCTGGTTGTTTTGTATATTATTTGTTCCTTTCTTTCTTTTTGTTTTTCATTGTGAGTTGGTTGTTTCCTGTAGTGGTAATCTTTGAGTCTTTTATCTTTCTTTATGTGTTCATTCTACCAGTGGTTTTTATTTTTGTGTGTTTTAATGATGATAGATACTGTCCTTTCACTTTCAGGTATAGGATTGGCACATATTTTTAGGACTGGTTCAGTGATAATGAATTCCCTCAGCTGCTGCTTATCTGAAAAAGACTTTATTTATCTTTCATTTATGAAGGATAACATTTCTGGATATAGTATTCTTGGCTGACAGTTTTTTTCTTTCAGCATTTTGAAATTATAATTCCATTCTCTCTTGGTCTGTAAGGTTCTGCCTAGAAATCCACTGTTAGTCTGATAGGGGTTCCCTTATAAGTGACTAGATGCTTTTCTCTTGCTGTTTTTAGAATTTTTTTCCCTGTTTGTGACTTTTGATAGTTTTACTATAATGTGCCATGCAGAAGACCTTTTTATATTGCATTTATTTGGGAATCTATGAGCCTCCTGTATCTGGATGTCTAACTCTCTTGCTAGATTCAGGAAGTTTTTATCTATTATTTTGTTAAATAGAATTTCTAACTCTTTCACTTCTCATTGCCTTCTGGGACACTGCAAATGTGAATATTTGATAACTTTCTGGTGTCCTGTATGTCATCTAGGTTTTGCTCACTCTTTTTTAATCTTTATGTTCATCTGATTTAGTTATTTCAAAAGTCCTGTCGTCAAGTTCTGATATTCTTTTGTCTGCCTGATGTAGTCTATTGTTGAATCTTTTGAATGTATTTTGTATTTTATTCAATGAATACTTCAGTTCCAGAATTTCTGTTTGCTTCTCTTTATGATGTCTTTCTCTTTGGTAGTTTCTTATTTTTATCATGAATTGTTTTTCTAATTTATTATATTATTAGTATTCTCTTCTATCTCACTGAGCTTCTTAAATATCAGTAGTTTTTTTTCTGGATTTCAAACATTTCTTTTTAACTGGGCTCTGTGGCTGAAGATTATTGTATTTTTTGTTAAGTGTCATATTTCCTTTCTTTTTCATCTTTCCTTTGCCCTTACATTAATATCTCCATATCTGGGTTTAACAGTTGCTTCTTCTAATTTTTTGAATTTGCTTTCATAGGGAAAACATTTTCATGAAGATGTATCTAAGGTGTTGGTTGAGTAGGGCACTTTGGCTTTTATTCTGGGTACTTACAGTAGTGTAGTCTGTATGATTTCTTCAGTTGTAAATAGTATCATTGGTGTCTTTGATTTCCTTGGTGGTTTAACATGATTGTTAGTGAAGGCTATGGTCAAACTTTGCTGAGGATTGTGACATCAGGTATGCTATTCTTTGGGTCTCATTGGTGGTAGTGGTCAGCTGAGTGAGCATTTCCTTAAGCCCCAGTGTAGGCAGACCCCCTGAAACTATTGCTACGGAATAAAAGATGAAATGCTCCTGATTATTGTAAATACAAAATTGTGTACAGGATTGTGTAAAGATAATGCCAGGTTGGACTGCCAGAATGAGCCAACAGCGCGTGATGTGCTTCCCCCTGCAGAGAGCCTATGAATGGATGTGCAGTCAGGGAATTTCACATCACCAAGATTCCTATCCCAGAAAAGCAGATATTTATAGCTCTGGGAGTGGAATGCAACCTTTGTGGAGAGCCTATAAATGGACACATGGGGGGCGCCTGTCCATATGGATAAGATAGGGCTATAAACGTCCTCATCTTGCCACGGCTGTTCTAGACCTCTTTAGGGTTAAGGCATACTCCCTTCTGAGAATTTCTGGTCTAACCGGTTGTCTAGCTTCATGTCCTGTTTCTATGGATTGTTTGTAACCAGCTTTTGCTGCAACTGTTACTGCTGATTAATATCTGGCTAATCGTAGGTTATGGAAAGACTGTGTTTCTGTTTTAAGGCTCTGTTAGAAATTACTGATGCCCACACTATATTGTAAATTCTTATCCCTGTATACTGTACTTCTGCATACAGATGTTATGTTAAAGAATTACTTCATCCCCTTGTGATCATCTCACTTCATAATCAAATGACCCTAAATCCCTCACTAACCTACCCCCCGCCCTCACTAAACTTAATAATAAATGCTGGTATATTCAGTGCATGGTTGGCACCATGGGACCAGAAGGCAGTGACCTCCCTGGACCCGGTTTTCACTGTCTTGTGTGTGTCTATTATTTCTCGACTTGACAATCCGCCTGGGAACAAACAGAGAGCCCCATTGCATTGCGGGCTGCTGGCCAGATCCCGCAATACCCCAGGGCAGTGTATACTTGTACCAGTGTTGGTGGGTCTAGGCAGAAAAATTATTAGGTTTCCAGGTGGCTTGCTCAGACATCAGGAATGGCAGTGGTGGGCCAGTGGGTAGGTAGGTTCTTGAGCCCCTGGGCAGTAGGTGTGGCATGGTCACTAGCAGTAGTGTGGCAAGCCAGGTCTCACTAACTCAGGCCTCCATTACAACTGTCCCAGCACTTACTAAGTAGCTAGGTTAAACATTAAAAGCTGATTGAACCAGTGTCTTTATATAAAGGCTGGAATGTAACAAAAGACCATAGAAAGTTGTGCCTAGGCATTTCCTGGGCCTTAAAGCATGACAAAATAACAAAGGAATTCTTAACAGGACTCATTCAGGATTAAACAAGTTTTATTAGGGGTCTGAAGAAACTCCCCAGGCCCCCACAAACAAGTTTATTGGAGATCTGAAGGAACTCCCCAAACCTCCATGATTTAGCAGGAGTCAAGATAAGGGTAATCACCCCAGCACCTGGATGCATTTAAATTAAGTAAACTTACTGAGGATCCAGAAGAAGGTCTTCAGGGCTCTGGCCTTAGTTATAGATTAAAAGAAGTTAATCACTTATGTCTTTAGACGAATGCACACTTACGCATAGATGTATAACTTAGAAGGTATATGAGCTCTGGAGAACTTTGTAATTTTGAGTTGGTCTGGTGGTAATTTCCAGGCCTTTTCCCTGTAACCGGTTACAGAAATAAAAACTGTCTTCCTTCCCAGTTCATCTGCATCTCATTATTGGGCCATAAGAAATAGCAGCCTGACCCTCAGTTTGGTCCGGGAACAGTAGCAGTGGTAGGATAATCCTCTGAGGCCCAAGCAGTCTGCTGTGGTGTTGTCAGTGGCTGCGATAGGCTGTGTGGGCCAGTCCCAATTCTGTGGGTGGCATGTGTGTGTGGGTGTCAGCTGTGGATACACACAGGTTGCATGAATCTGATTTCAGACCTTGGGATGAGTTCTCAGGTGCCAATGGTAGTGGACTTGGCTGGGCCATCCTCAGGGCCCTGGATAGCATGTTCTGCTGTTGGGGGGTGCAGAGCCAGGCCAGGTAGACCTGCCTTCAGGATTCCAGGTGGTACCTGCAGTCAGGCACTAGCTGTGATAGGCAGGAGTGAAGTGATCCTCAGGCTTCTGGTGGAAGCAGCAGTGGCTGTGCTGTGGCCCTGCTACTAGTGCTACTAGGAAGGGCAGAGTTTTCTTAAGTGGAAGCAACCATGGGCAGGAAGCTATAGGGCCTGCACTTCACTTGCACCTCAGCCCCACAGAATCTTGAATTTTTTCCTCAGGGCATGTAAAAATACATGACTGTCCCTCTGCTGAGGGGGGTGGGGTCACTGCCAGTGGCTCCTGCCTCAGCCGTGTTGCAGTAGCTGTGGGTGGAGAATGTTCATGGGGATCCAGGGATGTGGAGATTCAGGACAGGTTGGGACCCAGGGTAGGAGGCAGTTTGATGAAAGCTGGGCTCTTACAATGGTGCTGCGCTGCAGCTGCTCAAGACTCTGGGATTTGTGGGACTCAACCTGAGCTCCCTCTCTGGAGCAATGCCATTGCACTATCTTCAGGCAGCTGCCTATGATAGTCTTAGGGCCTGCAAGGGTTGGGGAGATCTCCCCTGGCTAAAATCATGGGAATCTGCAGTGAGAATGTAGATCACTACCCTCTTCTTACATTAGGGATCCTTTCCAGGCTCTCAGCTGATCCTGGTCCAACAAGTTGCCTTACTTCCCTCTCCTTCCTTGTAGGCCTTATATCTTTAAGGTGCAGTTTCTTATGAAACAAAGAGTATTATGAGATTTCTCTAGGATAAAACATGAAGTGTTTGCTCTTTGCTGAGTTAATTGTAAAGGGGAATGCAGAATGCTGGTACCTACTGGATATACCATGTCTCTTTATGTATAAAAGATAAGGAAGCAGCTGGACTAGTCTCTCTACGTCAATTTACTTCACAAAAATATGGTTTTCAGCTTTTGAGAAAGCCTATTTTCCTTTAGTATACATTGTCCTGTACAAATTTAAGAATAAGAATATATTGCCATTTGTACCTTAGAATCAGTTATATCTACACACTGGCTTTAATATATTGAAAAATGTATTTTTTATATCGTGAGCATTCACAGTAAACAGCTGAAGTAAAGAGCTATGGTGACTTCAGAACATGTCGCCTTCTTAAACTTTGTGATTTGATCTTATGCCATCTTGGCAATATTTTCTGGATTATGTTGTTCATTTTTGTGACAATAGGCATATTTCACATTAACATATTTCACGTAAACTGGAATTGGATTAAATGTTTAAAACACCATTAACACTGTCATCTACTGACTAGCCAGTTAGCAAGTTACCAGCAACACATTCAGAAGATTAGGTCTAGGAAATCAAATAGCTATTACTAGGCATAACAGAACCAAAGGCAAACATTCACATTTCTTTATATAACCAGGTCATAGGTTGTTTCTGTCAACTGAAATGTTTTTCCTGCTAAGCCCATGGCTATTGTCTTTGCTTCCAGGTCTCATCTTTGTTACCTCCCCTGTAGCACCTTCCTCAACCATACTAGCTAAGTTAGCCTCACATCCCTGTTATTCTCAATCATGGCACCTTTATTGCTTGTTTCTTTTATATTAGTATCACAAGTAGTAATACTAAATATATGTTTGTTTACTTTTTGATCATCTGTGTTTCCAACTTGCAAACTTTGTTAATGGAAAAACACTTTCAATCAACAGAGTAGATATCTAGCATGGTAGTATCTGCCTCATAATAGACCAACAATAAATATTTAATAACTGAGTGGACAAATACATGTGTATATGTTCTTCAAAAAACAAACCTGTAAGAATAGACAATAATCTCTATTTGTGGAGTTTTAATTCATTTTCATTTTTATCTTTATGGATTTCTGCATTTTTTTAGATTTTCTATATAAAATATATTTATCATAAAATTTTCAGGCTTTAAAAATAGGAAAAGCAGATAAATAAAAATGAATACAATTAATAAGTTAAAAATAAAATAAAATCAATAAAATATATAAGTAAAATAAAAAATACATAAATAAAATTAATCTCCAAAAGAAGAAACAAAATTTAAAGAAATTATAGTATTTTAAAAGCAATTCTTATATAGCAGTGATCATAAATTATATATTTCCTGACTAAAAGATTAAATCCATTATTAAGCTGAACCAAGTGTCATAGTAGAGTGATCCCTCTCTGTACATTTTCTGTATTGCCTTTTTTTGGCTCCTAGAAACAAGATAATTCTTCCCAAATAGTCCTTGATATCACTGAAAATTTGACAATTTATTATTAAAGCACAAAAGCTAATACTCTGCTGATGTTGTGTCAAGAAAATCAACACAATGAATAATTCCAGCTCTAAAATGGTATTATATCCTGCTAGTATGTGATAAGGCTAAAGACCTAGAAGAATCTAGGACAAATTGCAACTAAATCCCCACCCAACCACTTTCCTCCACCCATTTCCCATAAAACCTGCCCCAGGAACACTTGTCCATTTTTCTTCAAATCATTTGTCAGATTCCCCCAGTGAACTCCTGAGTATTTGAATACTCAAACATGAGAAAGATTAAGCAAATGTGGTTTTAATATTGGCTTGGCAAATCACATATGAAGAAAAATAGAAAGGGTCATTCTGAAAATTAATCACAGATTATTGGGTAGCAAACAGTACAATGCCAAACTTAACTTTAGTTGAGCCAGACAGAGCACAAATATTTGACTTTTTAAATCTACAGTGATACAGAGTCTAGAGACATATGGAAGAAAAATTGCTCAGTTTTCGGTCCTCTTTTTTTTGCCTACTATTGCTGTCAGGGTAGACACTGGTGATTTATTTTAAGCTGAATTTCACTCAATCAGCAAGAAGCCATAAATTAATGTTAAGATAATACACATTATGCTGAGCAAATTACTTTCAAATCAATGAGATCAATGAGTATGTTGTAACTGATATGTCTTAATTATCAATATTTCTGTTCATGTCTCTTTCAGTTTTCCATTACATACCACATATCCTATTTCAAACCAAATGCATCTTAAATCAAGCTAAAAATATTTAAACATTTTAGGATAGATGTTCTCCACAGACTTTTATTAATAAGTTACAGGCACTGAAAACCAAAAGAAGCAAGTCCATGTGTACTATGTCTACATATTTGATATAGTTTATGGCAAAAACTAAATATTTTCTGATTAGGCCATTTTTTTTTTAATTTTCAAGTTTCTTTATATCCTAAGCCAGCTCTTCCAAGATGTGGAATATTTCCAAAGTTACTATAGGCATGCTCTTCTGTGAAAGTATTTCTTTCCTATAAAATGAGCCAATAGTGATTCTTCAGTCTTTCATGATGAAAGCAGCACTGAGAACCATTCTTTACAACCTGTCTCCTACAAGAGAAGAGAGAAAAGATAAGAGAGAAAACTACTAGAGTCCTGTAAACCAAATATTCTTTTATGATGTGTTCTATTCAGCATCAGTTAAGTGAAACTCACACTGAAGACTACCAAGGGGAAAAGAAAGCATTCTTCTTGCCTGGAAATGAAGCTATCTTATGCCAGATATATGAGGAATGTATTCTCTACCAGGAGAAAAACAAACTCAGAAATTCACAAGTCATTATTGTTACCTAACTTTACAATGGATTTCAATTCTTCCTAAGAAGGATGTGTTCTTTGTATCCTCACATATTCAGTTAGATTTATTTATTCCCACTGGGTATGTAGTAGCCAAATCTTGCCTTTTGAACTTCTAAAATAGTTTCTTATAAGTATTTTTCAACTTCCTTAACTGCAGAATTTCCTTTTCAAATGCTAGAATGTTCCCATTTTAGGATTCCGTGCTACTCTATCTTCACTGATAGTAGTTCAAAATAAAAACTTATTATTTGTCTAAAGTCTTTGACTAAAGAAGAAGAAATATTGAGAAAAGAGTATTTGCCTCTGACATCACCAAATTACTAAAGGCCAACATTTGTATCTGTTAGATAACTCATTTATCTTTCACTTACATATTACTGTAAGCAAAATATATCAACACATGTTTGATCAGGAGATTGAGAAATATTTACTTTACTGGGATAAGTCAGGGTAAATACTCTTTGAGTAAAATATTGGCTCAAAAACATGTATCTTGGGATAGTTCCAGATTTTGGAGAAAATTAATTTATCAGAGAATATCCATGCTTTCTCAGGTACAGATTTTCATGAGGAGAAATTTAATATATTCCAAGAGCTTTTGTCCCCTATTAAGACTTACATGTTAGCATCAGGTTTCATGGGCCCTCCTCAACATACACAAAAAGGCAGTTAGTATCACTTAGTAGTTACCCAATGAGGTTAGAGCTGATTATTCTCTTCCTCAAAGAGGAGATTAAACTCTTTCATAGATAAAAAGCCACAATGACAAAAAAAAATCTATATATGAGCAATGTTACACAGTCTTAGAGCTCTTTACAACAGTAAGCTTTAATGCCAATCCCCTTCAAAAAAAAGGGAGGGGGTTAGATTTCTTACCGGCTCAGTTCACTTTGTTTAATGCTAAATTCCCACCATTTAATCCAAAATAATATAGTTGCAGTCCTTTTTATTTAGTGAAAAACCTTAAATGGTTCCCATTAGAAATTTATATATGTGTATGTATTAACACCTAAACTACAATTTTCCTGTATTGTTTCCAAACTACTTCCTTACTTGTGACATAATTCCTCCTGCTTCCTTTTGGTATGAATAAGAAGACACTGGTAGCAAGGCCCTAGGCCAGTGCCTCATGTTTCTGAATGGACTCAGCCCTGAGCATTGTGGGAGACATAATCTGACAGGGTACCAAATACCTTGGGAAAAGTTGTTAACTGTGGACAGGGAACAAGGACTACTTAGGTTTCACAGAGGCATCCAGTAAATCATTATTAAAACCCGCTGGTACAAAGAACTTAAAATTTTTAATTTATGTCCTAGTTTGACCTTATTAATTTATAAATATTGGCATGTCACCTGTCTCCATTCTTCTGTTTTTTCATTTTTCAATTACAAAGACATGTGTTCTGCCTGCGCCCTGTAGACATTCGGCATACCTGGGCCCCTGTTGCAACCTCTGGGCTGTTGTTAACATATAAGGAGATCATGTTCCCAAAGGTATTTGGAAAATAATTAAGTGCTATACCAGTGCAAGTGGGATTTTTTCCCACAAGTCACTGTGCTAGGTGCTATGAAAGATACAAGGAATTCACAACATAGCAAGGAAGATAATGCAGGTATTGAGGGGGTGATACAAAATAATTAGCAGTACATGGGAACCAACCAGTCATAGAGTGCCAGGGAATACCACCTAAATATCAGTCCTAAATGTCATATCAAAACAATGTATTATAAAGCACAAAGAGAAAGATCTTGATTCTTATTATGTTCATACTGTTTGTGATCTACTCTTTCATAAGTTATATATTGTCACTTCTATATTATAATGGCTGAATTCAAGCTTGCAGACAAAGGGTAAAGAACTAGTCTTTCTAGCTAACACCTGCTAGTCAATGGTCCAATTCAGCAATATTCCATCTCTGTTTGTATAGCAATGTCTATTTGTGTAGTTAATAAAATATTCAACTGCATTTTGACTTACTGTTTTATACAAGTGGTAAAATATATAAAAAGAAACTAAAATTAGGAAGCATTGGGCCAGGCGTGGTGGCTCACGCCTGTAATCCCAGCACTTTGGGAGGCCGAAGCGGGCAGATCACAAGGTCAGGAGATTGAGACCATCCTGGCTAACATGGTGAAATCCCGTCTCTACTACAAATACGAAAAAATTAGTTGGGTGTGGTGGTGGGTGCCTGTAGTCCCAGCTACTCAGGAGGCTGAGGCAGGAGAATGGTGTGAACCCCAGAGGCAGAGCTTGCAGTGAGCCGAGATCGCACCACTGCACTCCAGCCTGGGTGACAGAGCGAGACTCCGTCTCAAAATAAATAAATAAACAAATAAAAATAAAAGAAGTATTGGTCTCACATTCAATAAAATTTATGAAAATACATTATCACAGGTGCAAAAATTTTAAATTATAGTTTAGACATCTATAAAATAAACTGTCTTAGAAAATTAAGACAATAAACCAGATACTCAACTGTTAAATAAGAGAATAACATGCTTGGAAAATATTATCAAGATCATCATGTACTAATTAACTATATTATAAATTTTATTTATAATATACTTCTAATAACTATATAGTTATTATAATATGAAACTATATTATAAATAGTAAAATTTATAATACAGTTGGCACATTGGGAATGAAACATTTAATCCTGTTTTTTGACTTCTAGTACCATTGATTTTTTAACATGTTTTCAATAATGCATTGTGTGTAAAAGTAGGAGAAAACTGATAGAAAAGTGTTGTGACAATTGGCAACAGAAATACATTTATAGATGGGAGGATAAAAGCTAAGTCTCAGAAAAGAACTAGAATTCGAACTTATGAAAATGGGGAGGACATTCTAGGTGGAGAGAGCTACTTAATCAAAAGTTTTAAGGTGGAAAAATACAGGGCATATATGAGGAACAGGCAGTCCCTGTTCCTGACAAGAGAAGGTGATGCTTTCTGGAACAAATCAAAAATAGAAAATTATAGTTAAGAAGTTAGAAATAGTTGCAAAATAGCAAATAAGATTTCAAAAACTCATCCTATCTTTTGTAACCATTCTTTTCGTTCCTGCCTACATATGTATCTTTTCCTGCAGCAAAAGACATTGACCATCAAAACACATGCTCAGATGTTCACTTTCAGCTTAGAAATATGATACTTAATTTGAGCAGGAGAAATTTAGGGGACTCAAGTCCAAAACACTGGGACCAGCATCAAGTTACTCTGGGTATTAATGCATAAACACTTGCCATTTGTAAAATAAGTAAATTGTGAATCTTAATTTTGACCTTCTGAACTGGCTCCTGCAAGTTGGGTCTCAATGGTAACATGAACCTGTCTTATTCCATGGTCAGAGTCACTTTTTTGATTACTTTCCTACTATAACCTGACTAGTGCTCCAAACCACTGAAACAGAGTTAGAATAGAGTTGTGTTTTTCCCTTTGTGCAGCTCAGCAATTAAGATCCTGCTACATGAATGAATCACGGTTTTTATAGTACCAACTGCCTTTCTGTACCCAAGGATCTCTGACTATCACAGACTCTTAGATTCCCATAGCTTTTCTTTGCAAATTTGTTGACCCCCAGTTGTTCTCACTTGCTTGGTCATTGTGACCATTGCCTGGTCCTGAATCTACCATATTCTTTCTGTTCTGGCCTTTTTTCTGGGGACGATCACCGTTAATTCAGTCCAGTACTATGTCTTACTGCCCTAAACTGCTACAATTAATAGGGGTCATTTTCAGCCATGAACTAACAGATGATATATGTCTTCCTCCCTTTTTCTAACTTTTTGTATTTTAAAAAAATATAGTGAACACATTGTACCTTTTTTTTTTGAAGTTTCCTTGATAAACTACTAACCTCTTGCTATTTTTAGGAAAGACACTAAAATTACACTTACCCTTTAAAAAAAGGTTGTTGAGATGTGAACAAATGTATATCATTCAAACAAATGTATATCAATAAAAGAATCAGAAGCTGGGTTTTCAGATCACTGCCACTGGATGGCACATTGCTCTGTCAGTGACAGGACAGTTTCTGCACTTGTGTTTCCGGGGACAGTCCTTACTCAGAGTGCAGAGGTGGACACAATTGACTGCATGTGTTTTACAAGTACATGATCATACTGCAGGGAGGGAGGGTGAGTCAGTTGCTTGACCAAATTACTGAACCTACTCTAGCTGAAGGACAGAGAGTAGGCACTAAGAGCGCAGCAAAGAGAGTAAGACATACTGCCTCCTTCCACAAACATTCAAGAGTTGTGATTGGCAATCCTGGCTGAGGATCAAGGTTAGCTTGGAAGCTTTTAAAAGCAACAGATGCCCAGGCTATAACCCGAGAGTCTTGGAGTAAGGGTAGAAATTGTGACAATAAGTCAGAGTTGAGATTCATTGCTTTATGGTCAAATTGGGGAGTAAGCAAAGATTTATGTAATCAACATTCAAAGACAGGTTAATATGCACACCAGCCTGCAATGTTTGGTTTTAACAAAAACAAAACATGTGGGAGTTTAGGGAATTCTACTGTATAGATTGCCATTTGTTGTTCTTCATATCAGTTCAGAATTATCCAAACATTGTATAAATTAATAAATTCCAAAAAAAATAAAATTTTAAAAATCTCAATTTTTTTAAATTACACATTTCAGAGCCCTACCATGGCCCCACTGCATCACAATTTTCAAGAAAAGACCCTGGGAAACTGAATTTTACCAAGTGTCCCAAGGATTCTTATCATCAAGGAAGACTGGAAAACACTGATCTGGATACTGAAGATGTTGGACTTTGAATGGTCTGTTATATGGGGCTTGTGTGCAGGTGACAAGCACATCATGACCCATAAAATCGTGAGTGGCATACCTGAGCATGAAGTTCTTCCATCACTTGTACTGCAGTCACTCACACCCCTCACACTCCGTTGACTATTCCAATCCCATTCCTACTTCAGGGACTTTGCACTTGCTCTTGCCCAGTCAGCAAACTCTTTTCCTAACTCTTCAAGTGATTAAATTCTATTCATCTTTTGCTACATTCTCAAAATAGTCTTCCCAGCTCTGCTCAGTTAAACCAGGTTTCCTGTTAAAGTCTCCTTGCACTTTTTACTTTTCTTTATAATAATCATTGCTTTCGTGGTTATCATAATCTTGTGATAATGTTTTGGTATCTGTCTCCTGCACTAAACAGTAAGTTCCTTTGTGGTAGGGCATTATTCAGATGTTCACAACAGTATCCCCAGTTTATTGCCACAGCCAGTCTCATTAAAGACCTTATAAGAATGTGTTGAGTATATGAATAAACAAATGCGTACATCAACAAATGAATACATGAATGAATAAAAGTACTCAGTGGACGCATGTAAAGATAGAGCAAGGTAGCAGGGTGAGATTTACTGAAATGATGGAGATGAATATGTGCAGAGGTGAAAAGCCACTCATGGAGTGACAAAGATTGTGCTGGGCCCCAAAGCAAACAGCAAGGAGACTGGCACAGCAGAGAGGAGCAGAAACATGCCAGGTGGGCAGCAGTCTCTGCAGATACCCTGGAGAAGTGAGACAGAATATGTGTGCCTGAACAAGGAGCCAGCCAGCTTGAATTAAGCAGAGAGAACAATCAGGCTATGAAGAAAGTGGAGGACACTTAGATAACGAGTGACTCATATCAGTTTTGATTTGATGTAAGCAGAAACTCAGAGATCCTGCAGGGTTCAGAGAAGGAGAGAGATGATCAAAACAGTGCTTACAGAGGATGACTCATACCCTTTGTGTAGAACTGAATGAAGGGACAGGACTAAGATATGTGATACCAGCTAAGTGGCTATAGCCATCAAGTTGCAGTGCAATTGGGAATCAAAATGTGTGCTCTGTTTTATTTGGATACATCCTGCCTAGTGTCACGAGTTTGATGCACCGGGTAGAAACATGATAATAGTTGTAGACTAGAGGAAGAGCAGGGGTCTAATGAAAGAATCAGTTAGATTTGGACTGACTTTCATAGAGGAAGAGGGAAGTGAATTAATGAAGATATTAATTTGTACACCCAAAAGTCTGCATGCTGCGGAACTAGATGAAGAATTACAAACTCAGAGAAGTCTGAGAGTGGGAGAAAATAATGAATTTTGTTCTTAGCATGAAGTCATAGTATGACATTTAAGGAAGCTTATCCTCTGTTCCATGAGAATTACAGGACATTAAAAGGGCTGAGAATAAGAAAACTTCAGTTACCCAATGACTACAACCTCTGAAACATGAAGAGACACCCACAGCTATGGAGTGCCAGAGGGGATAGGAATGAATCTCCTAACTGGTCTCCCTACTCCTAATCTCCTGCCTTTCCATTTCATATTCATCTAGCAGGCAAAGTGCTCTTTTGTCATCCAGATATTAACTATGTCTGTCTCATGCCTAAAATCTTTAAGCAATTCCTTACAACATTTTGGATGAAGGGCAGGTAGATTCACTAGTACAAAAGGTCTTTGAGAATGTATCTCCTGTACTTCTCTTCTTCGTCTCTCTCGATGGGCAACTTGTACTTTTCACTCCAGTCACACCAGTAATTTTTTTATTTCCCTGAATGAGACATGTTCTTTTATGCCCTTCTACCTTTGTAAGTGGTGTTCCTTCTAGCTATCTTATCTTTATCTGCCTTTTGTTGCCTGGTGACTTTTATACTGTCTTCAAAACTTCAATCGTCATCCCCTCTACAAAGTCTTCCCTGGATTCCCTCTGCATCTGCCTTATGTGATCCAACAGCTTACTCTAGCCTGTCCCCAGCAGAGAACCCAAATTTGTGTGCTTGATTTTTTTTTCATTCTAACTAAAATATTATCTTCTTGTAGGCAAGGGTGGAATCTGGCACACTTCTATTTTCTATGCTTAGTACAATGCCTGACACATTGTGGAAACTGATATACTCTTTGAAGAAGGAAAGAAGGAAGGGAAAGAGAAAGGAACAGAAAGTAAAGAAGTTGAAAGGAAGAGAGCAAGAGATGAAGGAATGAAACAAGGTAGAGAGAATGGAAGGGATAGCTTCCTCTCCCTCCAAAAAACAGTTCTTCCAAAATACTGGGAAAAACGAAGGAGAGAGATAACAAACCCAAGCCAACTGGTATAACCCAAATTGAAGAAGATTTCGTGAATTAAATCAGTTGGGCATCTCACAAACAGCATAAAATATTTTTTGTAATTCCTCATCATTTCAATAATTACGTGTGGAGCCCTGCATTGATGCCAGGTATTGTGCTGGTGAAGGGAGGTGGTACAAAAAAGGACACATTGGGACACATCGAGACACATCGAGGACACATTGAGACAAACATTGCATCAATGCCTGACCAAGACACAATGCATTACAGAGGAGAGAGCAGCCAAACATACTTTAGGAGTACAGTTTATGGAGGTTTCCTAAAGGATGTGACTCAAAAATGAGTAGGAATGTGCTATGTGTGAAAAGAGGGATAGATCATTCCAGAGAAAGAACCAAGTATCTTTAGGCAATAGCAGAGAGTTTTGAATGACTGAACTCAACCCAATACTTTTTATTGTTATTTTTCATGGTTTGGGAGTAGAAAGAGATTAACAGATTAAGATTAATTTTATCTCCTTCCTCACATATCCTCAGACATGTCAGTTCTGCCACCTTCTCCACCTTTTGCAATGACACCTGCTGCCCTACTCTATGTTTTCCCCACATTGTGGTCATCCATTGGGTTGAGCAATTCTGCCTCTTAATTATTCCTGATTCTCCTCACTGCAGTAAAGGCCTTGCACTTAATTATTCTTCTACCTCTTGAAGACCGTTCATAACTACTATGAACTTAATTACTTAATTACTCTGCTACCTCTAGAAGACAGTTCAATCTACTACTATTGGAACATGTATGAGAAATGTGGCAGTAGTCTCACTATTCTTTAAACCAAGCTTGTCCAACCCACAGCCAGTGGGCTGCATGTGGCCCAGAATGCCTTTGAATGTGACCCAACACAAATTTGTAAACATTCTTCATTTTTTTCCCACAATGTCTTTTTGTAATCTTTTTTTTTTCTTTTTTTTGGCTTATCAGCTATCGTTAGTGTTAGTGTATTTTATGTGTGGCCCAAGACAATTGTTCTTCCTATGTGGGTGAGGGAAGCCAAAAGACTGGACACCACTGCTTTAAACCCTTCTTGTACACTCAACCTGAGGAGCATTCTGGTAAATGTTTTTTTCTGTTATGTTGTTACATAATTCATCATAATTTCTCATTGGTACTAAAGGACTCTTCTGGTCATTCTAAAAAGAAAAATGCATGCCAATTTAACTGCTGGGACAACCTGGTCAGATGCTATTAATATTTTTCTACCCTTTACCATCTAAATGGGATGTTTGGAAAGGGAGAAAATAATGCTGCGGCACATCCCTAGAAATGTTACCTCTTATGACCCTGAGCTTCTCTTGGGCACACTGAGTCTTGGGCAGGTCAACGGTCAGAAACAGCCTCTGGCTGCTCATGTTGGAAGGCCCTCGAGACCCTTTTGGGGGGGACTGCATGGACCTAACATTGGCTGAGCAACTAAAATGCACCAAGCTCTGTGCCCAATATCCTTATTATTATACTTATTCCCGTAGCAGATACAAATGATTTTATCTCTTTAGAAAAGTGGCCCTCCAACTAGTCACATATTCTTACACCGTTCACATTTTTCATCTTGTCTCTCTCAGATTAGTCATATAATTATGAGCTGCTTATGTGGCAACAGAAAATTGCCAATTGTTACTCCTACCTTAAAGTAGCATTTTAGTCTCTTCTTTTCAGAAGCCATTTATTCAGACATACTAACTTTGTGCTTGAGAATAATTGCTTTAGCAATCTAACTACTCCTGTTTACTTCTTTGCCCTTTTCTTTTATTATGGAAGATGTGTATGAAGAAAAAAAGAAGTGGTAGATTACAACATTTCTATTTACTAGAGTGATTTTTTTCATCTGACAATTCCAGAAGCCTTTCTTTAATAACAATGAGGGTTTGACACACATGGTGCTGCAAGTTAAATGCTCACACATGGACATGCTTATTTCATTCTCATAACAACCTTGTAAGGTTGGTGCTGTTAATACCTTCATAACACAGACGAGAAAATCCAAGCTTCATATAGGCAAAGTGATTTGTCCCCAAATCACAAAATTAACCAAGGAATGGTGTCAAGATTTGAACCTGGAAAGTCTGTCTCCAATCTTTGTAAGTAGCACATTGTACTGTCTTCCTC
Organism: Pan paniscus; assembly: GCF_029289425.2. NCBI lineage: Eukaryota > Metazoa > Chordata > Mammalia > Primates > Hominidae > Pan > Pan paniscus. Next base: position 101,553,643 of record NC_073254.2, read on the forward strand.
TCGTTACCATATATTTCCTATTCTGTTTCTCACTAAAACACTTACTACCTAGCACACAATGTGGCCACAAACAGTACAGGAGACTGCTACTAGGACAGAAAGACTTGAATTATTAAGTCATTCAGAGTCACTCGAAGTCACAGCCCAGCTATATAGCCTTCCTATTACCCCCTGTGTAGAGATCTTGCTCTGTAGCCAAAGCATAAGTAAATCTGCCTCATGGGGCCCTTTTGGTCCTTTGGCAACCAAATCCCCTTCTAGGTCCAAGAAAGGCAGGATGTACACATATCTCTGTCCCTCTTAGATTTGATGCTGTCTTTTCATTGCACACTCTGGACTTGCCCTGTTCATGACTGGGTTTTTAGGTGCTTTTTCCTGGCTTGATTAAAGCATGCTTCTGGCTTAATTCCAGGGCTGCTTTCTGAGATTCTGCTTTGCCCTCGTGTTTTACATTAGATCTGTAGCTTTTCTCATAGCAGCCATTGCAGCAGGGATTGTTCTGAATAACACTTCCAGATCAGGTCTGTAGCTCATTTGTCTGTAAGATTGGTTCCATTTCTAAACATCTGTAAGACCATAACAGACAATAATCTAAGCTGATAATGGTTATCTTTTGATATCATAGTGGAGCTAACCAAGAATTTTTATTATCCTACACTAATGCTATTTTATCCTTAATAATTTTTCAATATTAAAAGTTAAAAATAACATTTTAACATCTAAACTTCAGACAAATATGAGAATAGGTTCATAAATATTAGATTGTAATAATACATGGTTTAGATTGCAGTAATACAAATTGTAATTAGGGTAAAATTGGCTACTATTGGTACAACAAGCAACAAGATAATTTATTATGTATATGTAATATTAATAACACAAATTCGAAATATTAGTTTTTCTGATCTGTAAATTTGTCTAGTTTTTATCACCAAAACTTCCACATTCCACTCTCTAGGCAGTGAATTACAGGGTCGAATAGTTATTCCATCTCTATGAAAAATCCCCTAAACCTTAGGAAACTCAAAATTCCTAGCATGTTTCATTTGTTGGAGGAAGTTTTCATTCATAGATTGCTTTACTGTGGCAAGGCTCCATGAAGGAAAATACACTGTATTTCATAATTGGGAATGCAAGTTAACTCCATCCTCTCTAAGTGTTCACTGTATGGGTGTGGCCTTGTCTGCTCCCAGTGATTTAGGCTCCCATCCAGCCATCTATAGACAATGGATTCTAAATGAACTCCATTAATAACCAACCCTTAATAGTAGCTACCATCTTAATTATCAGTTAACACCTTAAAGGAATACCATAGGAGAACTCCTGTAAAGCTTGTTTACAACTTCTATGACTCCAAAAGAAGGAGCTGCCATTATCAAAAGCAGCAGAAAATCAAAGACTAATTCACCTACTTTATAAACTTGCCTGTGGCTTCCCTATCTGTGGAGCTCCATGTCATCTCCAGCATGAATGACTTACATTTCCAACCACCTGACTTTACATAAAGAAGCAGAGAATGGCATCAGACTTATGCCATCTGGTATTATTGTTCCTTTTTTTGTGAAGACTAAGAATAAAATTAAAATGTAGGGAGGAAAACAATAAAAATTGTAGTTGGGGGAAAATGAAAAACACATTTTGATGTTTATTCCACTGGTCTCACGAGGCTAACTTTGTAACAAACAAAGGGATGCAGTAGATTAAACACTAGCATTAAAATAAAGAAATAGAGAAAGGAATCAAGTATTTAGACATGGAAATATACAGATCTTCAACTTTAGTTTGTACAGCTGTTTGCTTTTAAAGCATAGAACTGTTCACTAAAATAAAGTTATGAACCAAAATTGCCTTAGAAACCCATGAAATTCTTCTTTTAAAATGGCTCCATTTTCTTGGTCAAGGCTAAAATTATTCTGATCACAATTGTTTGTCTTGGATAATATTGGTTCAGTTGGATTATCTAATTATTTTTGCCATCTCACAGAATTTATTTTGTAATTTTCTCACAATTTAGAAGAATTTTTTAATGCCCATAGTGTTGCTTATAAAGATAAAGGTCAAGAACATTTTTATAATTGCTCAAAACAAAGATTATCTTTTCTTGGAAAGAGCTATGGATTCTAATCCTGGCAAATCTACAGAAAATTTCTGGTAATCCAAGAGGATCCTTTGACCTTTCCCTATCTTCCTAAAATGTTGTTAATAAACAAAGAAGACAGGTTGGCACTTGACCTTCCTATGGTCCGAATGTGTGTGTTCCCTCAGAATTCATATGTTGAAATCCTAATTCCCAAGATGATGGAATTAGAAGGTGGGGCCTTTGGGGGTGATTAAATCATGAGGGCAGAGCCCTCAAGAGTGGGATTACTGCCCTTATAAAAGAGGCTCGAAGGAGCTTGTTCTCCTCTTTGGTCATGTGAGGATACAATGGTAAGATGTCTTGTTTGAAGCAGAAAGTGAAGTCTCACCAAACACCAATTTTGCCTGTGCCTTGATCTTGGACTTCCCAGGCTCCAGAGCTATAAAAAATAAATGTCTGTTGTTTATAAGCCACCAAGTTTATGGTATTTTGTTATAACAGCTGAAATGGACTAAAACCTATGAAAGAACAAATAACACATTTAAAAGAATAAAACCTGAACAACACAGTACTCAATTAAGTTCCACAGGGTTTTGTAGAACCTGATAGAAATGTAAAGAGAGGGCTTCAGAAAGAAGGTAAAAATGACATTTCTCTGCACACTTCTAAATAATTATTTGTTTACTTATCATTTATTTATAATGAAGAAGAAGGATAATACCTTCTTCTCAACAGTTTTAGAGAACAAAATAAAACACCTCGTGAGGCTGGGTTGACAAAGTCTCAGATTAGGGCAAAAAAAAAAAAACAGTGTCAAAGTAGTTAATTGCATTCCTTGCTGATTTTAAAGAGAATCAGAGTGGTTTATAAAGGTCCTTCAGGATGTGAAAGTAAAACTCTTCATTTGATTTAACACTGGTGTATATATATATGTGTGTGTGTGTGTGTATATATACACACACACACACACATATATATATATAAAATTTGTGCAAAGATTGGCCCAAATCAAAAAGTTATTTGAAAACAAGGACTTAAAAAAAAAAAAGTGGAGGCCAGGCGTGGTGGCTCACGCCTGTAATCCTGGCACTTTGGGAGGCTGAGGTGGGCAGATCATGAGGTCAGGAGATCAAGACCATCCTGGCTAACACAGTGAAACCCCGTCTCTACTAAAAATACAAAAAATTAGCTGGGCGTGGTGGCGGGTGCCTGTAGTCCCAGCTACTCTGGAGGCTGAGGCAGGAGAATGGTGTGAACCCCAGAGGCGGAGCTTGCAGTAAGCAGAGATTGCGCCACTGCACTCCAGCCTGGGAGACAGAGCGAGACTCCGTCTCAAAAAAAAAAACAAAAAAAGTGGAAAATATTATTGTTGTTTTTATCATTGACCACAGACCTCTGGGGGGTGGAACAGAAGAATATTCTGCATTAAAATCTTATTAGTGATTTATAAGGCTCATCATCCTTGTGAAGAAAGTACGTAAATCCAATCTACATTAGGGGCTCTTTAATTAGTAATAATTTTTGAATTTCCTTGCAAGTTTTTAAAAGGTTCAATTAGTTACTTGAAAAAAGACTAAATGCAGCATTTCATGGATCTAGAACTTAAAATAAAGGGAGGTGGAAGGTAAGATACTCATTTTTATGATAATCCAAGAAGAAATGTATACTATCAACATAGTTTGTTAATAAAGATACCCTAAATGTATGAAACTATGGAAAAAAGTCACAAGTTGAATATATATTTTGTTATTTGAAAAAAAAAAGCCAACAAATGCTATTCAAGCATGAGATTAGTTTGTGGATTACAGTTTGCAATTGAGTAATTAAGTAAATAAAATAAGGTATTGATAATTGTGAGTAAAATTAAACGATATCATATTGATAATAGTATTGAGATTAATACATTAAATTCTTCTCAATCTTGCTATAGCTAAAAAGCAAACATATTTTTCTATTAAAAGGAACATGACAACACTTTAAATATTTTGCACAGCCTTAATGTGAGCAGAGGCCAAAGAAAACATAAATTGAGGGAATTGCCAACACCGAAGTTTCAAATCCTATTAAAAAGAAAACAATGGTGTTGAAAATTTCATGGCTTGAGACACAATGATGCATCCAATTGCTTTATTTCATAATGTGTAATTAAATTGGAATTACCAAGATATATTTTGGCTTCCAAATAATCTGATAAATACTAAAGACCTTGAAATGTCAATCATTTCAAGTAAAATTAGTTATGTAGAAGTTATTTCCAGAGAAAAGACAACATTCATTCGATTGTATTTCTTACACTCAACCTACTTTGGAAAAGCTGCCTTAAATGGCAACAGTCCCTTCAACCTGACTGCCTTTCACTTATAAAACAAAGCACATATGCAATCATTTGATTGTTTGGGCTTTTAAACTAGGCCTTGAGTCCTTTGGAATATGATAGCTTTATGGGAAATTCAGTTAAAGTAATTCCTTCAATCTCCAAACACTCACCAGATAAACCACATTCCCTCCCTTCACTTCCTTTCTGTGCAGCTCCACAAATTTTGTTCTGATGGCATTGAATGTTACAGATTTTAGCAGCTTGACAAGAAAGAATCATTTGTCATCTATTTTCTTCACTTTGGTCATCTACAACAATGATTATCAACCTTGGCTGATCATTAGAATCACCTGGGGAGCTTTTTAAAAAGCTTCCCTTTCTCAAAAGATTGTGATTTAAAAGGTCTGAATGTGAGCCCAAACCTCAGTGTTTTGTTTTTTTTTTAACTTTCCAGGTAATTTTAATGTATAAACAAAATTGAGAAATACTTGTTTACAAAGAGATAGAATGTAAAGCTGAAGTAGGACTAGAAGTGTGGCTGGGAGTGGCTTCCTGACAACTAATCAGGAAACTGAGAGTCCCCTTGGTGAGCCAATCATGCTTGTCTGCACGTAATAGATTGTAAGATGGATCTCCAACTTGAATATGCACAGGAATCACTGGGCCATCTTATTAAAATATAGATTCTGATTCAGTGGGTCTGCACTGGGCCTGAGATTCTTTATCACAAACTATTTCTAAAATTTCATTTCAAAAGTTTTTGGGGAACAGGTGGTTTTTGGTTATATAGATAAGTTCACTAGTGGTGATATCTGAGATTTAGGTGCACATGTCACCTGAGCAGTGTACACTGTAACCAATGTGTACCCTTTTATCCCTCATCCCCTCATTCCACCCTGCCCTGCAAGTCCCCAAAGTCCATTATATCATTCTTATGATTTGCATCCTCATAACTGAGCTCCCATTTATAAGGAAGAGTATACAGTATTTGGTTTTCAATTCCTAAGTTACTTCACTTAGAATAATAGTCTTCAACTCCATGCATGGTGTTGCAAATGCCGTGATTTCATTCCTTTTTATGGTTGAGTAGTATTCCATGGTATACATATATTATATATATATCACAAATTCCTTATTCATTCATTGGTTGATAGGCATTTAGGTTGATTCTATAATTTTTTAATTGTGAACTGTGCTGCTACAAACATGAGTGTGCAAGTGTCTTTCTTGTATAATAACTTTTTTTCCTTTAGGTAGTTACCCAGTAGTGGGATTGCTGATCAAATGGTAGTTCTTTTAGTTCTTTAAGGAATCTCCACACTGTTATCCATAGTGGTTATACTAGTTTATATTCCCACCAGCTGTATAAAAGTGTTTCCTTTTCACTACATCCATGCCAATATCTTTTTTAAAAGAATTTTTTAATTGTGGCCATTCTTGTAGGAATAAGCTGGTATTGCATTGTGGCTTTAATTTGCATTTCCCTGATAATTAGTGATGTTAGGCATTTTTTTTCATACGTTTGTTGGCCATTTGTACATCTTTTAAGAGCTGTCTATTCACATCCTTTGCCCACTTTTTGATGGAATTATTTGTTTTCTTTTTTGCTGATTTGTTTGAGTTCCTTGTAGATTCTGGATATTAGTCCTTTTTCAGATGCATACTTTGTGAATATTTACTCCCAATCTGTGGGTTGTCTGTTTACTTTGATGATTATTTCTTTTGCTGTGCTTAAGCTTTTTAGTTTCATTAGGTCCATCTCTTCATCATTGTTTTTGTTGCATTTGCTTCTAGGTTCTTGGTTACGAATTATTTGCCTAAGACAATGATTAGAAGAGGTTTTCCAATATTATCTTCTACAGTTTGGATGGTTTCAGGTCATAGATTTAAGTCTTTGATCCACCTTGAGTTGATTTTTGTACAAGGTGAGAGATGCAAATCCAGTTTCATTCTTCTACATGTAGCTTGTCAATTATTCCAACACCATTTGTTGAATAGGGTGTCCTTTCCTCACTTTATGTTTTTGTATGCTTTGTGAAAGATCAGTTGGCTATAAGTATTTGGCTCTATATATGGTTTCTCTATTCTGTTCCATTGGATTACATGTTTATTTTTATTTCAGTACCATGCTGTTTTGGTAACTATAGCCTTGTAGTATAGTTTGAAGTCATGTAATGTGATGCCTCCATATTTGTTCTTTTTGCTTAGTATTGCTTTGGCTATGTAGGTTCTATTTTGGTTCTGTATGAATTTTTTGATTTTTTTTCTGTTTTTTGTGAAGAATGATGATTGTATTTTGATGAGGACTGCATTGAATCTGTATATTGCTTTTGGCAGTATGGTCATTTTCACAATATTGATTCTACCCATCCATGAACATGGGATGGGATACAGCAAAAATGGAGCTAAGAGGAAAGTTCAGAGCTTTAAATGCCTACATCAAAAAGTCTGAAAGAGCACAAATAGACATCTTAGGTCACACCTCAAGGAACTGGAGAAACAAGAACAAACCAAACCCAAACCCAGCAGAAAAGAAGAAATAACAAAGATGAGAGCAGAACTAAATGAAATGGAAACAAACAAAAAAAAAGATAAATGAAACAAAAAGTGTGTTGTTTGAAAAGATAAAAAAGATTGATAGACCATTAGTGAGATTAACAAGAAAAGAAGAGAGAAGATCCAAATAAACTCAATTAAAAATGAAACAAGAGATATTACAACCAATACCACAGAAATACAAAAGATCATTCAAGGCTACTATGAACATCTTTATACACACAAACTAGAAAATCTAGAGGAGTTGGATAAATTTTTGGTAATATATAACCTTATAGATTAGATCAGGAAAAATTGGAAATTCTTTACTGGCTAATAACAAGTAGCAAGATTGAAATAATAATAAAAAAATTGCCAACAAAAAAAGTCCAGGACCAGATGGATTCACGGCTGAATTCTATCAGACATTTAAAGAAGAATTGGTATATTTCCTACTGAAATTATTCCAAAAGATAGAGAAAGGAAATCCTCTCTAAATCATTCTATGAAGCCAGTATCACCCTAATACCAAAACCAGGAAAGGACATAACAAAAAAAGAAAACTACAGACCAATATCCCTGATGACCATTGATACAAAAATCCTCAACAAAATACTAGCTAACCAAATCCAACAGCATATCCAAAAGATAATACATCATTATCAAGTGAGTTTCATACCAGGAATATAGGGATGGTTTAACATACACAAATTAATAAATGTGATACATCATATAAACAGAATTAAAAACAAAAATTGCATGATCATCTCAACAGATGCAGAAAAAGCATTTGATAAAATCCAGCACCCATTTATGATAACCCTCAGAAAAATTGGCATAGAAGGGACGTACCTCAAAGCAATAAAAGCCTTCTAAGACAAACCCATAGCCAACATCAAACTGAACTGGAAAAAGGTGAAAGCATTCCCCTTGATAACTGGAACAAGCCAAGGATGTCCACTTTCACCACTTCTATTCAACACAGTACTAGAAGTCCTAGCCAGAGCAATCAGAAAGAAGCAAAAAATACAAGGCATCCAAAATCAGAAAGGAGAAAGTTAAACTGTTGCTGCTAGCCAATATGATCATATACCTAGAAAACCCTAAAGACTCATCCAGGAAGCTCCTAGATCTGATAAATGAATTCAGTAAAGTTTCAGCATACAAAATAGTATACACAAATTAGTAGCACTGTTATATACCAACAATGACCGAGCTGAGAATCAAATTAAGAATTCAATCCCTTTTACAAAAGCTACAAAAAAATAAAATAAAATACTTAGGAATATATTTAGCCAAGGAGGTGAAAAATCTCTGCAAGTAAAACTATAAAACACTGGTGAAAGAAATCATAGAGTCCATATTCCTCACTGGCTTCCAAGGAATGCTGTAGCTATTTTCTACAGACCATACTTTCAGTAGCAAGTACATAAATATGGTCTCATGATTAAAATGTGGTCAGGTTTCTTTCAAAAGTTATATAAAAGGTAATACTGATATAGAGGTATTCAACACACAGTCATTTATAATAGTGAAAACCTAGAAATATTCTAAATGCCTAACAACAGAGCTAATTTGAAGGGATAATATTTGATGTAACAGTATATTTTCAGAGTTTTTAATTTCATGGAAAAATCACTAAAATATACAATGAAAAACTATGTTATGAAATTATACACAAACTATACAGGAATACCCCAATTACATTAAGACGGATAAAAATAGACTAAATGTGATGCAGAATGTTTACTGTGATTATGACAGATTTTGTGATTTTGAGCAAATTTAATTTCTTTATAGATTTTTGTATTTTTTATTTTATATATTTAATATTTTTGCCTTTATAATAAGATAAAATTTACTAAGCAAAATAATGTGTTGTATCTGATCACATATGCCTTTCTAATATTTGTGTCAGGGCACACTACAAGATTTAATCCCCATTAGTTTAAACTTGAAATTCCTTAGTTTATCAAAAAAAATTTAATAAAGATTTATATGTGTATTTCCCACATCTTATGATGAATTTCATGTCCTCATTGCTCCTTATGTATATGCAGAGTAGTACCTTCTTTAATTTGTCCAAAAAGCAACATAGCTCTCTCTGTCTCTCTCTCTCTCTCTCTCTCTCTATATATATATATACATATGTATATATAAAATACATATCACACACATATGTATATATAAAATCATGTATAATGATGAAGCTGTACTTATCCTAGAGATGGAGGTTGGTTTAGTATTTTTAAAAACATAATAAAATGATGTGATTCTCCATGAGATAGGGTCTAACAAGTCAAATTCCCTAACACCATGACAAATTACTTGTAATTTTTAAGTAAAAGCCTTCACTCCTCCCCTCCACTAATCCGTGTTAAAATCGCCTCAAAATCCTTGTCCTTATCCACTAAGGATTCATTCAATAAAATAGAACAGATGTTCCCTAGGAAATTAAACTTACAGAGAATAAACTGACAACGTCCACTTTGAGTCTTAAATCCATGTGAAAGTTGTACGCAAAAATATGTGAATGGATGAGGAGTCAGCTGGCTCATTAGAAAACGGATCTTTCTAAAGACATTTGGAATGGAACGAAGGATTTATCCTCTCAAGAGTGTGCTACCAGGTGTGGTCAAGATCTATCCAAGGCAAAGAACAACTTTAATTAAGATAAATCCTTTCTAGAGCAGAAAACACTAGGGATCTCCCTGTTGGGATACCAAAAACTTCAACCAAACTTGTTTTTTTGTGTGTGTGTATTTGTCTGGAGAACTCCTTAGCTCAATCATACTCAGTCTTTTGACACCACCAAAGAATTTTAGTCTGATGCTTTTACTCTGATGCCCACAAGTACTCCATCCAATGCTGTGACAAACTAATACTCAATCCTGACTACGTATAAAAATTACCTGCTGAACTTTAAAAAAATATTTGATGTTTGGCCCTATTTAGAAAAACTGAATTAAGTCTCTGAACATGGATTCAGGACATTGTCATTTTTATAAATAGTGGCCAGAGAATTCAAATCTGTAGCGAGGGTTGAATTTCACTGTAATAACCCACCAACTTGGCTCACCATTGCCTTGAACAAATTTGAGCACCTTAAGGTACTGACATTTTAATAATGATCAAAAATTTAAGCCAAGTTAATAGGATTTCAGGCACCAGTTATAGCCCAAAGAGAAGGAAGGGGAATAGAAGGAAGGGTAAAACATAATTTTGAAAAAAGTAGTAACTCCTGCCTGTAAACATAGGCAAAATACATGGTCCTCTTCTTATCTATTTATAATGGTAATTCTCTCTTATTTTAGAGTTCTAGAACTGTAAAATCCATTTGATCCAAACTCAATAAGTATATGACTTTCTATTCTATCTGAATTTTTCAGACAGATTGGGACTATGCTATGCTGACCAGAAAGTCTAAGACTACAGTTAGAGGGGTATATGTTTGTGACATACATTGTCCCAAATTTCCAAGAAAAAGTATCAGGTTGACAGCATAAGCATTTTAATCCTGTCAGGTATTTTCCCCTGTTCTGTCAAATCTAACCCAGATGCCCTACAACCTTCAACTTCCCACCCACAGACAATCATCTTTTTAGCTTGCCCTCTGGTGGCCACTATTTCCTTCCCAAAGCTACACTTGTTTTTCCCCTCCATTCAACTTCATTTCACTAGAGGATTTAGCAATAAAATTCAAGACTCCCAGTTAAATTTGATTTTCAGATAAAGAACAAATAATTTTGGACATACTTTCATTTAAACATTATTTATTGCTTATCTGATATTCAAATTTAATATGGGCATCTTGTTTTGTTTTTGTTTTGTGTTGTGCTGCTGAATCTGGCAATCATATAGCAAATATATGCTGAAATGCAGTGAAACATTTGAAAAATTTGCTTGGCATTGGAACTATGGCAGTATTATCAGACCTCAAATTAAATTTACAATCATACCAAGAAAAGAAGACTCCCAATTTTTAAATTTTTAATTATGAGGGAAAAATGGATAATCAAGCAATCTTGATGAAAATCTCTCTTAGCATTTAGAAGATCAATTAAAGAAAAAAATTGATTTGCAAACATTATTATCAATATGACTTTTTTATTCAATGTTCTTGTAAATTACTTTTTCGTTCAGTAAAAATTTTGTGGATTAAATGCAAAAGTTACAGGTTAATCAATGATATTTACTTTTAAAGTTAAAATACAGGGAAAAGAAGACTATAAAAATGACATTTTATTTTACATCACCTTGTTGTCTACATGGACATGGAACTTTCAGAAATTTTATCTGTAGTCATTTTGAGCCCACAGGTTTTAATTATTTTATTAAATAACTTACCTAATAATTAGGAGTTTAGGCCGTTAGCTTTTTTCAGTTTTACTATTTTTTTCTATAATTTCAGGTCTGTCTTTTAGTGAGAGACAGGAATTCCTAATAAGATGTTAAGTTACATGATGGTGTAAAGTTGTCATTCACTTCCTCCATCTCCAGCCCCCATAGTACTGCAAACCTCCTGCCTACCCAAGAAGTACTATAGTGGATTGCATAGAAGGTGTGGGACTTTTAAAAATGGTAAAGAGAAATTTCAACATTTCTTTATAATTAGATAAAAAGTGAGAGACATCATGCTAAGATTAGTCAGTCTTGGGCACCCAGTGAGCTAGGCAAAGACACACTTGTCATCTAAAACCAAAACCCCTAGAAGACAAGCATGTATAGTAAGATAGTTGTACAAAAATATTTATAACAATGCTGTAACTGGAGAATAAACAGAACAAACCAAAACTGCAAATGCTAATAATCATTATCAGTATGATATATAAATAATTGTCATATAGTCATATACTGAAATACTATAAAACAATTGAAATGTACCACTGTGGCAAAGAGTGATAAGCAAGGAGGATATGCATGTGTAGTGGAAAGCAGTATATGAAAAATATCTGTACCTTCCTCAACTTTGCCATAAATCTAAAACTGCTCTAAATCATAAAGTGTATTAAACAGAAATAAATAGTAATAAAAGAATGTTTATACACATAATAGCACAGGCATAATATTGACTAAAGATAAGCAAGACACATAGCATAAGATATTGTTCACCTTCACAAATAATTTAGTAAAACTACAGGGAGACAAGGAATGAAAAATACAAAATCCAGATGGCAACTACTTCTTAGGAAAAACAAACAAACAAACAAGACGTAACTGTAGAAGGAAACACATTAAGTTTTAATTTAGTGGTAATGGTCTCTTTATTAATGTGGGTATTGGTGGTCACTCTATCATGATTTTTCATACCATCCATATACTTTAAAAATACTTTTATTATCACATCAATGTACATTTTAAAAAAGAATAAGCAAACTTCCTCATCCCAGATTATTTTTTGCTATTTGAACATATATATTATATATATGTTATATGTTATATATAACATATATTATATATGTTATATGTTATATAATATAACATATATAATATATGTTATATATAACATATAACATATATTATATATAATATAACAATATATGTTATATAATATAACATATATGTTATATATAATATATATTATATATATATAAAATCTCAAGTTGGGTTATTTAAGTTTATTTTAGGAAATATGTTTAAATCACAGATTCTATAGCTCTATTTAGACTGTTTTCAACCACATCTTGAAAAATCCCAAAAATATATATTAAAATGTCAAGGATAAGTTAAAATTGTGTGAAAGACTGAAAAATAAATCCGTGGTTCTGCAGACACTGCTGCTGATACACAGGCAAACAGGGTCTGGAGTGGACCTCTAGCAAATTCCAACAGACCTACAGCTGAGGGTCCTGTCGGTTAGAAGAAAAACTAACAAACAGAAAGGACATCCACACCAAAAACCCATCTGTACATCACCATCATCAAAGACCAAAAGTAGATAAAACCACAAAGATGGGGAAAAATCAGAGCAGAAAAACTGGCAACTCTAAAAAGCAGAGTGCCTCTCCACCTCCAAAGGAACGCAGTTCCTCACCAGCAACAGAACAAAGCTGGATGGAGAATGACTTTGACGAGTTGAGAGAAGAAGGCTTCAGATGATCAAACTACTCTGAGCTACAGGAGGAAATTCAAACCAAAGGCAAAGAAGTTGAAAACTTTGAAAAAAATTTAGACGAATGTATAACTAGAATAACCAATACAGAGAAGTGCTTAAAGGAGCTGATGGAGCTGAAAGCCAAGGCTTGAGAACCACATGAAGAATGCAGAAGCCTCAGGAGCCGATGCGATCAACTGGAAGAAAGGGTACCAGTGATGGAAGATGAAATGAATGAAATGAAGCAAGAAGGGAAGTTTAGAGAAAAAAGAATAAAAAGAAACAAACAAAGCCGCCAAGAAATAAGGCACTATGTGAAAAGACCAAATCTGCCTCTGATTGGTGTACCTGAAAGTGACGGGGAGAATGGAACCAAGTTGGAAAACACTCTGCAGGATATTATCCCGGAGAACTTCCCCAATCTAGCATGGCAGGCCAACATTCAGATTCAGGAAATACAGAGAATGCCACAAAGATACTCCTCGAGAAGAGCAACTCCAAGACACATAATTGTCAGATTCACCAAAGTTGAAATGAAGGAAAAAATGGTAAGGGCAGCCAGAGAGAAAGGTCGGGTTACCCACAAAGGGAAGCCCATCACACTAACAGCGGATCTCTCGGCAGAAACTCTACAAGCCAGAAGAGAGTGGGGGCCAATATTCAACATTCTTGAAGAAAAGAATTTTCAACCCAGAATTTCATATCCAGCCAAACTAAGCTTCATAAGTGAAGGAGAAATAAAATACTTTACAGACAAGCAAATGCTGAGAGATTTTGTCACCACCAGGCCTGCCCTAAAAGATCTCCTGAAGGAAGCACTAAACATGGAAAGGCACAACCGGTACCAGCTGCTGCAAAATCATGCCAAAATGTAAAGACCATTGAGATTACGAAGAAACTGCATCAACTAATGAGCAAAATAACCAGCTAACATCATAATGACAGGAGCAAATTCACACATAACAATATTAACTTTAAATGTAAATGGACTAAAGGCTCCAATTAAAGACACAGTCTGGCAAATTGGATAAAGAGTCAAGACCCATCAGTGTGCTGTATTCAGGAAACCCATCTCACGTACAGAGACACACATAGGCTCAAAATAAAAGGATGGAGGAAGATCTACCAAGCAAATGGAAAACAAAAAAAGGCAGGGGTTGCAATCCTAGTCTCTGATAAAACAGACTTTAAACCAACAAAGATCAAAAGAGACAAAGAAGACCATTACATAATGGTAAAGGGATGAATTCAACAAGAAGAGCTAACGATCCTAAATATATATGCACCCAATACAGGAGCACCCAGATTCATAAAGCAAGTCCTGAGTGACCTACAAAGAGACTTAGACTCCCACACAATAATAATGGGAGACTTTAACACCCCACTGTCAACATTAGACAGATCCACGAGACAGAAAGTTAACAAGGATACCCAGGAATTGAACTCAGCTCTGCACCAAGTGGACCTAATAGACATCTACAGAACTCTCCACCCCAAATCAACAGAATATACATTCTTCTCAGCACCACACCACACCTATTCCAAAATTGACCACATAGTTAGAAGTAAAGCTCTCCTCAGCAAATGTAAAAGAACAGAAATTATAACAAACTGTCTCTCAGACCACAGTGCAATCAAACTAGAACTCAGGATTAAGAAACTCACTCAAAACTGCTCAACTACATGGAAACTGAACAACCTGCTCCTGAATGACTGCTGGGTACATAACGAAATGAAGACAGAAATAAAGATGTTCTTTGAAACCAACGAGAACAAAACACAACATACCAGAATCTCTGGGACACATTCAAAGCAGTGTGTAGAGGGAAATTTATAGCACTAAATGCCCACAAGAGAAAGCAGGAAAGGTCCAAAATTGACACCCTAACATCACAATTAAAAGAACTAGAAAAGCAAGAGCAAACACATTCAAAAGCTAGCAGAAGGCAAGAAATAACTAAAATCAGAGCAGAACTGAAGGAAATAGAGACATAAAAAAACCCTTCAAAAAATTAATGAATCCAGGAGCTGGTTTTTTGAAAGGATCAACAAAATTGATAGACCACTAGCAAGACTAATCAAGAAGAAAAGAGAGAAGAATCAAATAGACGCAATAAAAAATGATAAAGGGGATATCACCACTGATCCCACAGAAATACAAACTACCATCAGAGAATACTACAAACACCTCTATGCAAATAAACTAGAAAATCTAGAAGAAATGGATAAATTCCTCAACACATACACTCTCCCAAGACTAAACCAGGAAGAAGTTGAATCTCTGAATAGACCAATAACAGGCTCTGAAACTGTGGCAATAATCAATAGCTTACCAACCAAAAAGAGTCCAGGACCAGATGGATTCACAGCCGAATTCTACCAGAGGTACAAGGAGGAGCTGGTACCATTCCTTCTGAAACTATTCCAATCAACAGAAAAAGAGGAAATCCTCCCTAAGTCATTTTATGAGGCCAGCATCATCCTGATACCAAAGCCAGGCAGAGACACACCAAAAAAGAGAATTTTAGACCAATATCCTTGATGAACACTGATGCAAAAATCGTCAATAAAATACTGGCAAACCGAATCCAGCAGCACATCAAAAAGCTTATCCACCATGATCAAGTGGGCTTCATCCCTGGGATGCAAGGCTGGTTCAACATAAGTAAATCAATAAATGTAATCCAGCATATAAACAGAACCAAAGACAAAAACCACAGGATTATCTCAACAGATGCAGAAAAGGCCTTTGACAAAATTCAACAACCCTTCATGCTAAAAACTCTCAATAAATTAGGTATTGATGGGACGTATCTCAAAATAATAAGAGCTATCTATCACAAAACCACAGCCAATATCATACTGAATGGGCAAAAACTGGAAGCATTCCCTTTGAAAACTGGCACAAGACAGGGATGCCCTCTCTCACCACTCCTATTCAACATAGTGTTGGAAGTTCTGGCCAGGGCAATTAGGCAGGAGTAGGAAATAAAGGGTATTCAATTAGGAAAAGAGGAAGTCAAATTGTCCCTGTTTGCAGATGACATGATTGTATATCTAGAAAACCTAGATATACAATTGTCTCAGCCTAAAATCTCCTTAAGCTGATAAGCAACTTCAGCAAAGTCTCAGGATACAAAATCAATGTACAAAAATCACAAGCATTCTTATACACCAATAACAGACAAACAGAGAGCCAAATCATGAGTGAACTCCCATTCACAATTGCTTCAAAGAGAATAAAATACCTAGGAATCCTACTTACAAGGGATGTGAAGGACCTCTTCAAGGAGAACTACAAACCACTGCTCAATGAAATAAAAGAGGACACAAACAAATGGAAGAACATTCCATGCTCATGGGTAGGAAGAATCAATATCGTGAAAATGGCCATACTGCCCAAGGTAATTTACAGATTCAATGCCATCCCTATCAAGCTACCAATGACTTTCTTCACAGAATTGGAAAAAACTACTTTAAAGTTCATATGGAACCAAAAAAGAGCCTGCATCGCCAAGTCAATCCTAAGCCAAAAGAACAAAGCTGGAGGCATCACGCTACCTGACTTCAAACTATACTACAAGGCTACACTAACCAAAGCAGCATGGTACTGGTACCAAAACAGAGATATAGATGAATGGAACAGAACAGAGCCCTCAGAAATAATGCTGCATGTCTACAACTATGTGATCTTTGACAAACCTGAGAAAAACAAGCAATGAGGAAAGGATTCCCTATTTAATAAACGGTGCTGGGAAAACTGGCTAGCCATATGTAGAAAGCTGAAACTGGATCCCTTCCTTACACCTTATACAAAAATTAACTCAAGATGGACTAAAGACTGAAACGTTAGACCTAAAACCATAAAAACCCTAGAAGAAAACCTAGGCATTACCATTCAGGACATAGGCATGGGCAAGGACTTCATGTCTAAAACACCAAAAGCAATGGCAACAAAAGCCAAAATTGACAAATGGGATCTAATTCAACTAAAGAGCTTCTGCACAGCAAAACAAACTACCATCAGAGTGAACAGACAACCTACAAAATGGGAAAAAATTTTCGCAACCTACTCATCTGACAAAGGGCTAATATCCACAATCTAGAATGAACTCAAACAAATTTTCAAGAGAAAAACAAACAACCCCATCAAAAAGTTGGCAAAGGATATGAATAGACATTTCTCAAAAGAAGACATTTATGCAGCCAAAAGACCCATGAAAAAATGCTCATCATCACTGGCTATCAGAGAAATGCAAATCAAAACCACAATGAGATACCATCTCACACCAGTTAGAATGGCAATCATTAAAAAGTCAGGAAACAACAGGTGCTGGAGAGGATGTGGAGAAATAGGAACACTTTTACACTGTTGGTGGGACTGTATACTATTTCAACCATTGTGGAAGTCAGTGTGGCGATTCCTCAGGGATCTAGAACTAGAAATACCATTTGACCCAGCCATCCCGTTACTTTGGGTATATACCCAAAGGACTATAAATCATGCTGCTATAAAGACACATGCACACATATGTTTACTGCGGCACTATTCACAATAGCAAAGACTTGGAACCAACCCAAATGTCCAACAATGATAGACTGGATTAAGAAAATGTGGCACATATACACCATGGAATACTATGCAGCCATAAAAAATGATGAGTTCATGTCCTTTGTAGGGACATGAATGAAATTGGAAATCATCATTCTCAGCAAACTATCGCGAGGACAAAAACCAAACACCGCATGTTCTCACTCATAGATGGGAATTGAACAATGAGAACACATGGACACAGGAAGTGGAACATCACACTCTGGGGACTGTTTTGGGGTGGGGGGAGGGGGGAGGGATAGTATTAGGAGATATACTTAATGCTAAATGACGAGTTAATGGGTGCAGCACACCAACATGGCACATGTATACATATGTAACTAACCGGCACATTGTGCACATGTACCCTAAAACTTAAAGTATAATAATACTTAAAAAAAAAAAAAGAATGATTGGATGGTAGCTACAAGAGCCATAGGGGTTAAAGGGGAATTTTTTTTAACCTATGAGAGAAACTTGATCATTTTCCCAGGCTGAGCATAAGTAAGCAGTTAGAAGAGAGGCGTTGAGTTGAAGAAGGGATGGCTGATAAAGTCTCTAAAAGATAATGAATTAGTCTAGAACAAACTATAAAAAGGAGGGGATGGTAGGGATAGGTTTGTAGAAAGTGAGGTAGGAAGCTCAGAGGGAGAGTAGCAAGCAAGGTGGACCACTGAAAATAAAAGTTGAGAATTGTAAAGCTTTTCCAGAGTTGATGAAATAATAAAGAGTTATGCCAAATAAAAATAGAAAGATTAAGAAGTGATTTTGATGACCCAAGTTATTATAATGAATTACAATAACACCATTCTTGAAATTGTAGTATTTTTGCCCAGAAGTTTAGTAAAAGAGAGGAAAAATTTTAGCAGTGGTCCAGGGTTATATAATGATGAGAATATCTATGAGGGTAGGTATCTGAAGGTCAGTTTATCAATCATTTTATATATATATATATATAAAATATATATAACTGCACTATACTATAACTGTACTGTACTGTATATATACAGTATATATACCACATACAATACTGTACTGTATATATATACACATGTATACAGTACATATGCACACATATACTGTATATATATACAGTATACATATATACAATACAGTATTCAGGAAAAAAGTCATTAAGAAAGTCTTTAAGAAAGGACAAAAAGAGTCTCATTGAATAAAAAAATTTAAGGATATATATGAAGTCAAAGACCAGGCATAGTGGAGTAAGCTACTGAAAGAATAATATGGCATCAGACATCATGCTCAGAGAATAAGACATTTTTGCATTCAGTGATAGAACAACTTGAGCTTATGACAAAGTTTGTAGAGTGGCCTGTGGAGTGGATGGCTGAAGTCAATTGGCAGGTAAATTCACTGGCATTAATGAAGGCAAAGAATTGTGAAGCAAAGGTTACTCACTGATAGTTGGAGTAGTTCTTTAGGGTTCTCCCAAATGGAGACAAGAGAGCAGGACATTGTGCCCTGCATTAACTAGTCATTAGATATGGGCCACCCACAGAGAGGTAACATAACCTCATGAAAGCAGATCTTATAGCCAAAGAAAATTCCTAGAAGTTCATTAATCTGGGAGCAATCAGCTTAGCAAATGAATGCTTTAGTGTGAAACTAGGGTATACCAGTGCACTCAGTACATCACGCCCCTTAAGCCACTCAGATTCACTTCCTTCATATACTTAGATGACCACACCTGAGGGCAGCCTCTCCAAGCTTCTTCCTGGTTTGTGTTTCTGGAGGAACTTAAAAGAGGATGGTTAGTGGAATGCACCATAAATCTTGTCACTGCAGGTAGACTCTGGCTATAGCTGATACTCATTATCTTCTTCTTTTACTACCCATTCCAGATAACCCTCACACTTGGCTAGCACCTTTGTGAGTCCAGGCATCTTATCTGGTATGGTAAACCAGACCCTCATCTCTAAAAAATCTATGTCCTCATATCATCATGATCTTCTTAGGCTGCCCATTTACCATAAAAGTTGGCCAGGAAGAGATTTGGTAGTGAATCACTGGGCATGACGGGTACATCTGATTATCCAGGCCAGGGCCAGTTACCCTTGCCAAAGAGATGACTACTCTTCTAGCCTGCTTGTCTTTTAAAGCCTGAAGTATTGAGGTCATAACCATAGCTATAAATTTAATGGGACTCTTATTTTATCCTTTGGTTGGAGCATTACTCTATGAGAATCAAGACATCTAGATCACAGAAGTACAAATTTCCTAAGGGGATCATTAGAAATTGTGGAAAGCGGGGCTTGGTTCCCGGTTTCTTAGACTCATGTATTTTACCAACTGGGCACATAGCACCATGACTAATAATGGCCATGACATAGGATGTATACTGCTTCCTGGAGAAGAGTACCTTATGATCTCAAGGTATTATCTTTACATTGTCACAGAAGTTATGCCTTTAAAAAAACTGTTTCATCTTTCCAGCATGCCAACAGCTTTTAGAAAATGTGACATGTGATAAGACCAGATGAACCTATGGTCATGCACTCACTTTCACACCTTCTTTGCTGTAAAGCAAGTCTCTTTGTCTGAGGTGATATTATAAATATACCTAGTTGGTAGTTCAAACACTACATAAGCCCTTATATAGTGGTGCTGACTGAGTTCCCAAAAACAGGAAAGGAAAATCCATACCTAGCATGTGTTGATTCCAGATAAACTAAATTTCTTCCCCTTCCAGAATGATTTCATCAAGGGATAGTAGCACAACCGGGGACTCAGCATTGGTCTGTATTTCTAGCAGTTTGGATGTTCGGCATCATGGTAGCTAAATCAGTCTTGGTTGATGTTATGGATTGAATGTATACTCTCCAAAATTTATCTTGAAACTTAATCCCCAATGCCACAGTATTAAGAGGTGGGGCTTTTGAAGGTAATTGAGCCATGAGGGCTTTGCCTTCATGAATAAAATTTGTAACCTTATAAAAAGGCAAGATGTAGCTAGCTAGTCACTTTTTGCCTTCTGCCTCCACCAGGTGGTTACACAGCATTCAAGGTGGCCATGTTTAGAAGCAGACAACAAGCCCTTACCAGACATTAAACCTGACAGGACCTTGACCTTGAACTTCCCAGTACTAAAACTATGAAGAATAAATTCATGTTCTTTATAAATTACCCAGTCAGAGGTATTTTAGTATAGCAGCACAGACAAAAACAGATGAACTGGACATAATTGGGCATATGCACAGCCCCTATGCCTGCCACCACAGCTAATGTGTCCAAGAGCTCATGGAGTCAGCACTGAGTTGAACAAAGATTATTTTGGCTGGGCATCATCTGATAGCTGAGTCATTCTGTCTCCTTGGTTGCTTCATGCCTCTTTTTTTTCAGGGAATGCTCTCTTCTTGGCATGTGATACAAAGATAGTTATACTTCATGCAGGTCCCCATAGCTCCATCCTGTTTGTCTTAGTGATTTTGGACTATTATAACAAAATACTATAAACTCGGTGGCTTATAAACAATGTATTTCTCAAAGTTCTGAAGGCTGAGACATTCGAGATCAAGGATTCAGAAGATTTGGTGTATGGTGAGGACATGCTTCTTGGTCCATAGGCAGCCACCTTCTTGCTATATAATCACCTGGTGGAGGAGTTAGGGAGTTCTCAAGGGTCTCTTTTATATGGGCACTAACCCCATTCATGAGGGCTCCATCTTTATGACATAATCACCCACCAAAGGCACTATCTCCTAATACCATTAGATTGGGGGAAAGGATTTCAGCATTTGAATTTGTGGGGGATACAGTGTATAGCACTATTTTAAACTATAACTTTATTTTTATTCAGATATGGTGAGACCAACATATCAATGAATGACTACCACTGAAAACATGTTGTATTCACAAATTTCAACAGAAGGGGCCATGCCATGCCATGGGAGGCTACAAAAGGAAGTACTGGGGTTAGTCAGGTGGTAGAAGGAGGAGAGAAACTGGCAAGAGCTTTTATTGTGCTTTCCTTGTGAAGGAACATGTGAGACAGTATAAGCAGGTTTAGAATAGGCTGTTTTGAATAATTTCAGTGGGCTCAGGGATGTAGGAGCTGTTCCTTTTTGTTTGATAGTTGGCCCTGGAATAATCAGGGCAAAGGAATAGTGGCCCAGAGTGTAGGAGTATAAGATCTTGATAAAAGAGCTGACTGAATTACGGATTCTGAATTAGTTGATTTTCATTTGAAAGGTGCACTCTCAGGTGAGTTGTTTGCTATCTCTTGGAATTAGCTAACCGTAAGAGGGGCAGTCCCTCCTGGGTCAGCACGCCCCCAAGATGTCGAAACATCTTGTCAAAACAAAATGTGAGTCTTTGACAAAACATCTTCATCAAAATAAAAAATATGAATAATAAAACATGATAAATACACATCCATATGCCTCTTCCCCATACCTCCTGGTCCGTGATTTTCCAAACTTTATCCTTCCAGGACCCTAGAAAAAACAGCCAAGGTATTTACCACTGCCAATGAATGGACATATATTTTTACTTGAAGCCACTTCTCTCCACAGAGAGTGGATGACCAGGTCAAAACACAGGGCGTAAATTCTCATAGGGTTCTCTTTGTTAAGATTCATACTTGCCGCCACTTGCTCTTCTGATTAACTTGATGCCATCAATATAATGACTATCTGTAAAATGTCCAGACGACTCAGACCTTTTCCAACTATCTCATGACAAAGAGTAGGAGAGTTAACATCTCCCTGGAGCAAAAGCATAAATGCATATTCTTATCTGTCCTACATTAATTCAAATGGCTTCTGTTCTTTTTTCTTGCTGTGAAAAGAATAGATTCACTAGATCAATCTACCTAAGGCTGTACTGATCTACTTTAGAAGACATATCACATCTAATACAGCAGCTGCAATGAAATTTAAAATTTGCCTGTGTGTAGCCCATGTCCATGTCACTGATATTAACCAGGATCTATCTGTTTCTTAAAGACCAGACTAATGAATTAAATAAAGATATGGAGACCAGCATCCCTGAATCTATTGACATTCTTGAGGGTGGTACTCTTCTCTGAACTTTGTTTTAATGTATTATCTTGGCTGGGGTAGGAAAAGGAGGTGGAAAGTGGGAGTGGAGTCAGTTGCAGAGCTTCCATTTGGCTTTCCTACTATCTTAGTTCTCACCACTCAGAAAAACAATGCAGATGTTCTGCCAACTACTAAATGTGCTCATTCTAATTGTATATTGAGGGGCTCAGGAAATAACTACCAAATAGATTTGTGGACCCAGTGAGCTGAACCTGGGCCAGGATTCTAATTTTTAACCTAATACACATATGTCTTCTTCTCTAACAGAGGTGTTTGGCGATTATTTTGGATCCCACTTTATCAACCTTAACCTAAGCCCTGTGTCCAACAGTCTTCAAAATATCTGCATCTTCCTCTTACTTGTGTGAATAACCATAGGTTTCTGGAGGGGGGATTATTACATACACCTTCCATGGTATTACAAGATACCTACTCACGAGGATACAGCCTTTCCTCAATCAGCAATTCAGAATGTAAAAATATTGTGAGATCTGTAAGTTAAACAAGGGATCACAATGCTTTAATGAGGGGACCTTCCAATAAATCTGTGAGGTTTTTTTTTTTTGGTTGTATGAATCTTATGAATTGAGCAGAACTCATTGGCTGTCCATTTATCTTGCTCCTAGGAATACCATGTTTTATATATCCATAGCTCTCTGTAGGCCAGTTCCCCTGGGCTTCCCTTTTGACTTTGCTACCAGTTATAATCACTGCATCTCTATTACTTTTGATGCTTAAATTTCCTGTCACCTGACCTTTCTTATTCTGGAGCCCATCATCCCCACTGCTATCAGAAACCTCCTTAGTGTAACATCATCCCCTATGTTACTCCTGTCCTATAAAAAAACATGCATTGCTGAGTTACTCAGACATACTGATGCCCCCTCATTAGAGCATCTCTTAACAGTTTACAGGTAGTTTATTCCAGATTCCCCAACAGTGTGCAGGGGTTTTCAAGCCTTACATGGTGCACCCCCACCAGCAGGCTCACCTCTCTCAACCTCTTGATTCCTTCTTTTACTGCCTGCTATAGATAAGTTCCAGTGGCTCCAGTTTATTTATTGAGGACTGTCATTTTGTTCAAGCTTCCAAGAATGGTGCCATGTTATCACTGCTTCCTAAGGTCTTCAATAGGGTATTAAATCTTGTATTATGAGATAGTGCTCCCATATTGATAAACTCTCTCTTATCTAATATTATGCTCCACCTTCCCACCTTGATTCAGCACCCTCAGAATCAAATCACTCCCTGGTGCATGTTGGCTGGTCCTACATCTCTTCCATTTAGTCTCAGCATTTCTTGGGCAGGGCAATGTTGTGACTTTACACTAGTTATTTTTCTGATGGCCATAAGGGGAAGTGGGGATAGATCTTGAAAGCCTGTGCATTATCTTGTGAGGTAGAAGCCTCTGCGTTGCCTTAGAGCGGTGGAGGAATACTAAGCTATAACAGAAAAGAGCAGGCTGTTTCTACTGGCCTGTGTCCAAGGGAATCTGGAGATTCAAGATTTTCAAGTACATTGACTCAGATGTCTCATCACACATCTGAAGCTAAAATACCTTTGCAATCTAGACCCTGAGCATAGTAGTTTTGCCAGGGTTAAGGACCCAACATTCTCTGGAGCTTTTCTGCCTTTATAAGTAGGTCATGTGCCTAATCCCCAGCTATTCTTTGCCCTCTAGCTGCTAGAAATAAAACTTTCTTTATATGCTTCCTAAGAGACCCTCCACTTTCTCCTATCACCTTAAATTAGTGATTAATCAACTTTGGCCTTTCATTGCTTTTTTCCCCCCCAATAGTACCCAGCAAGGACCAGGAGATTACCTACTCCTTATACTATTACTTTTTTCAAACTCCTTCAAATTTTCTAATTTCAAAAAAATACTCTTTTATAATATGTATTTAAATAGATACTTAACTTCGACAATAATATTAAAACTAATGTGGTTTTCACTCTTCCTTCTTATAAATAACTCTGATGAGCTCAATTGCACATCTTCCTTTATTCCCATCTACTTATTTGAGTTAAACTCAAAGAGAAATTCTGTGGCACAGTGGTTTATCAGTCTTGAAAGCATTTGGTATATATTGTCAAATATGTTCCAGAAATGTTAGACCAGTTTACACTCCCACTAGCAATGAATAAGAGCAACTGTGTCCCCAGATATTTCAACTTTAGTAATATTCATTGTAAGTTTTGCTAATATGGTAAGACAAAAAGATATTTTCTATTTTATTTTAAATATTTTGAGTTGAGTTTTAAATATATTAATTAACAGCTTTTTTTTGTAATTTGCCCATCTAGATAAATTTTTTGAAAAGGTCAACAATAATGTTCAGAAGAACAAGTAAAGACCTCTGGTGCAGTGTTTTGCAAACTGTTCTCTGAATATTCCTATGCTTTGATACTGAGAAAATTAGGAGTTGGAGGAAGGGAGTCATTTTGGGGAAGCAGCCATGCTGTGGAGAATGGAAAGATAGCTAGCACTATTGGCGCGCGCATACACACACACACACACACATTTGAAACACCTTGTTTCAAAAAGAGTATATTTATTTCTGCTTTACATAGCTGTGTTCTCCTTGAGATTTTATTTGAAGTAAAGGGTCAAATAAAGCAACTTCGAAAACCATTAATTACTGTCCAACCCTACAATGTTTTAGATGAGGAGGAAACTGAATCTCAGAAAAGCTCAGGGTCTCAGGGCAGCCAAGTGAAGATCAGCACCCCGGCTGGTACCATCAAAGGAGGTGCTCATCTCCACTCTGCTGTTTCAAGACATCTTTTTTTTTTTTTTTTTGAGTACTCAGCTAGAAAATAGTTCAAGTTTATTCCAGTGTGAAAAGTTCAAGAAACTTCCCCTTAACACCAATTACTTCCCTTGAGGGAGGGATACAACTCCTTCAATAAACCCCTGGCCATCTCCAGCAGTTGGCATTCATGTTCTGAGCTCTCCAGATGCAAAGCAGTTTATCATACAGATTTCTACATAAACACACTATTTTAAATAGAAGATCAAAGGTTAAATGTACTGTTTCAGCTTTCTAGGTATTTTATACTGAGATTCACATTTTCCCTAGCTCTCCCACGTATTAGATCGATAATGTTTTCTAAACAGTGGTTAGTACATATTTACCAAATCATAATTTATTGATTCACCGTGAATTTGAAAAACATTGTCTTAGTTGTTCAGTCCCTGGACATTACCAAGAATGAAAATACATTTCTGTTTCAAGTTTTACATATTATAGCAATTGTTTTCAGTTCATTTACTTTTGCCCTAGAGCAGTTTTGGGCGAGTACAGTTTTAAACATCAAAAACAGAGTAACTAGAAATACTTAACCTGAAATTTAAACTTTAGGACAACCAAAAAGGTTTGCACTCTAAAAATAACCTTAATTATTTCTAGTTTTTCAACTTCTTCTATTATTAACTATTTATCTTCTTAGTCAATATTTTATATTCTATAATTTATACCTACCATTTATTGTGTAGCTTCTGTGTGCTAAGAAACTTATCTTCATCACTTTATTTAATTCTCACAGTAACAAATATTTAGGTAGGTTAGTGACTGTTATTACTTCCATTTAACTGATAAAGAAATGGAGCTTTTAAGAGGTTAAGTTTCAAATTAGGCTTTAAATCACAGTTTATCTGTTTCTAGAGTTCAAGATTTTATCCAGTATATTTATGCTTACCATAATATAAAACAAAATTTTACTGTCATTTGGATAGTTCTTTGGTTGAGCATTAATTTCTAAGTCCTGTCCAAGAACTCTAAGTTAAAATTTAAGACATTTAAATTTAAAATTTAAATATAGAAATTACATAAATTTTATTAGATAGTAAGATATGCTTTCAACTCATGGCTGAATCTTTCAAGTCTCAGAATACTGAATACATTATATTACAGATTCAAGTAGTCATTTGTCACAAGTCTCTTCAATAATCAGGAATTTCCTTGTGCATTTAAGTAAAAATGAAGAATCATAATAGTTTCATTTATAAAATTCTAAGCTTCTTGAATGCAGAACTTTATCTAGCCAATATTATTTATTTCTAATACATATTTATTTTAGAAATTAGATACATATTAGAAATACATATATTTCTAATACATATTTATTTCTAAAATGTGAGCCTACATCTTTGAATTCAGAAAGATCAAGGACAAGTTTGCTAGATTTGTCTCTTTTCAGAAACTATATTCTAACTTTGCTCACTTATAGATCTGGAATTAATCTAGTAAATCTTTATTAGTATATGCATTATATTAGTGCTAAAAATAATTCTGAATAATCATTATGTGATGAAGATTCATTTGGGCCCAATATGTTTTGGGCCCAATATGTTTTGATTATATTTTAGACTTAACAAGGGGAAGTGAAGGGTGTTGACAAGATTGCTACCATCACTCTTAGAGAATAGCATTTATCTAGACTTTAGTTTCACATGTAATATCTGACAACACTAGGACATAAAATAGTGAAGTATTCTATTTGCACTACATTTTCACATGATTGGGAAAGAATTTGAACTCATCTTCAAATATATCCTACTAACAAAATTTTTTTGAGATGATGAATAGATTTGTTCTTATAACCAGTGTGGAAAGTTAACTCTATGGGGCTAAACAAATTCTCTTAACGTCAACACACAACACAGGACAGGATACAAAAAGTAATGTGAGATTATATTTTAGTATGCCATTAAAAATTTTGTTAGCCCCACTGTTGTGTTAAATACTCTTTTCAGTATTGGTTTGCATCTGCTTGTTTCTATCCAGCTATTGACTAGCATGGTTTATGCTGAACTGATGCATTAGTTTAAATGTTTTGAGAGACGGATCTAATTGACACAGCTCACTTTTTGATGCCAAGGTTATAACTCTCCACCAAGTGTGACTTGTGCTGACATCATAGCAAGTGGGCAAAAGAGTTACTGACAGTTCCATGAAGAATGGAGGCCCATGAACTTCTCCTGTGGCTACCAGAACAGTCCTGAATCCAGCTATCTTACGGCTTAGTGTCTGCTTCTTTTTAGACGTTTTTCAGATTTCACTTTAAATTTACAGTAAATCTCAGATTTTATTATTTGAGCTAGTTTGAGTAGCTTCTGTTCTTCATAAAAAAAGAGCATGTTCCAGAACAGGGTGTAACACTGTTGTCAGAAATTTTGACTTCCACTTTTTTTATCTTAAAATATATAGTGTAACTAATAGACATTTTTATAGCCTTAAAAATTATTGTTTTGGAGAAATTTAGAAATTAAAATATGGCCCACTTTCATGAAAACAGGCAGTAACATCAGCATACAGAAAATGAACAAATGAGCGTACTAATTAGAATTAGGAAGTAGAAAAAAAAGAAGAAGAAAGAGAAGAAAGGAGACCAACTTTTGCCTTTGTTTTGTTTTCCCAGAGATTTAAGTGTTTGGCAGGAAAGTTGCTTTAAATTTAAATATGATAGTAGGTTGTCCAAAAGTAATTGTGGTTTTTATTGCCATTCAAAGTTAATGCTGTTAACTTTTTTGCCATTACTTTTAATGGCAAAAAAATGCAATTACTTTTGCACCAACATAATACTATATGGTAGCTGAGTATCTTTGTAGCTAGACTGTTGTGATTTAAATTATAGCTTGCTAAATTTAGCTGGATGACTTAGGAACAACTGTTTGGAAAAACCCAGGAACAACTGTACCTCTCTGTGACTTAATTTCTTATCCCTTAAATCAGTAGACTAATAAAGTTTTAACTAATAATCTTAGGTTCTATAAAAATAGATTAAAATCCTTTTGTGTATTCCTAGTAATTAGACAAATATTTGACATTTATTATATCCTTCTATTGGACAAAGAGAGGATGATAAACCTAAATAACTTTGTGATCTGACTAGGATATTGGAGGGCAGGAAGACTGAAGCTTCTTGCTCAGTTGCCCAAGACAGTATAGATGCTTCACATCAGACTGTGGGAAACACAGTAGTCCCAGACCATAGCACAGGTGTTATTCTTCCATCAGAAAAATCTTACAGTGTGAAACTCTTTATCTCTTTACTATCTTTCCAACGAGGAACAGCTACTAAAGTGTCCAATACGCTCTGGGATTGAATAGCACCTTGGCAAAAAGTATGTGCAATGATTCATGATAGGTGGTAATTTGATCTTGGTACCAAGATCTCCTTATGGTTAGTGCTACAAATCTATAATCAAAAATTGTCTACTCCCTTACCCTGGCTTGATGGCTTATAGGGTTCTAAGCTCTGAATCCTTGCCTGTGGAACTACCTCACCATCTTTATGGGTAAATAAGTGACTCATGGTTCTTTCTTCGCTGCCTAGTTTCAATCTTATTACTTTGATAATGTAAGGGAGGTACGTGGTGTACTCCAAATCAAGACTGGTTTGAAACATCCTGAGTTTGCTGTCTATATTTCAGCTATTACTCTGTCAGATTAGCTTTGTTGCCTAACCTTTTGGTAAGATTTGGTCCTGGGCTCTTGGATCCTGCCACCCAGAGTCTTGGCATTATTGTACCCAACACTTGCCTCTTTGAGAACAGCAGAATAGGTGGATATCATGACAGGAATAAAAACTACTATATGCAGAGTGAATACAATGTTTCAGAAGTATACTGGACACTTCAAATATGTGTGTGTGTGTGTGTGTGTGTGTGTGTGTGTGTGTGTGTTTAATACTTATGAAGAACTAGATTAGGATTATTAGCCCATCTTACAAATAAAAAACCTGAGACTCAGAAATTACATATAACTTACCAGAAACAAAACCACATAATCAGCACACAGTGAAATTTCTGGCCCCTCCTCATTACTGAACAGAGCAGAATCACATCTGTGACAGCATGGTTAGTAATTAGATGCTGCCTTCATCTTTGGCTTGCCTTCTTTCACTTCTTTGTGGGGAGAACTGCTTATGTGATTTATTTGTTTGTTGTTGTTTCTAAATACATCTCAGCTATTAAAATTAATCAGAGTTTCCTGGAATCAGCCACTCACTGTGACCCATGTTATACACACACACACACACACACACACACACAGAGATATATATATTATATATTAATAATTATATATTTATATATATATATTAATTTCTTGACTTTCAGTTTAACCTGGAGATGAACAGTATAATGGTGAATACACAGTTTTTGCAGCTGGGCAAAAGTAGATTTAAGTTCTGGCACCAGCACCAACTGGTGTGTAACTTGGGTCTAATTACTTAATGTCTGATACGGTTAGTCTTTGTGTTCCCTAAAATCTCATCTTGAATTATAATCCTCATAATCCCCAGGTGTCAAGGGAGAGAACAGGTGGAGTTAATTGAATCGTAGGGCCAGTCCCCAACTCCCCATGCTGTTCTGGTGATAGTGAGTTCTTATGAGATCTGATGGTTTTACAAGGGGCTCTTCCCCCTTCGCTCTGCATTTCTCCTTTCTGCCACCTGTGAAGAAGTTGTCTTATTTCCCCTTCACCTTCTGCCATGATCATAAGTTTCCTGAGGACTCCCCCCAGCCATGGTAAACTGTGAGTCGATTAAAGCTCCTTCCTTTATAAATTACCCAGTCTTGGGCAATTCTTTATAGCAGTGTGAAAACAGACTAATACAATATCTCAATCTGAGACTGTAAATGGAAAGCTGTTAACAGGACTTGTGAATCAATGAAGAGTAAGTGTTCAGTAAACACTTAGTTGTGCTACTATTTCATAATGATCCATTATTATCATGTTCTTCAAATACACCTGCCCAATTCTGTGTTCTGAAATGGGGTCAAGCAGAATGTAGGGCAAATAAAAGTTAAGTAAGTAACATAAAAACCCAAGACTTGAAACAATAGTTCTTTCTTTTCTTTCTGGTCCTAAGAATCCTGTTCTTAACTGCCTTTCAAGAGAAGAAAGTACATAGGAATGGAAGGTTTAAAGCTTGAAAAGGTGGGAAACATGGTTGCACTCTAACTCTTCCATGAAAATTCAATTGATCTATTATAGCAAGTAGTCACTTTGTAACTAGGGAAGAGATCATGGTTAATGGGCTTTTAATACAGAGGTTACATGAAACCAGATTAATGAACGACAGGTGACCCAGAATTTACCAATAAAATGCAGAAACTTCTCCCCTGAATCACTGATTCAGGCCTGGCTATATTGTCATAATATTTCATACCATAATAATTTTAACCGTAGTACTATGGACACTTCGTACATATAATTTTCAGGCAAACATCAGTCCTAAAAAATCTTTTTAAATATTGAGTGTATATTTTCTCAATGGCTAACTGCCAAACTCAGAATAAGCTTCTCAAATTGCTTTAGCCTTATATTTGGTAATCTATAAAATGAATCCCTTTCTTATATTGACTTCCTATAGCTCTACCAGTGAGCATTGCATATAAAAAATGATTAACAATTTTAAGTGTCAATCAGTTGACCTGTGTTCCCATTGTCCTAGTGTTCTATCAGCTGAAGCAGATAGTGTGGTGTCTCTGGCTTCCATTTTTTCATCCAAAAACCAAAAATCTTAATGATATCTGTTGTATGGTTTTACAGTTAACAAACAGCTCTCCCGTACATTGCATCATTTCATATAACAGCCTCTTTCTCACCTACCTCCTTTGGTTGCTGTGGATATAATCATAGTTAATCGGTATGAAAAGCTTTTGAAATGTAAAAGAGACAAGTCAAATGCATGTAATAATAGTGGTTTCACAACATAATTAGAAAATACTACAGAGAGAATCCATGTTATCAGTGTTTAATCAGACAGTGTTCTTAAACCATTAACACAAACCTCCACTGGAAATTTTGGCTAGGGAGAAATTAATTTGTACTGCTGAATTCATCAGCAAGCAAGCCAGCCAGCTTTCTGTAAGCCAAAGGCAGAGCAGCCAATGGTGGAAAGCCTTGTCAGCTCCATGCCCAGTGCAGCCTCTGATTGGCTTATTCTGAACAAGGACAGTTTGTAGCTGTTACGCCAAGGAACACACACAATGCAGAAATGCTTTTCCTTTTACGCTTCCCACTGGTGTAGTAAATAGTAACTTTTGCCAACCATTCATAAAACTCTTTGCCACACACATCTAACGTGTTTATTTTGAGATATACTAAGAAATATGTAATCTTTACAACGGTTCAATGTTTTTCAAATCTCGTTTTTCTCTCTAAGCTTATGATTTAAAGGCATTTACATAGTTAAAAAGACATTTGAAAGCAAAAAATTATGAGCAGTTTCTTTAAAATATGGCATAAAAATAAAATTTGAAAAGTCCTTGACTCAGGAAAGCAGCAATCTATTTTTGCTTTAACTTGAAAACCTGTAAATCTAAAAAAAAAAACATTAAAAAAACCCACGGTGAAACAGTCTTAAGTTGTCAATGCCATTTTTGACAGGCATTTGATGAGTTACTGGCATACTTTCTATTTATTGTCCGTTTTAATATCTTTTTAAATTAATGAATGCAAATCATTACAATGAAGAAATCTATAGACAAGAATATGAACTAATTTTTCTCTATTTTGAAAATGTATGACTATACTATTAAAATTTAATAATATGTGATATAATAATTTTTAAAATATAATTTAGCATTTTACCTAATTAGACAACAGAATCGCACTGTTGAAAACTTAAAAACTATGTCGTCAACTCATAAGAACTCTCAATAGAACGCCTCAGTTGGTGAAAAGGAATTTGTTGAAAAATTTTTAAATGTTTGTTAAAGTCCCTTTGGGACTTTTAATGTAAATGTAATATACAGCTATAGCAGTAAAAATGTGTGAGAAAAGTATTCTCTGTAGATCAAAGCAGGTAAATCCAGCCCTCTGTTTTGCCTCCCCTTCTCCAGCAGGACCAGGCAACATAGGTTTCCATTTCTGAAAGCTTACATATAATGAATGCTAACAGCAGTCAGTTATCTTCATGTGTAGAGACACAGGATCTATTCTACATTCGTAGGAGAAACAGATACATTTAATTCTCAGCATTATGCTAACCTGTATAAAATAAGGGTGCTCTTACAAATGTATAACAGATTTAAGCATTATAACACTCTTCAGTTATTTATTTGTGGCCGAAAATGTTTTGTATTTTTTCTTTCTTAATTTTCAACAGATAAAGAAAATAAGAGACTGTTTAAAAGTCTAACAACACAGGTGGGTATAAACGATTGATTTTCTGTTATAGGGAGAATTGTGTGTTTGGAAATGTACTAAGATGAACTCATAGAAAGTAATAAAAGCTGATTTTAACTGCTTAATTGCTATATTCCAAAATGGGGAAGACACAAAGAACATGGATCTTTATTTATAAATTCATGATTCCTTAGGAAAACTTAAACGTTCTCCTCTTATTTCATACACATTTTTCAAGTATTTCAACCAGTACTATAACTTCAACCAACATCTTGCACTCCATTCAAACTATTTTACTCATTTCAAGACTTATCAAACTCTTCCTGTTAGATGTCTCATGATATCTAAAACTCATTATCAATCCATTAAAATCCTCATCTCCATAAATGCAACCTCCTCTTACCCAAACCAGAAATCTTGGAGTTAATCCAAATTTTTCTCTTTCCATTTCTTGGTATGACCAGTAAAGCCATGTTGATTTAGTATGGTGGTTCCTCAAACAACTAAAAATAGAATTACCACATTATCTAACAATGCCAACTTCTGGGTATACCTTGAAAGAAACTGAAGTCAGTATGTTGAAAAGATATCTGCACTCTGACGTTTATTGCAGCATTATTCACAATAGCCAAGATATGGAAATAAACTAAGTGTCCATCAATAGATAAATGGATTTCTTGAATGTGGTATATATACACAATGAAATACTATTCAGTCTTTAGAATGAATGCAATTCTATTATTACAAACAACATAGATGAGTCTAGAGGACATAATGCTGCATGAGATGAACCAGGCACAGAAAGACAAATATCACATAATATCATGTATGTGGAATCTAACACAGCCAAACTCATAGAAGTAGAGAGTAGAATGGTGATTACCAGAGGCTGGGAAAGTGGGGTGTTGTGAGCAGGGAAAGGGGAAATGTTTGCCAAAGGGTACAAAATTTCAGTTAGGAGAAATAAGTTCTGGTGATCTCTAGCACAGCTAAGTAAATACAGTTAATAATCATGTATTGTATATTTACAAATTGCTAAAAGGGTGGATTTTAAATGTTCTCACCCCCAAGTGATGATAAGTAGGTGAGATGATGAATATGTTAATTAGAACTGATTTGCTCATTCCACAATTTTTATGTGTATTAAAACATCATGTTGTATCCCATAAATATATACAATTATTTTAAAATATTTGTCAGTATTAAATTAAAATCAAAATTTTAAAAAAGCTTATCTGTTGATTTTAGAGATTTAAAACTCAGAAAAAAATGCTTGGCTTTAGACAGAAAGGGGTCATCTCTCTAAAACAGGAGGAGAAAAGGAAGAAATGCAGAGCATAGATTCAGGATAAAAATGAGAAGCTGAAGAAATATCTATCAGATGGCTTCGCTATTCCTTGTGAAATCTTGTGCTCAGTGTGGGGATTGAGGTAAGGGAGGAGAGAGTTTGAAGAAAGTAAGAAAAGTTTGAAGCTGCTGCTGCGGGAATGGGAGAGGAAGCTGAGTAGGGAATATTAGAAATTTTGCCTCTTGTTACTGTTACCTCACTGAGACTGAGACCATGAATTTTAAAGAGCCAATCTGGGATATTATGTAATTCTAGTAGTACTTTTCAAGGTTAGATTTGGGCAAGAGGAAGATACTCGAGTTTATCTAGAATTGTGATTTTTCCAGGTAGGTGTCACAAAAGGTAAGTGGGGCAAGAATGCTGAAATTGATAGTAATAGGAATAGAGTTTCAGCCCTCAAGGAAGGCACTGGGATTTTGTTGTTGTTGTTGTTGTTGTTGTTGTTTGAGGGAATAAATGAGAAATGGCACAGATGGGGCTTTGAGAATTAGCATACTAGCTACTGTCCAGTCTTCAACATACATTATTTCATCCATGAGCCACAACAAACCTATATTGTAGACACTAAAATTATTTCTACTTTACAAATTAAAAGTGGAAGACCTCAGAGAAGAGAAGTTATGTATCTATCGTCATACAACTAGGACTCAGTGGACTTAAGACTCAACCAAGATCAAAAGTAAGGTCTAACAGACCCAAAGCCCATTTACTAAACTTATGCTTCAATGAAAGTAATGAGTAACAAGATCCTTCCCCTTTAAAATTCTATCTTCAGAAAATGTACAATTAACTTGAAGATACAAAGCGGAATTAGAATGACTAAAATTCATAGATCAAGATTGAGGACATTATTAATTCCAAATGGGATTCTGTCAAACAATAATATTTGGAAGCTGTGTAAAACTTTAGAGGATCCAAAGAACTTTCATAAATTTTATCTCAATAATCAAAACAATTGTATGAACTAGATATTTTGTCATTTCTATTTTATGGGTTCCAAGAGTTAAGGCATTTATATAACTTACTAACCAGAGTTTTGCCTTTTGGTTTTTGTTTGTAGAAGCCCCTAGAAAACTCAAAATGATAATAAATATGTTCTTAGCTAACTTTTGCTTCATACATGAGTTTAATACAGTGAAAAGGTAGAGTAAACCTTAATACTTTTTTTTACTATTTTGTTTTTGAGACTGTCATGAGAACATATTTAGCATTAGAATTAATTTATTTTGAACTCTTGGAGAGAAAGTCTGCTTACTTCATATAAATCAGATGGGGTTTACACTGCAAAATAGTCCAAAATCTCTCATGTGGAGATTTGGCTACTTTTCATTCTTTTCTCTGTAGAGGTCACAACTTAAAATTCTTGCAGATTGTCTTCATTCTGAAAGCATGTGACAGAAGCTTGCCCAGTCCCCTCAGACTTTGGACTCTTCTGTTGTCTTTTGCCTGAGCAAATAGAAAAATACATAAGTAAGTAAATAGTGAAAAATAAATTTAAAAGTGCTGGTCTATGCAAAAAAAAGTATAGAGCATAAAATAGACTATGAAAGAAAGATCTAGAAAGAAAAACAAGAGAGCTGCCTGAGTGACCAGCATGTTTGACTTTCTTCTATATACTTTGGCTTTATTTACTACCTCTTTTCTTCCTTTCCCCTAGAAGGTCCTCTCTTGTCCTACTCTGTACCTCCTAGAGGAACATATCTGGCTTCACTAAACCAATAGGCCTAGGCAGATTATTGTAATTCTCTGTACCATTCCTTAGTACTGACATTTGTGATTTATGTTACTCTCTCAGTGCCACTGAAATGGTTTAAACAGGTATCTAAAAGAGGTCTGATTTTTATAATTCAATTTATAAGACCAATACTATCTAAGAAAACCCCAATAATAGTATGTTATTCTGAAATAGAAATGTGTTGAGCTTTGGAAAAAAGCAAAGATAAAACATCTGAAAACAATTGTGATAAATAGTTCATTTCTTTGTGTTGTTACCCAAAAGAGAAACAGAAATTATGTCAAATGAGAAAAATAGGAGCTTGACAAATAATAAAGACAAAAATCTACAGTGTTAAAAATCTATTATTAATCATGCTGACTCCTGGATTGCATCTACATAATTTGAGGGTAAAAGTGTGGTATTTATTTAAATAATAAAGGCTGTTTGTTTCTACATATTCTATGACTTTATTTAATAATGTTTGATGAGAAGGACATGAAGAAAATTAGCAGTAGTAGTAACAGTAGGAGTAAGAGGGAAAGGAGACAATGGAAAGAAGCAGGGGAAAAGCATTACATAATTTTCATTTTCTCAGTGATTTGTTTATTCATTTACAGTCATGTGCCACTTAACAATGGGGATACATTATGAAAAATGTGTCATTAGGTGATTTCATCATTATACAAACATGAGGGTATACTTACACAAACCTAGATGATATAGCCTACTACACACCTAGACTGTATGGTATAGCCTATTGCTCTTGCGGAACATGTTACTGTACTGAACACTGTAGGCAGTTTTAACACAATAGTAGGTATTCGTGCATCTAAACATATCCAGCCATATAAAATGTACAGTAAAAATATAGTATTATTTTATGGGACTGCCATCTTTTATGCAGTCCATTGTTGCCTGAAATGTCATCATGAAGTGCATGACTGTATTTAATTAATTATATATATATATTTTTTTGAATGGGGGTATTGATTCCCAGAGGGAGGAAAACACATTCTGACTTACATACACATGGTTGGAAAAAAAGAGTTAAATGACATCACTACAATGTATATCTGTCAACCGGCAATCGAAATCATCTCCATGATTGAAGGTACATTTTTAGTGACCATATAATCACATGTAGGCTATCTATCCAATGGTAGCTCTCAGTGGTTTTGATAATGCAAACAGGCTGTGTTTTCTGCTAAAGATAAGTGTGTTTTTCTTTTACAGACAGATGTTAAAATCTGTATCATTAAAGTTTATTTCTATTTCGATGAAAGATTCTTCATAACAAAGCTATTTTTATCTCACTATAGAAATTGGTGCTCTGGTGATCAACTTACAGAAGATACTCTGAGGGACAAATCAATACAATCAAGTATTTAGAATATCTAAATTCATGTATTTTGTTCCTAAGTGACTGGCCTTTGTACTATGCAAGTTCAAGGAAGAAGACAAGAAGAACGAATACTTGCTGTTTCATAGTTTAGAAATTGATTTGAAATTGATTTTCAAAATCCCTTTCCATTTAAACCATCCCAATTGACTCTGACAAAAATCCCACTAAAATTATCACTTGTTCTTCAAAGAGCATAATGTTTATCTACCAGCTCAATGATCCAGGAACCCTTCAAGGAGCAAAGGAATAGGAAATGAATATTGAGTCAGAATACCACTTTTTCTTCTACTTTATTCAAACAACTAAATTTTTGAAACAAGTTCTTCCAGGACACCTGAGGATCATTTAATCAATAATTCTATATTGTACCAGTCTCAGTACTAGACAAATAAAAAAAAATCTACACTTAAGAAACTCTTGTTTTGGTAGAACATGAGCAGACTTATTAGTATAACCAAAGAATAGAACAGGAAGGCAGAGAAAATAACAGAAAACCCTTGAGGGATGTAGGCTTTGAGCTAAGTCTTAATAGTAACTTTTCACTGGGATATAATAGTGGACAAATAAAGTCATTCAAATCACAGAGATGAGAGCAGAGAAAAATCTTTTAAAAGACGTTTAGCAGTCTAGTGATTTTATTGGGTCAGAGTACAAGTTGTTGAAAGGCGACTGTGAAAGATCATCTGGAAAGGGGAAAGAAAGACCTTCTATGAAATGTCAAGTAGCTTAGATTCCAACCTATGGGCAATGGAGATGCCATCAGATTGGCCCTTAAGAGCCTTCAACAATCATGTGATAGGTAGACCAAAGGCAAACAAGGATGGAGACAGAAAAAAA
This sequence comes from Pan paniscus, assembly GCF_029289425.2. Lineage (NCBI taxonomy): Eukaryota > Metazoa > Chordata > Mammalia > Primates > Hominidae > Pan > Pan paniscus. The sequence goes on from NC_073254.2 coordinate 101,591,766, forward strand.
AAAAAAAAAAAGAAAAGGAAATTTCAGATCATGACTAAAGATGGAGACCAAAAAGAAGCAGTGTGTTTGGAAAGTAGGGGACAAATCTGAAATATACTAAATAAGCAGAAGTATTAGGATTTCATTATTGATTGGTTTGGTGTGGGTGGGTGGCAACATTAAAGAATCTAGAATGATTCCAAGATTTCTAACCTAAGCCACTAGTTAGAGGATAATTTTAACCACTAGGAAGGAAGAATAAAAATAATGAGTACATTTGTAAAGAAGGTAGGAAATTAAGATGATTAGACTTAGGATATTTCAAGCTTGAGGTGCCAATAGGATCAAAGTATAAATGCCCAAAAAGCATTCATATATGAGTTGGAAGTAAGAAGAAGGACTCGGGACACAGAGATTATAGAGTTACATGCAGGAGGATGGTTATTTAATGTAAAGTTTTATTTTATATGGAGTCCAGGAAGAGAATGAAGAAAATGATATAATGATAGAATTTTTGAGAAATAATAAAGTATTTTAGTCAACAAGAAAAGATCATTTCAATCAAAAACATGTAAAGAAAGATCTAGGCCTTACAGAAGGGAGAGGTTTGGCTCTAGATGGAAGGATTTTCATTGATTAGAACAAGATTTTCATCTTAACCTGAAACACAAGAAAGATGATTACAGATGATTATAGACATAGTGATGTGACATTGAAGGAGGAAGGATGGCCTGTTTTTTTTTTTTTCATTTATTGAAAGGGGTCAGGTATTTTTCTGAAAGTTGTAAAATATGCATTGAAAGATTAGGTTGTTAATGTTGCAAATAGTTGAAATAATTCCTGTAGAGAGAGTGAGAAAGCTTACCAATGAGGTGAAGTAACTCACTCCATGGAAGTAGAAGTTCAGCTTATGTTCAGAAAATATGTGGTTGTGTGACTTTCTTCCTAAAGGGAAAAGCAGATGGTTACTTTGATGCAGAAAATGATTATAAGGAAGTTAAAGATCCTGTCAAGAAACCATTGAAGTACTGGTTCATGAAGTCTAAGCTGGTTTGGAAAAGACATGTGAGAGTATAATTGAATAAAAATAAAAAACGTGATCAATGGTCTTGATGTCTTGCTGAGGCCACAAAGCAAGTTTTAAGAAAAGAAGGAGATTGGAAGATAGGTTAAAACTATGTGTTTAGAAAAAAAAAGGTAAAAACAACAAACAAACAAACAAAAAACTATGTGTTTAGGCCGGGTGCGGTGGTTCATGCCTGTAATGCCGCCAGCACTTTGGGAGGCCGAGGCAGGTGGATCACGAGGTCAGGAGTTCGATACCAGCCTGGCCAACATAGTGAAACCCCATCTCTACTAAAAATACAAAAATTAGCTGGGCATGGTGGGGCGCACCTGTAGTCCCAGCTACTCAGGAGGCTGAGGCAGAAGAATCGCTTGAACCTGGAGGTGGAGGTTGTGGTGAGCCGAGATCATGCCAGTGCACTCCAGCCTGGGCAACAGAGTGAGATACTGTCTCAAAAAACAAAACAAAACAACAACAACAACAACAACAACAACAACAAAACAAAACCAAAAACTACTATGTATTTAGAAGTGTGTTAGATTTGTTTTGTTTAGAAGTAAATAGTAAAATTATTTTAAAGTTTAAAATATCTGTGAATCTTCAACTGGCTCACTATCTTCTTTCAATCCCAGTTTCTGCCATTTTTCTAGATAATTTTACTATTTATATGGACAACCACCCATACATATCTATCTTCAATTTTTTTTGACTTTTCTATCTTCATTAAGATTCATTTCCTTTAATAACCCTAATCTCACATGAAATTAAGATGTGTATTAATAATTGAAATACAAGATAGGCCTATTAAAATGGTCACATTTTGGGGATACTTTCTCAACTCAGCTTCTGTCCTGTGAGAATCCCAAGCAACATGCAGAGTCTAAGTTTAGATGCTTCAAGTGACAATTAGTATTACTTCTCAGTTATCAGAGTTGGCCATCTTGTATGTCCAGCCCAGTCAATTCTTCAGATGATTGCAGATCTGGTTGACATCTGCCTGCAACCTCATGAGACTTTAAGAAAGAACCACCCATCTCAGCCCAGGCAACCCACGTAAGCATGAGAGAAATTAGTTGTTATTTTAATATATTACATTTTATGGTGGTTCATTATGCAGCCACTGGAACAATCTATGTCATGTTCAATTTCTACTTTTACTGAATAAATTTTTAGTAATTAATGTCAAGATTCTACTATAGTGAATTGTTTCTACTATAATAAATGGTCTTCTGTATAATTCTTTATAGAAAGATTTAAACTTCAGGCAGTATTTCTCTAAATTAAACACCATAATTCTTAATTCCTAAAATGAATATAAAATTAGCCAGGAGAAAAATGTGAAGAAAACTGCTGGTTATTCAGAATCAATGCTTTAAAAAATCTTTAAAACTATTCATATCATTAGGTTATAATAAATTGGGAAGGGTCTTTTAGTATTTGCCTAGCATAACATATTGTTCCTTTGGAAATTGAATATTTAATTAGTGTGAATCTCACTGTATTATTGCCCCAGACATAGGAGGTAACCATGCTAACATGAAATATTCATATTTAAATTCACTTGTCAGCACTACAATTATTAGTTTCAAAGAAGTTAGATTTATATGACAATACTTAAGTCTCCTTTCAACTCTATTTTTTTCTAATTCAAATGAAATCTTAAATCCTCAACAACAAAAATGATGACAATGACTATGTTTTCATTATTAGAAAACAACTATTCATAAAAGTACATTTTTCATTTAAAGGAAAGATAAACTAGCACTTGATGTATGAATGTTAAGTTGGTCTGTAACGGATTTTCTACAAAAATTAAGAATAATATTTGGGTTAATTAATATTAATGTTGAAATCATTGGTACCCATGAGAAAAATGACACTTGAAACTCATTGCTGGAATGTGTTGATAGCTCACTAATGACTAGAGATTTGCTAGAAAGCCCAAAATTCACAAGAACAAGATCAAACATCTCAGGTTCTTTCTTCAAAAAATAGTTCTGAGAAATTGCATCCACAGGCCTGTTAGCTGTGCTACATCAAATGTGTCCTCACATTAGTACCATAATCTGTTAACATTATGAAAGTGATAAAGAATTAGATTAATTAAAACCCCATTTTCTCAATAAAAAATAGATTTTATCTTTTTTTCTTTAAATATCAATGGACTGAGTACCTAAGAGAACTTTTATTTGATTTTAGTGGCAGGTTTCTTTTTTTAATAAATATTTCACATAACGGCTATTTAACATTTGTGAAGAAATAGCTGAAGTGTAAGTACACAAAATTACTCACAAAATGTGAATTCCAGAACTGTAATTATTATTATCCTAAACGATGTGCATTCAAAGTAAAATTTCAACAGCACACAAATAACTCAAATTACTGAAAACCGTTATATGGTAGATTGATTTCATTGAAATTTTTATGATGTTGACTTTTCATTTCTTTCTCATTTTTTTTACCCCGCCATGCTTATTAATTCCTCTTGTATCAAAAGGGACATCATTTTGACTTAACCCAAAATTATATGACAACATCAGGACATTATTATTCAATATGTGTGTGATAAGTTGATCAACACCTTATGCTTACCACAAAAAAAAGCACTGAAGTTTGGATTTAACTATCTTTCAAAGTTGCTTTTTTTCATACCAAAAGATACTGAGCAATTTTTCTGGTGATTTCTTAAAGAAGGTATTGGTTTAATATATTTTCCTGCTGGACTTTTACACAAATACTATAAAATATTTGGCATATAGTTCAAACAAACCATTCATATTTCTCCAGTTATGCTATATTTTGGAACTAAGACATAATTGCCTATATGCTTTCTCTAATAGCAGGTCATTGTAGCTATGCCACTTCTGCATGCAGTTCGGATAAAACTCTTATATATTTGAAGACTTCACAGTACTGACTAAGCTGGAAAACTTTGCCATAAATCTAGGAAAGCTCTACAGGCACATATTACCCCTCATGCAAAAAAAAAAAAAACTCTTCCTAAAAGTACAAAATAAAAAACCCACATATAAGCAACTGGAAAGTATAAATAAACTATATACATATGTATTGCAGAGAAAAAATATTTAAATATATGAAGTAATACACAACACACAAGGAAGACACTAGGTAAATATGTCCACAGCCTGATTAAAAATACAACTTCAGAGTACAGAACAAGTAAAAAATAAAAAAGTAGAAACTCACAAGTAAAAACATAAATCAGAACTCAACAGCCAAAAATAGCATGACTAGAATACAGGATTTTATGAGAAAACTGAAAATCGAAAGAAAATAAATCATTTCAGAAATAAAGACACACCTAGGAAGAACACACAAGTTACTAGAAAAGTAAAGGAAAGAAAAATAAGACAGTAGAGACTAAGAAACTAAAAAACACATACACTTTAAAAACTCAAAAAATGATAAATATAGAGGCCATGCAAAAAAATAGCCAATATAGTTCTTCTTATAGAGATCATTCACCTCTTTGGTTAGATGTATTCCTAGATATTTCAATTTTTTATGGCTAGTTTAAAGAATTGTGTTCTTAATTTGGCTCAATTATATTGGTATATAGAAATGCTATTGATTTTCATACACTTTTTTTATCCTGAAACTTTATTGAAGTCATTTAACAGTTATAGGAGAATTTTATTGTAGACTTTATGGTATAGAATCATATAATCAGTAAAGAGAGATATTTTGCCAACTTCTTTTCCAATTTGGATGATTTTTATTTCTTTGTTTTGCCTAATTGCTCTAGCTAGGAATTCTAGTACTATGTTGAAAAAGAGTGGTGAGAGTGGACATTCTTATCTTCTTTGAGTTATCAAGGAGAATAGTTCCAGCTTTTGTCTGTTCAGTATGATGTTGGCTGTCGGTTTAATATACATGCCTTTTATTATGTTGAGATATGTTTCTTCAATTCCTAGTCTGGTGAGGGTTTTTAATCATGAAATGGTGTCGAATTTTATCAAAAGCTTTTTCTGTGTTTATTTGGAGATGATCTTTTTGTTTTTAATTGTTTATATGGCAAATAACATTTTTTGATTTGTGTATGTTGAACCATCCTTGCACTGTATGATCAACGCACCATTGGTCATGGTGAATTAACTTTTTGATGTGCTGCTGGACTTGGTTTTCTAGTATTTCCTTGAGGATTTTTGTGTCTATATTCATCAAGGATATTGGCCTGAAGTTTTCTTTTTTCATTGTTTCTCTGCCATATTTTGATATCAGAATGATGCTGGCTTTGTAGAATGAGTTAGAGAGATGTCCCTCCTTCTCGATTTTTTGGAATAGTTTCAGCAGAATTGGTACCAGTTCTTCCTTGTACATCTGGTATAATTCAGCTGTGAATCCAGGTAGTCCAGGATATATTTTGGTTGGTAGTTTTTTCCTTGTTTTTTGGTTTTTGTTTTGAGACAGAATCTTGTTATGTTGCTGAGGCTGGTCTCAAACTGCTGGGCTTAAGTGACCCCCCTGCCTCTGCCTCTCAAACTGCTAGGATTACAGGCATGAGCCACCACACACAGCCTGGTGGGTAGGATTTTTATTACTGATTCCATTTCAGAACTCGTTATTGGTCTATTCAGGGTTTTACTTCCTTCCTGATTCAATCTTGGGAAGTTCTGTGTTTCTAGGAATTTATCCATTTCCTCTAGATTTTCTAATTTGTGTGCCTGAAAGTGTTCATAATAGTCTCTGAGGATCTTTTATATTTCTGTAAGATTCGTTGTAATATCATCTTTGTCTTTTCTGATTGTGCTCATTTGGTTCTTGTTTTTATCTTTGTTAACCTAACTGGTGGTCTATCAATTTTGCTTATTCTTTTGAAGAACAAACTTTTTGTTTCATTGATCTTTTGTATGAATTTTTGCATCTCAGTTATGTTCAATTCTTCTCTAATTTTAGATATTACTTTTCTTTTGCTAGCTTTGGAGTTGGTTGGTTCTTTTTATTCTAGTTCCTCTAGGTGCAATGTGAGACTGTTAATTTGAGATCTTCTTAACTTTTTGATACTGCTGAAAGAAATCAAAGATGACATAAGTAAATGGAAAAATAATCTATATTCATAGATTGGAAGAATCAATATCCTTAAAATGGCCATACTGCCCAAAGTAATTTACAAATTCAATGCCATTCTTATCAAGCTAGAAATGTCATTTTTTACAGAAGTCAGAAAAACTATTCTAAAATTCACTGGGAACCAAAACAGAGTCAAAAAGCCAAAGCAATCTTAAGAAAAAGAACAAAGCTTGAATTATCACATTACCTGACTTTTAAATATAGTACAGATCTATTGTAAGCAAAACAGCATGGTATTGGTACAAAAACAGACACATAGACTAATAGAACAGAATAGAGAACCCAGAAATAAAACCATACACCTACAACCATCAGATCTTCAACAAACTTGACAAACACACTATGGAGAAAGGAATCCCTATTCAATAAATGGTGCTGGGATAACTGGCTATCCATATACAGAAGAATGAAACTGGACCTCTCTTGATATGGTTTGGCTGTGTCCCCACCCAAATCTCATTTTGAATTGTAGTTCCAATAATCCTCAAATGTCATGGGAGGGACCAGGTGGAGATAATTGAATCATGGGGGCAGTTTCCCCTATCCTGTTCTTGTGTTAATAAGTTCTCACGAAATCTGATGGTTTTATGAGGGGCTTCCCCCTTCGCTCAGCTCTCATTCTTCTTCTTCCTGCTGCCATGTGAAGAACATGTTGGCTTCCCCTTCCACCATAATTGTAAGCTCATCCATGCTGAACTGTGAGTCAATTAAACCACTTTCCTTTATAAATTACCCAGTCTCAGGTATGGCTTCATTAGCAGCATGGGAACAGACTAATACAGTAAATTGGTACCAGTAGAGTGGGGAATTGCTGAAAATGTCAAAGCAACTTTGGAACTGGGTAACAGGCAGACGTTGGAACAGTTTGGAGGGCTCAGAAGAAGACAAGAAGATATGGGAAAGTTTGGAACCTCCTAGAGACTGTTGAATGGCTTTGAACAAAATGCTAATAGTGATATGGACCATGAAGTCCAGGCTGAGGTGGTCTCAGACAGAGATGGGCAACTTTTTGGGAAATGGAGTAAAGGTCTCTCTTGCTATGCAAAGAGACTGGTGGCATTTTGCCCCTACCCTAGAGATCTGTGGAATGTTGAACTTGAAAGAGATGATTTAGGGTATGTGGTGGAAAAAATTTCTACATGGCAAAGCATTCAAGAAGAAGCGCAGCATAAAAGTTTGGAAAATTTACAGCCTGATAATGCAATAGAAAAGAAAAATCCATTTTCTGAGGAGAAGTTCAAGCTGGCTGCAGAAATTAACATAAATAATGAGAAGCCAAATGTTAATCACCAAGACAATGGAGAAAATGTCTCCAGGGCATGTCAGAGACCTTCATGGCAGCCCCTGCCATCACAAGTCCAGAGGCCTAGGAAGGAAAAATGGTTTTATGGGCCATATCCAGAGACCACCTGCTCTATGCAGCCTCAGAACATGCTGCCCTGTGTCCCAGCTGCCTCAGCTTCAGCCTTGGCTAAAAGGAGCCAAAGTACAGTTCAGGCCATTGCTTCAGAGTATGCAGACCCTAAGCCTTGGTGGCTTATACATGGTTTTGGGCCTGCAGGTGAACAGAAGTCAAGAATTCAGGTTTGGGAACCTCTGCCTAGGTTTTAGAGGATGTACAGAAATGCCTGGATGTCCAGGCAGAAGTTTGCTACAGGAGCAGGGCCCTCAGAAAGAACCTCTGCTAGGACAGTGTGAAAGGGAAATATGGGGTTGGAGCTCCCACACAGAGTCCCCCTGGGGCACTGCCTAGTGGAGCTGTGAGAAGAGGGCTACCATCCTCCAGATGCCAGACCGGTAGCTCCACAAACAGCTTGCACTGGGCACCTGGAAAAGCCACAGACACTCAACTCCAGCCTGTGAAAGCAACCATGAGGGGGGCTGTACCCTGCAAAGCCACAGGAGTGGAGCTGCCCAATGTCATGGGAGCCCACCTCTTGCATCAGCATGTCCTGGATTTGAGACATAGAGTCAAAGGAGATCATTTTGGAACTTTAATGTTTAATGACTACTCTATTTGATTTTGGACTTGCATGGGGCCTGTATCCCCTTTGTTTTTGCCAATTTCTCCCATTTGGAACAGGTGTATTTACTCAATACTTGTATCTCCACTGTATCTAGGATGTAACAGGCTTGTTTTGATTTTACAGGCTCATAGATGGAAGGGACTTGCCTTGTTTCAGATGAGACTTTGGACTTGGACTTTTGAGTTAACGCTGAAAAGCATTAAGACCTTGGGGACTGTTGGAAGGTCATGATTGTGTTTTGAATTGTGAAGACATGAGATGTGGGAGGGGTCATGGGTGGAATTATATGGTTTGGCTTGACTGTGTCCCCACCCAAATCTCATCTTGAATTGTAGTTCCCATAATCCCCACATGGCATGGGAGGGACAAGGTGGAGATAATTGAATCGTGGGGGCAGTTTCCTGCATCCAGTTTCATGATAGTAAGTAAGTTCTCACGAGATGTGATTGTTTTATAAGGTACTTCCCCCTTTACTTGGCTTTCATTCTTCTCTCTGCTGCCATGTGAAGAAAGACATGTTGGCTTCCCCTTCCACCATGATTATAAGTGTTCTGAGGCTTCCTCAGCCATGCTGAACTGTGAGTCAATTAAACCTCTTTTCTTTATAAACTACCCAGTCTCAGGTATGACTTTACTAGAAGAATGAGAATGGACTAATACACCTCTCTATCACCATATACAAAAATTAACTCAAGACGGATTAAAGACTTAAAAGTAAAACATCAAACTATAAAAATTCTAGAATTAATCTGAGGAAGTATCCTTCTTAATATTAGCCTTGGAAAAATAATTTATTGCTAAGTCTTACAGAGTAATTGCAATAAAACAAAAATTGACAAGTGGTAACTAATTTCTGCACAGCAAGAGAAGTATCAAGGAAATAAATGAACAACCTATAGAATGGCAGAAAATATTCACAAACTATGCATCTGACAAAGGTCTAATATTCAGTATCTGTAAGGAACTTGCACATATCAAGAAGCAAAAAGCAAAGAATCTCATTAAAAAGTGAGTAAAAGACATGAACGAACACTTCTCAAAAGAAGACATATGGCTGGGTGCAGTGGCTCACATCTGTAATCCCAGCACTTTGGGAGGCCAAGGCAGGCGGATCACCAGAGGTCGGGAGTTTGAGATCAGCCTGACCAACATGGAGTAACCCCGTCTCTACTAAAAATACAAAAAACAAACAAACAAACAAAAAATTAGCCAGGGATGGTGGCGCATGCCTGTAGTCCTAGCTAGTTGAGAGGCTGAGGCAGGAGAATCGCTTGAACCCAGGAGATGGAGGTTGCGGTGAGCCGAGATCGCGCCACTGCACTCCAGCCTGGGCAACAAGAGCGAAACTCCATCTAAAAAACAACAACAACAAAAAAAGAAGACATACAACCTGCCCACAAACACACACAAAAAATGCTCATTATCGCTAATCATCAGAGAAATGCAAATCAAAATCACAATAAGATACCATCTCATACCAGTCAGAATGGCTTTCATTAAGAAGTCAAAACATAATACATGCTGGCAAGTCTGCAAAGAAAAGGGGATAATTATACACTGTGGGTGGCAATGTAGATTAGTTCAACCACCATGGAGAGCAGTTTGGAGATTTCTCATAGAACCAAGAGTTGAATTACCATTTGACCCAGCAATCCCATTGCTAGGTATATATCCAAAGGAAAATAAATCATTCTACCAAAAGGACACATGTATGTTCACTGCAGCACTATTCAGAAAAGCAAAACCATGGAATTAACCTAGGTGCCCATCAATTATGAATTGGATAAAGAAAATGTGGTACATATACACCAGGGAATACTATGTAGCCATAAAAATAATAAAATTATACCTTTTGCAGCAACATGGAAGCAGGTGGAGGCCAATTATTTTAAGTGAATTAACACAGGAACAGGAAAAAAATACTTCATATTCTCACTTATAAGTGGGTGCTAAACATTGGGTACATGGACAAAAAGATGGGATCAATAGACACTGGGGACTTATATTGGGGGAGAGAGAGGAGAGGAGAGCTGAAAAACTACCTACTGGGTACTACGCTCACTATCTGGGTTATGGGTTTGGTCATATCCCAAACCTCAGCATTATGCAACATACTCATGTAACAAACATGCACATGTATGCCCTGATTCTAAAATAAAATTTGAAAAAGAAAATGATATTTCCAGTGAGTGTGTAAGGGGGAATACAAAAAATGAAAAGTCAAACCAATGGAGTAGAACAAATATTAAAATCCATAATTCATAAAACTTTAATTTAAAAAAGGCATATTTAATGGAAACATTATTTATAAAAGGTGGGTGGGAGAATAAATCAATCTTACTTATTGAAAAGGAATATATTACATATGAGGACAAAAACTCAGAATGATCAATAGTCAAACTAACAGATTTGCAGTGGGAGGGCCAGGATCCTTTTGCATCCAGTCTTTAGAAGGATTAAAGATTAGACAGATATTATACCTTTCGACAGCAACATTCTATATCTGAGGAAAATTTAACAACATATTTCCCTAAGAGAAAAATTCCTCAAGAAACCAAGGTATTACAGAAGAATTGACATGAGGTCTAGTGGTGAGCATTAAGCATATATGTGTGTAAAACTGATAATAAGGGTAAAGGTTATTTTTAAAAATCTATAAATGTCATATGTTCTTATTATTTAGATATAACGCAATTAACAATGTAGAATAAGCTCACTGATTACCTTAAATATTGTAGTTGGGAGTAAAGGATGTCACTTTGAATTAAACACCACGGGAGAATGAGAGAATGGAAAAGAAAAGGTGATCAACTAAACTCATTTCAGCTTACAGAAGAGAACCAAAAGATGAAATCTAATTTGTTTAATTAAAGGGATTAATTTTGAAAGTAAATATTTTAACAAAAATAGAAGCCCTGCTAAATAACAGATGACATATCGTAAAGAGCAAAAGACCACATTATAAAAGTAAACACACACATATATATGAATTAATAAATGTACATATAAAATATATATACATATATACAGCACAAAAATATGACATTAAACATTAGAAGTAATATCAATAAATGTAAATAGACTTAATCCATCCAGTAAAACATGGAGATTATCAGATTGGCTAAAAAGCAAAATCCAAATTTATGATGTATACAAAAGTTATTTCTAAAAGAGGCACGGAAAGGTTAAAAATAAATAGATTGGTCAAAGTATGCTAGAAAAATAACTTTTAATGCATCTCTCTCAATCCAAGACAAACCAGAGAAACAAGATTACACAATCCCAAAATGGTCTGATCAGTAAGGTAAATGTTCTAACATGTATCAAATTCTGAGCCTCAACAAATAAAATGCACCATATTTATAAGTGTCCATATATTAGGTAATACACACACAGAGACAAAATCTGAATACTATATATAATATAAAAGGTATACTTTGACCAAAATAAGATAAATTAAAATTAACTTTTAAAATAAAAAGCAAAAAATAATAATAATCAAAGGCCCTTTTGCCTGGAGATTAAGAACTCAAACTGTCCAACACTTGGATCACTGGAGAAACACACAACAAAAATTCAGAATTTCTAAAAAATAAAGTAACAAAAATATGATATCAGAATTTAAGAAACAAGTTTAAAGCAGTGTCCATAGACACACATATAGCATTAAATAATTTTTCAGTAAAATGAAAATGAAATAACTATATTTTCTACTCAAAGTGAAAGAAAACAGAAGGAAAGAATGTTTGACATGAAAACAGAAATTAATAAGCTAAAAAACAAGAATGCAATTCATCCAAAAGCTGCTTAATTTAAAAAAATCAACCAAAGCAACAAATGCTAGATATCTTAAGAAACCAAAAATGGGGAGCACAAACATATGAAATACTAAATAACATATGAAATACTAAATGACAATGGAATAGGTACTAAAAGAAAAGACTACTTTTTACACTTCTGTGAAAACAAACTCGAAAATCTAGATGAAATATACAACTTTCTTATTTTTATTTTATTTTATTTTATTTTATTATTATTATACTTTAAGTTTTAGGGTACATGGGCACAACATGCAGGTTTGTTACATATGTATACATGTGCCATGTTGGTGTGTTGCACCCATTAACTCATCATTTAGCATTAGGTATATCTCCTAATGCTATTCCTCCCCCTTACCCCCACCCCACAACAGTCCCCGGAGTGTGATATTCCCCTTCCTGGGTCCATGTGTTCTCATTGTTCAATTCCCACCTATGAGTGAGAACATGCAGTGTTTGGTTTTTTGTCCTTGCAAATAGTTTGCTGAGAATGATGGTTTCCAGTTGCATCCATGTCCCTAAAAAGGACATGAACTCATCACTTTTTATGGCTGCATAGTATTCCATGGTGTATATGTGCCACATTTTCTTAATCCAGTCTATCGTTGTTGGACATCTGGGTTGGTTCCAAGTCTTTGCTATTGTGAATAGTGCTGCAATAAACATATGTGTGCATGTGTCTTTATAGCAGCATGATTTATAATCCTTTGGGTATATACCCAGTAATGGGATGGCTGGGTCAAATGGTATTTCTAGTTCTAGATCCCTGAGGAATCGCCACACTGACTTCCACAATGGTTGAACTAGTATACAGTCTCACCAACAGTGTAACAGTGTTCCTATTTCTCCACATCCTCTCCAGCACCTGTTGTTTCCTGACTTTTTAATGATCGCCATTCTAACTGGTGTGAGATGGTATCTCATTGTGGTTTTGATTTGCATTTCTCTGATGGCCAGGGATGATGAGCATTTTTTCATGTGTTTTTTTGGCTGCATAAATGTCTTCTTTTGAGAAGTGTCTGTTCACATCCTTCACCCACTTGTTGATGGGGTTGTTTGTTTTTTTCTTGTAAATTTGTTTGAGTTCTTTGTAGATTCTGGATATCAGCCCTTTGTCAGATGAGTAGGTTGTGAAAATTTTCTCCCATTTTGTAGATTGCCTGTTCACTCTGATGGTGGTTTCTTTTGCTGTGCAGAAGCTCTTTAGTTTAATTAGATCCCATTTGTCAATTTTGTCTTTTGTTGCCATTGCTTTTGGTGTTTTAGACATGAAGTCCTTGCCCATGCCTATGTCCTGAATGGTATTGCCTAGGTTTTCTTCTAGGGTTTTTATGGTTTTAGGTCTAACATGTAAGTCTTTAATCCAGCTTGAATTAATTTTTTATAAGGTGTAAGGAAGGGATCCAGTTTCAGCTTTCTACATATGGCGAGCCAGTTTTCCCAGCACCATTTATTAAATAGGGAATCCTATCCCCATTTCTTGTTTTTGTCAGGTTTGTCAAAGATCAGATGTTTGTAGATACATGGCATTATTTTTGAGGGCTCTGTTCTGTTCCATTGATCTATATCTCTGTTTTGGTACCAGTACCACGCTGTTTTGGTTACTGTAGCCTTGTAGTATAGTTTGAAGTCAGGTAGCGTGATGCCTCCAGCTTTGTTCTTTTGACTTAGGATTGACTTGGCGATGTGGGCTCTATTTTGGTTCCATATGAACTTTAAAGTAGTTTTTTCCAATTCTGTGAAGAAAGTCATTGGTAGCTTGATGGGAATGGCATTGAATCTGTAAATTACCTTGGGCAGTATGGCCATTTTCATGATATTGATTCTTCCTACCCATGAGCATGGAATGTTCTTCCATTTGTTTGTATCCTCTTTTATTTCATTGAGCAGTGGTTTGTAGTTCTCCTTGAAGAGGTCCTTCACATCCCTTGTAAGTTGGATTCCTAGGTATTTTATTCTCTTTGAAGCAATTGTGTGTGGTAGTTCACTCATGATTTGGCTCTGTGTTTGCCTGTTATTGGTGTATAAGAATGCTTGTGATTTTGTATCCTGAGACTTTGCTGAAGTTGCTTATCAGCTTAAGGAGATTTTGGGCTGAGAGAATGGGGTTTTCTAGATATACAATCATGTCATCTGCAAACAGGGACAATTTGACCTCCACTTTTCCTAATTGAATACCCTTTATTTCCTTCTCCTGCCTGATTGCCCTGGCCAGAACTTCCAACAGTATGTTGAATAGGAGTGGTGAGAGAGGGCATCCCTGTCTTGTGCCAGTTTTCAAAGGGAATGCTTCCAGTTTTTGCCCATTCAGTATGATATTGGCTGTGGGTTTGTCACAGATAGCTCTTATTATTTTGAGATACGTCCCATCAATACCTAATTTATTGAGAGTTTTTAGCATGAAGGGTTGTTGAATTTTGTCAAAGGCCTTTTCTGCATCTGTTGAGATAATCATGTGGTTTTTGTCTTTGGTTCTGTTTATATGCTGGATTACATTTATTGATTTGCATATGTTGAACCAGCCTTGCATCCCAGGGATGAAGCCCACTTGATCATGGTGGATAAGCTTTTTGATGTGTTGCTGGATTCGGTTTGCCAGTATTTTATTGAGGATTTTTGCATCAGTGTTCATCAAGGATATTGGTCTAAAATTCTCTTTTTTGTTTGTGTCTCTGCCAGGCTTTGGTATCAGGATGACGCTAGCCTCATAAAATGAGTTAGGGAGGATTCCCTCTTTTTCTATTGATTGGAATAGTTTCAGAAGGAATGGTACCAGCTCCTCCTTGTACCTCTGGTAGAATTCAGCTGTGAATCCATCTGGTCCTGGACTTTTTTGGTTGGTAAGCTATTGATTATTGCCACAATTTCAAAGCCTGTTATTGGTCTATTCAGAGATTCAACTTCTTCCTGGTTTAGTCTTGGGAGGGTTTATGTGTCGAGGAATTTATCTATTTCTTCTAGATTTTCTAGTTTATTTGCATAGAGGTGTTTGTAGTATTCTCTGATGGTAGTTTATATTTCTGTGGGATCAGTGGTGATATCCCCTTTATCATTTTTTATTGCATCTATTTGATTCTTCTCTCTTCTTTATTAGTCTTGCTAGCAGTCTATCAATTTTGTTGATGTTTTCAAAAAAACAGCTCCTGGATTCGTTAATTTTTTGAAGGGTTTTTTGTGTCTCTATTTCCTTCAGTTCTGCTCTGATTTTAGTTATTTCTTGCCTTCTGCTAGCTTTTGAATGTGTTTGCTCTTGCTTTTCTAGTTCTTTTAATTGTGATGTTAGGTTGTCAATTTTGGATCTTTCCTGCTTTCTCTTGTGGGCATTTAGTGCTATAAATTTCCCTCTACACACTGCTTTGAATGTGTCCCAGAGATTCTGGTATGTTGTGTCTTTAAAATATTCTTCTAAAACATATCATAGCGATTTCAAAGTGCAGAAAATAAAGGCTTACTTCCAATTTCTTTTATGAAATAAACATAAGGTTAGCAAACATT
The DNA here is from genome assembly GCF_029289425.2 of Pan paniscus. Lineage (NCBI taxonomy): Eukaryota > Metazoa > Chordata > Mammalia > Primates > Hominidae > Pan > Pan paniscus. The sequence goes on from NC_073254.2 coordinate 101,607,242, forward strand.
GCACAGAGAAACTACAGACTGTTTACTGTGAATATTGATGTATAATTTAAATAAAATATTAACAAATAGGAACCAATACTGCATTTTAAAAGTACATCCTTACTAAGCAAGGTCTATTCCCGGAAGACAGTGAGTTTAAATATTATGAAATTCTTTAATATAATTAATCACATCAACACATATAAAGAGAAAAATATGATCTCATTAGAGACAATCTTTTAGCAAAAGGCATTTGACACATCCATACTATTTCATTATTTTTTATAAAACTGCTAAATTAAACAGCTTTTCTAGAAACTGAAATAAGATCTATATACATTTCAGCTTTAAAGCTAGAATCTTATTTTTTACAGCTTTATTGAGGTATAATTGATCTACACATAACTGCTTAGTGAGTACAATTTTATTATTTTGAACATATGAATACACCTATGACACCATCATGACATTTGCAGTAATAAAATTATCCATCATCTCCTTATGTCTCTGTGTGTTTGTGTATGTGTGTGTGTTTATGTGTTAAGAACACCTAATATAAGATCTAGCCTCTTAATGAATATTGTTAACTACAGTCACTATGTTGTACAGCAGATCATTAGAACTTATTCATCTTATATAACTGTAACTTTATACTCATTGAAGAAAACCTCCTAATTTCCCCCACCCCATCCCCTGGCAGCCACCATTCTATTTTTCTATTTTCTGCTTATATAAGTTTGATTATTTTAAATACCTCATATAAGTGAAATCATGCAGTATTTTTTCATCTGTACCTGACTTATTTCACTTAGTGTGATGTCTTCTAGTTCCACCCATGTTTTCATAAATGACAATATTTCCCTTTTTTTAATGCTGAATATGTTTCCATTATTTAAATATACCATATTTTCTTTATTCATCTGTTGGTGAACACTTAGATTAATTCTATATCTTGGCTATTGTGAATAACACCACAATGACCATGGGAGTCCAGAAATATTTTTGAAATTCTTATTTCAATCCTTTTAGATATATACTCAGAAGTGGGATTGCAAAATCATATGATATTTGTTTTTAACTTTTTGAGAAAGATCCATACTGTTCTTCATAATCACTGTACTAGTTTACATTTTTACCAACAGTGTACCAAGGTTCTCTTTTCTCTCTATTTTCGCCAACATTTCTTATCTTTCATGTGTTTAATAATAGCCATTTTAACAGGTGTGAGGTCGCAGAACATTGTTTTAATTTGCATTTCTCTGATGTTTAGTGATGCTGAGATTTTTTTCATATACCTGTTGGGCATTTGTATGTCTCCTTTGGAGAACTGTCTATTAAGGTCCTTTGCTCATTTTTAAATTGAGCCATTTGGTTTTTTGCTACTGCGTTGCAGGAGTCTCCATGTATTTTGGTTATTAACATCTTACCAGATATATGGTTTGCAAGTATTTTCTCCCATCCTGTAGGTTGCCTCGTCACTCTGTTGATTGTTTCCTTTGTTGTGCAGAAGCTTGCTAGTTTGATGTAATCCTGCTTCCCTATTTTTGCTTTTGTTGCTTATGTTATTGGTGTCATATGCATGAAATCATTGCCTAGACCAACGTCATTTAAGCGTTTTCCCTAGGAGTTTTACAAAGTCTAGCCTTACCTTTATGTACTTAATCCATTATGAGTTTATTTTTGTTTATAGTGTAAGCTAGGGGTCCAATTTTATTCTTTTGTAGGTGGATGTGCAGTTTTTCCAATACCATTTGTTAAAGAGGCAATCCTTTCCCCATTGTGTGTTTTTGGCACCCGAGTTGAAAATCAGTTGACCATATACGCTTGGGTTTATTTCTGGACTTTCTATTCTGTTCCATTGGTTTACATGAGGAGACTTCAAAAAGACTGTAGAAAACTAGAATTAAAAGATAAAAGTAAAAAAATAAACTTTATTTCCCAACATAAGCTCCATCAAATTAAAGACATTTTTGTAAGCAATGACCAGTAATTCAGTCCATCCCTAAAGAATTAAGGGTCCTTGGAATTTAACCGTGTCAATGCAGTCTTTTTCACATTATTAACGTGGAATAAATGGGTATACTTTAAGGATATTTTAAGATTCAGAAACAAAAAGTTAGAAGGATCCAAACAAGGACTGTAAGGTGGGTGTGTAGTTATTTTCAACAAAATTCCAACAAAATTGCCGTTGTTTGATGAGAGGAATAAGCAGGAGCATTGCAATGGTGGAGAAGGACTCTCTGGTGAACCTTTCCCAGGCATTTTTCTGCTACAGCTTTGGCTAACTTTCTTAAAATATTCTCATAATAAACAGATGTTATTGTACTTTGGCCACCAGAAAGTCAACATGTAAAATGCTTTGACCCTCCCAGTGAAGTATTCCGTGAACTTTGCTCTCAACCATTCCACTTTTGCTTTGATTGGACCACTTCCACCTCTTGGTAGCCATGGATTTGATTGTGCTTTGTCTTTATGATCATACTAGTAAAGATGTATTTCAGTTTCTGTTACAACCTTTGAAGAAATGCTTCAGGACCTTGATCCCATTTGTTTAAAATTTCCATAGAAATCTTTGCTCTTCTCTACAGCTGATCTGGGTTCAACAGTTTTGGCAACCATTGAATGGGAAGTTTGCTCAACTTTAATTTTTTAGTCAGACTGTGTAATCTGACTAATTGAGATGTCTATGGTGTTGACTATTGTTTCTGCTATCATTATTAGTCCTCTCCAATTAGGGCACCGACAAGTACATTTTTTACTTGAAAACTGATGTGGATGGTCTGCCACTGCAGGCTTCATCTTCAACATCCTGTTGTCCTTTCTGAAAAGGAGGACTTTGTAAGCTGTTGATTTCTTTGAGGCACTGACTTCATAAACTTTCCATAAAGCCTAGGATTTACCATTCTTCAACCCAACATTCACCATAAATTTGAATTTTGGCAAAATTTATGTTGCTCCAACAAGGGCTCTTATTTAAACATGTTATAACAAGTTAGTGGAAGTTTATTTTATTTTAGTGCAAAAAAAATTGAAATCCATGCATACCTTTTTCATAATACAAATTTTCCATGAATTTTTGAAGTCTCCTTGTAACTCAGTCTTTATGCCAGTAATGAGGAGACCCTAGAGTCAGTCACATAAAAGTCAGAAACGACAAAAATGTCTTCTGTTCTTACTATTATTTTGCTATTTGATTGTATTGAGATCTACTTGACAAAGTGGTTAGTCATAAATGAAAAAGCAATTAAAAGTGTGAGAACTAAAAAGAGGGAAATACCACCTCCATTTGTCTATGGCATGATTAAATATCTAAAACAATTAAAAGCACCAATAAAAAATGGCTGCAAGATTAGAAAGATACAAAATTAATATACAGAAATTAATAGCCTTCATAGATGAAAAGAGGAATTAGAACATATCACAGAAAATCCCTTTTGTTTATTTCAAATGAAAATAAAATAGACAAGCATAAATTTAATAAACTATATAAAAACTATATCAGGAAAAATATAAAATATTACGAAGGACAAAATAGTATACTTTATAAATGCAAAGACATACTATGCTCTTGAATAGAAAGACTTGATTTTTTTAAATGCCATTTGCTTTACCTGGGATACAATTATGAATGTAATGTAATGTGATCAAGGAAAAAAAAATGCCATCAATGTTTTTCTGTGATTAGACATATTGATTACAAAGCTTATATGAAGAAATGAACCAGCAGTTGTAGTCACAAAACCCCTAAAATAAAAAGCAATACATATGGGAGGTGAGAAGAAATGTTAGCCATAATAAATATGTAAACATATTGTAAAGTTGCTAAAAAATATAGTGTGGTATTTGCACATGAAGAAAGACACAGATCAATGGAACAAAGCAGAGGATCAACATACTATATATACATATAGCATGTATATATACACACACTATATATATACACACACACATTCTATATATATATACACACACACTATATAGAGAGATTTAATAAAAGTTGTAAAAATTGGGTAGTCATATAAAAATAGACTCATTATTTAAACCAAAACTAGAATAAATTACAAATCAATCAGAACTCTAAATTCAAATTTGGAATAATACAAGTATTAGAAGAAAATATGAGCAAATTACTTTATAATCTTCAAATACTCTGCCTAATGGAAAATAGGGAAATTTTGCTAGCTATAATTCAAAATCCAGAGTCAGTACAAGAAATGATTGATAACATAGCAAAACACAAAAGCAATGTAAAAATACTAATAAAAAATTGAAAAACTATGTGTAACATATCAGAAAGGCTAATATCTAGTACCTGAAGAACTTTTAAAAATGGAAATTAAAGTACCAATAACCCATTAGAAAAGCAGAGAAATTACATAAAATATGATCAATATGCAATGTATAAAAATGATCCTTAAACATATGAAACAAGACTACCTTTATTTAAAATTATAGAAAAACAAACTAAACTGTACCGAAATACCATTTTTAATTACCTGATTGTTAAAAAACTGAGGCTGACAGGATGTTCCACATGGACAGTTCTAAGAAAACAAACACCCTCATTCATGGTTACAGAAATGAGAAATGATGAATCCTATGAAGAAGAATTTGGAAATATTTACCAAAATGCCTATGTGTTATTCTGTGACTTGATAATCTTTCTTCTAGATTCTGGCAAATATGCAAATTATCCTTTAAGCAAGGTTGTTGTGACATTAATTAAAGATATATTAATAGGGAATTACACTGTTGTGCCTCCACTCAAAGCAGTGCTGTGCAGCTATAAAGAGGAATAAAGGTGATTTGTGTGTCTAGAAAAATATAGATAAATAGATGATAGATAAAGATAGATAGCTCTAGGATATATATTAAGTAAAATAAATTACAAAATATTATTTCTAGAATGATACCATGCATGTAAGAGAGGTGAATTGTGTGTGTATATGTATTTCATTCAATTTTCAAAATAGAAACCATGTAAATATGAAACCAAACCTAATAAAATTTTGCCTATGCAGAGAGTCGGGGCAAAGGGTCAATGGAACAGGAATACTATCAGGACTTTTGTGAATTTTTTTCTACTTTGACTTGGAACTATGTAAATATTTTATATAATTTAAAATTTTACTTTATTTTTTTGTTTTGTTTTGTTTTTTATTTTTTTATTTTTTATTATTATTATTTTAATTTTATTATTATTATACTTTAAGTTTTAGGTACATGTGCACAATGTGCAGGTTAGTTACATATGTATACACGTGCCATGCTGGTGTGCTGCACCCATTAACTCGTCATTTAGCATTAGGTATATCTCCTAAAGCTATCCCTCCCAAATGAAACGTCTAAAATTATAAAACATACTGAAATAACAGCTGTCACTTCCAGTGATTTTTCAGTTTATATACCTGACAGCATAACTATCTGCTTAAGTTTTCTGCACCCTCTGTTGTGATCATGTGTCAATTTTTTATGTGTACCTGTAAAACTTTTCTAATATATATTAGCAATTAAAGACTTTAAAAAAGAAAAGTAGGCCGGGTACGGAGGCTCACACCTGTAATTTCAGCACTTTGAGAGGCAGGGGCAGGCGGATCACGTGAAGTCAGGAGTTCGACAGCAGCCTGGCCAACATGGTGAAACCCCATCTGTACTAAAAATACAAAAAATTAACTGAGTGTGGTGGCACGCTCCTGTAGTCCCAGCTACTCAGGAGGCTGAGGCAGGAGAATCAGTTGAACCCAGGAGGCGGAGGTTGCAGTGAGCTGAGATCAGGCCACTGCACTCCAGCCTGGGTGACAGAGTGAGACTCTGTAACATAAAATTAATTAATTAAATAGGAAAATTATGCATATTCACATAATGAGTCTCCCTGCTTCTAACTTCTCTCTCTTCCTTCATGTAAACCCTATGTGAAATTTATCTTACTCCAACACTATTTGATCATGTCACTCAAGGACAAACAGAAGGCTTCAGTGTGTTACACAGATTTAAAAAAAAACAAAAACAAACAAACAAACAAAACCACTCTACAAGTTGTGTTTCATGGGTCTCTTACGACCGCTCCTTATCTTCTAAGCTTTCCTCCTTGCTATTATCCCACTGGTTTCCATTCTGTCCATCATTTCTCACCACAAATTCCATTTTGTATCCAGCACAACTTCCCAGTTCTGCCCTTCCCACCTCTATTTCATCATAGGTTCTTGGTTTGTTAGGCCCTCCTGACTTCTTCCCCACCTATGTGTCTTACTTCAATAAAAAAATTCTTAATCCTATACAATTTCTTCATCCAGCGCTGTCATTATCCCCCTATTTCTTTTTAAAATTAATTCATTACTCAATATCCCCTACAACCCATCAACAAAATTTTTTGCTTAATTAGTACTAACTGTAATCTCTCTTTACATCAATATATAGTACTTATCCTTTTAGAGTAGAATCCCCAGCAATGCAGAGATTTGTTTCTGGTGTGTTCCTAAACAGCATCGAGTTTATTATGGTTGAAGATGTTTATACCTAAGTCCCAGAAGTTCTCCTCTGGTGAGATAACAGCCACATCCAGGCATTAATTGGCCAAGGGAATTTGGCTAACTCAACTCTCTGACTGTTCTGGAAAAGATTTCATAATATTCATAAATTCATCTGTGCATCAAAATTGCTATTAAAGCAAATTATATAATTAATAAAAAATGTATTTGCACATGACTAGGAACACAATGACCTAGAAAATAAGAATGACGTGAATATATTAAAGAAGGTCGCTTAGTTTGTGCCAAACCAATATGATTGGAATCCAATGGTGACGTAAGTTAGAAGTGGCATGTCAGCCTGACAACAATTTCCTGGCCAGGGTAAGTTTGCATCACGCTTTCAGCAGACGCTTCTAATAATATGCTTTCAGAAATAGGCATCTCACTTTTTAAATGTCTCCCCAAACACATATGCTTTGACACTCTGGATCAAACACACTGTTGAAAGCTTTTTCCAACAAAATGTTACCCTTATAGTGATACCTAAAATCTGACATGCTGTTACTAATAATTTTTATAGCTTCTTGCATAATACTGTACACTCTGCACAATAGTTATTACTGTTCCAGGGGGAAACAAACGTTTTTTCTCAAAAGACTATTTTCAATTAAAGACAGAATTGAGGAGAACACAAAATTAAATAGTTCATAAAACAAGATGACTATTTTTGTGGCATAAACACCATGCTCAAGCATTGAAGTGAAGAATATAAAGTAAAGAATCTGAAAGGAAGAAGAAAAGTCAAAAGAAAAGTGAAAAGAGGTATATTTTGAAGTTTGATTTCTATAGCTTTGAAAGTTTAAAGAAATAATTTCCAGATTTAGAGTTTTATATAAAAGTATTTACTAGATTAATATGAAAAGTAACTTTGGTGATCTCTTGGCTCTTCCTAGCACAGCAGATAATCTAGAAATAGAGGAGTTGTATAGTGAGACCAAAACGTTCATACCTGACTCACATCACCCTGACTCCAATCTTAACCACACGCCCACTTCTACCCCCACTCCTACACACACACACACACACACAAACACACACGCATTCACTGTAGTCCACTAAGAACACAGGACTAGAAGGGTGGAAGAAGATGGATGGGACTTATAGAGAAGGAAAAGGAGAATGGAGTGGGGTTGGGAACAATTATAAGAAAGCTATTAAAATCAAGTACAACTTTGGAATTTTAGGACTGAAATAAGGCTTTAATTTTTAAAAATAGATAACATTATATAATCTAATCCAGATATCATTCACCACCAACTGAGAAGGGGGGTTTAACATACAGACATCTGATGGGGGCCAGATATTAAAAAACAAATAAAACTTACATGTCTATCACAATTAGTTATATATACTGTTGGATTTACACGTTTCAAATGAACTTTACATTTGAAAATTCAGCATTTTCATTTTATCTGGAACAATTTAGCTTAAGCAAAGAAAATAATTATCTTAAAATCAGCAGAAATAAACTATTTCTATAAGTACCATATTCAAAATCTTATGCCTAGAAATTGCATGCTAAAATTTTAAGGAGACTTCCTTCTATTCCAGTCATTAGGAAAACTGGGGACCCTGTTCTTTTTCAAAGTGAAAATTAAATATGTTCTTCTGACACTTTTAGCTTGAATATTAAAACTTGGACAGAGTTAGTCATTGCTAATGATCAACAATATATTCAACTGCCACCAACTAGGGACTCTTCAAACAACAACATGTCATTGAACAATAACAACAAAAATGAATCTTAGGAGAAAAGAATAAACACAAGTACAGTATCACATTGTAAGTTTCAATAAACATTTGCCAGGAGGCTTGAATTAAAATAGAACCCGTCAGTTTATTATACATAACTTCAAACTGAAGAGCTTTTAACACAGACATCTGTTAGCTAGTTGCTGATGGACCTTAGACATGTGCATATGTATGTAAGCAAATATACACATAGCTCATTTAGACTTCCCTCATGCACCATTCCAAAAGGAAACTCTAAGTTTCATATCTTACTCGTATGTACTGCCATTTCTCTCAATAATCGTTTGCTAGCTTGTCTTTGAAAAATGCCTTATGTCAATTTTATTTTAAGTAAAGGAATAGTTAATCATAAAACATAAAAAAGTAAACTGAAGCATATTTAAAGTAACACTTTAAATTCTAAAAAGTATATGAAACCTATTAAATAAAGAATAAAAAATGAAAATGAAAAACATCTCCTGAAAGCAAAATAAAAGTAATGGTATGCACTTATGGCTTAACTTAGGCCAGAGGATCCTTTTAGGATATAAAGTCACCATCTTAGATGGCAAAATCCATTCTGTTAGGGTAGGGTTCCCTTACCAGGGTGAGGGAGGGGACCACATCAGTGTTTTACCAAAATAAATGCCTTGTATAACAGAATCTCAGGTGTTAAAAGGGGAAGGAGATTATTATTTTTATAAAGCTTCCAGTGTATTCTGCTATATATGCTTTAGCCTACAGCACCCACATTTGAAAATCGCCATCTTGATTTACCCAATTGCTAAAGATATATGTTTAATTCAACTGAATACATATTTGGGAGCACTTATGAGGCATGTGATTCTTCTGAAATTTTCAGCTCAAGGTAGCACTCACTCTCATTTATTTTCTCTTGCCCCTCCACACTGTGATTAAGTGCCCCTCTTCTCTCCTCTTAAAGCCTCTGGTGCACCCCTCTTAACGGAACAGTCATCTCACCTTTTAGTCTGTAATTATTTATTTGAGTGTCAATATTATTTACATATTTAGAGCCTAAAAGAATGTCTAATACAAAGAAGATACAAACATAATGTTTGATGGGCGAATGAGTTAATGTGTTCACTAATTCAGTAAATACTTCTGGAGTGCCAATTACGTGTCAGACACTATACTAAATGCTGGTAATGCTGTCTCTTAGACACACACACACACACAAACACACACACACACTCACAGAGAGAGAGAGAGAGAGAGCAAGTAAGTGAATGAGGAAGCAGAAAGGAAGGAGAGATGGGGAGTTAAATGAGGCTGAGTAAGAAACTAATTTTCTTCTCAAGCACATGTAGTTTAATAGGAAACTCACCATTTCTTATTCCATCAGTCAGCCAGTCTATCAGTCAACAAATATTTATTGAACTCTACTTTGTGTCAGGTACAACTGAAGATGCACACCACAGTAAACAAGAAGCTCCAGGTACCTACCTTAGTGATCCTAAGATCTAGGGAAGTAGGCAGAAAAATGAACAAATTACCAAGATGTATTATAATATTTGGTAAGTGAATAAGTGCTTTGAAGGAAATGAAGAGGATAGAGGCCAAAGAGCAGCTGATACAGGCACTACTTTATACAGGATATACGGGGACAGGCTGTCTGTAATGTTACATTTAAAAGACCTCGAGGTTCACCAAAAAACTACCACTCATGTATGGGATGTTGATAGTGAGGGAGGTTTGTATGTGTGGGAACTAAGGGTGTAGGGACTAGGGTCTTTTACTTTCTGACATTTTGGCTGTAAACTAGAACTACTCTAAAAAATAAAATATATTAAAAATACATACACACACATATAAATTCAGAAATAAAAAAAACCCTGAGGGAATACCACAATTTAAATAATTTGATATGCTTATAACATTTACTATATTTGCAAAATTTGGTAACAGAAATTCTTATGAAGAGTTTATAAAAGACACACTCTATCATTCTCTACAAAACCACGTTATACCACCTATAAATTTTACTGCAAAACCCAAGTCCATTCAGCTGCCAAATGATGCCTCAAATTCCACTATAAAGCCACCAAATCAAACAGAAGACATGGAAGATTAAACATTTCTCTTTAATAATGACTTCTATTCACTCCACCCTAACCCCATCTGCTTTCCAGCTGTTCAGCCCCTCGCAAATCCCATTTTTAGAACCTATTCGTTCATTTTCTTTAAAGAAATCTAAATTCCCTTATTATTTATTAATACATAAGTAATTTTATACCTAAATACATCTCGTAGCCTCAACTACAATTTACCACATTCAAAAAGTTACCCACATTAATTATTTATAACAAATTTCTTCTGAAATCACTGCTGTCTTCTACCCTAAATTTGTTTCCAGGATCCACATTTGCAATCAATACTCTTAATACTAGCATATACTTGCCAAAATCTCTGGTCTTTTTCATAGACTCCACCCATTCATATTATCAATTCCCCCTGTTAAACAATCAGTCTCTCATATGATGTCAATTTTTAGGACTATAAAGAAAAGGGAGAAAATGCAAATAAACATTGATTTTTATTTATTCCTTTTTAAATTCTTACTCTCTCCAGATGTGTGATTTCCTCATAATGCCAACCCTTCTAAGTCTTCATCTACCACCTTTATACCAAGGTGCCCCAAATTAATGATCTCTAGTCCCTCCCCTCTCACTATGTTGTCAACTGCCTACCAGTCCCTGACACCTGATTTTCAGCCAACACTGGAAACTCCAGAAGTTTGGAATGATCCTTCTTATGCTGTCACTGCAATGAGTTCTTCTGACTGTCCTAGCTTCATCTCACCACTCTTCCAGTCACACAAGTTCAAAGCTTTGAAGTAATCTTTCTTCTTCCCTCTCACTCACTTGCTTGCCAGGTCCTGAAAATATTTTATTCTGTAGCATGTCACTCAATATTCCCTTTCTTTTTATTTCCACAGTTGAGCTAATGGCTCACATCTGGATCTTTGCAATAGGAAGTCTAACTAGTTTCCTAACTCCACATCCATTCCTCCTAAGCTGTTACCAACCATCATCATATTAGGCTTCCTAGAACATAAAACCAAGTACAGGATGCCCTATGGAAATATTTTAAAATTCTGTGGTAGGGCATTCAAGGTCTTTCATTCTAAAATTCAAATCTATATTTCCAGTACTGAGCAACTGCAGTGCTATTCACCTGTCAGCCTACCCACTCTTCCCAACACATTGCTTTCCTTGCCCTTTCTGTTTTCAACATAATATTCTTTTTTTTTAATTTTATTATTATTATACTTTAAGTTTTAGGGTACATGTGCACAATGTGCAGGTTTGTTACATATATATACATGTGCCATGTTGGTGTGCTGCACCCATTAACTTGTCATTTAGCATTAGGTATATCTCCTAATGCTATCCCCCCTCCCCCCACCCCACAACAGTCCCCAGAGCATGATGTTCCCCTTCCTGTGTCCATGTGTTCTCATTGTTCAATTCCCACCTATGAGTGAGAACATGCAGTGTTTGGTTTTTTGTCCTTGCAAATAGTTTGCTGAGAATGATGGTTTCCAGTTTCATCCATGTCCCTACAAAGGACATGAACTCATCATTTTTTATGGCTGTATAGTATTCCATGGTGTATATGTGCCACATTTTCTTAATCCAGTCTATCGTTGTTGGACATTTGGCTTGATTCCAAATCTTTGCTATTGTGAATAGTGCCACAATAAACATACGTGTGCATGTGTCTTTATAGCAGCATGATTTATAATCCTTTGGGTATATACCCAAAGTAATGGGATGGCTGGGTCAAATGGTATTTCTAGTTCTAGATCCCTGAGGAATCGCCACACTGACTTCCACAATGGTTGAACTAGTTTACAGTTCCACCAACAGTGTAAAAGTGTTCCTATTTCTCCACATCCTCTCCAGCACCTGTTGTTTCCTGACTTTTTAATGATTGCCACTCTAACTGGTATGAGATGGTATCTCATTGTGGTTCTAATTAAACTAAAGAGCTTCTGCACAGCAAAAGAAACTACCATCAGAGGGAACAGGCAACCTACAAAATGGGGAAAATTTTCGCAACGTACTCATCTGACAAAGGGCTAATATCCAGAATCTACAATGAACTCAAACAAATTTGCAAGAAAAAAACAAACAACCCCATCAAAAAGTTGGTGAAGGACACGAACAGTCACTTCTCAAAAGAAGACATTTATGCAGCCAAAAAACACATCAAAAAATGCTCATCATCACTGTCCATCAGAGAAATGCAAATTAGACATAATATTCTGTACGACTGAAAATGTCTTTTACTTGACAGCTCTTCCTCCACTTGATAAAATTTTAATAATTGTATAAAATTATGTGAGTTGTTTTCTGCTATGTGGATTTTTCCATGTTACAATTTCTCCACCATGGATTACATCACTGCTTCGGTTATATACAGGTTTTAATTCTATAAAACAATTAGGGCTATCTCAAACTCTCAAAATGCTACTTCCTCTGCCATAAAACATGATATTCTCACTCCAGAAATTCAGTAAAATTACAAACTTCTTAAATACTTTTTATAGACAATTTTTAGTTATCTATATCTCTACCCCAAAATTCAACTCCCTATCCCCAAATTAAAACTATACATTGGGACGAGATATGTGTCTTTATTTATGTATGAACTCTTTATTTATACACTGACTCATTCATTCATTCACCTTTGCATACAACATTAATCATAAATCCATAAAGAATTTAACATTGCTTGTGGAGTTAGAGTATGATGATTAAAATAATATTAAAATAAATAATAAAATATGATAAAATTTTAAAAAGTAAGACTATTAGAAGTTCTGATTGGGAGAAATGAAAGAAATACATACTATTAAATACCATACATTTCCCAATTATTGGACACAAATAAGTTATTGGAAATCTCTTACATGGTTTATCATAATGCTTTATATCTAGAAAGGGATTAATGAATGTTTTTAAATTGCTAACTGAATCATTATTCTTCCTATTTTTTTTTTTTGAGAGATAAGTCAAAACTCTTTAGAAATGTGTTTTGGTTTTAGCAAACCAACTTATTTATTTTTAAGTATTAATATTAATGGCATATAAACAAACAATGTTCTGGCACATATTTTGAGAAGATGAAAAAACAGAATGGACAAGCTTAAAGTAACCTGATATGACACAATAATAAATATATTTACGGTCTTTGCAGCCATTTCTTGGTGCATAGCTTCTAAAACCCTTGAAATCTCTAAAGTTATAAGTGCATTTTTGTATCTTAGTGAGATTACTAGCATGGCTGTGGGTTCCTGGATATGGGGGCATCCTGGATATTTTCCAGGATGGGGGCTGGTTGCCAGGGGAACCAGTCTGTGATTAAAGAATTGAAATTTTGAGCCCCAGCCCCCAACATCCAGGGAGGAAAGAGGGGCTGAAGGTAAAGCTAATAACCAATGGCCAATTATGTAATTAATTATATGTACATAATGAATCCTCTATAAAATCCTCAAAGGACAGTGTTTGGAGAGCTTCTGGGTTGCTGAACCCATCTACGTCCCAGTAGCATGGCACATTCCATCTCCATGGGGACAGAAGTTCCTGCGCTTGGAACTCTTCCAAACCTCACTGTCTGTACCTCTTCATCTAGCTGTTCATTGGTATCCTTAAACATATCCATTGAAATAAATAGGCAGTAGTAAGCAAAGCATTTCCTTGATTTCCATAAGCCATTAGATCAAATGATGGAAGCTGAGGAGAGGATTATGGGAAGCCCAATATGTAGCCAATTGATCAGATGTATTGGAGATGGAGACTTGGACTTATGATTAAATCTGAAGTAGGGTACAGTGTTGTAGGACTGAGGCCTTCATCTGTGGAATTTGACTCTCACTCTAGGTAGATCATGCCAGGATTGAATTTAATTATAGCCCAACAGGCTAGTGTTGGAGAATTGGTCAATGTGGGGAAAAAAAACACACAAACATACACATCTGGGGTCACAGAAATGTTCTGTGTTGAGTGTGAGCAGTAAAGAACAAAATTGTCTTTTTCTAATATATACCTGACATATAAGAACATTTGTATTTATACTAATGTGTACATTTATTCACTCTTCAATAAACCCTTATTCAGGTCCCATTCTGTGAAAAGTACATGCTGTCATTTTTTTTTAGAGATACAGGAAGATAGTCTTTACTTTAAAAAAATCATCATCATCATCATTCAGAATAAAAGATAAAATAAAATGAATAAGGTGTTATTGCCTTAGTCAAAGATTCCAGAAATGACTCATCTATGTCTCTCATTTTATCAAGAACTTTTTAAAAAGGAATCTCTTATACCTCCCATATTTAAAATCAATATTATTACTTGTCCCTCCAAACCTCTCCAACTGTGTTCCCATTCATAGAAACAATTCTTCATACAATTTCTGTGTCTCCACTTTCTTACTTCACATTCACTCTCCCACCATGACCTTGCTGCTGTTCCAATTAGTTCAATGAAATTGAACTGCTCTGACTGGGATGACCAAATACTTCTTGTTTCCATGTCCAACAGGCACAATTTTTAAAAATAAAGCAACGAACATCATTTAATATCATGAGCTATTCTGTACTTCTTTAAACGGGTTTATCTCTTTGTCCACTCATAACTCTCCTTTTCCAGGTTCAGATCTTTGACTTGGACTTAAAATGTAGTTCACTAAAACCTAAGACTTGAAACTGTAAAAAGACTAGAAGAAAACAGAGGGAAAGCTTTGTATCATCAGTGTCAGTGGTGATTTTTTGGATGTAACTCCCAAATCATAGGCAACAATAGCAAAAATAGAGAAGTGAGATTACATCAAACTAAAAAGCTCCTGCCCAGCAAAGAAACATTTGACAGAATGAAGAGAAAACCTATAGAATGAAAAAAATTGCAAACCATACAGCTGCTAAGGGATTAATATTCAAAACACATAAGGAATGAAACAACTCAATAGAAAAAAATAACCCAATTAAAAAATAACGGGCAAAGGATCTGAATAGACATTTCTCCAAAGACGACATACAAATGGCCAACAAGCATATGAAAAAAATACTCAACTTCACCAATTATCAGAAAAATTCAAATTAAAGCCATAATGAGATATTACCTTCCACTTGTTAGAATGGCTAGTCTCAGAAAAATGAAAGATAACAAGTGTTGATGAGAATGCAAGAAAAGCGAATCCTTGTACAGTGTGGATGGGAATGTAAATTAGTACAGCTATTATGGAAAACACAATGGAGGTCCCACAAAAAATTAAAAATAGAACTACCGTATTATCCAGCAATCTCACTACTGGGTATATATCCAAAGGAAATGAAGCCAACATGTCAAAGAAATATCTACACTCCCATGTTCACTGCAGCACTATTCACAATAGCCAAAATATAAAATCAACCAAGGTGTCCAGTAGTGGATAAATGGCAGATGTGGCGTAACAGTGGAATACTATTCTGCCTTAAGGTAAAGGAAATCCTGGCATTGGAGACAATATGAATGAACCTGAAGGATACTATGTTAAGCAAAATAAGCCAGGCTCAGAGAAACAAATGCCATATGATCTCATTTATGTGTGCAATCTAAGTAAGTCAAACTCATAGAAACAGAGTAGAATGTTTCTTACCAAGGACTGTCGGTGAGTGGTAATTGGGAAGATGTTGGTCAAAAGATACAAAATTTCAGTGAGACAGAGGAATAAGTTCAATAGATCTATTGAACATCATGGTGTCTGTAGTTAATAACAATGTATTGTATACTCGAAAATTGCTAAGAGTAGACTTTAATGTTTTCATCACACACAAAAAAATTGTAAGTGTATGAAGTAATGCATATATTAATTAGCTTGTTTTAGCCATTCCACAATGCATAAAATATTTTAAAACACAACATCATACACAATAAATGTATAGAATTTTGTCAATTTAAAAAATAAATAGGCCAAGCACAGTGGCTCACGCCTGTAATCCCAGCACTCTGGGAGGCCGACGTGGGTGGATCACCTGAGGTCAAGAGTTCTAGACTAGCCTGGCTAACATGGTGAAACCCTGTTTCTACTAAAAATACAAAAAAATTAGCCAGGCGTAGTGTCACGTGCCTGTAATCCAAGCTACTTGGGAGGCTGAGGCAGAGAATCGCTTGAACCCGGGAGGCAAAGGTTGCAGTGAGCTGAGATCGTGCCATTGCACTCCAGCCTGGGCGACAGGAGTGAAACTCTGTCTCAGAATAATAATAATAATAATAATAATTACAATAAAAATGTGGGCATTCTATAGTGCTTAGTCTTTGATCCTCTCCTTTTCTCACTCTACACTTTTTCTCTATGTAATATCATTCAATTATATGGCTTGCACATAAAATACTAACTACTCAAATAGATATTTCCAGTCTTAACCTCTCAAATAAGCTCAAGCCTTATATGTCATAGTGGCCACAAATGTCTCCTAATGTCTAAAATGTATCTTAAATTTAATACATAAAAAAGTGGACTTGGATCTTCACTCCAAAACCTGTTCATCCCAGATCTACAGTAAATTGCACCTGCACCACCATCTACTCAATGGTTCAACCCATATTCCTGGTAGACATATTTCATTCCTTCCTCTCCTTCTTCTCATGCCTCATATTTAATCAATCAGCAAAACTCCACAAATTATACTTCTAAGATATATTTCACAACCGTTCTTGTGTACTTCTCTACGAAACTGTCCAAGTCCAAACTTTTATCATTGAGTGGCCTCTCATTATCTTCACTTCCTAAATGTGCTCTTTGCTTTTTTCCTCCCCTTACTTCCTTTCAGTTCATTTTTCACACAACAGTTCTATTGGCAAAATAAGTAAATTTGATCTCTCTTTCTCACTCCCTCTCTCTCTTTCTCTCTACCTCTCTCTCACTCTCTGCCTCTCTCCCTTTTCCTCTCCCTCTCCCTCCCTCTGATTTAAAATTGTTGACCAGCATGCAAACTCCTATCTTGTCCTTCAATGCCTACATCATCTGACCTCCTGGCCTACCTATTTTCTCTATTCCAATCATACTGGCCTCCTTTCAGTTCCTGAAAGATTCCTAGATCTTCCATGCTTGAAATATTTCGCTTATCCTATTCTTTCCACCCAGAATTCTCTTTACTTACATCTTTGCATGGCTGAGTGTTTTTTTTTTTCTTTAAGTGTCAGTTTGTGTTACATGAAAGAAGTATTCACTGATACTGGCAGCAGCTCTTTTTGTCAGAGAATTTGATGTTTTTATTATTGGTTTAATTCTTTAGCTACGTCTTCTCTTTGTAATCTATATGCCCTATGTGGGAAGCCACACTATCTGTCTTACACACTTCTGTAAGAATTACCTAGAACAATGTCTGGTAGCTGGTTAGCAAAATAAATATTTTTAAACAAATATATTGTTTTAAAAATGACTGAATTAACAAATTACATAGTACTACAAAGAATTTAAATTGATTTTCTAGATTTGGAGCCAGTTGTATATTAAGCTCTGATGGAAGTCAATATTTCTTAATACTAAATGATTAAAGCAAAGAATGGGTAGAATTAGTACCTAAATCAACGAGAACTAAATAAAGAGAAGCTGACCACATACATTTGTAATACCTGACGCTTCAGCCTATGAAATAGATTGTGTTTTACTTATGTGGTCTCCTTCTCTCTAGATTAAAATTCAAACGTAAATGCAAAATTTTATGGGCCCTTTGCTTTCACAGTAAACTTGGATATCATTTGGTATACTTCAATTTTTTTAAACTGTGAATACCTGAGAAGATTTAGGCTTTCATGGAAGTATAATCTGGAAATCTCTGTATTCATTGCTTCTTAAAAGATCTTAGCACAATTAAACAGGCTAAATGATGAAGACGTTTAATGACAAATTTCATATTTTTTGTCCTTATGCTTTGTCATCCAGCTGAAAGCCCCTTAAGCCAAAACAATGAATCATTTATGACAACCTTGCAAGGGGCCAAACACAACTCAACATAGACTCAGGTGTCTTTCTTCAGTCTGACATGCAATGTTACCACTTTTTAGCATGAAGTGGGAAACCTGAAAGACAGCAAAGCAGAAAAGAATAAATAAGTAATTAAGCTTTTTCTATCCAATGGAAAACAATTTAGAAGTTTGGAATTGCTTTTTATATTTTTTGTAAATTCCTATTTCAGTAAACAAACATCAGTATAAATACTAAATAAGGCCACAATTAATTGATTCTTGAACCAACTGTATCAGCAGTCTCTATATTTAACATAAAAAATCAAATGCCAACTATACTATCATATTCAAATATATGTTAATAAACAGCATTAATAAATGCTCTAAAATGAGTTCAAAAATAAAGATAAGGCATATTTGCTAAAAAGTTGACTTCTAATGAAAAATACTAAACATTGTCAAGCATTTTATATTAAAAATCCGTCTAATTATCTCCCTTTTGTTGCTTGGGAAGGAGCGAAATTTCCTCAGAAATTAAGAACTTAGACACTACTCTTTACTTAATACCTATGACTTTTTGCAATGTAACCTTCTCAGATAGTGAAGAGACTTTTGAGTGAGCTACATCCAAATTCAAACATGAGTCTGGAACCTTCCTGATTATATATATAGCTTCATAATCTCTCTATAAATCCGCTGATTTTTCTTATCTTTAAAATTGGGAAGACATCTTCCTCATCAAAATATTGAGATGACTATTTTAAATAAGATACTATATGTAAAGCTCTGAGCACTTGGATGTGCTCAATAAATATTACTTCATATGATCTTAGAGAAAAGTAAAGAGATTAAATTTTGTCAAATTTCTGCTAATGTTTCATAAACGTTCTCCCAGATGGTAGGTAAACCTTGTATCTGCCCTGTAGAGCTGATAATACTATAATTATCTCCACAGGTTTGTACTCAGAATTTGGTGCTCGGGGAAATTACTTGCACACTGCACATCTAGTACATTGGGATATAAAGGGTTTGAATTCAAATCTTACAAATATTAAAAGCCATTTTTTTCTGTCCCTTTGGTTGACTCATAAGGGGAAATTTTCCAAGATGTGAGGGCCATCAGGACTACTTTAGTGGGAAAAGATCAATGATTAGACCCACTTGGGCAAACCCAAGAAATGGGACAGAAGACTATTTAAAAGAAAGTCAGAGTCACCCAAGAGGACAATCTTTCAGTAAAGTGACTCACTGGGACACCCATAGTTCAAATGTGTCTACATGTCCCCTCCTTTCCCATTCCCAGGACTTGGTATCAGCAAGTTCCCAGGAAGCAGAAGACTTTGTAGAGAAGTCTAGCCAAATAAGATATATCAAGATCTAAACAGAAATTGTTAAGTTTATCACTATTGTTTTTAATAAGCTATTTGCTCTTTCCTGTTTTTTCACTTCAAATGTTGGAGTAATGGTGGTAAAAGATTGTAAAAGCAATAGATAGACTACAAAATAAACTGTCTCAGTTATTTCCTCTAAATCTATCTCCAAAAGCCCACCTTTTATTAATAGGTAGCAGAGTATGAAACCAAGGCCATACCAATCCCAGGAAGCAGCTGCCTATTAAAAATGAAGCCCACTGAAACCACCCAGTTGCAACAACTAGAACAGAGTTTAGACAACCTATTATAATCAACCTATTTCTTATTCATGGCTCAAGAGTTATAATTGCATAAGGACCTTACTGTACTCTGCACTCGATGGATGCTCAAAAAGTAGTTTTGGCCAAAACTAATTGATTTGACTAGGAGAATGAATGTGAAAATACTAAAATCTCTTCTCCTAAAACTAAAATAACATTTCTCAAAAACACCATTGTACATTCCAGAGGATATCTGTTCTAAACATTAAATGCAACTATCTGCTCTTAGCATTAAAATTTAGCTCAGGAATATCTTATAAAACATTTGAGAATAGTATAATTTTGCCTTTCAAAAAAATTTTTTTCCAATCAATATTTGGCTAGTTTTGAAAAATCTGGCAATCATATATTATTTAGTAATGATGATGACTGTCCCACTTTCTTTCTGCCCTTGAAAACAAATCTGGAGAATATTCCTATTCAAAACAATTTTTTTTCTAAAAACATCTGGCTATTTAAGTTTTATATCCCTTCCTAATAAGGTTCAAAATTGGTATCACTCATGATCATCTGGTTATCATATTCATGGAATAAATTAATAATTATCCTAAATATGAGATATCTAGTGGGACAGTAGAATAAAATACTTAAAATATAAACCGAGTCAGAAAATCTAGAACATAAAGTCAATGTGCATGTGATGATTGCTGATAATTCTTTGGGCTTTTATTTTTTTTTTTTTTGGAAGACTTCATTACTT
This sequence comes from Pan paniscus, assembly GCF_029289425.2. Lineage (NCBI taxonomy): Eukaryota > Metazoa > Chordata > Mammalia > Primates > Hominidae > Pan > Pan paniscus. Next base: position 101,627,849 of record NC_073254.2, read on the forward strand.
GCTGTTTGAATAAAGTATTCAGAAGGATAACGGGTGTTGTTGTTGTTGTTGTTGTTGTTGTTGTTGTCATCGTTGTTCTTTTACAAAAGTTTCCTAGTAGTTGATATGCTATCTAGCAGATGACAAAAGTCCTGCCCTATGGTGACAGAGCAAAGAATAAAAAATACCGGGCCTTCAGGACAATAGAAGGTGGGCATTTTCATGACAGATAGTGTTCTTAGAGAGTATAGAATTACTGGAGTAATGAGAATAGGACTGAAAGCCTTTTCTATAAATGATTGAGCATCCTCAGTGTCCTATGGATTCACAATGTCCTAGGAAAGAACTCATTTCATGGGGGGAAACCAGTCATTTAGCACAGAGGGAAGCACAGTGGAGGGACACACAGGAGAACCTAGGGGGATAGAAGGAAAGAGGCATAACATAACATCAAGGCTTGTAACCAGGATGTGCGAGCAGAGACCTCTTGGCACCCAGGGAATTGTGAGTGAGTTTGGGAATGCACAATTGTGAGACTCCAAGTTGGACTTTGTGATGTAGTAGGATGGTGGAATATGTTTGCGTCTTGAATAGATTGTTGCTATTTTTTAGTTGTAACCACATTTTCTCCTAGTGATAGGGTCCAGGTAAGTAGGAATAATTAGTTTGTTTCTGTGAGTAAATTTTCCAGTTATTTTGATAACAATTTGAGTGAACAAAACAGTGTGAGAAGAAAAGCAAGACATAAAGCATCCCAGGGTCTAATTTCTAAGGGTATCCCAGTGAAAATATTATATCAAATTAGATAATTTTAGAGATAGCAGGTAGAATTTATCTATTCACTTAGACTCTCATGTATGCACTAAGTACTACATATCTTCTGTAGGAATGTCTTGGAACCAGGGCAGATTATATGTACTAAATAAACACATGAGGGTGTACACTCAAGAAGCTTACAGAAGGACAGAAAAGACATAATCTCATTGAGATGGATGGAAATAGAAGATGCTACAATGACACATAATTACCAAGTGACTTGCAATTGCTTCAGACTGGGGAGGGGACCACTCAGATAAGGATGACAGAAGACAAAGATGACACATCCCCTAAAGTAATATTTGAAACAACGGATGATAGCCACCCCAATGATAACATTCCAGTTAGCCTTCAAATTAGATAATGAATACCTCAAAGATCTCATTAATGTAATTATATCGTATGTAGTAAACATCATGGTGAGCAATGGCATAGCAAAGTTGGAGGGAGCAGGAATCATACAACCGTGAAAGTAACTAGACCAGACTCTAGCCCAACAGACATTGTACCCACCTCTAAATACAGTGCTAACTCAAGGGCTTTTTCATCTAATTCAAGTACTACAATCATAAACTCCTCAAAATAATTTGTGTACTGAAAGAATTCTACATTCTGCTGTTTCATGGACTTTGAAGAGCCATGTTCTCAATTTCAGGTATTCTCTGTGCCCTGTATAATTGTTTTTCTAGGAGATAGTTAACAGAACTCAGATAAAAACTGTATAGCAGTACTTCTTTTCTTTAGACCATCTGTCTCTTTGGTCACTGATTAATGGCTCTACCCTTGGAAATTTTTGGCCTCTTTGGAAAAATAGCAAATTACATAAATCTAAAATATGTTAGTAGGTAGGAGACTTATGCTCTGCTTCCTTCACTTTGGCATCTTTGGGTCACACATCAAGACACTATAAAGTTTAAGGAAATGGAAATTTTGGTTTAAAATGTGTCCCTTCTCTCCCCAGTCTCATTTCTGTTTTCTTCAAGCCACTCTCCCACAATCACATTCACACTCTTTTTGTGTCAATAACTTGAAAATCATACCATCAATCTATACAAACACACACACACACACACACACACATTTTTCATTTTTTTTTCTACAACATATTTCAATGGATTAGGTTCTGGTACCAAACAAATAAGATATGGTCCTTGCTTCCCCAGAAGTTCTAATATGAACTTGACAGTAGCAACACACATCAACATAAAGTCATTTAGACAGCTGTACAAATACTGATAAATAATGTATATCCATTTTTTTAAATTAGTAAATATGGGTTATGTGGGTGAAAATTAAAAAATGAACTGCAAAATCTTTAGACCATTAGAGCTTATTCAATAAAATATATAGGAGACTATTGGTTTGGACTGAACTCCTACACTAGACCCAACAGACCAAAACAAAATGGAGTCACTCATGCTATAAAGTTCCATGTCACTAAGCCAAAAGTAAGTTATCTGACCTGCCGAGAAATCAGGAGAGTGAGAGATAATAGCCAAATTCCCAAACAAGCCAGTCTTAACCAACATGATAAGGAAGTGCTAACACTTACAAGGAAATTAACTTTAAACAACCAATCTGATTTTTGTTCTCTGTTTCTGCTTTCCTCAGCTCCTTGTCTACAAAACTAACCTGTTTAGCTCAGTTCATTGGAACACTCATTCTACCTTGTAAGATGAGGTGCTGCCCAATTTTAGAATCACAAATAAAAGCCAGTTGAGAGTTTTACTTTCAAATATGTTATAACTTTGTCTTTTAACAACCTGAAAGAGGTTTTAAGTCCATCGAGGTCTGCAGCTTCATTGTACAAAAGGGAAAACCACAAGCATAGTGTGTATAGGCGAAGGAAATCATAACATCACATTCCATTGATGGAGTAAGGCTTTTTGTAGGGGTTCAGATTTCCTGAATGCTCTGAACAGAAGAGATTGAGTTTTCTGTTTGAAATTTAGAAATCCTTCACTTGTACCTACAAGTAATCCCTTTTCTCAGAATCAGATGCCTTATGTAAATCTTTCATTGCCATCTCAAACAAGCCTGGCAGCCTTTTACCAAAGACAGAAAGCAGGCTCTGGAATTTATTTCAAGGTTTCCTTATGGTCAGACTAATGTTGCTAGGTTTCAGAAAAGATTCCTAGGAAAGATTCAGAAAAGATTCAACCCTAGGCTAAGGGTTGAAGCTGCACAGCATCTCTGCTTCCAAACATTAGTGTTTTCCTTCTTTTTTGAATGGTCAATAAGCCAGTTCCACATTATTAAAGTGAAAGATCATGAAAGACAATTTTTTAAGAAGTCCAATTCAATTTAACTGGGTGAAAAGGACCCTCAGTATTCTATTTTATTTCAAATTTTATGTATATGTAAACAAGTAGTATTACAAAATGAATTCTTTTTTTACTCAAAGGTAAATTGCATTATTAAAACATAAGCCCTAATTTCCAAATATTGTGATAATAAGAATTTGAAAAAAAACATGTAACAGGAAAATTTTGAAGCAGGCTTGGCTTCATTTTGGAAACTCTAAATGTTACCAGTTTATTCCCAAGGGTAGTCATCAGCATTGATATTGACAATGCTTTTCTTAAAATAGCCAATGAGGAGTTCTGCATACAAGGTGTACTCAATAAGCTTGCTCATCAATTTACTGACTCACTAATAGATTTGCCACTGCTTTGTGTCATCAATTTAAAACATCCTTATCTGAAAATAATTTATGGAAATCCATGGTCCTTGAAAATGAAAAAGCATACTGTTCTGTTTTCAGATTTCATCATCCTGTTTTCTCTTTATTCATAAATATTTAAATGACAAATTAGGCTACCAAAATTATCACACCTACACTGCAGTCTCCTTTAACCCTCCTCACACAAAATGTTCCTTCCTTATTTATCTTTTCTGTTTGGGCATAAATAAAAAGCCTTGTAATTTGAATGTTTAATCTATAGAAGATTTCATTCCTTGTCAAAGAGTCTAGGTTGGTCATATTCTTCCACTAATAGTATCATCCTATCTAAGTAGCTCATAAAAAATTAAGAATCACATGTAATTATTTTTATTTAGTTCCCTAAAACATATAAAACTTATACCTGGTTTTTACATTCGATGAAGAAACTAAATGTTTATTTATTGAAGCTATGTGGTTTGTTTACTACAAGAGGTTTAAAGTCACAGTAGAAAAAAAAACACAGTATAAATAAAGTAACAGGAATAAAATTGAAAATAAAACTTGAATAAGAAGCAAAAGAAGAGAAGATTCCCAGTCAGCTAAAATGAACAGATTGTTGTATTTGTTTCTGATTTCCTGACATTTAAGGTAAACTCATATTTGCGCTTCAAGACATAGGTCAAATGACACCTGCTCTGTGAAGTTTCTCCTGAGCCCTTAAGGGTCAGCAGTTCTTTCTTCTCCAGAACCCTAGTAGGATGTGAATACTTACCTCATTTGTCGCAATACTTTGCTTATAAATCCGTCTTTGCTCACAGAAGCAATTCCTCAAGGCATCAAAATCAGGGACCTCTGCCTTTCCTTGGTTCCTGTTGTTACATGAGTATTTAGCACCCTCCAGTAGCCCATTTTTCCCCTCTGAAACTTTTTCAACTTATTTATTATCATTTGAGTTCTGACATATCACCAGTGAGTTCGCTCTTTCAGTCTGAAGACTCGCACTGCCTTTTTTTATTAAAACAAAATGTTTAACATTAAATCATTTCTACATCTTAACTTTTCCTCATACTCTTTTTCTAAAACTGCTAGAGAGATATCAAAGTCCCTGAGATGATGTTCAATAATTCATCAGTTCAATAATTCATATTTTCCAGTTTTTGTTCTATGATTTGTGTGTTTATCAACTTTGTTTTTCAGAATACAGCATTAGTTTGGTATGTAGATTTTCTAGTTATTTCTTTCTTACATTTTCAGAAAATATGTTTGAGTTCCAAAAATACTTACTTGGTTTTCATAGCAGTCTGATTTTCCTTTATTTTTCTCTTCTAATGTATGTAGTGTGCACTCAAATCTTTCTGAGAATGTAATTAGAATATTTTTTAAGTTTTCTTATGTTCATTAAATTACTTCTGTTTCCTTTAGTCATTTGTTCTATTTCATTAGCTTGTTTCTTTGCATTTAGTTTGTCGATTTTCTTAAATTCTCTGATGATCTATAGTTGGTAATTCACAATTAAGAAGAAAGGTCTTGATGGATGAATTAAGGTAGCTGTCATACCTTTCTACACAGGTCTGGATCTATTTTTCCAAAACGTCCTTCCATGAAATGAACAGGCTGTTTTCCTTTTTGTGTAATGTTAAAGAAAAAAATATTCAATGATACTTGTTAAAGCACAGTAAAAAAGACTTCATTTAGGATCATTGCAGTAGCTACAGGAATGACTACAACTAAGTCTTACAATAGGCTAGGGAGATTGAACTCAACTCCGAATACAGCAGGGGCAAGTGAGAATCTGTAGCCAAGAAGCAGATGAGGTAGTCAGAGGATGGAAAATTACTAAGCAGAAACATCAGGGGTAAGGGGGATTCTGGCTAAACCAACCTAACAGGATCTTGCTAAAGACAGACCAGAAAGATCAGAAATCACCTGGGGGATAAGGGAGGATAAGTAATATGATCAGCTACCAAGGGTGATCAGACACTGAGATTGGGGATTGTTGCTAAACTGACTTAGTTAAAACAGTATTTAACAAGGAAGTGCACAGATGGGCCTAGAAAAATGTTCAGAAGACTTGACTAAAATTTGGCCAAGCAAAGAATCCATGTCAGCAAGTAAGTGAGGACATACTAACTGGTTGGCATCATATTAGGATGTGTGGACAGGAGGTAAGCAGGTAGGCTGCCCATATGCCAAAATAACAAGAATATTATTCTGGGAATGAAGCACTTTAGCATATTTTTCTCCCAGTCTGAGAATTTTTATTCATCTGTTCTCATGTTGCTGATAAAGACATATCCAAGATGGGAATTTATGAAGAAAATCAGGTTTAATGGACTTACAGTTCCATGTGGCTGGGGAGGCCTCGGACAAGAGAATAATGAGAGCCAAGTGAAAAGGGGTTTCCCTTATAAAACCAATAGCTCTCATGAGACTTAGTCACTACCATAAAAACAGTATGGGAAAAACTGCCCCAATGATTAAATTATCTCCCACTGGGTTCCTCCCACAACACATGGGAATTATGGGAGCTACAATACAAGATGAGATTTTGATGGAGACACAGCCAAACCATATCATTCTACCCCTGGCCCCTCCCAAATCTCATGTCCTCACATTTCAAAATCAATCATGCCTTTCCAAGAGTCCCCCAAAGTCTTAACTCATTTCAGCATTAACTCAAAAGTCCACAGTCCAAAGTCTCATCTGAGACGAGGCAAGTTTCTTCCACCTATAAGCCTGTAAAATCAAAAGCAAGTTAGTTACTTGCTGGATACAATGGGGGTACAGGCATTGGGTAAATACACCCAGTCCAAATAGGAGAAATTGGCCAAAACAAAGGGGCTACAGGCCCCGTGCAAGTCTGAAATTGAGTGGAGCAGCCAAATCTTAAAGCTCCAAAATGATCTCCTTTGACTTCATGTCTCACATCCAGGACATGCTAATGCAAGAGGTGAGTTCCCATGGTCTTGGGCAGCTCTGCCCCTGTGGCTTTGCAGGGTAAAGTCTCCCTCCAGGCTGCTTTAATGGGCTGGCATTGAGTGTCTGCAGCTTTCTAGGCACAAAGTGCAAGCTGTCAGTGGATCTACAGCTCTGGAGTCTGGAGGACAGTGGCCCTATTCTCACAGCTCCACCAGGCAATGCTCCAGTGGGGACTCTGTGTGGGGCTCCAACCACACATTTCCCTTCCTCACTGCCCTAGCCAGAGGTTCTCCATGAGGGCCCCAACCCTAGAGCAAACTTCTGCCTCAACACCCATGAATTTACATACATCTTTTGGAATCCAGGCAGTGGTTCCCAAACCTCAATTCTTGACTTCTGTGTACCCACAGGCTCAAAACCATGTGTAAGCTTCCAAAGCTTGGGGCTTGAACCCTCTGGTGCAACAGCCCAAGCTGTACCTTGGCCCCTTTTAGTCATGGCTAGAGTGGCTGGGACACAGGGCACCAAGTCCCTAGGCTGCACTGAGCAGGGGGACCCTGGACCTGGCCCACAAAACCATTTTTCCTTCCTATGCCTCTGGGCCTATGATAAGAGTGGCTGCTGCCAAGGTCTCTGACACACCCTGGAGACATTTTCTCCATTGATTCAGAGATTAATATTTGACTTGTTACTTATGCAAATTTCTGCACCTGCTTGAATTTCTCCTCCGAAAATGGGTTTCTGTTTTCTATTGCATTATCAGGCTACAAATTTTCCAAACTTTTATGCTCTGTTTCCCTTTTAAAACTGAATGCTTTTAACAGCACCTCTCAGGTCACCTCTCGAATACTTTGCTGTTTAGAAATTTCCTCCAAAGATACCCTAAATCATCTCTCTCAAGTTCAAAATTCCACATATCTCTAGGGCAGGGGCAAAATGCCACCAGTCTCTTTTCTAAAACATAGCAAGGATCATCTTTACTCCACTTTCCAACAAGTTCCTCATCTCCATCTGAGACTACCTCAGCCTGGATTTCATTGTCCATATCATTATCAGCATTTTGGTCAAAACCATTCAACAAGTCTCTAGGAAGTTCCAAACTTTCCTACATTTTCCTGTCTTCATCTGTTCCATCTGTTCCATCTTCATCTGTTCCTGTCTCCAAACTGTTCCAACCTCTTCCTGTTACCCACTTCCAAGTCACTTCCACATTTTTGGGAATCTTTACAGCAGCACCCCATTCTACTGGTACCAATTTACGAAATTAGTCTATTCTCATGCTGCTGATAAAAACATACTTGAGACTTGGTAATTTATAAAGAAAAAGAGGTTTAATGGACTCACAGTGCCATGTGACTGGGGTGGCCTCACAATCATGGAGGAAGGCAAACGGCATGTTTTTCATGGTGGCAGACAAGAGCAGAATGAGAGCCAAGCAAAATGGATTTTCCCTTATAAAACCATCAGATCTTCTGAGACTTATTCACTACCACGAGAACAGTATAGGGGAAACCACCCTCATGATTCAATTATCTCTCACCAGGTCCCTCTCACAACATGTGGGAATTATGGGAGCTACAATTCAAGATGAGATTTGGATGGAGACACAGCCAAACCATATCAAAAGGTTTTCTTTTAAATTTCTTCTGTATGGTTGTAGAGCTTTCATGCATTCAGAAGTGAGCTCTGCTTCTGCCTCAGGTGACAAATGTCATACTGAACATGCTACCCCATCCTACACTCTACTTAGTTCCTTTCAAAAGAAGTTATCTGGCTTAATCTAGGGAATAAATGCCACTGATGTCACTTACTCTGTGCGGAGTTTCCAGAGGGTCACATTGGTCCTGTTAGCCTGCAGACAGACTTTTAAATAACTATCCTGACTGCTGTTTCACAACCCCTTTCCCAGAGGCCTGCTAACTAAACCTAAAACTTTCCTAACATATGTAAGGCATCTCCTTTGACTATGTAGGACTTCCAGTTGTGTCTTCTAATCTTGATTATCTGTCAATAAAATTATGTTCTCCAGAAATCATTCATAATTTCAGTTTCAATTGTACTGACAGCATCACATCCTATTTGTAATGCAGTTATGGATCTTCTTTTTCTTTATAAAACAACTCTCTGTCATTTCAATAGAAAGGTCAAAGAAAAACCCACTTGCTAAGATCATCTTTGAACTATCAGCTCTGTGTATTTGGATTCTCAGTTGGAGTTTAGACGTATTTCTTTGCTTTAATTGTGGACCTACAAAATAAGTATTGTTATCTACTGTACACTTAAATGTTTATGTAACTAATTTACCATTCTTTGGAGTGTTTCATATGCCTAATTATTAATCTTTAGAAAGATTCTACTCTTATTGAGAAAATTACAAAGGTGATTCTCATAGAAATTATCTTTTGAGCTGTGGCACTTTTGAAAACCTGAAAATCAGTTAAATTCAGGCTCAGGGCTGAATCTGGCACCTAAGTCACAGGTTTCAATAGAGCTAGGAATATTAAAATGATAAAAATGCCCTTGATGCTTACCTTTTAACAACAACATTAATGACAGCAAAAGGTAGGCTCCTTAAGTGATTTTTTAAATCTTCCAATCCATTTTGAAGACACATCTAATGTCCAAGTAAAATCTAAATAATTGAGATCACTGATAAGGTTTGGCTCTGTGTCCCCACCCAAATTTCATCTGGAATTGTAATCCCCACATGTCATGGGAAGGACCTGGTGGGAGGTGATTGAATCATGGAGGCAGTTGCCCACTTGCTGTTCTCATGATAGTGAGGGAGTTCTCATGAGATCTGGTTGTTTGATAAATGTCTCTTGCCTGCTGCCAGGTAAGACATGCCTTGCTTCCCCTTCACCTTCTGCCACAATTGTAACTTTCCTGAGGCCTCCCAGCCAGGCAGAACTATGAGACAATTAAACTTATTTTCTTTATAAATTACCCAGTCTCAGATAGTGTCCTCATATTAGTCCAGTGTGAGACTGGAATAACACAATCATTTTTATAATATATTGTATAATACATAACCTAATTATAATTACTTAACAATATGTATTATGTTTATATACCAATTTGCCTTAATAAAAATCAAAAGTAATTCTCAATTTTGTTCTCTGTTCTGTTACCATCTTTGAGAAAAATTATCTGTCTAAAAAAATTATCTATTTTTCCTCTAAAGTTACTGGCCATATGTTCATTTAATCTCACAATTAGAGGCAGTCTTCTATTACTTTGCAGTCAATGAGAATGATAGGCACTGACCTTCTCAGATTGCTCTGAAATCTCAAGAAGTGCACTTTGAAAAGACAGTAGCTCTAGCGTCTCTCTCATCAGTTGAGTTCAATATTTTTTAGTAATTCAAAATATAGTAATTCAAAATTTCTTTAATGTTCATCTATCCTGAGTCAGAATAAAACATGGATGGTTTTCTTTGTTTCCTAGAGAAATCTATTTCACTAACTTTTTTTTTTAATAGGGCAAAGTAATATGTGATTCAAAATTTTCTCAGATGTTTTTTCTGTTTCTAACACACATTAAACCTCCTTTTACATGCCTCATAATATACTTTAAATCTTATCTTAGGACAAATTAACTGTGACATTAAATCTAATCCTCCACAATCAACTGGTTAAAACAAATTTCAATGTGGGTAATTAATCAATTTTAGTTGTCCAAATGAAAAAGGCAATATATATCAGATCAGATAGTATAAACATTTTATTTCACAAGAAATTCATTTTACTGAATGGATTAAATCAAACTGCAAGTGAATGCAGTGCCCAGTACTGCAATAAAAGTGTTTGCATATGAAATATGGAAGGAAGAGCTTAGGTGGATTGACGTGGGCTAAGATACACACAGCATCAACACTGACGTAGGGACACTTTCTTTACCAGCTAGTTTTCAGTTTTGTGCATTTGGGAACCTGATTTTGTTTTTTCTTCTAGAGTACTCAAGCTAAAGATGATTAGTTCACATTAATCAAATTGACAGAGTTGTGAAAAAAAAAACCCTACATGGCAACACAATTATTTACTCAGAAAATATATTATTGCAAAGTAGATCCCAGTACCAAGTGGTTAGCATGTTCTCTTCCCAAAGGGGAGCTAAAAGTTCAAAAGGCTGTTACATGAGTATAGATTTAGATTAAAGAAATAGTATGACATTGGTAATATCTTACAAGGATATAATAGGTATTGAATAAATGTTTGCTGAAATAACAAATTAATTAAATAACAAATCAATGATAACATCAAATTAATCACTTGATAAAGTCATTATAATGATAGGATTGTCCTTCCTAAGGGAATTGGATCGTTGTATTTATTTACTTATTTATTTATATGATTTCTTCTCCTATTAATCTGCGAGATCCCTGAGAGCAAAGACTTTGTCTTATTTATTTGTGTATCACCAGTGCCCAGTAAAATGCTGGCAGCATTAGATTCTCAGTAATTTTTTAAAAATTAAACTGAAATGAAGTATTTATATTAGCTAAACAAAGCAGCCTCTTTCATTTAAGAAGTTTAGGAAAATTTCTATCTCCAGGGGACATGGGATTCTAAAGATATTGTTTACTTGGGAAAAAGCCTAGAGATGCTAACTTCATACATCTTCCCCTGTTCTATGGTATGTGTTGTCATAACACAAACTAACATCTGAGTCTTATGCACTCATATTGTCTGGTGGATCTGGCTAGGTTCTGTACAATTACACAAGTCATGTTTTCCTGCTTCTTTAAAATTCTGACTCTTTCTTACCTGTTCTTGCTTTGTTGCTACTGGAAATGTGACAATGACATTGCATCTCTGCAGACTGTCATCCAGCCACTGGATATACTTACTATCTGTCTCAACTCTACTCTTTTCCTAGAATTTCTTTCAAACTTGGGGACCAGAACACAACATTTGCTCAACCAGCACCAACTTGACTTTTGTCTTCAGTAAAAAAGTGGTTCAATGAGTTCCTTAGCAGCTCTCTGCTATCCCAGTTTATGGCATCTTCATGGCACTTGGCAATAATATTAGCAGTAAAAATAGCTAACATTCATTGAGCATTTGTCCCTCCATTATAGTATGTGCCGAAGTTTATTCTCTCCTGTCTTTTAATATACCTAGCTCTCCAGAAACCTCCATATAAAAAAAAACTCAATCAATATTTGCTGAATCATTCATTAAATTAATAAATAAATTGAACAAATAATAAATCCATGAATTAAAAATAGTGTCTGTTCTTGGCTGAGCCTTTCACTTGGACAAACCTGCCTTTCTTCTTTATCTCCCTTTTCCCTTAGTTCTGGGAAACCAACTTCTTGGCTTTTTTCCCCCTAGAATTCAGACAGACTATCTCCTGTCTGTTCTGACACATTTAATGCACTAATAGATTTCTTACAGTAGGCATCCCAATTGAGGAAAACACCTATTTTTACTGATAATACTTTAAAACTATATTTTGAGGTAATCTTATTTAAAAATGGGCAAATTATCTGAAGAGAGATTTCTCAAAAGAAAACGAATGGCCAACAAGCATATTAAAAAAAATGCTCAACATCACTAATCATAAGGTATATGCAAAACAAAACTAGAGTGAGATATCATCTCACCCCAGTTAAAACAGTTATTATCAAAAAGATAAAAAATAACATGCTCATGTGGACATGGAGTAAGGGGAACTGCTATACACTTTTGGTGGGAATGAAAATTAGTATAGCCACTATGGAACATAGTAAGGAGGTTCTTCAAAAACCTAGAAATAAATCTACCATATGTTCCAGCAGTCCCACTGCTGGCTATATATCCAAAAGAATAATAGTCAGTGTATTGAAAAGACACCTTCAATCCCATGTTTATTTGAGCAAAATTCATAACAGCCAATGTATAGGCTCAACGTAAGTGTCCATCAACAGATGAATGGATAAAGAAAATAGATATTTTTTAAACATAAAAAAGAAGGAAATTGGCTGGGTGTGGTGGCTCATGCCTGTAACCCTAACACTTTGGGAGTCTAAGGAGGGTGGATTGCCTGAGCTCAGGAGTTTGAGACCAGCCTGGGCAACATGGTGAAACTCCGTCTTTACTAAAAATACAAAAAATTAGCTGGGCATGGTGGCACACGCCTGTAGTCCCAGCTACTTGGGAGGCTGAGGCAGGAGAATTGCTTGAGCCTGGGAGGAGAAGGTTGTAGTGAGCCGAGATTGAGCCACTGCACTTTAGCTGGACTACAGAGCGAGACTCCATCTCCAAAAAAAAAAAAAAAAAAAAAAAAAAAGAAGGAAATCCTATCATTTGCAGAAACATGGATGGCACTGGAGGACATTTTGTTAAGTGAAATAAGCCAGGCACAGAAAGACAAATATTGCATATTCTCACTCATATGTAGGAACTAAAAAAGTTGATCTTATGTAGGTAGAGAGTATAATGATGGTTACTAGAGGCTGGGAAAGAGAGCAGGGAAGGGGTTGAAGAGAGGTTAGTTAATGGATACAAAAACACAGTTAGAAGGAATATGTTCTAATGTTCCATAGCATACTAGGCCAACTATAGCTAACAGTAATTTATTGTATATTTCAAAATAGCTAGAAGAGAAGAATGTTCCTAACACAAAGAAACTATAAATGTTTGACATGACGGATATACTGATGACCCTGTTTTAATCCATTACCAGTGTATACATTTATCAAAATATCACATGATGTACCCCACAAATCTGTACAGTTCTTACATATCAAAAATATTGAAAAAGCACATTGTAAATAAATAATTAATAAATGGACAATTTTAAAAAAAAGATTTTGCCTTTGGCATGACAACCCAAACAAGCTGAATAAGCTATTAAATTACAATTACTGTTGTTTTTAACCCATCAGAGAGCTGAGGAAGTGAAGAATCCTAGTTGAACTACATTCCAGAAAGTGACAAGCCCTTCTTAGAGAAGAAGAGACACATGCTTGCTCTCATTTCTCATGGTATGAAAGGAGAGGAAATCTGCTATTGAAGGAGAAAAGAAATCAGTCAAAACCTTATTGAACTTCTAATGTCCATGGGCTGGCCTGCAGACAGATTACAATTTTAAGAAGACCCTATCAAAGAGCAAGTTGGTACTCACCCAATAACTCTTTCCCACAGGTCTCCACAAGTAATACCCTAAAGGCTGCCAGCAGAGCTGAGAGAGATCCTTCCCAGGTACCTGAGATATCCTAAAACTTAAGGCAGGCAACTTTAGAAGGCTGGAGGTAAGAGGAGCTGAGAGAAATCTCTCCGAGGCATTTCAAGCTTCACAGGGTACAATGCAGCTAACCTCCTAATGTTAAAGGCAGAGTGAGAGGGCACAGAGAGACTGCCTATGATGCAAAAAGTAGTATCCCAAAAAATTGCAGTGGAACTATAGACTAGAGACAGAATTCCCATGGTTGAGAAAGCTGGTGACTTTGCTGGAAAACACAAAGATATCTCTGGAATCATGGCAGTATAGAGATGTTGGAATGATCAGAGAGGGACTATAGAAAACTTGGAATAAAATACTCGGTAACCTAGTGGAAAATATGGGCCACATGTGTAATAAATAGGAAATTTTAGTGGAGAAATGTATACTCTGAAAAAGAACTAAAACAGAATGATAGAAATGTAAAATAGGTTACCAAAAATGAAGAATTAAGTAAATAGGCTTAACAACTGGGCAGAAAGGAAAAGATCAGTTCACTTGAAGCCAGGACAACAGGAAAATAAACAAATTGGAATATAAAGGGGAAAAAAGAGCAGAGCATTTAATATCTGCAGGTCAATAGAACACAATTAGCATTCATGCAATAGTAGTTTCAGGAAGAAAGAGAGGAAGTAAGTATTTGAAAAAAACATTGAATGAGAACTTTACAAAATTTAAGAAAATTATCATCCCACGGATATTAGAAAATCAAAAAAAAAAAAAAAAAACCAAAGCAGAATAAATACAAAGAAAAAATCGAAAAATCACAGCTAGGCACTTCATATACAAAATACCAAAACCAAAGATTAAGAACAGATTTTTTTTTTTTTTTTTTTTTTGGAGACAGGGTCTCATTCTGTCGCTCAGCTAGAGTAGTGCAATCACAGGTCACTGCAGACTCAAACTCCCAGGCTCAGGTGACCCACCAGCCTCAGCCTCTGAGTAAGTGGGACTTCAGTCGTGCACCACCATGCCCAGCTAATTTTTGTATTTTTAGTAGAGATGGGGTTTCACCATGTTAGCCAGGCTGGTCTCCAACTCAAGCGATCCACCTGCCTCAGCCTCCCAAAGTCCTGGATTACAGGCGTGAGCCAACTTGCCAGGCCAATAAAGAACAGATTTAAAAACAGTCTGAGAAAAAAAGATACATTACATAATAACAGCAAAAATATTGAGGATGACTCACTTCGCACCAGAGGAAAAAAGAATTTAAAAAAGCCAGAAAAAAAAAAAAGAATTTTGCCCTTAAAGTATTGAAAAAACCATTAATCTAGTATTTTTTTTCAGCAGAAATATCTTTAGTAAAAGAACCCAGGATCTGCAGGAAGGAATAATAAACACTAGAAACAGAAAATATTTGGGTAAAATATAGAATATCTTTAAAATATAGAATATCTGTATATATATACCTGTGTATCTTAAAAACTTTTCACTGTTAAAAAAAAGAGAATAACATATTTGGGGCTTATAACATTATGTATATGTAAAATGTAACATAATTAGAGCACAGAAGTGAGATTATACTGCTGTAAGATCCATGAATACTTATATAAATATGAAGATCATGATAAATCAAAGACATATTACTCGGCGTTTTAGAGTACCCCTAAGCGCACACACAGTCACGCACAAAGAGGAATAGATAAAAAGTAATAGGGGAGATAAAATGAAATAGTAAATTGAAAAAATGGAAAGTATTTAATTCAACCAAAACAAGTCAAGAAAGGAGAAACAAATTTAAAATTGGATAAGTGAAAAACAAATGGCAGTATTTTATATTTGAATGCAACAATATATTAATTACATTAAATGCAAGAGAGCTAACCACAACAATTATTAGAGATTGTCAGACTGGATAAAAAGAATAAGGCCCAATAAATCCTCTTTACAAGAAACACAAAAGTTAATGGTCAAATGTAAAGGTTTAGAAAAGGACATACATGCAACAAGTAAGCATAATAAATTTGATGCAGCTTTATTGTCATCAGGTGAAGAAGACTTTGAGAGAAAGAAGATAAATGAAGATAAAGAGGAATATTAAAAAATGATAAAAGTATCAATTCATCAAGAAGACATAATAATCCTAAATGCATGTGCACATAACAGAAGATTTGAACAGTTCTAGCCATCTACTTGAACAAATTAAAACTTAAGCATTACACTCAATACATATTATTTTCAAGTGCACATGGAACATTGATAAGAAATCATATGGTTGGCCATGAAATAAGCCACGTATAAAAAGATTAAAATTATATAAAATATATTCTTCAGCCACACAAGCATTAAATTAGAAATAAATAATACCTATGCAAAGTGTCATGGGTCTGTAGTCCCAGCTATTCAGGAAGCTGAAACAGAAGGATCACTTGAGCCCAGGAGTTTGAGTCCAGCCTGGGCAACATAGCAAGACCCTGTCTATAAATAAATAAATAAATAAATATTATCTGGATATGGAAAATCTCCAAAATATTTGAAACTTAGGCGACATACATTTAATAACTATGATCAAAAAAACCTAAGAAAATTAGAAAATTATTTGAACTAAAAGAACAATGATTCGAACCAAAAAAATGTAAACACAATACATATAAATGTGTGGAATATAGTAAAAATAGTATTTTGAGGACAATTTATAGCTTTAAAATGTGAAGTCAGTGAAATAAGGTTTCATTTAAGAATCTAGAGAAAAATATTAAATTTAACCTAAAAAAGTAAAAAAAGGAAATAAAACAAATAACTGACGATGAAAAACATACAAATAATAACCAAACTATTAAGTTTAGTTACCATATTTAAGGGACTACATTTCCAAAGTATTTTGAAAGTCATATTTAACATGTAAAAATATGCCAGTCATAGAAATTTAAGTGGAATATATATTATGGTTTCATGTTATTATTAAAAATTGTCTAAATGTGCAAATATAAAAAATGAAAAACATTCAAATAACAGAAAATTAACAAAACCAAAGGTTTCTTTTTTTGAAAAGATTAATAAATTGATTAATCTCTAGACTTAACAAGAAAAAACAGAAATAACACGAACTGTCTCAGGAAAACAAGAATTATCACTAAAGACCCTAGTAGATATATTTGACATCTTAGTATCACTTGACATCTTAGATAAAATGTACTAAATCTTTTGAAGACATAAATTATCAGCCCTACCTCAAAAGGAATTTTTTAAAAAAAGGATGGAAATCTATGTTTGCTAAACAGATGAAATTTGTGATTAAAAACTTTTCCACAGTAAACACTCAAGGCCCAGAAGTCTTCACTGGCAAATGTTACCACATATTTAAGAAAGAGACAATACAAGTCCTATATAAACTCTTTCAGAGTAAAAGAAGAGGAAGAAATACTTGCCAACTTATTTTAGGACATTAGTATTTTCCTGATACCAAAAGCAGGTATCACTAGAAGAAGAAAAACTCTAGACTAATATTAAGCAAAAACATAGATCCAAAATTCTTAACAAAATAACATATCATATTCAGCAACAAACAAAAAGAATACACTTTACAATCAAGTGAATTGATCATATTTCATATCATATCCCAAGAATGCTAGATTGGTATAATATTCAAAAGTTAATCAGCATCATTTATCACTTATACAAAATAAAACATATTTTTTTCTTTCTTATTGTAAATTAACAATATATAATTGTATAGATTTATGGGTTCTGTGAAGAGAGGTTGCATGGAAAAAAATTTATGAGGTACAAAATGTTACAATTTATAAATACAATGTGAAATAATTAAATCAAGCTAGTTAACATATTCGTTACCTCAAATCCTCAACATTCTTTTGTGGCAAGAACATTTGAAACTTACTTAGCAAATTTGAAATGTACAATACTCTAGTCTATATTCATTATGTGTACAATAGAACTCATAAAAAGAGAAAACATATTCTTCCTGTTTGAAATTTTATACCCTTCAACCGTCACTTCTCCACCTCCCCCATCCTCTGGCTTCTGTTGCCACCATTCTACCCTCTGCTTCTATAAGTTTATTGCTTTAGGCTCCACATAAAAGTAGGAGCATGTGGTATTTGTTTTTCTAGGCCTGACTTATTTCACTTAGCCTAATGTTCTCCAGTTCCATTGGTGTTTTCACAAATGTCACAAATAGTCGTTTGCTATTGGTTCTCTAGTTATTATTAGTTGTGATGTTAGGTTGTTAACTTGAGATCTAACTTATAGATGTGGGCATTTAGTGCTACAAATTTCCCTGTTAACACTGCTGTAACTGTGTCCCAGAAATTCTGGTACATTGCATCTTTTTTCTCATTAGTTTCAAAGGGCATCTTGAATTCTGCCTTAATTTCATTATTTACCCAAAAGTCATTCAGAAGCAGATTATACAAGTTCCACATAATTGTATGATTTTAAGCCAATTTCTTAGTCTTGATTTCAAATTTGACTGTGATGCAGTTCAAGAGACTGTTTGTTATAATTTCAGTTATTTTACAGTTGCTGAGGGGTGTTTTCCTCCCAATTATGTGATCGATTTTAGAGAAAGTACCATGTGGTGATGAGAAGAATGTATATTCTGTTCTTCTGGGGTAGAGAGTTCTGTAGATATCTATCAGGTCCATTTGATCCAGTGATGAGTTAAGATAGTGAATATCTTTGCTAATTTTCTGTCTTGATGATCTGTCTAACATTGTCAGTGCAGTGTGAAAGTTCCCACTATTATTGTGTGGGAATGTAAGTCTCTTTGAAGGTCTCTAAGAACTTGCTTTATGAATCTAGGTGCTCCTGTGTTTGGTACATATATATTTAGGGTAGTTAGTTCTTCTTGTCGAATTGAACCCTTTATAATTATGTGATTCCCTTCCATTTTCCATTGTGAATGTTATGCCATGCAACCAGCCTGATAATATGAATCATAACAGCTCAGGTGAGTTCATATATAACCTTATCTCATGCATGTCATCTCACTTCATCTCCTTTCCTGCCCTGGCTCAGATCTTCAACAATGCTGCAGTAACCACCTACTGCAGCTCGTTTCTTCAGTTTCTAGCCTCTGAGTTCTCTGGTCCATTTTTCAAATTGCTACTATTCGACCCTGTAAATCACACCCTGGTCTTGTCTCTGACTTATTAAAATAAATTCAATGATTTTCTACTTCCCATAAAGTACTAAAAGTATGACTTCTAACACATATTTCAAGAAAATTACAACATAATGCAAGCCATGCATTCATGGAAAAGAATGCTAAGATAAAAGTTAAAAAGATTAGATAGGTAGATAGATATGTAAATAAAATAAATGTGAAGGTATTTCTATACAATTTTAAGAGATATTATTTCTTGTTTTGTAAGGAGGAGTAGGATGTTTAGCAAGAAAGTGATATGATGCAATATGAATTTTAGGGGCATTGTTCAGGCTACCTTCTTTGCCTTTTTGTGATCTTTGTTGGTTTAAAAGCTGTTTTGTCAGAAACTAGGATTGCAGCCCCTGCTTTTTTTCTGCTTTCTATTTGCTTGGTAAATTTTCCTCCATCTCTTTATTTTGAACCTGTGTGTGTCACTGCATGTGAGACGAATCTCTTGAAGACAGCATAACAATGACTTTTGGTTCCTTATCCAGCTTGCCACTCTGTGTCTTTTAATTGGGACATTTAGTCCATTTACATTAAAAGTTAGTATTGATTTGTGGATTTGATCCTGTCATCATGGTAACTGGTTATTTTGCAGACTTGTTTATGTGGCTGCTTTATAGTGTCACTGGTCTGTGTACTTCAGTGTGTTTTTGTAGTGGCTGGTAATGGTGTTTCCTTTCTATATTTAGTGCTTCCTTCAGGAACTCTTATAAGACAGGTCTGATGGTAACAATTCCCTCAGCATTTGCTTGTCTGAGAATGATCCTGTTTCTTCTTCTCTTATAAAGATTATTTTTGCCAGATATGAAATTCTGGGTTGGAATTTCTTTCCTTTAAGAATGTTGAGCTGGGTACAGTGGCTCACACCTGTAATCCCAGCACTTTGGGAAGCCAAGGCGGGCGGATCACCTGAGGTCGGTAGTTCAAGACCAGCCTGACCAACATGGAGAAACCCTGTCTCTACTAAAAATACAAAATTAGCCGAGTGTGGTAGCACATGCCTGTATTCCAAGCTACTCAGGAGGCTGAGGCAGGAGAATCACTTGAACCCGGGAGGCGGAGCTTGTGGTGAGCTGAGATTGCATGTGATTGCACTCCAGCCTGGGCAACAAGAGTGAAACTCCATCACAAAAAAAAAAAAAAGAAAAAAAAAGAATGTTGAACATTGGTCCCCAATCCCTTCTGGCTTGCAGAGTTTCAGCTGAGAGGTTCACTCTTAGTCTGATGGGCTTTCTTTCGTAGGTGACCTGGCCTTTCTCTCTAGCTGCCTTTAACATTTTTTTCCTTGATTTTGACCTTGGAGAACGTGATGATTATATGTCTTGTGGATGATGTTCTCATGGAGTATCTTACTGGGGTTCTCTAGATTTCACCCCTTCTGTTTCTCTCTTTGAGAGCCATACACCTAAGCTGCTTCTAGGTGGCCATCTTGGCCACTCCCACTCTGATTATTTTCATAGATGCAGGAAACGTATATGGCAAAGTTTAACACTTACCTATGACAAAAACTTTTTGCAATCTCAGAAGAGAAAGAAACTTCTTCAATCTGATTTGGGTTACATATAAAAAGTCAACAGACTCATACTCAGTAGTGAAATATTAAATCTTTTTCCCCTAAAATTGGGACTGGGAAAGATTCTCCATTCTTGGCTGTGTGCAATGGCTCATGCCTGCAATCCCAACACTTTGGGAGGCCGAGGCTGGTGGATCACAAGGTCAGGAGATCGAGATCATCTTGGCCAACATGGTGAAACCCCGTCTCTACTAAAAATACAAAAAATTAGCCAGGTGTGGTGGCGTGTGCCTGCAGTCTCAGCTACTCAGGAGGCTGAGGCAGGCAAATCACTTGAAGCCAGGAGGCAGAGGTTGCAGTGAGCCAAGATCATGCCACTGAACTCCAGCGTGGGTGACAGAGTGAAACTCCGTCTAAAAAAAAAAAAAAAAAAAGATTCTCCATTCTTGTCCAAGTTCATGAAAAAGAAATAATAAAAGGCAGAATTATGAGACAGGAAGAAATTAAATTTTATTATTCACTGACAACATGATTATGTATGTAGAAAACGCTATGTAATCTAAAATAGGACTAGAACTAAGTGAATTGTACTTTTATATAGTAACAACAGACAACTGTAAAATACAATTTTTAAATACTATTTACTATAGTACCAAACCCCTCAAATTTCTAATAATAAATCTAACAAAATATATGCAAGCCTTCTACTTTAAACACTTTAAAATAATACTGAAAGAAATTAAAGAATATCTAAATAAAGAGATAATAGGTCAATGGAACAGAATAATGACAAAGCTAGACCCACATATTTATGCTCAATTGATTTTCAACCAAGGTAGCAAATAAATCAACAGGAAAATAGATGTCTTTTTAATGAATGGTGCTGGAACAACTGAATATCTATGAAAAAAGAAAGTGAATCTCAACCCCTAAATCATTTCAAACACAACAATAAAAAATGGATCATAATGGCAGCTGACTTACAATTAGGGCAAACCAGGGAAATCCAACTATTTAATTAAAACAAAACAAGACTTCCACTTCTGACCAACATGAAATAAGGACAAGATTTACGCTCCTAACTAAATCAACAACAACAATAACAACAACAGACAAAATACATGAAACAACAGTTTTGAAGTCACCGAATATTGGCAAAGAACAGTGATTCCTGAGAGAAGGGAAACAAAACAGGCCCAGCTTACTGCCTTGAGAGTTTCCAGGGGCTGCACAGAATGGAGGAACTCCTTCATAAACAGGTAGCAGACTCCCTGAGTTGAGAAAACCAAGGAAGTAGAGTCCAACAGACAGAGTACGGGAATGTAGGAATGTATGTGACAAAAGTTATCAAACATCTACCCTGACTTGTTTTTTCCCTCTCTGTTTCCTCCATAAGGGTTATTGACCAAATCTTGGGTTATTTATTACTCTTCTTTGAAATCCTAGTAGGATTCAAAATTGGTTGGCTGAAAATGGTTAGGTAATTTAGTATAAATCATTTTTAGGGTGGTAAATGACTTAAATGTGCATTGATTAGCACAAATACATGTAATAGTTAAGCTTCAAGGGATGAGCCTTGTTCATGTTACAGTACAGACCCTTCTCTATGTCCTGACTTCAACCATAGAGTAAGCAAAGTTACATGGTATTAACAGCTGCTTTGGTTCACCCTCAAACTGACTAAATTTTAGCAATGGATAAAATAATTTTTGCTGACAAATATGTAGAAGGTTTACACAGCCCTTTACAACTTGGGCTAGAAGCTTCAGAAGGAATATGATAAACGCCCACCCAATCTTTCCAGGGTACATGTAGATTAAACAATGTCACATCTGTTTGTAAGTTAAAAAGCTTACTCTATGGCTTTTACATTTTATCTTCATGTTTCCTACTCTTATAAATAATATACATGTGACTACAGCTAACTTGTAACATAATTGAGATTATTATATTCATACAACCATATATCTTTTATAAAACAAACAACATATTGTTACATATATCCCTCTAGATCATATGTGGAAAACATTCACTGTATGTTATAAGAAATTAGTGCTTTTTATCAAACATTAGTGACGTGTAGAAATCATGACTTCAGCTATACAAAGTGCATTTTGATCCAGAGGGCTTTTTTTATGATCCCATGTAGAAGAGAGATCATTACATCCATGCTTCTCAAACACATTCTATTGTTTTTAAATAAATGGTTAAGGGATTTGCAACTAAAGAAATTGGGAAACAAACCAAAACTAGAAGACGAGGTGAAGCACTACAGATAAGAAAGAATTTAGCAAGAACAGGTCAGAGGGTAGCTACAAGAATACAAAGAGCCAGTGGGAAGGGAGGCTTAGGGAGCAGAAATTGGGGCAAAGTGTTAAGAAGAGACCACCGTGTTGTACTGGGGTCCAAAAGACAACGTGGAGGCTTTACCCTCAGTGACAAGGTAGTCTAAAGATTTCTCCTGTTTAAACTATAAATATTTCTCTGAAACTTGTACATATCTTCTATGGACAAAGTAGGACTTCCAGAAGCCCTTTTGTGCTAAAGCCTAGAATAACTAAGAGGGTTTTGGCTCATGTAATTCATTTGCATCTTCACAAAATGAATGTGTACTCATTTGAGTCCTTCGAACTTTAAAACAGCCATATTCTTCTTGTTGTTTATATATTTTCCTTAGGCATTTTTTTTCCACGAAATAGACAAGTTTTATCCATATGAAAATTGTCTGATGCAGATAATGCCTCTCTTGATAAGGATCACAGCAAGTCTCTTCCTTAGCATCTAGCATGCACTGCCACACAATTTGATGATGTACAGAAGGGAAAACTGGCCTGGAGCCTGTGAATCACCCTGGTTTTTCAGGAAAAAAAAAATCACCAGAAGTTATTTCATCTCTACCTTCTTAAAGTCTTATCTTCAATTGAGATAACATTAAGTCAATCGGCATTTCACATTGATCCTGATCTTCTTAGCCATAGTGAATATTGTTTAAAATTTCATTTATAACTATTCCCTATCATTGGCTGTACAGATAACATTTGACATTTTGAATAATTTGTCCTTTGTCCTTCTGAATTATTCCTAAGTCAAATAATTTTTCACTTCTGATGAGCTCATTTTATGTTTTTATCATAATCATAATGCCTCTGCATGAAACTCTCCCAGCTTCTGTATCTGTTGATCATATTGCACTTAATAATGGTCAGCATCTCAAAATGACAGACAAACATGACAAAATTGTAGTAATCTAGGGAATATAAGATGACAAGAATGAAAATGCTCATATCTCACTCCTCATGCCCACTGTTAGGGCAGGCAGTGTTGAGTCACTTTTTCTGGACCATACATTAAAAAATGCTGTATACATTAAGCACAAAATTGTAGATAATGGCTTTCTCTCTATCCCTTCTGCTAGATTGTGAGTCACTCAAAGGCAGCACCCATGTTTAATGTTTTCAGTATGTCTCATCATAACTGTTACATAATAATAATTCCTAGGATATGTTTTTTTTAAACTCAACGGAACAAGTTGATAAAAAATCTGTTATTTCAAAGAGAAAACATAATTTCCTTAGAACTACATTCCTACATCTGAGACTGAATAGCAGAATCATCTAGGAAAGTTTGCTTAAACTCACATATCTTACCTTTTCCACACTGAATACGTATTATTTAAGAAAGTTTCCAGAAGATACTCTGGAAACTGTGTCTCCATCTTAGAACCACAGCAATAAAAAAAATTCAGATTGCTTTCTTTGTTATTTTTACTATGTTATAAACACAAAGGCAATGAAGAGTTAAATATATATATATGTACTTATATACATACCACAAATATGTATATATTTCTACATAGATTCACATATAAGTTTGTGTGTGTACCTAAATATATATAGATGATATAGATATAGGAGACATAAGTCATGGTGGAACACTTGATCTGGCCTTACATTCAAGATATATGAATGTGAAAGGAAATAATTAAGCAATATTAAAATTTTCAGATATGAGCAAAAATGATTTGACTATAGTAGAAAGAACAAAAAGAAGAAGCAAACATTTTTGAAAGCATTACATGAGTTACTGTGCCAATAATAAAGTATTTGTCTGGTGTTCTTATAAATGTAAACACTTCTATGTGTTGCCAAGCAATATTTTTTAAGTGAATATAAGACAGTTAATTCACTACATTTCTCAAGAAAAGTTTTCTGGTATAAAGACATGTTGTTATATCATTAAAACATTTTAATAATCACAGATTATAACTGAGGCTCAATTTCTATTTTCAGTTTAAATTCTGTAGTCTTAAAGATGGTCTTAAGTACAACAAAAACAAATGAAAGAATTAGGGCTCCCCAAAATATTTTTAGAGTATCAAGAAAAATATAAACCACAGCTCTCAGAAAGGTAAATTGAATAAGAGAATAAGTGATTTATACTCTCCCAGTATCACTCTTTATAAAAAATATGTTAGACAACTATAGTAACATCCTTAACATCAAATAAATGTGGGTATCTCATTAAAATCCCCTCCCTTGTATCAACTCTATTATCAATCTGCTGGGGCTTATAACACATTACCCAAAATTTAGCAGCTTAAAAATAATAGACATTTGTTGTCTCACAGTTTTAGCAGATCAGTTTCAGGCATAGTGTAGCTAGATGGCTGTGCCTTACAGTTGCTCATGGGCTGCAGTCACAGCTGAATTTGGTGGAAGGGGGATTAGTGAGGACCCACTTTCAAGCTCACTTACATGATTGTTGAGGGCCTGTGGATTTTTCCACAGGACTCTTCTTGATTTGCATCTGGATTCCCCTAAGCTATAAGTGATTCAAGAAAGAATGAAAAAACCTAAGCACCCCAAAGAGGAAAGCTGCAATCTTTTATAACCCAATCTAGGAGGTGACATCTCATCACTTCTTCCGTACTCTATTCACTGAAAGGGAGTCACTAAGTCAAGACCGCACTAATTGCCTGGGGATTACCCAGAGCATTATAGACGGTGAAACATTAGGTGTCATCTCAGAGTCTGTCTACTACATCAGTCTTAAAAAGAACATTGCAAGTAATTTTTTTATTATCACTAATGCACAACTCTGACGATTCCAGCAATTAAACTAGATAGGGCTGTAAAAAGAATAATCAAAATCTCCATCAAGATGCTGCAAATTAGGTCCATAATTTGCATAATCTCTCACCATTTGGCAAGTTTCTAATGCTGTCCCAGAAACTTAATGTTGTCCCTTCACTGCCTCCTCAAAATTCCATTGAGAAAGAACATGGCTTCTCCACCCAAAATATTACATGCCCCCATGGAATTATGGGATTGGTCTAGCAAGCTCCAAGGTGTGCTAGAAGAATTATAGCTCAGTAGTCAGAAGAATTATACGTTGTTTTCAGGCCTGATAATATATTTTCTGGGTATCAATTTGCTCCATGTGTGAATCTAATGCTTTAGTGTTCCTTATGCCTTGCTAGTAGTCAATAAACAACAAATGGAAGGAAAATTGAGTAATATTACTTTCATGAATTATGTACCATTGTTTTTCTGCATACATAAAGGTAAATCTAAAAATCTTATTTGGGTTGCTTAACTTTCTAACACAACTAAAATCTCAAAGGTGTTCTGACATCAAGCCCAGATTTAAACATCAAGAAACTATGTTTTATTTGTCCATGAAAGGAAGTTTCCCATTTCTGTAGAGGAGCTTCTTTACCCTTTTTAAACACTGTAATTAAGCCCTGATTGGGGGTGTGGGGGTATATAATCATTTTTTAAAATTTTAGGATAATTTTGGATTTGCATAAAGGTTGCAAAGATAGTACAGTTTCCATATACATTTTAACTAATTTTCTCTTAACATCTTACATAACCATAGTACATTTGTACATTTATAAGCATAAGGGGTGGAAATGAAGAACAAAGAGAAAAATAAACTACTGTCAAAATTGTATTAAATGACATGAGTAACTTATCCTCAAGTCAGTGAGTGATGGTTTTGATTATGCTGTGTGTTAGAAGGCAAACAAAAACTAAAAAATTTGCATTTTTGCACAAATTTTGCTTTATTGAAGGATTGGAAAATGTCTCACATCTACATTTTTATAGCAAAGAACACATAAAATTATTCTTATTTTTAATGACAGTTGTTTAAAGAGTACAAAGCTAAATGTTACAAAGTATTTCCTTTGGTTCTAATGTGACCATACCCTGGATTTTAAGTTTTCTAAATAGAATGCATTAATCCTAGCCATAATGCTGAAGATGATCTTTTTAAAATGTTAAGAATTGCAAAGTAGTTGTTTGCTCAACAGAGCATCCTCTTCCCTAAAAGTTTTAAATAAGAACATTCCTATACATTCCCTTCATTATTTAAGAAGTTCGTGTGTGCTTCTCTAGGAAATGATTTGTGTTACAGAGTTTTGAGACTGGCAGAAAAATCTCCCTAAAAAGAAGTTCTACAGCTGTGAAATGTTCTCCCCCTGACACAGTTTCAGTCTGGAGGCATTTAGAGTATGAAGTAAGAGTCTTCACTTTTATTGGCTGTGTGTGGGTTGTTTGGTTTCTTGGCAGGCATGTTTTGCATGTTGAATATTTCCCATGAATACTTTCTTTTTGTTTAGTGTTTTGGGGCCTCTAGTTCTAGTAGGTAACCAATAAATTAAGCAAAACGAATTAAATATCCCTTTTTTCATGCTTTGGTTATATGCCTTTAAGAGGAAAGTGTTTAGGGGCCTAAATTTTCTACTTAATTGACTATATTTTAGATTTATTTTTTGCTTCTTAAAAACCCTGAATGAGTTTGTAATTTCCTTTGAGGGTAGGGATTATCTTGTGTTTATTTATTTCCACAGGGCTGCATACAGTGTTCAGCATAAAACAAGGCTTCAAATTAGAAAGAAGTATAACTCTTCGCAATTTACTTATTCCTAAAAATTGTATAAAATGTTTGCTAACAAATTAATACTGTAAAATTAAATCAAGCAATGGTTGAAATATTTGGTGACCAAAAGATACGCTAATATCTTAGAAATATTGTTTTATACAATGCCTATGTTAAGTGCAAGTGGTTCTTATTTATTTCTATAGTGGTTTTCTGCATATCACTTCTCTACTAATCTCCTCACATTAACTTTTAAGAAAAGCCTAATAGATTCTCTGCTCTTTCTTCTCCTTCTATTTTCCATTATGAGTGTTATGCCATGCAACCAACCTGATAATATGAATCATAACAGCTCAGGTGAGTTCATATATAACCTTATCTCACGCATGTCATCTCACTTCATCTCCTTTCATGCCCTGGCTCAGATCTTCAACAACACTGCAGTAACCACCTACTGCAGCTCATTCCTTCAGTTTCTAGCCTCCAAGTTAGAAACTTCTTGGTTCATTTTTCAAAGTGCTACTATTCATCCCTGTAAATCACACCCTGGTCTTGTCTCTGACTTATTAAAATAAATTCAACGATTTTCTACTTCCCATAAAGTAAAGTACTAAAAACATGACTTCTAACACACATTTCAAGAAAATTACAACATAATGCAAGCCAAGCATTCATGGAAAGGAATGCTAAGATAAAAGTTAAAAAGATTAGATAGGTAGATAGATACGTAAATAAAATAGATGTGAAGGTATTTCTATATAATTTTAAGAGATGTTGTTTCTTGTTTTGTAAGGAGGAGTAGGATGTTTAGCAAGAAAGTGATATGATGCAATTTGAATTTTAGGGGCATTGCTCAGGCTACCACGTACATAAAGGGAGGAAAAAAAAGGCACTGGAGGAGACATTGGATAGGAGCGTATCTCAGTTAAGTTCAGGTAAGAGATGATAAGAGGGTGGAGAGAAGGAGATCGAATCAGCAGCAGAATCAAAGTTACCT
Organism: Pan paniscus; assembly: GCF_029289425.2. Taxonomy (NCBI): domain Eukaryota; kingdom Metazoa; phylum Chordata; class Mammalia; order Primates; family Hominidae; genus Pan; species Pan paniscus. The sequence goes on from NC_073254.2 coordinate 101,655,942, forward strand.
AATGACTGATTAGAGAAGTAGAGAGAGGAAGCCAAAAAACAAAAAAAACAAAAAAAAAAAACAAAAAAAACAGAAAAGGACTCTGAGGTTACTAGTTTAGATGACAAAGGGTATGTTTTTTACCAGTAACAAAAATGTGAGATATTAGTGGAAGAACAGATTTGGTGGAGTTGGAAATACTGGGTGATTAGTGATGGGGCATGGTAGGAAGAGCAAACTGAGCTTAGTTTTGTATTTGTTGGGGTTGACGGTCCGGTAAAACACTCAGAGAAGGTATTTAATGTGGAAGTATTTAGGCAATATCCTGTGTGTGCTTTTTAAAAATCGTTGTGTAGAGCCCAGTAGATTTTCTTTAGTTCTCAGTGTATATTTCTTAAATGAATGAACAACTATGAATGAGGGAATAAATAAGTGAAGGATTGCACTGAGATAGGCAAAGAGCAGAGAGGGGTTTTTAAATTTTATTTTATTTATTTATTTATTTATTTTTACATCTATTCCATTCTCTAGATGGCTCAGGAGCACCTCAGGGACAGCAAGGCCCTATGACAGCTCCTTAGCAGTGTACCCTGTATTATAACTGTTATCAAGTAGCCATAAGCCTCATTTCATTTATTTGAGACATGCAAAGGGCTAGCAAAAATGAGATTTTCACTGATGAACTTCAATTGTCAATATATGTACAAGATCATGCTAAGAGAGGCAAAAAAAGGATTCTTTGTAAGCTGCCCCTGATGTTCCATGAGCTTAGAAATCTACCCTTACTTTGCATCTTCTTCACTTCTTCCCAGTCTTTTAAAATTTTGTTTCCTTTCTTTGGCCATTATTTTGTCCTTCTTTCTTTGCTTTCCTGTTTAGTAACTTTACTTAGTCTTCTTCTGATTCTTCTCATAAATATCACTCATCATATTTTAGAGATTGAGAAAACTTGTAGTAAGATTAGCTGGTCTTCATGGAAAGATTCAAAAGCAGTTTAATTCCATCAAAATGGAGAAAAAGGGATTTTAAATTTGGCATAGAGTCACAAGGCATGCAACTTAAATGTGTGTAACATAACTACCATGGAATCTAAGTTTTTTTTAAGTTTTAAAAAATTTCAATAGTGATGGCTTTAATTATCTTGTGGTGGGAACTAGGAATTTTGGTCTTTAAAGAGTCTGCTTCAAAAAGATGTATAATATTTCAGATTCATACTCAAGCCTGAAAGAAGAAACAGAATGTTTCTAATAGGCTAAATGTTCCAACAACTGATAATAGATGAAGTCATTGTCTTTGATTTTGGCTTGGGAAATAAGTATTATGTCTTGAAACTGGTGTCTATATTACTAAAATTGATAAATATTTGAAGAACTTAGGAGGAAAATCACTTGGTACATAACCCGCACTCAGTAAATATTTGTTAAATTAATAAATTCAGCCTCAGAGTACAAGAGTGAATAAATGCTAGCTCTGCCTGACTAAATGATCATAAATTCAGTTAAAGCAGATTCAGAATTAGTATGATTCTTTTTTTCTGAGGTAGTACAGTAAGGTGGAAAAGAACACAGACTTTGGAGAAGAAAAGCCTTTGATTCAAATTACACCTCCAGTTCTTATTAGCTGTGTGACGATAAACTGTTTAATTTCCCCAAACCTCAGTTTTTTTCTTTCAAGAAAAAGAGACCTTTTAATATCCAGAATCTACAATGAACTCCAACAAATTTACAAGAAAAAAACAAACAACCCCTTCAAAAAGTGGGCAAAGGATATGAATAGACACTTCTCAAAAGAAGACATTTATGCAGCCAAAAGACACATGAAAAATGCTCACCATCACTGGCCATCAGAGAAATGCACATCAAAACCACAATGAGATACCATCTCACACCACTTAGAATGGCGATCATTAAAAAGTCAGGAAACAACAGGTGCTGGAGAGGATGTGGAAAAATAGGAACACTTTTACACTGTTGGTGGGACGGTAAACTAGTTCAACCATTGTGGAAGTCAGTGTGGCGATTCCTCAGGGATCCAGAACTAGAAATACCATTTGACCCAGCCATCCCATTACTGGGTATATACACAAAGGATTATAAATCATGCTGCTATAAAAACACATGCACACATATGTTTATTGCGGCACTATTCACAATAGCAAAGACTTGGAACCAACCCAAATGTCCAACAATGATACACTGGATTAAGAAAATGTGGCACACACACACCATGGAATACTATGCAGCCATAAAAAATGATGCATTCATGTCTTTTGTAGGGACATGGATGAAGCTGGAAACCATCATTCTCAGCAAACTATCACAAGGACAAAAAACCAAACACTGCATGTTCTCACTCATAGGTGGGAATTGAACAATGAGAACACTTGGACACAGGAAGGGGAACATCACACACCGGGGCCTGTTGTGGGGTGGGGGGAGGGGGGAGGGATAGCATTTGGAGATATACCTAATATTAAATTACGAGTTAATGGGTGCAGCACACCAACAAGGCACATGTATACATATGTAACTAATCTGCAGGTTGTGCACATGTACCCTAAAACTTAAAGTATAATAAAAAAAGAAAAGAAAAGAAAAGGAGACTGCAGCACCTATGTCTTTGGGTGAGGGTCAAATATGATAGTGAATTAAATCATTTACACAGTAATGGTCATGTAGTACATGATAACTATTGCTATCATCCTAAGCAAAAATGTAAATTTATCACAATATCTCACTTCTCTTAAACAATAACAACAGAATAAATTCAAATTTTCTCTTGACAAAGAATGGAGGATACTGTATGCTATTGCCTTTTCAATTGTTAACAAATCAAAAGTGGTTTGCTTTACACATACTGACTTTCAAGGCTTTTTCTAGGGTACTTGGGGTTAGCATCACATACCTGAATTACTCAGGGGAATTTAATTCAAATAAGAAGATCCTTACTCAGAGACAGCACAGGTCTACTGATTTCTAGGACCTAGACTGAATAAAGTGTCATGTAGAATGAATTTTATGGATGCTATTGATGAGCATGGACAGCTAGAAAGTCCTTGAAGAGGGTAGGCAGCATGAGTCATCACTCTCAGAGTGACCTTTTCTGCAAAGGTGGACAACAGGTGTGGGATTCATGCAAATAATAGAAAAGGGTGACTCACTGCTTTTTAATTTAGACTACATTAGCGGGTAGGAAGGTTCCAATTCAGAAAAGAGACAAAGCCTCTATTATTTCTTTGGCAGCTCTTTTTGTTTGTTTTTGAGCCTGCTTATCTCCCAAATTAGATAAAGTAACAGAAATAGAGGGAAGGTTCATAGAGAGGCTTAGATAAGAGAAATGCCTGTGAAAATTCTGTCTGAAGTAGGGAAAAAAGCTTCCCTGACTGAGTGTGATTCACCCTGTTATAAATTGGACAGAAGAAGAAACAGGACATATAATAGCTACTTTCTTTTTATTTCAAAAAGACATAGATACATTATTTTTCTTTTTCATCTTATAGTCCACTAATGCTGGAGGTATTTTTTAATATTTGGAATTTTTCTATCACCTAGCGAATCTACTAAGACTCAATCTCTTCCTAAGCAAGTAAGACTTGAGACATTATATTTTCCCTTTCAATTTGTTACCTTAATTTTGGTAAATAATTGTAAAGACTACAATAGTTAAAATGAGAAGGAATTTAAATGGTAACAGATAATGGTGAGCAATGAAGTGGCACAGTGATGTCTAGAAAGATTGCATTATTGTGGGAATAACAGAATGAAACTATACAGCACTGCTATGTGACAGCTCAAGTCCAGCGCAGGCTAACAGCAGTAACTAAACATCATAGGAACACTTTATCCCTCACTAAAAGTATTTAGTGCTTTTAATCAGCTCAAATAAAAGAGCCTCATCACTCCTTGAAAATACATGACAAGAAGGAGCTCTTTCTCAGTTTTTGTAACTGTACATTTTATGAAGAAGATGCAAACACTTTAGAGTTTCCCCCAAGTGTGAAAGTGTTGTCTTTTTAAATAGGCAATTAAAAAAAGGAAGCCTGGCTTAGTTATGACTATGTAGTTCTCTCTGATCTGTATTTTCTACCAGCAACTTTGTAGTCAGCTGCAATTACAATTTGAAATTGTTTGCTCTTATCGTCATCATTTGACCCTTCTTTCTGAACTCAGTCCAGCACTTTTCTTATCGATGTATGAGGTACCATAAATTATAGTTCTAGGAGCCCTTCATTGACTTGTTTGGAGAGGCTGTTTAAGGGGATTGAGTCTAGTGTGAGTTTCTGGCACCAGCAACTTGGTATGTTATGACTCAGTGCACAGAAATCATAAAAGACTGCTTCTCTCCCACTGGTCTTAAAAGGAGCTCAAAGTCCATGTTAGAAATAGTCATGCTTCTGAAAAATAAAGAGATTATCAAAATGCAGTAAACATAAAGACTTACAAGTAAAAGTTGGTCTCAAATTTTTAGAATACAGAATTTTCTTATTGTATGAGTAACTACTGCAGTACAGTTTCCCTCAAACTACACACCACATAGATATGTTTCCAGAAGTTTTCTGAGAATAGAATCCAACAGAGAAGTTTATCCCAAAGCAAAGCTATCAGCTCATATATTGTTCCAGTTTCCATGCTATATTCACTAAATATCCATCTCTAAGGCAATGCTCTGCTCTTGCTGGTAGGATACTAGGAGACCTAAATAGATGAGTAGAAACAAGTTGTTTATAATAATATATTATATGTTGAATACAGCTATGTGCAAATAATTTTAATTTGTAAAAGTTACTATTTTTGGAATTAATAACTGTAGTTTATGGATTCTAAGTATGATAAATTATACTAATAGTCCTGGTAAATTTTTGTGGTAGGTTTTAATTCCCAGATAAAAGAGGATATTGAATAGAGTGAAACCTACCCTGGTAAATCCAGAAATAAGTCAACAAAATAAATAAAAAGAAGTTTAGAATTAGAATATAAACAACTCTATCTTTCTTATACCCTCCAATCTTTATTGGCTTTAATAGTTCACAGATGAAAGGTTTGTGTTAAAATATACCACCCAAGCCTCAAATAAAGTTCGTTAACATCTAAAATTGTCATCCAGTAAGTCAAAATCAATAAAGCCCAAAAAATCAAGGCTCCAAAAAGATGCCAAAATAAATGGTTTGATATACCTACAACATAAGAGCTTCTTCCAGGTGATCTCTGGGGAGAAAAAGAAACAAAATTGGCAGCCTAGAGTTGCCAATTGGCAGGTTGGTTATATGAGAAATTGTGTCAGAATGTAAAATTTCCAATGATTTATCAAAGATCCAGGAACACTCTTCCTCTTAGAATCATTAATTAATTGTGCAAGTGTTTGTGTATTTGGTATTGTTGAGCAACTGTGTTTTGTAATTATTTGAAAACTACAATCTCATCTATAATTAGGAATTCCCACAGTTCTTTAAACATCTGTTCCGCAGAAATTGCACTCTAATGTTTTCTAGTAATGTTTTTAGTTTCCCAAAAAGGATTATCATTCAAATAAAAATGGACCCAGTTCTAAAATTTAAAAATTAAAATATATGCTATTATTTTAATCTTTAAGAATGTCTATATTTTACTGCTGTCATTATTATTATCTAGAAATAGTTTTTATTTGTTTGCTTGCATTGTTTTTGTTTTTGTTTGAGATGGAGTCTCACTCTGTCACCCAGGCTGAAGTGCAGTGGTATGATTTTAGCTCACTGCAAACTGTGCGGCCCGGGTTCAAGCAATTCTCCTGTCTCAGCCTCCCAAGTAGCTGGGATTACAGGTGCCTGCCATTGTGCCTGGCTAATTTTTGTACTTTTAGTAGAGACAGGGTTTCACCATGTTGGGCAGGCTGGTCGTGAACTCCTGACCTCGTGATCCACCTGCTTCAGTCTCCTGAAGTGCTGGGATTACAGGCGTGAGCCACTGCACCCAGCCTAGAAATAGTTAATACAATATTAAATAAGACTGAAATATGGGAGACAATACTCTTTGAAGAGAATAAGAGCTATTTCTAAACCTGGTCTTTTTATCTTTTTTTAATAGGAAATTAAATGCCCTTGATCTAGCATGATTATTATATTTTTCCTTATTTACACTTATAACTAAGAGAATTGAAACATTTTGCCAAATTCAGAGTGCAAGTGACCATGAGCCATTTTCCCAGTTTCCTATCAATATTTGTGGAAACTGATGACAATTAAACCTAATAAAATTTAAATTATTATTGTTGTTATGTAATTGAACTTTTCATTTTAAGATAATTGTAGATTCACTTCTGGTTGTAAGCAATAAAACAGAGAGGTTCCCTGTAAACTTTATACAATTTTCCCCAATGGAAAAAAAACACACAGAACTGTAGTATATCTCAAGCAGAATATAGATGTCAGTGCAATCAATTGATTTATTCAGATTTCCCCAGTTTAACTTGTACTTGCTTGCATATGTGTGTGTGTGTATTCAGTTCTGTGCAATTCTATCACGTGTAGATTTGTGTATTTAATACCACAGTCAGGATACAGAACAGCTCCATTAGCATAGGGATTCTCATTGAGCCCTTTCATTTCCACATTCACCTTCGAGCCCCTCACCATGCTTCACCCTCTTTAATTTTGTCATTTCAAGAATGTAATGCAAATGGAATCATGCCTTATGTATGATAATGGCTTTGTCTACCTGCAATAATTCTCTTGAGACTCATCCAAGTTGAATGTACCAATATAATTTTAAAATGTGGAGTCTATTAAGTAATATTGGAAGACAAATGTAATCATAATCTTAATACATTTTTAGGATCACTAACTAAGTATTTTCTTCTTTGAATGGTCCAGTTTAGTGTTTCTCAGTCACCTAGGAGGCTTGTTAAACTAAAGCACAGCTTGCTGAGCCCACCTGTAGTGTTTCTGATGAAGTAGTCTGGAGGCCCTGAGAACTGATCCACTTATCTAAAAACATCACAGTGAGGATGATGCTACTGACCTCACTTTTAATAGCGCTGCTTAAAATTAATAATTAGGAGCTCATTATCATTCTAATTTGAAATATTGTTCTAAAGTAATTCATTCTCACTCTCTTATTACCAGAAGTGGTGGATCTAGGAAAAATGGTGACACATTCCACAGGATTCTCAAGAATCCTCCATTGTGCCTGGGAGGAAAACAGTCTCTAAATCAGATACTGAATAAGAAAATAGAAAACAGGCAGTTTACAAAAGAGGAAATATTAATTGTCAATAAGTGCATGAAAAATGTTTCTCAGTAGCAATTAGGGATATGCAAATTAAAGTAATGATCTTGTAACTTAGCCTACTGGCAGATATTTCAAACTTTGGTAACACGACACATTGGTAAAAGAATAGAGAAGCATGTAGCTGTAATAGTTAATAGCACAGCTCCTTGAATCGGCAGTTTTTCCTAACTATTAATATTAAATGTGCCTTATGGCTTAACTACTGTAATTTCAGATCTCTACCCTATAAAAAGAAACAAATACACACCCAAGGGCAGATTATAAAGGGATTTGTTGCAGCTTTTTGAAAAATTAAACCTACCTAAATGTCCATCAATAAAAATAAAACTAATTAATAGCATTTAGCAGTTTCTAGAAAATAAAATACTTTTCCATGTATTAGAGTGAAATATTTAAAATATGTTGGGAAAAAATCTTGTCAAAACAATACAAATACTATATTATTTATTATAGCATTCATAGGATACAAATAATAGCAAACAGATATTAAGCACTTACTACATGTTTGGCACTATATTAAGTGAATTACATACATTATTTTATTCCTTGCAACAGCTATGTAAGTTGAGTATCATAAATAATAACTAACATTACTGAATACTCATTATGTATGCTACAGATTGTTCAAAGTCATTTAATAATAATGATAACTAATACTTACTGAATGCTTACTGAGTCCCAAGCAATGTTGTAAACACACCATAAACCCTAGGAAGTGAGTATTATTTATTATATGTCTCACAAAATCTGAGCAGGTACTTAACAATGGACCTTGGGAAGCAAAGGAACCAAGGTAAAGCCAAGAGGCTGAGAATGTTAGCAACAGCAATTTGACAGGCTTTTCTCTAAAGCACTGTCATTAATGGACCCCGCTTCAATAACATGGAGAATTTGTTTCCCCTCTCAAAGACCAAATAGCTACACCAGAAACTCTGGCTCAGGCTCAGGCAGGGAAAGATGTCTCCCATATCAGCTCTGCCCATAGTGGCAGAATCTCAAGATTCAGACATATTCACTGCAGACCCATCTGCATGTACTGGTTGGTCTCAAAGATGGAGGAAGTTGGGGGAAAGGGACAGGAACACAGTTATAAGCCAGGAAGTTCACTCCAACTCTTGTCTCCTTTCCCATGTGAAGCACCTGGTAGAGGCAAATAATGAGTGGGAGCTATTGATTCAACTAACATTTTAAAGCATTTTTTTGTGTGCCCAGGCTGCACCTGGCACTTTAATAATTCTCACTTGTATAATGTGTATGCTTTACAAAGGTCTTTTACATAGACTTGTCTCTTTTTTAATCCTCAAAACAAGCACAAGAATCCATGTGGTACAGATAGTGTTCTCCCTAGTTTTTATAGATGAGGAAACACTCAAGCAGACAAATGCCTTGCCCAAAAGCAGCACGGAAAGTAAGAGTAGAATTAGAACTCTGACCCAGGACTTTTTAATCCCCAGCCAGTCCTCTTCCAATTGAGACTATGATGTGAGTATTCAGCACTAACTTGGGTAAAAGACACTAAGGGTAGCTTATTCCATTGAAAAAGAGGAATTTAATGTCCAAGGAGGTGAGTAATAGGGTCCAGATGAAAGATTTTACTAGCTATAGAATGAAAATGATAACAGAGAGGGGATTTATTCAGAAGGAAGCACCAAATTTATTGATGAGATTTATCTAATAAATGACAGTGAAGAACAAAATAGACTTTGTTCGTCTAATTTAGGAAAGAATCACTCCATGTGGAATAAACAGATCAATTTTCTGTGATGATTTGAAAATATTCTACATTTGTAACAATATATGAACATGGCATCAAGATACCATTTGCTTAGAGATGAAAATCAGTGGTAAACAAAAAGGCTTATTTTTATTTTTATTTTTATTTTATTTTATTTTATCTTATCTTTCTTATCTGCTTTTAGTTTAGTTTAGTTTAGTTTAGTTTAGTTTAGTTTAGTTTAGTTTAGTTTAGTTTAGTTTAGTTTGAGATGGGTTCTCACTCTGTCACCCAGGCTAGAGCCTTGACCTTCCTGACTCAAGTGATCCTCTCACCTCAGCTTCACAGAGTAGCTGTGACCATAGACACACACCACCATGCCTGGGTAATTTTTTTTACTTTTGTAGATAGGGAGTCCTACTACATTTTGCAGGCTGGACTAGAATTTCTGCACTCAAGCAATCCTCCTGCCTCAGGCTCCTAAAGTGCTGGGATTATAGGTATGAGCCACTGCACCCCGACATATAGGGTTAATGTTAATGTTCTTGGAGAAAGTTGCACCATAGGATTACTAAAGTGTTAGCTTTCTTGTAGATACCCTCATTTGCATCATTTGTCATGTAAGGGTTGAATTGGAATTACAGAGCAAATATAGAAATTATCCAGTCAAGGCTGTAGTCTCCTCCTAGGCCAAGTTAATTCCTCATTAGAAAATATTCCTAGGCCTTTCCTCCTGAGGGTCAGGCACAGAAATAACAAGAGTAAGAAATTGGCTAAGTATCTTTTGCTAAAAAGAAAATAATTATTTCCCCTTATTTCTCTGATTTTTTCAGGCAATTGCATTATTTTACATCTAAACATGTCTGATTCATAATGAAGAGATTATTTTAGCAAAATAGGATATTGTCACTGTCTTGTTGCTGTGAGATGAAGGACAGTATTTTGTCTCCACAGCTATCAAATCTAAATATTGAGACTTTAAAATTCAACATGTTTTTCACTGAATTCATCCTGCAGATGTCAGCTAGCTGAATGATCATTATGATTCTCTGTGATAAATGTTGGATTGATTTAATTATATTAGCTCATTCTATCATTATGGAAAAAATCTTTTTTTGTTTATATGGTCTAAAGATTATTTCATACCTTCAAGATCTGGAAAGGGGAAAAAGCAAGTTGAAGAACAAAGAATGTTTCACATTTTCTGGTGTGAGCTCCATGTCTAGCCTTGGGGACTAGATGGTTGAACACCAAACAGCTGAGAATTGTTGCATCTGTGGAAAGGAGGGAATGGTAGGGGGAGTGGCAGATGGGAGAAGGGGGACATTCATGTTTTTTTTCTAAATATGTCTGTGTGGTTTGAATCTTTTACAACAATAACATATTCATGCAGGACTCGTGTAATTTTAAAAGGATGATGAAATAAAAGCTTCATTCAGACAATGAGAAATAGTGCTTTTTACTCACAATGTTGGTTAAAAGTTAATTTTTGTGAAGTCACTTAGTGGTCTTAGTTTCTAAGGCAAATTTTTGTTTGCACCTATTACTCAGTAGTTTATTTGTGTAGGAGATTTTCATCACTTTTCAAACATTTGCCTTAAAAAATTGAAAATATTAACAGCTCTTAAGTGTATTGGAAGTTTTAGCTTTCAGCAGTATTACATATGATCTTTCCAGAAGATAAGAATATACTACCAAAAATTTAAAGACAACCTCTTACAAATTTTCTTCTAATTCTCTTTGTAGGTGAAGATATTAAAAAACTGTTTTAAAGATATTGTAACTAAGTTACTTATGAGATATAACCCCTTTTCCACAGCCACCTACCAAACTCTCCAAGTAGACTAAATCTTGGCTTTGGGTTCTAAAACCATTTCTTTATTTTCCCCCTTTCTATAGTCTAATAAATGTGATTGGAGGGGTTGTATAAATGTGCATTTGTTAAGAGGCACAGAGGAAAAAGAGAAAGAAGACTCTCAGACTGTACTTCTTGGTCTTTTTGATGAGCTCAGTGTCCTCTAACATCACCTCTGAATGTTGGGGATCCTAAGTGCCTGTTCTGGTCTTTCGTTCTTCTTAAACCTTTTGGGTAATCTTGTCTTTACCTAAATCTCAATTATCACACGTAGACCTGGCATTCTCAAATCTATACCTACAGCTCAGATCTTTTCTGTGAGCTCCAGGTTTCTACCTCCAACTGCATAGTGAACATCTCCAAGCACATGTCTCCCAGGCACCACAAACTTAGAAGTTACAAAAGTGGATTCATTTCCCTCAACCTCAAACCTATTCCACATCCTGTTAACCCAGTGATTTTTCAACCAGAGATGATTTTGCCCCAAGAGACATTTGGCAATCTGTTGAGACATTTGTGATCATCACGTTTGGTGTTAGAGGGGCACTACTGGCATATGATGGGAGATCCTAACATGCTGCTACACATTCTACAATTTACAGGACACTCCTTCCCACAAACACAACAAAGAATTTGCTGGGGCAAAATGTCAGTAGGGCTAAGTTTGAGGAGAGATTAATTTTCAAAATGGTTAACATGATGGTTAATTGATAGTTACTAGGTTAATATCTCAGAGAAGAAAGATACCACCATCCATCCTTGAAGTTATCCCTATTTTCTTTCTCTCTCTCACTTCCCTCTTCTAGATGGTCACCAATCCCATGGATTCTAGACACAATCGACCCCTAAATTGCCACCCGTTCTACCATGACTTTAGTTCATACTGTCTCCTAGACTACATCATCCCTCTTATTAAATCTCTCTTTAATATCCCTCCACATCAGGCTTCTTACTGCTGCTTGAAAGATCTTTCCAAAATACAAATCTATTCATGTTACTCTTATGTAAAAACCATCAATGGCTTCTGCTGCCTATGGATAACATTCAGACTGATGATATAGTTCTTGTCCAGCCCCTTTATACCTGTTTAGTTCCTTATCTACAAACTCCCCAATCTCAGCTTCTGGTTCCCCAAACCCTCCATACACGCTAAGTTACCTGAAGATCTAGAGGAATTCTTGCTATCCTTCAGCTTGTGTGTCTTTGTATATCAGCCATCTCTTTATTCTTTTTTTTTCTGGTTAGTTTATACTTGTTATTCAAGCCACAGGTCATCTATAACTTTGTCTTCTTTTCCTAACAAACCCAGATCTGCAAAGAATACCTGTATTCATCAAGATTCATGGTTGAAAACAGCAGAATAAGATTCTGGATAACTTGAATAGAAAATGAATTTATTTAAAAGTTTTCAGTGGCTATATTGAGTTGAATCATTTCTCCCAAAACATGTCGACCCTGGACTTGTGAATGAGACCTTATTTGGAAATAGGGTTGCTGCAAGAGTAAATCAAGTTATGATAAGATCATACTTGGTTAAGGTAGGCCCTAAGTCACATATGACTAGTGTCCTTATAAGAAGGAAATTTGGATACAGATACACAAATGGACAGGGAAGAATGTCATGCTATGTTTTTGTAAAAACAGGCAGAAATTAGAGTGATGCACCTGCAAGCCAAGGAACTTTAAGGATTGCCAGCAAGTGCCAGAAGCCAAGGAGAGAGGCATGAAACTGATTCTTCTTCTGAGCCTCCAGAAGGAACCAATCCTGACAACACCTTGATTTTGGAATTTCAGCTTCCTGAACTGTGAGAAAGTAAATTTCTCTGATTTTAGCCACCCAATGTATGGATGTTTGCTATGGTAGCCCTAGGAAACTACTACAGTAGCCCGTATAATCAATACAAAGGATTAAAATATGTGCTGTGGCTACTGAGTCAAAGCACAGTTAAAACCCTGCCCTGAAAACAATTTGCTTAGAAAGTTGTCTCTTGACACTCGACAGCCCTGTCAGCATTCTATGGACACTCTTTGTATAACTGGACTCCTTTACTTATCAACATTTACTGCTCACCACTAGAGCCTCAGCTCAGCCTCAGACACCATCAACCCTTTCAACTCCCCATGTGACTTTGTCTCACTCTCTCTAGTTTGATGATAGCAGTGCTCCTAGCAGGCCCAGCTACATAATTTGAGGGCCCCAGTGCAAACTGAAAACATTGGGCTCCTTGTCCAAAAATTATTAATAGTTTTAATATTTAACCATTAAATTAGGAGCATTAAACCAACTGTTGAACTCTTCTAAGCATGGGTCACACAGCCATGATGCTAGCCCTGGCTTTTAGTCGTGCTCCATGACATACTGATGCTTGGCACTGACAAAGTTCACAGAAGTATTGTCCACTGCTTTCCATCTTTATAATGGACAACAGGGCCCTCCCTCCCACTTATTTTTCATTCCTTTAAAATAAAGTTATCTGATGTTTGGTAACCAAATGACAAATGTTTTAGGGCAGAGCTTATAAATATTTCATAGCACTGCATTGCAATTGACCACTTTCATATCTATCTTCTCTGCTAAACTGTTAGAAGACAAATGCTGAATTGAACAAGTAATGTTCTTTTCTTGTGGCCAACACTTTAAATCAGAGATGACTCACATAAATGATATATGGAATTTTCATTTCCTTGATAGTTTTCTCCTTATGTGGATAATTTTATTCTAATCATAGGAAATATGGATAGGAAATTTTGATGCTTTGTGCTTATTTCAGTTCTACTAACTTGACCTGGAGAGAATTTTCTTTCTCTGTGTCTTTTTTTTTTCTTTTGAGACAGAGTGAAGTGGCATGATATTGGCTCACTGAAACCTCCACCTCCTGGGTTCAAGTGATTTTCCTGCCTCAGCCTCCTGTGTAACTGAGATTACAGGCACACACCACCACCCCAGGCTAATTTTTGTATTTTTAGTAGAGATGGGGTTTCATCATGTTGGCCAGGCCGGTCTCAAACTCCTGACCTCAAGAGAACTGCACCACTGCGCCTCTCAAAGTGCTGGGATTACAGTTGTGAGCCACCATGCCTGGCCAAGAGCATTTTCTAATTATCATATATATTGAAAAGTCAGTACCTTTATTAAGATGAAAACAATTGTCCAGGCTCTAACTTTTAAAATATCAACCTTGTTAAGGCAAATCAATTTCCATGTATCTCATTTCTTTCCTACCAACTAGTAAAGGACCATCTTTTCTGAAAGCCCCAGAATGGCTTGATATGCTCATCCAGTTTTGTTGCAACTTTACTAGGCAGTCCAGCCTCTGGAAAGATTGGATCTCAAAACAGAATGAACTTTCCACGTTCTCTTTTGAAAGATAAACATGCACTCTATAAACTTCATCGGCCTAAACAACAGAAACATCTGTTTAGACTCATGTGCAGCTTTTTGGCTGAGTTCAGCAACAGGGAGGCTTAGGAAGTGTGTTCATTAGCTGTATTCTGCAGCACCCAAACATCATTGCTGGTCACAATTATGCACTGGAGAGATTACCAAGCATGGGAATAACCAAACTAGACAGCTATCCATAAACAATCTCTGGTAATGCTATTACACTGTCCTTACATCCCATGGTTTTGTCTTCCATGAGAAATAACTTTAGGACATAAATAAGCATGAAATAGAAAAGATTGCAGAACTAGATATGGTCGTTAGCTCATTCAAATGAATATAAATACAGAGTTCTAGAAAAAAGCCTAGAAGAGCATCCCAAGGCTGTTTACTCAGCATTATCTCTAGTCAATCCTTCTTACCAGATTAAAAGTACAAAATATTATTCTCTGCTAGTTACAAGTAACATCTGAATAGCTATCCTTAGAACTCTACTCCCATGTGTTTCCTGACTCAATAGTGAGTGATTTTTCATACTAGCTCTACGAGGTAAATTTTATTATCATTTGATGAAAGAGGGAACTAAAGCTTGGAGAGTTAGTGACTTTTCAAGCTCAGAAAGTTAAAAAATAAAAAGATCCAACTAAAAACTGAGATCTCTTCAATCTATGCCCATTTCTTGTTGATACTGTTATTTTTTCACTGTGCCCAATAAACTCAGCTTTTAAATTTCAAGTATATCAGGCATTCTATATCTGATCTGTTTAAATGATCTATAATTAAGTAGGAATTAAATTACCAGATATTTTCTAGCATTAAAGCTAGAAAACAGCAGGTTTTGAGGAAGTAGATATAGAAAAGGCCCCCTGGAATAGAATGTACTAGGAGTGGGTAAAGAAGACCAATTAACAAGGAGGTCTGAGACAGCTGAAGAAAATCCATCTATTTTATATTTTTTAACCAGGTTCAGTTGACTTTATGTTGGAAATGTTAAATGTGACAGAAGTAAATGATAAAGTTGAAGAAAATTTACTCAACTTTATACATATCTTCATGAAGGCAAGATTCTGTTTGATTTTCCAAAAGTTTTTTATGAGATATATCTGTGTGTGTGTGTGTGTGTGTGTGTGTGTATGTGTGTACGTATGTATCTATACAGCACATTCCAACCAATAGCCCTATTGCATCTCTTAGTAAGAATGCTTTTAATATTATATATTTATATATAAGATTATTGATGTGTGTGTGTCCATTAAGTTTCATAAATCCATAAAAAACCTGTTTGGCTTTCATTTCACATTAAACATTTGAAAACAAAAACGATCATTCAAAAATCTGAATTCACTAGTTTTCTACATGAACCATGGCTGTGTCGCTCAGATTCAAATTAAAGTAAAGCTGATTGAATGTATATTTTAAAAACTGAATCATTAGGTTGTTTTACTTCAAATTAAAAAATGCATATTGTTTAAGCAAATGTTTTACACACTTTATTTTCCAGAAATGTTACTTTTATATTGAATGACATAGGATGTGCCCTGGAAAGCTTAGCATCAGAGATCCACTCCCTAATTCAGCGAAAAAAAAAAAAAAAAAAAAAAATCAAATTCTAAAATTAAGAGTCCTCCTATGTTGCTTTGAGCCAAAACTTTCATCAAAGTTCATTTATAGAATAGTACAATTGGCTTTTAAAGATATTGTTAAGATTTAAAAGTTAATACACGTTTATTGAAAAAATTTTAAAAGTATAGAAAAGTACCCATTGCCCATAATCCCAGTATTCATAATCATTTTTTCTTTTTTTGAGACAGTGTCTCGCACTGTTGCCCAGGCTGCAGTGCAGTGACACTATCTCTGCTCACTGCAACCTCTGCCTCCCGAGTTCAAGCGATTCTCCTGCCTCAGCCTCCTGAGTAGCTGGGACTGGAGGTGCACACCACCGCACCTGAATAATTTTTGTATTTTTAGTAGAGACGGGGTTTCACCATGTTGGCCAGGCTGGTCTCGAACTCCTAACCTCAGGTGATCCGCCCACTTCCACCTCCCAAAGTCTTGGGATTACAGGCATGAGCCACTGCGCCCGGCCTCATAATCATTCTTAATGTATATGAACAATCATACAGCCTTTTACACAGCGATAGAAGGAATAACACTGGCATGATAGTAAATGGTATAGTACCATTTAAAAATTTAAGGAATTACATATAAAAATGATTTCATTATGGAAAACTTGGTAAATACAGAAAAACAGAAGAAAAACATCACTCAATCATTCATACTCATGGTTTTTATAAAGGTATTATTTTATATTAGTGCATTTTATGCCATTTCACTGTCCATGTTGCTGATAATACTGCAGGCACTGATTTTTAGGAAAATACAGAGACAAGAGAGGAAGGAGGTAATATAAAGAAAGGCTTGATGACAGTTAATATCTACCATGGATGGTTTATTGATCTTTTCCAATATAAAATATAGCCCACAAAAACTCAGATCTTTCAATAAGAGCTTTAAAGGTACAGAAAAACATCAGAAATTCCTTGGCATTTAAATGGCTTTATGTACAGTTTTGCTTTTTCGATAGAAGTAAAAGATTCTATCCCAACTTCCAAACTTTGTAAGTAGTTTAGTTATTGTTAGCAAGAACAAGTAGAGAATGATAAATATTATGGTTTTAAGTGGTCCTCATCTATACTGTGGGACAAACAATGAGAAATATTCTTCCTGATATTATCAAAGGAGCAGATGCAGAAATAGTTGAAGCAAAAATAGTTGAAGGAAACATTAAGAGACAAATTCTACTCTGGGCTTCAAATTCACCTGAAAACACATGATCCAACTGGATCCCTGGGACCGGGATCCATAAATCCTCAAACAATCCATAAGTCCTTTATACCACAGTCTTTCTTTTTTTGAGATTTTCATTTCAGTTTATCTTCCATTTGGCCAAATTTAAGTCTTTTCTTTATAGAAACACACATTAGTGTAACATTTTCTGAATCCTTGTACATCCAAGAATATTATTCCCAAAGGAAAGAAAATTAGCTAAGTATAATTCTTGTGTCACTAACCTCTCCTTTCAAAATTCTGTGAAGAAATCTCCACTTTTTACTAGCATTTTGTTTTATAAAAAACAACAAAATTTTTATTGTTTTTTAAATAATTTGTTAAGCCTGCTGTGGCAGACATGCTAAATTGATATTCAAAACCTACTACAGCTTTCTTTAGTGCAACTTTTAGTACTGCAAAGGCTAGAAAATCTACAAATTATATTTTCCCAACACTTTTGCATCTAGGGATCTGGATGTGAGTTACAATTCACCAATTAGATGTATTTACATAATATTTAGATGGTGGAAGTAAGGAGGAGGTCATTTTACTTCTGTTTTGGCTGTTGCTATGAGCAAACACATTCACAGAAAAATATGCTGGGTTTTTATGAAGCAGAATTCCAGGATTCAGTGGCCAGCTGTATGAGTGTTTAGTAGCAGTTGTGGGAGCTTTCTGATCCCTGCATTGCAGCTACAGAAATGTTTACAAGTTTAGAAGCCTTCAAGTGGTAACCAGATGATTCTCCCCCTTCCTGATTATGACACCACTACTAGCTCTTTTTCTGGGCCAGTTAGTAGTGTTGTTTAGGAAGTTTTTATTTAGAAGGCTAGCAGAAAGCCTACTCTTCCAGACCTTCCAAAGATAATCCTGAATTCAATCCTTTTCTGGTTTAACATAGTTGCAATGCTTTTTTGTTTCTTGCAACTGAATCCTGACTGATATGCTTCTCAGATGTTTGTAGAAGTTGGTTTTGTTGTTGTTATTACTAATTTTGTACAATCTGAGAATAGTGGACTTCATTATCTTATGGTTTTAGATAGGGTCTCGTTAATACTAATATCTCAACTGAACCAAGCTCTCAATGCATGATCACAAGTGTTATAATTTTTCACAGATTTCCTGTCTCCCAAGTACTTCCAGAATTCTTCAGTGTGTTCATATGCTTGAATGAAGCATTGTTTGTCTGGATTAGCAGAGGCAATAATTCTCAGCCCTAGGACTCATTTGTGTCACAGAGATGTCACTCTGAGCTAGAACTCCATTTATAGTACTCAAGGCATTCCAGTTGCCATTGCCTAGGTGCTGAGGAAAATTAACAAAAAAAATACATAAACTATTTTTGCCTTGATGACTTTGACCTAAAATGTGTTGATCTTACAATGCTGCAAATCTAGTGCAACACAATGCCGTGATTTGAAATCTCACTATATCGTAACAATACAGCTAGGACTCAACCATGCCTTGTTACTAGAAATCCATGTTCTAATTCTTACAAAGTAGATTATGCTAAAACAGAGAGGGATGTGTTTGAGCAGAAGTGTTAGAAAATTCTATGATATGTCTCTTACAACTCACTGCTAGGTGCACACACAACTCCTGGTTGACTAGCTTGGATGATTTCTGGTAATGACCTCCACAGGAAACTGGGAAGTATCCTCCAATGTTATAGAGTGAGGTTAATCATGCAAAATATCCATTGGCCACTACTATATCTGCTTTCTTCCAACAGTCATCTGAACATGATTATAGAAAGGATTCCTGTATCTCTTTATCTTCACAAACCCTAGAAGTACTTTAACTTCCATACAAATATATGTTAGGAAAAAAAGACACATGAAAACATGCAGCCTATCTTAACCCACTGGTAGATTTTAAGTCTCAGCTTCAGTCTAAGTAGAATACATAGTTCCAATTTTCTTCTAACACTATTTTTCATAATAATTTTATTTGAACCATAGCTAAAAAAATTTATCTGATTTTGCTTCTTTTCTGTTTTTGTTTCTATCCAAGAAATGAAAGTTATTCAAAATATTGGATATTTATTTTGTTTTCCATATTCATTATCCTCCCTATTATTTTAAAATCATTTCTCTTTCATTTTTCTCCTGAGAACACTTTTAAAATATGTCTTCCATCTCACTTATTTCTTTTTCCACACAGTTTTGTTCTTTAGCTTTTCCATTGTGAACTTTAATTCTACCATGACAATCTTAGTTTCTTAGGATTACTTATGTCAACTATGTACTTTTCATTTCATCCAGTTGCCTTTTCAGCTCAGTTTACTTTTTCTTTTTAAAAAGTATCATGCCTTTGTATTATAAAAACTAAAACTTTCTTCATGCTACTAACAAACTTTTACTTGATCCTAAAGGGAGGTTGGATTACAATACCAATCCGGTACTTTGTTTTACCTTCACAATAAATGGAGTTAGATGTTCTAAAATCATTAGATTTTTCAGGAAGTAGTAAAAGTACAAACTTATATTAAACTCTAATCATTCAATGTGGAATAGTATAATATTTAGAGTAGCCAACAAAAGAAGAGCAAGGAATACATAAATAACAGGATAATAAGGAACAATATATGGAATGATAAAAGATATTTGATCAATCCAAAAGAGGACAGGAAAAAAAAGATAACATGTATTAGGTGTGACACTGATTAAAAAAATAGTAATGTTACAAATGTTAAATGTATCAACAATAACATTAAACTAAAAGAAGACTAATATTCATAAGTAAGAAACTAAAATAATAATTATATGGACCTCATAAGAGAGACAACTTAAATATGAGAACATAGAATGATAGAAAGTAAAAGAGTGGAAAAAGAAACATCTAAAGACTAATTGAAAGATAGCTGGTATAGGTATACTAAAGCATACACAGTCGTGTTTAAAATATGAGGCATTATTAGAAAAAGGGAGCCATTTATAATGATAGAAGGCTCCACACAACAGAAAGATGTAATGATTCTCAATATGTATGTACCATATATCATAGCCTCAACAGATACTTTAAAAGAAGATACATTAGACTACTTTACATTGAATAACCACAATTCTTCAAAAGAAAACATTAAGATAGTAAAAAGATAAGCCAGAGTGGGAAAATATATTTAAAATATATACATCTGACAAAAGACTCAGATATACACACACATAAATACACTCACATTTTGTTTTGTAAACAAAGGAAACTAACTCTTTAAATTATCTGAAGCAAAATGAGACTTTATATAATTGTAGCCAAGGGGCTCTCTTTTATCACTTTTCTCTCCTTTGCTGCTATTTATTGGAGACTAATTTTTTTCATGAGTCTAAAAACAGGTATCAGCATGTCCCACATTTCACATGTCTTTCATCACAAAGACATCCAAATCTTTTTTTCTAGATGCAGTTTTTCAAATCCTAAGAAAGGACTGGGATAGATGTAGATTAGGTTATATTTCAACCTCTGGACCAACCTATAGCTGAGTACTGAATACTCAGTATCTGTACTGAAGCTGCAGATTCACACACTAGAATTAGATCACTGAAATAAAGAGCAGTTTTCTGAGCGGCGGTTCCAAGATGGCCGAATAGGAACAGCTCCAGTCTACAGCTCCCGGCGTGAGCGACGCAGAAGACAGATGATTTCTGCATTTCCAACTGAGGTACCGGGTTTATCTCACTGGGGACTGTCGGACAGTAGGTGCAGGATAGTGGGTGCAGCACACTGAGCATGAGCAGAAGCAGGGTGAGGCATCGCTGCACATGGGAAGTGCCAGGGGTCAGGGAATTCCCTTTTCTAGCCAAGGAAAGGAGTGACAGAGGGCACCTGGAAAATCGGGTCATTCCCACCCTAATACTGCGCTTTTCCAACAGTCTTAGCAAACAGCACACCAGGAGATTATATCCTGCAACTGGCTCGGAGGGTCCTACACCCACAGAGCCTCACTCATTGCTAGCACAGCAGTCTGAGATCAAACTGCAAGGTGGCAGCAAGTCTGGGGGAGGGTTGCCTGCCATTGCTCAGGCTTGAGTAGGTAAACAAAGCGGCCTGGAAGCTCGAACTGGGTGGAACCCACCACAGCTCAAGGAGGCCTGCCTGCCTCTGTAGACTCCACCTCTGGGGGCAGGGCACAGCCAAACAAAAAGCAGCAGAAACCTCTGCAGACTTAAATGTCCCTGTCTGACAGATTAAAGACACTAGTGGTTCTCCCAGCACACAGCTTGAGATGTGAGAATGGACAGACTGCCTCCTCAAGTGGGTCCCTGACGCCCGAGTAGCCTAACTGAGAGGCACCCCCCAGTAGGGGCAGACTGACACCTCAAACGGCCAGGTACCCCTCTGAGACAAAACTTCCAGAGGAACAATCAGGCAGCAACATTTGCCGTTCACCAATATTCGCTGTTCTGCAGCCTCCGCTGCTAATACCCAGGCAAACAGGGTCTGGGGTGGCCCTCCAGCAAACTCCAACAGAACTGCAGCTGAGGGTCCTGACTGTTAGAAGGAAAACTAACAAACAGAAAGGGCATCCACACCAAAACCCCATCTGTATGTCACTATCATCAAAGACCAAAGGTAGATAAAATCACAAAGATGGGGGAAAAAAACAGAGCAGAAAAACTGAAAATTCTAAAAATCAGAGCTCCTCTCCTCCTCCAAAGGAATGCATCTCCTCACCAGCAATGGAATGAAGCTGGACGGAGAATGACTTTGACGAGTTGAGAGAAGAAGGCTTCAGATTATCAGATTTCCCTGAGCTAAAGGAGGAAGTTCAAACCCATGGCAAAGAAGTTAAAAACCTTGAAAAAAGATTAGACGAATGGCTAACTAGAATAACCAATGCAGAGAACTCCTTAAAGGACCTGATGGAGCTCAAAACCATGGCATGAGAACTACCTGACAAGTGCACAAGCCTCAGTAGCCAATTCGATCAACTGGAAGAAAGGGTATCAGTGATGGAAGATAAAATGAATAAAATGAAGCGAGAAGAGAAGTTTAGAGAAAAAAGAATAAAAGAAATGAACAAAGCCTCCAAGAAATATGGGACTATATGAAAAGACCAAATCTACGTCTGATTGGTGTGCCTGAAAGTGATGGGGAGAATGGAACCAAGTTGGAAAACACTGCAGGATATTATGCAGGAGAACTTCCCCAACCTAGCAAGGCAGGCCAACATTCAAATTCAGTAAATACAGAGAATGCCACAAAGATACTCCTCGAGAAGAGCAACTCCAAGACACATAATTGTCAGATTCACCAAAGTTGAAATGAAGGGAAAAATGGTAAGGGCAGCCAGAGAGAAAGGTCGGGTTACCCACAAAGGGAAGCACATCAGACTAACAGCTGATCTCTCGGCAGAAACTCTACAAGCCAGAAGAGAGTGGGGGCCAATATTGAACATTCTTAAAGAAAAGAATTTTCAACCCAGAATTTCATATCCAGCCAAACTAAGCTTCATAAGTGAAGGAGAAATAAAATACTTTACAGACAAGCAAATGCTGAGAGATTTTGTCACCACCAGGCCTGCCCTAAAAGATCTCCTGAAGGAAGCACTAAACATGGAAAGGAACAACCAGTACCAGCCACTGCAAAATCATGCCAAAACGTAAAGACTATTGAGATTGGGAAGAAACTGCATCAACTAACGAGCAAAATAACCAGCTAACATCATAATGACAGGATCAAATTCACACATAACAATATTAACTTTAAATGTAAATGGACTAAAGGCTCCAATTAAAACACACAGACTGGCAAATTGGATAAAGAGTCAAGACCCATCAGTGTGCTGTATTCAGGAAACCCATCTCACGTGCAGTGACACACATAGGCTCAAAATAAAGGGATGGAGGAAGATCTACCAAGCAAATGGAAAACAATAAAAGGCAGGGGTTGCAATCCTAGCCTCTGATAAAACAGACTTTAAACCAACAAAGATCAAAAGAGACAAAGAAGGCCATTACATAATGGTAAAGGAATCAATTCAACAAGAAGAGCTAACTATCCTAAATATATATGCACCCAATACAGGAGCACCCAGATTCATAAAGCAAATCCTTAGAGACCTACAAAGAGACTTAAACTCCCACACAATACTAATGGGAGACTTTAACACCCCACTGTCAACATTAGACAGATCCAGGAGACAGAAAGTTAACAAGGATATCCTGGAATTGAACTCATGTCTGCACCAAGTGGACCTAAGAGACATCTACAGAACTCTCCACCACAGATCAACAGAATATACATTCTTCTCAGCACCACACCGCACTTATTCCAAAATTGACCACATAGTTGGAAGAAAAGCACTCCTCAGCAAATGTAAAAGAACAGAAATTATAACAAACTGTGTCTCAGACCACAGTGCAATCAAACTAGGACTCAGTATTAAGAAACTCACTGAAAACTGCTCAACTACATGGAAACTGAACAAACTGCTCCTGAATGACTACTGGG
This sequence comes from Pan paniscus, assembly GCF_029289425.2. NCBI lineage: Eukaryota > Metazoa > Chordata > Mammalia > Primates > Hominidae > Pan > Pan paniscus. Next base: position 101,679,413 of record NC_073254.2, read on the forward strand.
TACATAATGAAATGAAGGCAGAAATAAAGATGTTCTTTGAAACCAATGAGAACAAAGATACAACATACCAGAATCTCTGGGACACATTTAAAGCAGTGTGGAGAAGGAAATTTATAGCACTAAATGCCCACAAGAGAAAGTAGGAAAGATCTAAAATTGACACCCTAACATCACAATTAAAAGAACTAGAGAGGCAAGAGCAAACACATTCAAAAGCTAGCAGAAGGCAAGAAATAACTAAGATCAGAGAAGAACTGAAGGAGATAGAGACACAAAAAACCCATCAAAAAATCAATGAATCCAGGAGCTGGTTTTTTGAAAAGATCAAAAAAATTGATAGACCACTAGCAAGACTAATAAAGAAGAAAAGAGAGAAGAATCAAATAGACGCAATAAAAAATGATAAAGGGGATATCACCACAAATCCCACAGAAATACAAACTACCATCAGAGAATACTGTAAACACCTCTGCGCAAATAAACTAGAAAATCTAGAAGAAATGGATAAATTCCTCGACACATACACCCTCCCAAGACTAAACCAGGAAGAAGTTGAATCTCTGAATAGACCAATAACAGGCTCTGAAATTGAGGCAATAATTAATAGCTTACCAACCAAAAAAAGTCCAGGACCAGACGGATCCACAGCCAACTTCTCCCAGAGGTACAAGCAGGAGCTGGTACCATTCCTTCTGAAACTATTCCAATCAATAGAAAAAGATGGAATCCTCTCTAACTCATTTTATGAGGCCAGCATCATCCTGATACCAAAGCCTGGCAGAGACACAACAAAAAAAGGGAATTTTAGACAAATATCCCTGATGAACATTGATGCAAAAATCCTCAATAAAATGTTGGCAAACCGAATCCAGCAACACATCAAAAAGCTTATCCACCGTGATCAAGTGGGCTTCATCCCTGGGATGCAAGGCTGGTTCAACATAAGCAAATCAATAAATGTAATCCAGCATATAAACAGAACCAATGACAAAAACCACATGATTATATCAATAGATGCAGAAAAGGCCTTTGACAAAATTCAACAAGGCTTCATGCTAAAAACTCTCAATAAATTAGGTATTGATGGGATGTATCTCAAAATAATAAGAGCTATTTATGACAAACCCACAGCCAATATCATACTGAATGGGCAAAAACTGGAAGCATTCCCTTTGAAAACTGGCACAAGACAGGGATGCCCTCTCTCACCACTCCTATTCAACATAGTGTTGGAAGTTCTGGCCAGGGCAATCAGGCAGGAGAAGGAAATATAGGGTATTCAATTAGGAAAAGAGGAAGTCAAATTGTCCCTGTTTGCAGATGACATGATTGTATATCTAGAAAACCCCATTGTCTCAGCCCAAAATCTCCTTAATCTGATAAACAACTTCAGCAAGTCTCAGGATACAAAATCAATGTACAAAAATCACAAGCATTCTTATACACCAATAACAGACAAATAGAGAGCCAAATCATGAGTGAACTCATTCACAATTGCTTCAAAGAGAATAAAATACCTAGGAATCCAACTTACAAGGGATGTGAAGGACCTCTTCAAGGAGAACTACAAACCACTGCTCAATGAAATAAAGCAGGATACAAACAAATGGAAGAACGTTCCATGCTCATGAGTAGGAAGAATCAATATCATGAAAATGGCCAAACTGCCCAAGGTAATTTATAGATTCAATGCCATCCCCATCAAGCTACCAATGACTTTCTTCACAGAATTGGAAAAAACTACTTTAAAGTTCATATGGAACCAAAAAAGAGCCCTCATTGCCAAGTCAATCTTAAGCCAAAAGAACAAAGCTGGAGGCATCACACTACCTGACTTCAAAGTATACTACAAGGCTACAGTAACCAAAACAGCATGGTACTGGTACCAAAACAGAGATATAGACCAATTGAACAGAACAGAGCCCTCAGAAATAATGCCACATATCTACAACTATCTGATCTTTGACAAACCTGACAAAAACAAGAAATGGAGAAACGATTCCCTATTTAATAAATGGTGCTGGGAAAACTGGCTCGCCATATGTAGAAAGCTGAAACTGGATCCCTTCCTTACACCTTATATGAAAATTAATTCAAGATGTATTGAAGACTGACATGTTAGACCTAAAACCATAAAAACCCTAGAAGAAAACCTAGGCAATACAATTCAGGACATAGGCATGGGAAAGGACTTCATGTCTAAAACACCAAAAGCAATGGCAACAAAAGCCAAAATTGACAAATGGGATCTAATTCAACTAAAGAGCTTCTGCACAGCAAAAGAAACTACCATCAGATTGAACAGGCAACCTACAGAATGGGAGAAAAATTTTGCCATCTACTCATCTGACAAAGGGCTAATATCCAGAATCTACAAAGAACTCAAACAAATTTACAAGAAAAAAACAGCCCCATCAAAAAGTGGACGAAGGATATGAATAGACACTTCTCAAAAGAAGACATTTATGCAGCCAAAAGACACATGAAAAAATGCTCATCATCACTGGCCATCAGAGAAATGCAAACTAAAACCACAATGAGATACCATCTCACACCACTTAGAATGGCGATCATTAAAAAGTCAGGAAACAACAGGTGCTGGAGAGGATGTGAAGAAATAGGAACACTTTTACACTGTTGGTGGAACTGTAAACTAGTTCAACCATTGTGGAAGTCAGTGTGGTGATTCCTCAGGGATCTAGAACTAGAAATACCATTTGACCCAGCCGTCCCATTACTGGGTATATACGCAAAGGAGTATAAATCATGCTGCTATAAAGACACATGCACACATATGTTTATTGCAGCGCTATTCACAATAGCAAAGACTTGGAACTAACCCAAACGTCCAACAATGATAGACTGGATTAAGGAAATGTGGCACATATACACCATGGAATACTATGCAGCCATAAAAAAGATGAGTTCATGTCTTTTGTAGGGACATGAATGAAGCTGGAAATCATCACTCTCAGCAAACTATCGCAAGGACAAAAAACTAAACACCACATGTTCTCACTCATAGGTGGGAATTGAACAATGAGAACACTTGGACACAGAAAGGGGAACACCACATTCCAGGGCCTATTGTGGGGTGGGAGGAGAGGGGAGGGACAGCATTAGGAGATATACCTAATGTAAATGATGAGTTAATGGGTGCAGCACACCAACATGGCACATGTATATATATGTAACAAACCTGCACATTGTGCACATGTACCCTGAAACTTAAAGTATAACTACAAAAAAAGAAAGAGCAGTTTTCCATAAGAACATTCTGTTTCCAGACCAAAAGAAAAGTGTACTGTTATAGGTTGAATTGCACCACCCATCAGAAAAAGGGATGTTGAAGTTCTAACCCACAGTACCTCAGAATGTGATGCTATATGAAAATAGGATTGTGTCAAATGTAATTAGTTCAAATGAGGTCATACTGGAGTAGTGTGGGCCCATAATCAAATATGACTGATGTCCTTATAACAAAACAACCATGTGAAGACAGAAAGACACACAAACAGAAAGCCATGATGAATGCGGAGATTGGAGCTAAGCAGCTGTAAGCCAGTGATCACTAAATATTGCTGACAGACACCAAAAGCTAGGAATAGTCAAGGAAGGATCCTTGGTTCAAAGGGAGCATGGCTCTGCTGACACCTTGATTTTACACTTCTATCCCCCAAACTGTGAGACAATAAAGTCCTGTTGTTCTAAGCCACACCCAATTTGTGGTACTTTGTTATGGCAATCTTAGGAAACTAATACAGGTGCTGAATGGAGAAATTTGTAAATTTCCACTTTACTGATATCTGGAGAACAGAGTTGTATGGGAGGAGCATAGAAAGGCAAGTGAACCCAGCTCATCATTTCCAAATGATATATTATTTGGGTGTGATATTTTATATGTGTTTAGAATTCTACACAATGGCTAGAAACCACTTGGTGTGTTTTGGACATTTCAAGGAACCAAGATGAATGACTGAGGAATGTCAATATAGACCCTTTTAATTAAAACATAATGGCTAAATTGTACTGAAGGATTCTCAATCATTTTCTGTTTCAAATATTCACTCTCATTTCAGTAACTCCCAGGATCTGCTCTTGTTATAGATGTAATCAAAAAATGATTTAAACATTTACGTAGCATTTTTATGTGCAGAATTAACTTCTACATTAAAAATTTCCCTTTTAGGCTTAGCAAACAATTCTATAAAATGTACACGCTTTATAAAACATATCCCCCTATATTAGTCTGTTCTCAAACTGCTAATAAAGACATACCTGAGACTGGGTAATTTATAAAGGAAAGAAGTTTAATTGACTCACAGTTCCACATGCCTGAGGAGACCTCAAAATCATGGCAGAAGGTGAATTAGGAGAAAAGTCATATCTTACATGGCAGCAGGCAAAGAGCTTGTGCAGGGGAACTCCCACTGATAAAGCCATCAGTCTCATGAGACTTTTTCACTAACACAAGAATAGTATGGGGGAAACCACCCCCATGATTTAAATAGTTCCACCTGGTCCCATCATTGACATGTGGGGTTTATTACAATTCAAGGTGAGATTTGGGTGGGGACGCAGCCAAACCATATCATTCCACCACTGGCCCCTCCCAAACCTCACATCCTCACATTTCAAAACCAATCATGCCTTCCCAACAGCTGCCCAAAGTTTTAACTCATTTAGGCATTAATTCAAAAGTCCACAGTCTGAAGTCTCATCTGAGACAAGGCAAGTCCCTTACGCCTATGAGCCTGTAAAATCAAAAGCAAATTAGTTACCTCTTGAATACTTTGCTGCTTAGAAATTTCTTCCAACAGATACCCTAAATCATCTCTCTCACGTTCAAAAGTTCCACAAATATCCAGGGCAGGGAAAAAATGCCACCAGTCTCTTTGCTAAAACATAGCAAGGGCCACCTTTACTCCAGTTCCTAACAAGTCCCCCATCTCCATCTGAGACCACCTCAGCCTGGACTTCATTGTCCATATCACTATCAGCATATTGGTCAAAACCATTCAACAGGTCTCTAAGAAGTTCCAAACTTTCCCACATCTTCCTGTCTTCTGAGCCCTCCAAACTGTTCCAACCTCTGCCTGTTACCCAGTTCCAAAGTTGCTTCCACATTTTTGGGTATCTTTAGAGCAGCAGCCCACTCTACCAATAACAATTTACTGTGTTAGTCTGTTCTCACGCTGCTAATAAAGACATACCCAAGACTGGGCAATTTATAAAGGAAAGAGGTTTAATTGACCTACGGTTCCACATGGCTGGGAGGCCTCACCGTCGTGGCAGAAGGAGAATATGAAGAAAAGTCACATCTTAATGGCGGCAGGCAAAGAGCTTGTGCATGGACACTCCCATTTATAAAACCATCAGATCTCATGAGACTCATCCACTACCACAAGAACAGTATGGGGGAAACTGCCTTCATGATTCAATTATCTCCACCTGGCCCGGCCCTTCACATGTGGGGATTATTATAATTCAAGTGAGATTTGGGTGGAGTCACAGCCAAACCATATCACCCCCTTACCAGCTTTCTCTAGTTTCAGAAAGGATCATCACTACTTCATTGTTCTACTTCAAGAATAGTGAAAGGAATTTTTGAATGACATGTTGTCTGACTAGTTGCATGTTAGGTCAACTTGGTAATAAAAGTATCCTCTAGTGATTAAAATACCATTGTTAATTATTCATTCCTTCAGGTGATGGCATGAGAAATATAATTTTTTTTTTTACTATTTCTTTTGGCCACTCAAAGGCTTTCTTTATTACACATTTAAAACATATGATAAAATGCCATCTACTGTTGTTTTTTTTAATTATACTTTAAGTTCTGAGATACATGTGCAGAACGTGCAAGTTTGTTACATAGGTATACACGTGCCATGGTGGTTTATGGCACCCATCAACCCGTCATCTACATTAGGTATTTCTCCTAATGCTATCCCTTCCCTAGCCCCCACCTCCCAACAGGCCCTGGTGTGTGATGTTCCCCTCCCTGTGTCCATGTATTCTCATTGTTCAACTCCCACTTATGGGTGAGAAAATGTTTGGTTTTCTGTTCCTGTGTTAGTTTGCTGAGAATGATGGTTTCCAGCTTCATCCATGTCCCTTCAAAGGACATGAACTCATCCTTCTTTATCGTTGCATAGTATTCTATGGTGTATATGTGCCATATTTTCTTAATCCAGTCTATCATTGATGGGCATTTGGGTTGGTTCCAAGTCTTTGCTATTGTGAATAGTGCTGCAATAAACATGTGTGCATGTATCTTTATAGTAGAATGATTTATAATCCTTTGGGTATATACCCAGTAATGGGATTGCTGGGTCAAACGATATTTCTGGTTCTAGATCCTTGAGAAATCACCACACTGTCTTCCACAATGGTTGAACTAATTTACACTCCCAACAGTGTAAAAGCGTTCCTATCGCTCCACATGAGAACCATCAACTTTTTAAATGGTGATGTTATCTGGAAGAGCCACATGTCAGCCAAGTTTGTCATTACAACTTCCAGGTTGAATTGGGAGAAGTAGCTGGTTTACTTGTATGCTTATTTAACTTGTATTTCTCCTTATTCCAGATGAGACTTTAAATGATTGAGGTGTGTCTAGTTTATCTATACCACTAATTAACTGCACAAACTTTGGCTAAAACTCAGTTTCCTCATCTTCAAATTGGGGAAAATAAACTCTCATCAGATAAGTGTTTAAGATTGAATGGAAAAAAAAAAATCTGTGGAAGTTAATTGTACAAAGAACAGGACCTGAATTCGTATCTGTGTTATCTGTCATTAGTTTGGGTTAGGGTCCTAAAGAAATGAGACCTGCATGTGCTTTTGGAAAAGGAGCTGGGGTGAGATACTGGGTACTGTTCAGCTTTTTGGCATTTTGGCCAAGAAAGTTTGGCATTTTTTACAAAGCCAAATGTAGTCTCACCATTTGATCTAACAATCATGCTCCTAGGTAAGCAGATGAGTTGAATGCCTATACCCACACACACACAAAAATCTGCACACAGATGTTTATAGCAGCTGTATTTATAATTGTCCAAAGTTGGAATCACACAAGATGTTCTTTAATAGGCAAATAGATAAACAAACTGTGCTACCTCCTTACATAAAATATTACTCAGCAATAGACAGAAGTGAGTTATCAAGCCACAGAAAGGCATGAAAGAAACTTAAATGTATATTACTAAGTGAAAGAAGCCAATCTGAAAATGTTACATTCTTTCTGGTTCCAGCTATATGACATTTTAGAAAAGGTAAAACTATGGAGACAGTAAAGATCTGTGGTTGCCAGGGATTAAGGGGAAAGGAGCAGGATGAATAGGTAGAATACAGGGAATTTTTAGGATGGTGAAACTATTCTGTATGGTGTTGCAATGGTGGATATACGAAATAATCAAAAGCCATAGGACTGGGCTGGGCTCACTCCTATAATCCCAGCACTTTGGAAGGCCGAGGTGGGCGGATCACGAGGTCAGGAGATCGAGACCATCCTGGCTAACACAGTGAAACTCCGTCTCTACTAAAAAAACACAAAAAATTAGCCGGGTGTGGTGGCACGCACCTGTAGTCCCAGCCACTCGGGAGGCTGAGGAAGGAGACTCGCTTGAACCTGGTAGGCAGAGGTTGCAGTGAGCTGAAATTGCGCCACTGCAATCCAGCCTGGGCGAAAGAATGAGATTCCGTCAAACACAAAACGAAATAAAACAAAACAAACAAAAACACCCATAGGACTGTAAAACACAAAGGGTGAACCCTAATGTAAATTATTATTAGTTAATAATAATATATCAGTAGTGGTTTACCAATTGTAACAAATGTGCCATAACTATGCAAAATGTTAAAAACAGGGGCAACTGTGGGTGGGATAGATGGAGTATATGAGTATTCTCTGTACTTCAGGCTCAGTTTTTCTATAAACCTAAAACTGCTCTGAAAAAATAGTCTTAATTTAAAACAAAATAAAACAAAGTTTATGTGCTTCACACTTAGATGCTGTTAGACACTGCCACTGAGACTTTCCATAGAACCTCAGGGTAATATGTGCAGAAGTACTTTTGTTTATTAAATTTACCTTCTAATCTTGTCCCAAAAGGGATTTAATTTTGCTGGGTAGTAAGGCCTGGGTATCAGTCCCATAGTGGCAAGTAATCCGTGTAAAGTCTCAAAGCTGGTGCTGGAGTCCAGCTATGCTCATGTTATGCTCCACCAGATGGCCTCCAGGGCAATGGCACTGGGGAAAACCATGAGCACCCTTTTGTTTTCTCCTTGTTTTGCAGACTGTCTGCCTGAAGGCCTGTATGTATTTAACACACAACTTCTCTGACTTCAGAAATTTGTTAAGGGTTTCATTCTCCTAATTTAATCCTAGAAAATATCTTTCCCAAGAAGAAATCCTCTTCATTACTTCAGGCACAAAAGGAATTTCTGAACAGCTTTAGACATTTCAGTTCAGATAACAACCCTTGTTCTTTCCTACTGCAGAATGTTTGCTCTTTCATATTCTCAACTTTCAATCCTATTTGCTCTAGTTCATTTTATTTATCTTTAGTAATAGCTTATCATTTAATCTTTTATTGTTTGTAAACTTAGCAAACTAAGAAATATGGTTGAATAAATGCAATGTACCACAATAGAACTACTGTTGTTACAGTAGGTAGATAGTCCGACATGAGCAGGGCAGCAGAGGGCCCCCACGCACACCAGGAATGTCAGGCAACCATCAGGTCATGGTCAGGAGGTTGTTAAACTGCCTCGCTAAAATAATAATTGGCTGCAGCTGGCAACAGGGAACGGCCATCTCCCAATGAATAGAAACACCTGAAACTGGTGGTCAGCAGCTTCCCGATAAGATTTCAGGAGTTGGGTGAGTAGGCTCAAGCATGCACATTAAGAGGCAAAATGGTAGAGTTTGACTGGTACGTGACCTTCCTCTAGGAACACGTGACTAGTAAAGGAAAAACACCTCAAGTCACTAAGAGGCAAAATGTTGGAATTTCAACACGTCTTGACTAGTATGGGAAAAATGTCTCAAGTGAGCATGCCTAAAATTTCAGTAAACACACTGTGCTTGCAGTCCCTCCCAAGTGCAGGTAGGCTGCTGCACGTGTGGATGACCTGAGCCCAGGGAAGAATCAGGGAAGAAGGGACACAGCCCACAGAAAGCATGCCAACGTTTAAAACCCCAAGTCAAAGGTTAACTGGGCACTCGAATCTCTCAAGTTGCCCCCTTGGCCTTCTTCCAAGGGTACTTTACTTTTGTTCTTCCTCTAAAACTTTAATAAACATTCATTCCAGCTCTAAAACTGACATACATCTTTCCCTCTGCCTTGTGCCCCTCTGTAAAGTTATTTCTTCTGGGGAGGCAAGAATTGAGGTTTCTGCAGACCTGTACAGATTTGCTGCTGTTAACATACTTTGATGATGTGTGACTCCAAGGCAGTGTTCTGGGGGTGGCTAAAAGCTCTTGTCGCATGCTCCACTTTTATCCTTTCCTTAAGAAAGCAGTGCCATCCCCTAAAGAAACTCTGCAAAGCCAAGAGAACAGAGTTGCCATGTTAGCTCTCTATCATTCGGTCTCTCTAAACAACAACATGTGTAGTCTCTGACCTACATTCATTTTTGCCATCAGCAAAATTTTTCTTTTCTTGTGGAAAATTAACTATGTAACTAGCCATACCTGAGGAGACCTAGAAGCTAATCCTTTCATGGTTTTAATTTCCTTAACCAACATTTCCCAAAACATAGTATTGGTAGATGAGATTTGATGTGATACATAAATAGCAGTGGTACTTGACAGTTATGCATTTATTTTATTTGACATTATAAAAATATAATCGCACATCACATCTGTGATTTGATGGACATTATTCCTTAGGAACAGTAGAAGAGTATTTTTAGAGAAAAATTATATAGTTGGCACCTGGTTATGGCAAACCCATAGAGAGAAAAATCAAATGACAAAGTCTGGGAAACATAGCTTTCAACAAACGAAAGAGGCACATTAAATTTTTCTAATAAGTTACTGTAATAACTGATTCTTTGGCTTTCTTAACAAATAAATGGGAGTTCTATTTTAGTTTTTTGAGGAACTTCCATACTGTTTTCCATAAAGATTGTACTATTTACATTCCCACCAACACTATATAAGAGTTCCCCTTTCTCCACATCCTCCCAGCATTTGTTAGTTTTTGTCTTTTTGCTCATTCTAACCTAGGTGAGATTATATCTCATTGTGGTTTTAATTTGCATTTCCCTGATGATTTGTGATGTTGAGCACTTTTTCATTTTCCTATTGGTCATTTGTTTGTTTTCTTCTGATAGAGATATATTCTACTAATTTGCCCTTTTTAAAATCAGAATTGTGTGGGTTTACTTTGTTTCTTTTTTATTGCTGTTGAGTTATTTGAGTTCCTTGTGTATTCTGGGTATTAATTCCTTGTCAGATGAATAGTTTGCAAATATTTTCTCCCATCGCTGTGCAGAAGCTTTTTAGTTTGATATAACCCCATTTGTTTATTTTTGCTTTTTTTGCCTGTACTTTTGAGGGCTTCTTCATAAAATCTTCACCCAGAATGTCCAAAAGTGTTTTCCCTAGGTTTTCTTCTAGTAATTTAATAGTTCTAGATCTTACATTTAATTCTGTAATAAATTTCAAGTTGATTTTTATATGTAGTGAGAGGTAGGGGTCTAGTTTCATTCTTCTGCATATGAATATTCAGTTTTCCCAACACTATTTTTTAAAGAGACTGTCTTTTCCCCACTGAATGTTCTTGTGTCTTTGTTGAAAATCAGGTAGCTGTAAATATGTGGATTTCCAGGTTCTCTATTCTATCCCATTGGTAAATGTGTCTGCTTTTATGCCAAGACCATGCTGTTTTGGTTTTCATAGCATTGTAGTATATTTTGAAGTCAGGTGGTAGGTTGCCTCCAACTTCGTTCTTTTTGCTCAGGATTACTTTGGTTATTGAGGGTCTTTTGTGGTTAAATATACATTTTAAGATTTTTTTGTCTATTGCTGTGAAGAATATAATTGTTGGTTTGATAGTCATTGCATTGAATCTGTAGATTGCTTTTGTTATTATGGTCATTTTAACAATATTAATCTTCCTTTCCATTAATATGGTATGTCTTGTTTTGGTGTCCTCTTCTTATTTTTTCATCAGAATTTTATAATTTTCTTTATAGAAATATTTTATCTTTTTTACCTTCTTGGTTATTTCCTCTATGTATTTTATTTTTGTAGCTATTATAAATGGAATTTCTTTCTTGGATTTATTGGATATCTTTTTCTGCTATTTTGTTGTTGGTATATAGACATGCTACTGACTTTTGTATGTTGATTGTGTATCCTGCAACTTTGCTGAATTTGTTTTTCAGTTGTAAAATTTTTTGGTGGAGCTTTTACGTCTATATATGAGATTATGTTGTCTGCAACCTGGGACCATTTGACTTTCTCCTTTTGTATTTGGATGCACTTTATTTTTTCTGTTGCCTAATTGCTCTGACTAGGACTTCCAGTACTATGGTGAGTATGACCCAGCAATCTCACTACTGTGTTTATATCACCCCCCTCACTGCCAACCTCCAAAATGAAATCAGTATACCAAAGAGATATCTGCACTGCTATGTTCATCACAGCACTATTCACAATAAGCAAGATATGAAATAAACCTATGTGTCTATTATCTGATGAGTAAGTTAAAAATTGTGAACCAGCCTGGCCAACATGGTGAAACCCTATCTCTGTTAAAAATACAAAAAAATCAGCCAGGTGTGGTGCACACCTGTAATCTCAGCTACTCAGGAGGCTGAGGCATGAAAATCGCTTGAACCCAAGGGGCAGAGGTTGCAGTAAGCCAAGATCACACTATTGCACTCCAGCCTGGGCAGCAGAATGAGACTTTGTCTCAAAAAAAAAAACCAAAAAAAAAACAACTGTGGTACATATACACAATGGAATACTAGTTAGACATAAAAAAGAATCAAATTCTGTCATTTGTAACAACATGGATGAGCTTGGAGACATTATTTTAAGTGAAATAAGCCAGTCACAGAAAGATAAATACTGCATGTTCTCACTCATATGTGGAAGCTAAAAGAGTTGGTTTCATAGAAGTAGAGAGTACAATACTGGTTACTAGAGGCCAGAAAAAGTAAGGTGAGTGAAGAATAGCCAGAAGGTGATTAATAAATATAAAAGTACAGCTGGAGAGGAGAGAAAAGTTATAGCGTTCTACAGCGCTAGAGGGTAACTATAATTTTAACAACAATGTATTGTATATTTTCTAATAGCTAGAAGCACAGAATCTGAAAGTTCCCAGCACAAAGTAATGAAAAATATTCAGTTATAGATATGCTAATTATCCTGATTTAATTATTACACATTTTATGCATGTATTGAAATATTACCCTATACCCCATAAATATGTACAATTATTATATGTCAATTAAAACTAATAATAAAAGCAAAAAATTAAAAATAAATAAATCTAACTTAACAGAGCCATCAAGGGAAATAAAAGTCAAGGAGAAGCTGAATAGCCTTAGGATTGTGTCTAGCAAGTCTTAAGCCTAACTCGATCTTCTGAATCAAACTTTCCTTCAAAGTTAGGTAATGGCTAGAAGTTTGGGATTCTTTGTAAGAACTCTATTCTTATACCCTAGACATCCACAAAGAATACAAATCTACCTGGATGTCTCACAATATTTTCTGTACACTATTGCCAAGGTAAACAAGTATTTAACTCTCAAATCTACTTTTTGAATATTTTTTCCAAGTTGATATCTTTAACTGACCAAGACGAAAATCTCTCATATCCCAACAATCACCATGGCCTATTACTTCTACCTCTTTAATATCATACAAATGAACTCACTTTTACTCATCATTATTACAGATTTCTAGGCCATTATTATTCCTTTCCTATTTTAGGACCCAATTTCTATTTCACTTTCTCCAAGGAACCTTCCCTTACACTCAGATACAGGTTGGAGTGCCTTCAATTATTTCCCTAAAACACCTATTTCTCATAACATCAATCACAGAGAGCGAGTCCATCACCTCTACCCTCTTAACTCTTTCTTAGAAATCCTACCTTTCTTAGAAAGCCTACCTGTCTGCAACTGGGAATGAATGGAATGAAGCTCAAGGATTAAGTAATATTTAAACCTTGACCTTCAGTGAGGCTGAATGTTTGTCCCACTAAAATTCGTATGTTGAAACTCTATCTACCAGTGTAATAGTATTAGGAGGTGGGGCCTGTGGGAGGTAATTAGGATTAGATGAGGTCACGAAGGTAGAAGCCTCTGGAATGAGATTAGTACCCTTATAACAGTCCAGGGAGAGCTTGCTTCTCTCTGTTCTATGCCAAGTCAGGATACAAGGAGAAGTCAGCAGTCTGCAGCCCAGAAAAGGGCCCTCAGCAGAACCTGACCATACAGGCACCCTTATTTCGAAATTCCATCAGAACCTGACCATACAGGCACCCTTATTTCAAATTACCAGCAGACAGGTAGGAGTTCTAAGAAAGGCAGGATTTCTAAGTAAGAGTTAAGAAGGTAGAGGTGGTGGACTCACTCTCTATTGTTATGAGAAATGTGTTTTAGGGAAATATTTGAAGGCATTTTTTTTTTTTTTTTTTTGAGACAGAGTCTTACTCTGTCACCCAGACTGGAGTGCAGCAGTATGACCCAGGTGTGACCCCGGCTGGAGTGCAACCTCTGCCCCTTGGGTTCAAGTGATTCTTGTGCTTCAGTCTCCCAAGTAGCTGAGGTTGCAGGCGTGTACCACCACTCCTGGCTAATATATTTACTATGGTCAGGTTCTGCTAAGGGCCATCTTCCAGGCCGCAGACTGCCGACTTCTCCTTGTATCCTGACATGAATACAAGGAGAAATAATTTTTTGTTTTTTATGAGCCACCCAAACTATGGTAATTTTTATAGCAACCTGAACTGCCTAAGACAATAAAGACTCAATTATAATTTTTTGTCAACATGTCTTGTTTGCCCGATTAGATAAAATATCTTCCAAGACTAGTTAGTACCTTTTTAGTCTTAGTCATTGCTTTATCCCCATCCATGCATATACAATAGATGCTTAATAAACCTTTGTTGCTAACTAGATAAAATAAAATAGTCAATGGATTGTTTCAATAGCTTTCTAACTGGTCTTCCTAACTTAATACCCCTTCTATCCACTCTCTGTACTGCAACCAGAGTGCTTGTTTTAAAACACAATTTAATAACATCATGTTGTTATTTTAAACAATTTTGGTTAAAGGTTACATAAAAGGAACTTCAGCTAAAAATAAATTTAAAAGGGGACTTTGCTTGAAGGAGTATTGCTGATATTCCCTGTGCTCTGCCACAACCCCTTGGATCCACACAATATAGTCCAGCACATGGATCCTGGCATGGTCCAACTCTTAACAGCCAGTACTTAAATCGATGTTCAAGAGCTTCTCTCAGCTATTGGAACAGAGAGGTAGGGTTCCCTTGGAATTTGGGATCTCTGAGGGGCAGTTCTTAATCAGTGACTGACAGGTGCAGGGGTAGCAATACCCTGGCTCCCTGCATCCCTTATTGTAAAAAGTTCAAAGGCGTGACCTACACTGCCTCTGGAATTCCTCTGAGGTATTGAACCAGAGTTGCCCTTCACTAGGCTTGGCTTGATATTGCACCATTCTTCCCTTCCTGGACCTACTTACTCTACTTCTTTATTTTCCTGGGAACATTTCTTAAAAAAATCTTTTACTTATGAATCCATATCTGAAGGTCTACATTTGAGAAAGCCAAACTATGACAAGAATGTTTGTTGTCTACAGGACCCAAGGCTAAGAAATCGCTTAGGCCTTGATAGGAACTAAGACTACAACTAGTAGATGACAATAATAATTTCAGGGAAATAACCTCACTTTGTTTTAGGCCTCTGTTTTTCTCTCGATAACTGCTTCCTTTTTCCTTCTCTACTTTCAAACCTATTTGACAGAATATGTAATTCTACAGCTCGCAAGTAAATATTTTAATTTCTACATTTTGGTGGTCTTTAGATCAAATTCAAAAGAGAAAGCATATGATTGCCTCAATGTGATAGAACAGCTAATCAGACATGGCCAGAGAGACAGTGTTCTATAATACCAACAAACCAGCTGGGTTAAGCAGAGAGACTCTAAAGCAAAAGAGAATAATTGGTAGCTGGCCAGGTCACATATAAAAGTGTTAAATAACACAGAGATTCCTTACTTGAAACCCCCAATGGTTTCCAGTAGGTTTTAGAATAAAAGTCTTACCAAGTCATACAAGGTCTTTATTATGTAGCCTCAGTTTTTCCTCTGCCTACCTCAAGACCCATGTGAAATGTCCATAACACATGAGCTCTCTCTTATCTCTAATGCTACAGTAGAATTTGCTGCTCCCTTCTTCTAAAGCAACTTATGCCTTCCCTATACACATCTTTCATCTAACCAACTCATGTTGGTATTTCTGAATTAACTCTAGCATCACACTCTCTGCAAAACCTCTGTTAATATCCTAAGTCTGGGTTAGGGACCTCTCCTCTGTAGGCCTCTATATTATACCACACTACATATTTCTGTCTGCTCAGGTGCCTCCTACTTAGAATAGAGGTTTCTAAAGGGCAAACAAGCACTACTTTTATTATTTACTTTAGCCTTCATATCCAACAAAGTGGTTGATCTCATAGAGACATTCAGCACATTTTTTTTTTGTTTTTTGTTTTTGTTTGTTTGTTTGTTTTTCAATGAGGGAGTTAAAAAATGAAAATTTGAAGAAAAAAAAGAAGCTTAAAAGAATCATCAAGTAGTATTGCTTGAGGACAATCTCTTGGAACATTATCCATCCATAAGGATAAGCAATACACTACCATTACTAGGACTGAAGTTTTTGAAAACATAACAATCAAAAAATAGCTGTCTAGCTCTCAGACCTTAACTTAGGCTCACCTTAAGAATGTAAACATGGAATTGTACTTAATAAGAGTTGAGAAGAATGTTTACTAATTTTGTCTTTCAGTTCACTTCTTACTCATGTTCTCATTCTGTTACGGATTTTTTCCCACACCTATAATTTACTTGGACAAGACTTTTTGACCAACAGCAAGAAGTGTATTTTTTGGTCTCAATGAGTACTGACAGCAGAACCTCGTGGCTTCTGTTTAAAGAATGTCATTAGCATAAATGAGAGGGCACAAAGGTAGGGGCCAGCCAGCCCACAGTGGGCTTTAAGCAATGTTAAAGGTTTGGGTCTTTCTCCTAGAAGAATACAATGGAAGCCAACAAAAATGTAAAGCAGTTGATTGACATGATCAAATTCGCATTTTTAAAAGGTTACTCTGATAGCATGGTGGAGAATGAATTGGAGAAACCAATGTATTTTGAAAAACTTTGTTTAACGCTGGGGGTTTTAGCTTCTGAAGTATTATTATTTCCTCTTGGTCTTAATCTAGTTTTCTGCTAAGACCCACCTGGCATGTGTCTGAGGGGTGACATGACAGAAATCCACCCCTTCTATATTTTCTATAACCATACTCCAAGTTACCATCTACCAGATAACACAATACCCCTTGTAAAGTATCCATGTAATAAATTTCTCCCAAAATTTAGGGGAAAGGAAAGCCCTGGCCATATACTATAGATGTTCACCTATCCCCACAATATGATACTGTATAATACATAATCTGGAATTTTCCTAGAGTTGTTACTGAAGTATTAACTTTGTCTCAATTAACATATAACCTTCCTACCAGCAGGAACGATGCCTTTTAATTTTCTGGTATCCATAATAATGCTTAACAGAATGTTAAGACACACATAATGCATGATATATGTTTTTAAATTGAAAAACAAATAATCATAATTCTGATGAAGTAATATGAGATAATATAAAAGCAAAGTTAGAACTATGAAATAAATCAACTTAGCTATTTGAACAGAGATGAAAAACAAACAGTCATTCTAGAAGAGAAAGATCACTTCAAATTCTTCATACTGCTAATCCCATTCTCTGGAGACTGAGAATTCATCTTTTGGCAGCGCAAATAAGCTGAAAAAATTGTAAAGAACAGGCCCACATATCTCATTAATTAATTACAGTTGCATAAGCTTTTATTGGTCCAACCACCTCCTGTTTAATTTTCCTGCAGGCCCTTGCAGTACAGAAAAGTGATGCTTTACCTAAAAAATACGTTTCTTTGAGGTCGTTCTCATTTTACAAATAAGAGAAATCAAATGTCCTCATCAAAGTTCCCCAGCTAGTAGAATAGTATAACAGGGACTCGGCCCTAGGTTTACCTGGCTTCAAAACCTGTCTTTTTCCCACTGTACTTTTCTGTCTTCCTAGAATAAAATTTAAAATAAGTGGTGGGGATTCAGGTAAAACTGACCTGTGCTATTGCTATAATTTATTGAGCACAAAAACTTCACCAAAGAAATAATGGCTGCACGAAGCTGAAATGAGAAAAAAATAATTCCTCTCTTGCTATATGTTTTTGTAGAATTTAAAGTACTCACATGAAAGTACCTGTAATATGTTGTAGTTCTCCAATACCCTTGAGATGAACATGTGAGCAGGTTTTTTATCATCCAAGTGTAGCCTCTTCTCTAGGAGCCAAGCAAGGCAGAGAAGTGCCCAGTGTGAGCTCAAGGCTCTGCAGATGAAGTCCATGAACCAGGTGAAGGGGGTACTTAAAGCAAGGGAAAGTCCAAAGCATCAAGTTCAAGGAAGTAGATGGAGGACAACTATCAGATTAAAGCCAAAGGGACTCTGGACCTCAGTTTCCTTATCTGTGACATGAAGATGATAAGAGATTTAGTGATTAAAAGAAAGACTGTATGTAAAACACATAAAATAATGACCTGATCAATAATTCTTAGCTATTACATTGACACAGAACAGGCAAGGTTTAATAAATGGAATTCAGAAGTCAAGGCTAGAAAATCTCAGAAACAGGATTTGTGTAAAGGCACAAGACTGAAAAGGCAGTTCAAGATGACAGAGAAAAAGAAAAACAGCATTACTTTGCAATGTCAGTGCAAAGATGAGAGCAGTCTTTATCCCTGTCATTCTGACTCTCCTCCCCATGCATATCCAAGCAAGCTTCAGAAGTAGCATCACCCCCTTGATAAGTTGCCTAACCCTAATCAGTGCTATTAACAGAAATTACACTAAAATTTTACCCATAATAGCTAACACTGAGTGAGTTGTTCCCAACAGAAATTTTAAGAGTCAGCTCATAACTGACCAGGTTCTCTTCCTCTCTCTGATGACCATGGATGCACGTGTGGCAGTGGAGCCCCCATAAGCCTGGGCCCTTGAGTGGCCATGATGTGCAGAGTCCCCCTGCAGACTGCAACGTTCATGCCACATACACTGAGAAATAAGCTTCTGTTGTTATAAACCACTTAAATGTGGGATTGCTTATTACTGTAGAATATTCTAGTGGAGGGATTCTCAAAATGTGGTCCTGAACCAGCAGCATCGGCATCACTGGAAAACTTACTAGAAAGGCCAGTTCTTGGATTTCACCTTAGAAGTACTGAATCAGAAAGTCTGGGGATGGGGCTCAGACACCTGATTTTTCAAAGTTTTACTTGATTTTTAACTGACAAATAATACTTGTGTATATTTATGAGATACAGTGCAATGTTTGAAACGTATACATTGTAAAATGATCAAATCAGGAATAATTAGCATATTCATCATTTCAAATATTTGTCATTTAATTGTGATGAGAACATTTAAAATCCTGTTTTAGAAGATTGAAGCTTCTTCTTTATACCATATACAAAAATCAACTCAAGATGGATTAAAGACTTAAATGTAAAACTCAAAACTATAAAATCCCGGAAGACAACCTAGGAAATACCATCCTGGACACAGGAATGGGCAAAGATTTCATGACAAAGACACCAAAAGCAATCACAACAAAACCAAAAATTGACAAGTAGGATTTAATTGAACTTAAGAGCTTCTAAACAATCCCATAAAAATGTGGACAAAGGACATGAACGGACATTTTTTAAAAGACGACATACATGTGGCCAACAAACATATGAAACAAATCACTGTTCACTTAATATCACTGCTTATTAGAGAAATGCAAATCAAAACCACAATGAGATGCCATTTCACATGAATCAGAATGGTTACCATTAAAATGTCAAAAAAATAACAGATGCTGGTGAGGTTGCAGAGAAAAGGGAACATTTATACACTCTTGGTGGGAGTGTAAATTAGTTCAACCCTTGTGGAAAGCAGTATGGCAATTCCCCAAAGAGTCAAAAGCAGAACTATCATTTGACCCAGCAATCCCATTACTGGGTATATACCCAGAGGAATGTAAATCACTCTACCGTAAAGACACATGCATGCGAATGTTCGTTACAGCACTATTAACAATAGCAAAGACTTGGAATCAACCTAAATGCCCATTGATGAGAGATTGGATAAAGAAAATGTGGTACATGTACATCATGGAATACTATATGCCATAAAAAAGAACAAGATCATTTCTCATGCAGGAACATAGATGGAGCTGGAGGCTATCATCCTCAGCAAACTAATTCAGGAAGAGAAAACCAAATACCATGTGTTCTTACTTATAAGCAGGAGCTAAATGATGACAACTTATGAACACCAAGAAGGGAATGACAAACATTGGGGTCTACTTGAGGGTGGAAGGTGAGAGGAGGGAGGGGAGGAGAAAAGGTAACTATTGGGTATTGGGCTTAATTCCTGGGTGATGAAATAATCTGTACAACAAACACCTGTGACATGAGTTTACCTGTGTAACAAGCCTTCACATGTACCCCTGAACATAAAATAAAAGTTAAAAAAAAATAGTAAAACCTATCTTACATGAGAAAATCATAAAATAAGGTCTTCTATTTTAGCTATTTTGAAATATACATTAACTATAGTCACCATACTTTGCAATAAATCACCAGAACTTATTCCTTGTATCTAATTGAACCTTTGTATCCTTTGATCAATATCTCCTCTTTTCCCCAAGCTCCTGGTAACCACCATTTTACTCTCTACTTCTATGGGTTTGATTTATTAAAATTTCACATATATATATAAAATCATATAGTATTTGTCTCTTTGTGCCTGGCTTATTTCACTTAGCATAATATCCTCTAGTTTCACCCCTACCTTCCTGAATGACAGGATTTTCTGCTTTTTAAAGGTTGAGTAATATTCTATTGTGTATGTACACATCACTTTTTTTAATTGATTCATCTGTTAATGGGCACTTTAGTTATCTTCATTTGGCTATTGTGAATAGTGTTACAATGAATATACAAATGTAGTCAACTCTTTAACATATTGGCTTTATTTCTTTGGATATATTCTCAAAAGGGAGATTGCTGGATTATATGTTAACTCTATTTTTAGTTTTTTGAGGAAGCTCCACATCACTTTCCAAAATGGTGATATTAATTCGCAACACTGCCAACGGTGCGCAATGGTTCCTATTTCTCCACATTCTCACCAACACTTGCTTTCTTTATTCTTTTTGTTAGTAGCTAATCTAACAGGTATGATGTGTTATCTCATTGTGCTTTTAATTTGCATTTATCTGATGATTAGAAATGTTGAGCACCTTTTCATATACCTGTTGGCCATTTTTTTTGAAAAATGTCTATTCAGGGTTTTTTTGTCCATTTTTAATTGCATAATTTTTGTTTTGTTTTGTCTTATTTTGGTTTTTGCTAGAGTTGAATTTCTTGTACATTTTGAATATTAACCACTTTTTCAATGTATGATTTGCAAATATGTTCTCCCAATATGTGAATCACTTCTTCACTCAGTTGTTTCCCCTGATGTGCAAAAGCTTTTGAGTTTAGTGCAATCCCTTCTGTCAGACACCTGTCTTTTTTTATTTTTTTATTTTTATTTTTATCTTACTTTAACTTCCAGGATACATGTGCAGAATGTGCAGATTTGTTACATAGGTATATGTGTGCCATAGTGGTTTGCTGCACCTATTGATCTGTCATCTAGGTTCCCTCCCTGTGCCCCCTACCCCTCAACAGGCCCCAGTATGTGTTGTTCCCCTCCCTGTGTCCGTGTGTTCTCATTGTTCAACTCCCACTTATAAGTGAGACCATGAAGTGTCTGGTTTTCTGTTCCTGTGTTAGTTTGCTGAGAATGGTGGCTTCTAGCTTCATCCATGTCCCTGCAAGGGATATGATCTCATTCCTTTTTATGGCTGCATAGTATTCCATGGTTTATAGGCATCACATTTTCTTTATCCAGTCTATCATTGATGGGCATTTGGGCTGGTTTCATGTCTTTGTTATAGTGAATGTAAATAAACATACATGTGCAGGTGTCTTAATAGTAGAATAATTTATATTCCTTTGGGTATATACCCAGTAATGGAACTGCTGGGTCAAATGTTTTTCTGGTTCTAGATCCTTGAGGAATCACCACACTGTCCCACTGACACCACAGAAATACAAACCACCATCAGAGAATGCTATAAACACCTCTATGCAAATAAACTAGAAAATCTAGAAGAAATGGATAAATTCCTGGACACATACACCCTCTCAAGACTAAACCAGGAAGAAATGGAACCCTGATTAGACCAATAACAAGGTCTGAAATTGAGGCAGTAATTAATAGCCTACCAACCAAAAAACGCCCAGGACCAGATGGATTCACAGCTGAATTCTAACAGAGGCACAAAGAGGAGCTGGTACCATTCTGTCTGAAATGATTCCAAGCAATTGAAAAGGAGGGACTCCTCCCTAATTCATTTTATGAGGCCAGCATCATCCTGATACCAAAACCTGGCAGAGACACAACAAAAAAAGAAAACTTCAGGCCAATATCCCTGATGAACATCTATGCAAAAATCTTCAATAAAATACTGGCAAACCAAATCCAGCAGCACATCAAAGAACTTATTCACCACAATCAAGTGGGCTCCATCCCTCGGAAGCAAGGCTGGTTCAACATATGCAAATCAATAAACATAATCCATAACATAAACAGAAGACAAAAACCACATGATTATCTCAACAGATGCAGAAAAGGCCTTTGATAAAATTCAGCATCCCTTCATGTTAAAAACTCAATAAACTGGGTATTTGGGCGTGGTGGGTCATGCCTGTAATCCCAGCACTTTGGGAGGCCCAGGCGGGCAGATGACAAGGTCAGGAGATCAAGACCATCCTGGCTAACATGGTGAATCCCCGACTCTACTAAAAATACAAAAACAAAAAGAAATGATCTAGACATGGTGGCGGGTTCCTGTAGTTCCAGCTACTCAGTAGGCTGAGGCAGGAGAATGGCGTGAACCTGGGAGGCAGAGTTTGCAGTGAGCCGAGATCGTGCCACTGCACTCCAGCCTGGGTGACAGAGCAAGATTCTGTCTCAAAAAAAAAAAAAAAAAAAAAAAAAAAAACCTCAATATACTGGGTAGTGATGAAACATATGAGCTGTTTATGACAAATCCACAGCCAATATCACATTGAATTGGCAAAAGCTGGAAGCATTCCCTTTGAAAACCAGTACAAGACAAGGATGCCCTTTCCCACCACTCCTATTCAACGTAGTATTGGAAGTTCTGGCCAGGGCAGTCAGGCAAGAGAAAGAAATCAAGAGTATTCAAATAGAAAGAGAAGAAGTGAAATTGTCTTTGTTTGCAGATGACATGATTCTATATTTAGAAAACCTCATCGTATCAGCCCAAAACTCCTTAAGCTGATAAACAACTTCAGCAAAGTCTCAGGATACAAAGTCAATGTGCAAAAATCACAAGCATTCATATACACCAACAATTGACAAGCAGAGATCCAAATCATAAATGAACTCCCATTCACAATCGCTACAAAGATAATAAAATACCTAGGAATACAGCTAACAAGGGATGTGAAGGACTTCTTCAAGGAGAACTTCAAACCACTGTTCAAGGAAATAAGAGAGAACACAAACAAATAGAAAAACATTCCATCCTCATGGATAGGAACAATCAATATCATGAAAATGGCCATACCTCCCAAAATAATTTATAGATTCCATGCTATTCCCATTAAACTACCATTGACATTCTTCACATAATTAGGAAAAACTACTTTAAATTTCACATGGAACCAAAGAAGAGCCCGTATAGCCAAAACAGTCCTAAGCATAAAGAACAAAGCTGGAGGCCATCGTGCTACCTGACTTCAAACTATACTACAAGGCTACAGTAAGCAAATCAGCATGGTACTGATACCAAAACAGACATATAGACCAATGGAACAGAAAAGGGAGCTCAGAAATAACACCAGACATCTACAACCATCTGATCTTTGACAAATCTGACAAAAACAAGCAATGGAGAAAGCATTTCCTGTTCAATAACTGGTGCTGGGAAAACTGGCTAGCCATATGTAGAAAACTGAAACTGAATCCTTTCCTTACACCTTATACAAAATTAACTCAAGATGGATTAAAAACTTAAATGTAAAACCCAAACCATAAAAACCCTAGAAGAAAACCTAGGGAATACCATTCAGGACGTAGGCATGGGCAAAGACTTCATGACAAAAAGACCAAAAGCAATTGCAACAAAAGCCAAAATTGACAAATGGGATCTAATTAAACTAAAGAGCTTCTGCACAGCAAAAGAAACTATCATCAGAGTGAACAGGCAACCTACAAAATAGGAGAAAATTTTTGCAATCTACCCATCTGACAAAGGTCCAATATCCAGAATCTTCAAGGAACTTTAACAAATTTACAAGAAAAAAAAAACATCAAAAAGTGGGCAAAGGATATGAACAGACACTTCTCAAAAGAAGACATTTACATGGCCAATGAACATATGAAAAAAGTCTCAACATCACTGGTCATTAGAGAATTGCAAATCAAAACCACAATGAAATACCGTCTCACACCAGTTAGAATGGCGATTATTAAAAAGTCAAGAAACAACAGATGCTATCGAGGCTGTGGAAAAATAGGAATGCTTTTACACTGTTGGTGGGAATGAAAATGTCAAACACTAGTTTTAACACCTCCAGGTGATTCTCACACATGCTATAGTTTTAGAATACTGACCTAGTCTACCTTCACTAATACAATGTTCCTAGCAGGAAAGGTCAATTATTATTTACAGTTTTCATGTAAGGACATTGTAACTCAAAGATAACTTGACAAAAATCATACAATGAGTAAAGCAACAGAACCAAAATTTGAGTGTTGCAATCTGGATGCATTTTGCTATCACCATTGCTTATGCTGTAGTAAACTGACTTCATTGGAAAATCTAAATTGAAATGATTAGATTTCAGTTACAAGAGTTTTATAACTCTGCAATTCATTACTCCCTTCAAATATTTACATTCATTTTATCTAAAAAATAATGAAATCTACATGCTAATGGCATCTACAAAATAACAAAGAGAGGCCCTTGAGGCCACTTTAAGAAATAATCATGGTTTGTAGAATCAGTGAGTTGTGGTTTATAGGGAAAAAAAAAATCCAAAGGGATTACAACTATTTTACTAAGGTTACCTATTGCTCTGGAAGTTTTGCTCACCTCACATTTTTGAAGTAAACATGAAGCTGTCTTCTCTTCAAATTATTGTCTCAGGGTCATCTACCAACAGGTTAAACATGCAGTCTTAAAGTAAATTCAAACCAGTCCATGGCAAAGAGTCCAGTGGGACTGAAGATGTGTGAGTGAGGACAGAGAGATGTAGGAGATGAATTAGAGATATGACAGAAGTCAGATTGTGTAGGATCTTACAGTTATTTGTAAGAGTTTTAATTTTTACTCTGGTAAAGTCTTAATAAGTGTTCTATGAAAAAAAAACTGTGATTGAAAAACCATGGATTAAGTGAAGCTAAATAAGTTTCTTCTCTCTAGAATTTTTCGTAGTCTTTATCTTGTTAATAGCACTGTGTTTGTACAAAAAGGTGTAAAAGTATAGGGCTCATGTTATTGAGTGGATGGTGACACTGTTGACCATAGTTTCGAATATAGAAGGCAGATTAAGTGTGACCAGACAGGAAATAATGAATTAGATTGACATGTAAACTTTGAAGTGCCTATGGAGAATATTGGGTAGAGCTACCCAAAAGAGAGTTTAAAAAAACCTTTAAATCTTATACAAGGCAACACAGAAAAAAACTGAAAATTAATATCAAATAACATTTAATTCAAGAACTAATTATAAGTAATATATATGAAATTTATGCCTATGCTATTCAAATAAAAGAGAGAAGAATCATTTGCCCATCTCAGAAGGAGGGCTAGGGTCTGAATTTTCTATTTATTCACATTCTGTAGATTCTTTGGAAAATTGCTGCATTCTCTAGTTCACTTTGTCCAGTAGATATGAAGCTTGAATCCAAGAGCCATTTCTCAACTTATTTTTTATATGTAATATCTTCATATTGGGAGTTATTGAAGTTCACCAACAAATGCAAGAAAGAAAGAAAAAAAATTTAACTTTTTCCATCGAAGATTACTTTGCTTCTGTTTTATGTCATCATTGTTTTTTTCTAAACTAAATGATGGAAGCAAAAACAATATATCCAAGAGATGACTCAGCTTTCCAAAATATTGAGAGATGTTTGACTCACATCTCAAGAATCACCTTCCTTTTTCCCTTGCATTTTTTTTCTAGAAACATAAAACTGAATATTTTAGTAATTGAGTAACTGGATCATTGTTTAGTTTAATGGAAATTTGAGCAAATGTACCAAATTAGCAAAATGAATCACAGTGAACATTCTCTAGCCAGGCTTATTAAATTTTTACTATAGAGTCATCTAAAGTATATTTCATGGGAAATGTATCCACCTTCCAAAGGCGATATGCCATACTCAACAGTGCTGCAGTTCTCATGGAAATGGTTTTTCCATTGAACTTGATTGTCAGATTAACCATATCTAATTCTAGGGCACTGATTGTAAATGTGAATATTTGAACTTGATTCAGAACTATCAAACATGCTTAGAACTTCAGTCAGTTAATCCTGCTGGAATCTTAGTCGCTAAAGACAAAAGTCACGGAAGTATGTTTTGGCTTTAATATGCAGACATTTTTCCATTGCCATAGTTCTTTGTTTTAAAATCATTTCCTTGAGAAATGGTTAAGGACTTGGGGACTTTTTAATCTGTATCTACTTAACTAATGTTTCTATTCAATGACTGATAAAATCATCAGATAGTTACTTGATGTAAAGAAAAAAGAATACCAGTTTATAGCTTAAGTTATTCAATGCAGTGATATTCTCACATTTGAATTATTTTATCAAACCTATTCTGAATGATGACCAATGTTTCTTTAGTGATATCATTATTAATAGCATATTACCACATTCTTCTTTGAGCCAAACAAAGCCTAAAGAGAACCCATTTGTCAGCAGATACCAAGCAGGTTTCTTTTTAAGCTAGCGAGCTAATTTTTAGAAAGCATTAATTTTATTTTCTTAGTTATAAACAAGTTATGTTACACTACAAAACCTACGTGAATTGGCCTGCTTGGAAGCTTTATTAAAAGAGAAATAATAATGAGAATTAGTATTTATTGAGTGCTTAACTACATGCCCAACACTATCTTTCTACAAGCCATGATGCAGATACTTCTTAAATCTCCCTTTTTATTCTTAACTACAAGTTAGAACATTACGGCACAGCAAGATGAATTAAGTTGTCAATGATCATAAATAGTAGAGACAAAATTTGATCCAAGGCAGTCAGAATCTAGCACTGTGCTTTTAATTCCTACACCACATTATCTCCCAAATAGAAAGAAATAAAAAGGAAAATGGAAGAGAGGTTACAATGAGCGAACAAGAGTATGTTTAAAGCAACTGGTAAAGGAGCAAGGAAAATAAAGTCAGACTGTGCGTGTAAAAGAGGAGACATTATACAGTTATAATAAGACATCTAAAATTAGAGCATGAAACACTGGTTTGCTCAGGTGAAATTTAAATAGATTTAGAATGACCAATGACAATTTTTTAGGTTAAAACTTTTTGATGGGGGTAGAACAGTCTGATTTTAAATAACCAATCTCTAGAGATAGCAAATGAACATAGGATAGCATTGTACCTATTGTCTGAGAGATGCTTTATAACAGGAGTGACCAAAAAATCTGGTTTGCCAAGAATAGTCCTGGTACCCTCCTGTTGTTCCAACTTAATTTTTCTACTTTCCTCTCTTTCATATTCAATGTGTCCTTGTTGAATGATAAATTTTATGATCACCTAGTTATACCCATACTCTTAATTCCTCCAAAAAGGATAAAATACATGCTACCACAGGCAATTTTTATTTTTCAAGCTTTTTCTCATTGATAACTGATGGCCTCTGAAAGGCCCTCTCGCAATGTAACAACTTACTTTTTTAAAACCATTGAAAGAGATTCTCACAAAAGGGCTGAGTCTGTCTTTTAAGAGTTGTCATATGATTATATCAGGCCCACCAAGGCCTACCTTATGAGTCGTACAATACCAGTTGTACTTAACACATGCAAAATCCCTTTACATTTGCCTTATGTGTAATCTAGTCAAGGGAGTGATGTGCCATCCGTTTAGCCATATTCTTGTTTAGAAGCAAGTAAGTCAGCAATTTTGCTTGTACTGAATAGGAGACATTTATACAAAGATGTAGCTCATTGAGAATGTGTCCTCCTTAGGATATGTCTACCATAAGTAGTGACAGACCTTTCATTTTCTTTGAAACTTCCTGGAACACTTAGAAAACAAAAGAAGGTTAATAAATATTTGTTGTTCTGAAAATTTTGAAAGGAAAGTGGCCATTTTAATGGTTCCAATGACATCTTCAGAACAGAGTGGTGGTCTTGAAGAAATGTGGACTTGACATGTTGTCCAAATTTGAGAATAATTTAGAGATTCAACAACAGCCTCAGTTTTGCCATCAGAAAAAAAAAAAATCTTCCATGTAAAATGTAAAATCTTCCCTGTCCCCTATCTATCTGTTTTGAAGAAAAATGCATTGCAGATGGCACAAGCTTTCTGGGAATGGCAGGGGAGGGGGTAATGTAGCATAGATATTCACGGTGACCATCTAGCAGAGCATTACTTACTAAGTCTAAGCCAGTCATCAGCAGACATAAAATGCCCCATTTATTATAGATGAACATTTAGGTTATTATGTACGCAAGTGAAGTACTTTCTTAAGGCACATTTTTCTCTAACAATTAGTGTTGTTATGGAAAAAAACTAATATTTTAGGTTGTTTAGAAAGATATTAGAAGAATTTGTTTGTGTAGCCATATCATTTTGTAATGTTTTTGTAATTTAGATGATTAGCTCTACTTAGTAACATGTAAAATTAATAAATTCATTTTGAAAAATCTTCAAATATAAAACAGATGTTCAAATGCATCATGGAAGGAATAAATTATGGTTGCAAAGAAAGAGACAACCATGTAATCACACTTTCACCTGCTCATGTGCTTCACATGTGGATCTCACTGGCAAAGAATGCATTCATAAACTTTGGGGCATTAACCAAAACCATGTAAATCTGTTTTCACTGATGTCACCAAAGAACTTGTAATCTGCCAATGCTGTTCCAATGTCATAAATTTAAATGAGTGAAATCTGCTTGTTATTTAGCAGAAAATAAAATCATATCTCTTCTAGAACTTATTTGCTCTCTCTGAAATGAAAATTTTGTGAAATAAACACCCCTAACTCAGTATTCTACACCTATGTAATCTCTGAAAAATACAAAATTATAGCTAGAGAGGAGAAACAAGTTCTCGTGTTCCATACCACTATAGGATGACTATAGTTAATAATAAAATATAGTTTAAAATAACTAGAAGGAAGATATTGAATGTTCCCAACACAAAGAAATGATAAATGTTTGAGATAATGGTTATGCTAATCACCCTAATCTGATCACTATACATTATATGTATATCCAAACACCACTATGTACTGTATGAATATATACAATTATTATTTGTCAGTTAAAAAAATTAAATTTGGTCAAGCACCGTGGCTCACACCTGTAACCTCAACATTTTGGGAGGCTGAGGTGGGTGTATTAGTTTAGCCCAGGAATTCGAGACCAGCCTGGGCAATGTGACGAAACTCCATCTCTACAAAAACTACAAAAACTAGCCAGGCATGGTGGTGCATACCTGTAGTCCCAGCTAGTCGGGAGGCTGAAGTGTGAGGATCACCTGAGCCCAGGAGGTTGAGGCTGCAGTGAGCTGTGATTGCACCACTGCACTCCAGCTTGGACAATAGAGTGAGACCTTGTCTCAAAAATAAATAAATAAATAAAATTAAATTTCAAAAAGATTGCCAAGTTAAGTGAGAAAAATACAAAGGAAATAAACTCTCTTTTAAAATATTGGGTAATTTTCCTTGTGAATAACCAGAGTATAGATAACCTATGAAAATTAGGTTGCTTACTATATTTTCTAAATTTTCAAAAATTTCTAAAACACCCCAGAACACTATGTCAAATTCATTGCTGCAGGCCTGTTTGCATTAGCTACTATATTTAGGGAAAACCTTATATCTGAGCCTAATGTTAAATCTTACCAGACTCCTGGAAAAGTAAACCCAGAGAGGTGGTGATGATTATAACTCTATGGAATCACAAGAAACTGTGGGCCAGAATACAAGGATTAAAATTGTTGGGGAGTTGTTTTATGAATAAGTAAAAACATTGTCTTTATCAAGTTCAAAGAAGACATCATGGGTCATATTTACTACTAGTTGGGATCTGTCACATTGAATTTAAATAAAAAATTTATTGAGGAGTGTATTTCTCATCATACCAAAAAGATGAACTTTAAAAGACTCTATAACCTATAATTTTCTTCTCATGAAAAATTTGAAGACAAATTCAAAACATTAGCTATTATTATTTACAAGCAGTTTCTTTATAATTTTAGTTTTGCTATATACAGTATATATACTAGTAGTATATATAGTGGTATATATTTTATATACAATTTATATAGATTTTATACTACATATGTATGTATATATACACACACATACATGCATAACCCAAAGCTGAGTTTATTGCTTACTGCAGCAAAGAATGCAACCTCTACCAAGTCTTCATTGTGTCTCTGAGGAGAAAGAACAAATTGGAAATTTGGAGTCTGGTTTAAGTGGCTCTTTCAATAAAGGAGCTTGGTTAGAGATATGTAAGTTTTATGTACTCCGCACAATGCATTTGAACATCTATTTTATATTTAACAATTTTAAAAATGTATTAATTGTTTTTACATATTAAGAGTAACAAATCATTTAAAAGTACAAATATATTATGAAATTATATGGCTACATAAATCCTTCTAGTATCTTTTTAGACATCACAAAATATTATTTTTACAATAGAACTGTTTGTTACAGAAAAAAAAATGTCTTAAGAAGGATAGTTTACTTGCCTAAGTAAGAACCTAAATGTCCCAATCCATAATAAATGGGGCATTGCATGTCTTCTGATGACTGGTTTAGTATTATTTCTTAGTAACGTCTGCTGGCTGAGCACTATGCGTGTCTATGCCTCTTTCCTCATCTTCATTTCCAGAAAGCTTATGCCACCTGTGCAATGCATTTTTCTTCAAAACAAATAGAGGAAAGGATTTATTTTAATGAGAATTTTGTTGTCCCAATGGACAAAAAAAAAGTCCTTAGAATTGAAATCCTTACTGAATCTCTAAATTAACCCTGAATTTGGAAAAGGCTTCGCATCAATTCACGCTACACCACTTCTAGAGATCAACACCGAGAATGCGTTTTAGAATCATCCAACAGGCCACTTGCTCTTTTATGTTTTCAAATCATCAAGTATTTATTAATCATCTCCTATGTGGTAGTACTGTTAGGAGATTTGGCAGACTCAAATGATGTAGTCACTGCCTTTGGGCTATTCTCTGGCTATTTTCTTGGACTTAACTTTGGTTTAAAATAATCTAAATAGAGCAACATGGAAAACAGGTAAACAGTAATAAATTAGAAAAAAGAACACAAGAAAAACACCAAGTTAAATCATCAGACATGTGTTTACCAAGCTCTGCAAAGAAAGGAGTTCAGAGTAAAAAATTATCATGTATAAGAATAAATGATTGATTCTTAAAACGGTATTTATGAAGAACCTAAAGTGATTGCTACTTCTAAAATGATTTACTGTCACCTTGAGTTTTGATTTTTAAGCTATCTTTCTGCTCTTATAATAACTATCTTGAAAAATATTTTTTAAAGAAAAATCTTAGTGAAGAAAATACCTGTGGCAGAAAATCCCAGCTAGCATTTAAATATATACTTATTGTGAGATGATTTAAACAATAGGGTTAACAAGTAATTCAAAATACCCCCAACCCAAAATAATCTTTGTTAACTACTTTTGTGTCTCCTTCCAGAAAACAAATCCTAACCACACACAAATATATAGAGAGTAATTTATTCCTTTCTTTAAAACATGATTATTTTTTGAATAGGTAATGTATTTACATGGTTCAAAATGTAAAAGATACAAACAAGAAGAGAGTGAAAATTTCTCATTCGCCGTGTTCCTTAGATATATTCTTATCCTTGAGGCAATTTGTATACCAGTTATTGTGCATACTTTCAGAAATATTTCATGAATGTACGTCCAAATATGTATACATTTCTGGTTTCATCTCGTAAACACCTGCACCCGAATGTTACATTTTTCATTTTTTTTTTTAAACAAGAAGGGTTTCTTTAATTCTCCACCTTCTCGGGCCAAACTTAGTTGTTTAGCACCTTGTTTCTTCACATTAGAGACCCCAAAGGTGAAATGTGAAGAAAACCCAAAACTTTGAGTACATTTTTCCTGTGACATATTGATAAAACACAATTTGAGTAACTATGTGAAGTGCAGTGTATTGATGGTAAAAACTTGACATGAAAGCATTTTCATATAAAAAGGTCTAAACATTTTAGTTAATTCCAGGTTTAAAAGGTTCAAGAAAATTACAGTGTCTGCTTGAAAAGCTGATGTTTCCCTACCTTTGCATTAGTAGTGACATATGTCTAGATAACATTAGATTATATTTGAAATTTTGGGTCTAGCTCTGGGCACCATCATTTCAAAGGTATATTGGCAAAGTAATTCATTCAGAAGAGTCTTAACTAAATAAGGATCCCCTGGGGACCCTGACTATATAAGGATTGCATTATAGGACTAGAGAGTTTGTTTCTGGTGTAGATGAGCAGAAAGAAGAATATGTAAATGAGTTTCAAATATGTGAAGGGCTTTCCTGCTGAACAGTCACTGGATGGATTCTGAGTTGCTTCTGAAAGACTGTTTATCAGAATCATCCAACAGGAAGTAGTCTACTCAGGAAGTGACTGTCTCCTCAGAAGCTGAAATTGTTAACCACAATTATGTAAAAGTTTCCCTAGGAAAAAAAAAAGAAATATCCAACTCTTCCTGGAACAGGGAAGAAGGAAGGGAAGAAGGAAAGCAGAAAGAGAAGGAATCCACGAAAGCATGAAGTCTTGGGAAAACTTTGCTTTCAGGTAATGTAGATGGGAAAGAATTAAAAAGAAGGCTAGGATCAGATCATGAGGACATCACAGGTTACCACCACCTACCCCACCACCCCCCAAAAAACAACCAATTCCTTCCTCAAGATCAGGCTTCAGCTTTATGTTTTCTTCACTAAACGTTTCTGCTGTCTTTGAAAATATGCCCAACTTCTCATTCTATTTCCAATATTTTCCTAATTAGAAATTCAGTTAATAGTGAGATAGCTGACAGATGCCAGTGTGAGGTTTGATCACCATAATTTTGCACTGTGATTTGCTTTTGGAAGGTATCCAGTTTGATATTTCAAGGCATCTACACTTCCTGATGCTCCAAAATGATTTTATTCCATTGTGGCATAGCAGTGGATTTCTCTATCTAGCATATAAGCAAAAAGAAAGTATGATAATGGTCTGTAATGAGCTAGGAAGATGTTTATGGCACTTTTAAAACCGGAAAGGCTGCATTTAAAAGGACTCAAGCACAAGAGGAAATGAAGGGATGTGCTAAGATTACATGAAGGCAGGCCTTATCTCTGAGGGAAAGGCTTTATGAGCAAAGCCTGCTCACTGCAGCTGGGGTGGCTTGGAAAGCACAAAGATATGCAAACAGTGGAAAGTCAACAATCAAAGAATGATGTTAGGGATCTCCAGGGTGGAATTAGGAGGTACAATAGGAAGTGTTTATGTACAAAAGGAAATTTTGTAAATGATTTTGATGTTGATCATGGGATCTCAATATTTTATATTTATTAGAAAATAAAGTGTGTAAAAGTGGAAAAAATTAACAAATGCTCTGTGGCTCTGTAGTCAGGACCGTACTATCTTAAATGTTAAACTTACAAATAATGTTATGTAGGTAAAGTCTTCAATTTTAGAAGTTTGTTATTTTTGTTATTTACAGATTTCACCAATATAGAGCTCATGATTAGTGTATACATTTTAATTGTACATTCAAAGGGATTGCATGATCTTCTGAAATTTCTGGAATCACTTCATTATTTCACAGATTCTATATTAAATTATTGGATAATAGGCAATGCAGTATAACTTAGGTTTGAAAATTACCTTGAATCTATTTCACATTGAAGGCATGGTTTAATTTAAAATAAGAAAATGATATAAGACATTAGCATCAATATACATTCTGCCAGATGTGTCAGAAAAACGGTTCAGTATAAGTACCTCATTTAAATTTTCAACCATTAATCCAGATGTTTGGCATGGCATCAAACATACAATTTGACCAAATAATTGATCCCTTTTGAAAATGATTAGGTTCTTTAAGACATATAAATTCTGATTATTTATTTAACTTCGGTGTCATATATCTACAAGATAAAAATTTCTTAACCATATTTTTCTGCATAGAAATGTATTCGGGGACTTTAAATTATTTGGCTTTTAATGCATACAAGACTCTACATTTTACTTTATTCTGTAGATCCAATCTCTATTTCTTTCACTATATACAATGGATATGGTGGTGTTTACTAAGCATTAAAAACATGTGGTGTGCTAATTACTATAACATAAAATTATTTTCATATTAAATATTGGGTAGAAATTAGCATCTCTAGTTCTATTTTCATCAGGTCATTTCCTCTGGCTTTGATGACCGCTATTAAATATTTAAGCCATGTGCTTCAAGTTCCCTAATAAACAGCCACTGTCTAAAATTCCCTACAAAAATTCATTAGTGGCCTTTAAAAATAACTATTAATAAAATGTCAATAGGCTTAAACTTTACTGAACCTGAGTTTTGCTCTTTGTTATCATTCCAAATCTAATTTGACTTTCGCTCCTCTCAGGCAAAAAGCCGCATTCATTTCCTTTTTGCAGAACTCTATCAATATGTTACTCTTAGCTATAATGTAACCAGTGCAGTCAGTTTGTAGTTCATCAATGAAAGAAGTCGTTTATTCATTTCATAAAAATGATTTAGGGATGAGAACTTTAAGTCCACAGTAAGGCAAAAATAAGAGAATAACAGTCCAGGCCATGAATGCAGGTGTTGTTTAAAACTCTCCAGTGCTTTGTACATAAAGAAAACTTTTACATGCTGTAAGAGATTTCACATGTTTTGCTAAGTGGGTTTAGATTATGCCTTGAAGAATACTGTTTCTCAGTTCCAAATTTCCAATAAATATCTATGTTCACTTGGGGTAAGAAAGAAAAAAACGAGTTTTTTCTTTTTATGGCACAAATAGTGCTAAAAGCATCTGTAGTTGTCAACTTGAAATTAAAACAAAAAATCTGTTTGCATATGACAAGCTTAAATCAACTCCAAATTATGTCCAAATTGGGCAGAGCCCAGATTTTGTCACCATGGTCCCAACATTTCAGTTTCGATTAAGAGCAGACTCGTGTTCTACCATGTTTCTTCAAAGAGCCACTTCGCTATTTTTCAGCTGCTACAAAAGAAATTATTGGTCAGACACGGTGGCTCACTTCTGTAATCCCAAGGCTTTGGGAAGCTGAGGCCAGAGGATTGCTTGAGATCAGGGGTTTGAGACCAGCCTGAGCAACATAGCATGACCCTGTCTTTACACTTAGTTTTTTAAAAAATAGCTATACATGGTGGCACGGACCTAGCTATTTGGGAGACTGAGGTGGGAGGATCACTTGAGCCCAGGAGTTGGAGGCTGCAGTGAGCTTTAATTGTGCCACTGCACTCTAGCTTGGGTGACAGAGCAAGACACTGTAGCTAAAATAAAATTTAAAAAAAAACAAATAAATCATAACTAATATTAATTACTGTCATACAATTCCAAGACATAGAGCTTTCCTAAGCACAGAAATGAATTTCCTCAATTCTTAAAAAAGATAAGTAATATAATGTTTTATTTAAAAAATCTATGTTAATATGTATGTCACAAATAACATAATATATTACACTTTTCACATTAATAAATTGTTTATATAATACCGAATAGGACTTAGATACTTGGGAAAACTTTCATTTAGAAAACTATTTTCTTTTACATACAAACATGCCACACACACACCAAAATAAAGTCAAAAAACAGAAAGTAAATTTGATCATTGTCTAAGGATAAAAGTCTAGATTTAACACATTCTAAGAAACATGGCCACATCTGAAGGCAAAGTGACGTTCTTTCTATTAACAGAGAAAGAAATAAAATAACTGAACCCTAAGGCAATAACCTGAAAATGACCCAAAAGTCTTTGCAATCTTTGCTCAGGAATATGAGAACCAAAAGGAATTCACCAACTCACCTATCCTTTAACAAAGGCAGGTGGTACACAGTAACCTGACTTCAGTGTGTTTCCTCCTCTACTTACTCACATATAGAGAAGAAAAATAAGTTGTCATTTGAGATACCCTGGAGTAGTGGAAAGTATAGGTTTTATATGAGTCTTTGTATCAACTATTTACTTCAGGGATTGTGAGGATTTGCAACAGCACGGAAGATTCTAGCAAATAATAAGAACTCAAGAAATACTTACCTAAACTCCTCCAAAATGCTATATTCATTAATTAATTCATTCATTCACTTATTCCTTAATAATTAGATAATATGCAATTGAGAATAATAAATTAGTTTTTCTAATTATAATTAATATAATTTGTTATATTAGTTAGGATGTGATGCTGCAATAAAAAAAATAGACCCCAATATTTCAGTAGCTGAAAACAACAGACTTTTATTTCTTGCTTGTTATAGACCCGTTCATTCAGAAAAGTAAGGCAACTCCTCTACACAGTCTTTCAGAATCCAGGTTGTCAGCAGTTATACCATCTTCATACATGGCTATTAAGATCACCCTAACAGCTGCTATTGCAGTTGACTGGAAGAGAAAAGAGAATAGAGAAGCACATGGGAGATTTTTACAGACCAGCCGTGGAACCTAGATTCTATTCATTATAATTGAGTCTGCAACTAATGTAAAAGAGACTGGGGAATACACTGAACTATGTGTCTGAAGCAACAGACATCAGATTTGGATCTCTGGCTCATCAAGTTTGGAAAGAAAGAAAAAAAAATCTATAAATATCTTTTGAACTAAAATTCTAAATTTTTGGTTACATTGCAGTAAGAAGAAAATAAATATTTTCTGCAATAGTACTAATTATTAGTAATATGACTGACAAACATGCACAAGCACTAAATGTTTGTGAGGTATGTGCTCAAGAGTCTGTGTAACAGGGAAGTACAATGGTTAGGAATTGTACTTGGTTAGAGTTGCTAACCAAGTTATGGTGAGAGGTTGGGTAAATCCCAACCTATTCTAGTGTCAATCATCTTCATCTATAAAACAAAAATAGTAATCCTACCTACTTCATTAGGATGCAATGTGGATTAATTGGGTTACACATAAAGCAATTAGAACAAGTCATGGGACACAGTCAGTGCTCCACAAGTTGGCACTGTTATTACAGTCAACACAGTGAACGCTTTGCTCATAGAGCCTCTATTTTAATTCCTTGCTACAACCATTTTCACTTTTTTCTTTTCTTTTCTTTTCTTTTTTTTTTTTGAGACAGAGTCTCCTCGCTCTGTTGCCAGTCTGGAGTACAGTGGCACGATCTCGGCCCACTGCAACCTCCGCCTACCAGGTTCAAGCGATTATCCTGCCTCAGCTTCCCAAGTAGCTGGGATTACAAGTGCACACCACCACGCCCAGCTAATTTTTGTATTTTTATTAGAGACAGGGTTTCACCATGTTGGCCAGGATGGTCTCAATCATTTTCACTTCTTTTAAGCACAAGGAATTGTAAATGAAATGCAAAGGGGTTTCAATTCCAGTTCAATTAGCCAGTGGGTTCAGTGTTTTGTTTTGTTTTGTTTTTTTCAAGTCCCTTTTCGTTTATAAGGCCAAATGAGAATCTCAAAGATGAATGAAAACCACTACAGGCAGTAAGTAGCACATTCAAGCCGGTCACTCATATATTTCTCACCTTACCTCAGTCCTTCTAACTAGGAAGGAATTGTTAAACTGAAAGCAGAGTAGAGGAAGGAGATTGTGTGGGTAAGCAGAGATATTTTGGCACTCCCGGGGGTCTAAGCAAATAGTTGTTCCAAGGTGCTGCATGGGATAAAGGAGCTGGGGGATAGTGTAAGATTGAGCCACCATGCTGATGATGGGAGAAAGTCTATGATTACCCTTGACAGGATGTAAAAGATGTCCATGCACAGCAGCTCACAAACAGCAGGCACTGGAATTACACATTCCTTGGCACTGCCACATATGTTAATAGCCAGTTGTATCTGTCAGTCACTGGCAATCAGAAAACCTCAGTCTGAACTCTCCGCTCCTCTCTCTTTTTTGTTGTTGCTCTTTTTAACAGCTTTATTGAGATATAATCCACCTGCCTTTAAATTCACCTTTTAAAAAAAGTAGACAATTCAGTGTTTTTAATATATTCACAGAATTGTGAAATCGCCACCACTATCTAATTCCAGAAAGTTTCATTACCTGAAAAGAAATCATGCAACTGTTAGCAATCACTCCCTATAGCCCCTGGCAACCACTAATCTATCTCAATGAATTTGCTTATTCTGGATTTTTATATAAATAGATTAATATATATGTGGCCTTTTGTGACTGGCTTATTTTGCTTAGCATAATTTTTTAAGGTTCATCCATGTCAGAGCATATATCAGCATTTCATTTCTTGTTATGGCTAAATAATATTTCATTGTATGGATACACCACTTTTGTTTATCTGCTCATCATTTGGATATTTGGGTTGTTGCCATTTATTGGATACTGTGAATAATATTGCTATAAACATTCATATATAAATTTTTATGTGGACATTTTTCTTGGGAGCATGCCTAGGATTGGAGTTGCTTGGTCATATGGTAACTCCATGATTAATTTTGGGGCATTGCCAAACTGTTTTCTAAAGCAGTTGCATGAATTTGCATTCACACCAGCAATGTATGAGGGTTCCAGTGTCTCCACATCTTCACCAATGCTTGTTATTGTCTGTCTTTTTTTCATTATAGCCATCCTAGTGTGTTTGATGTGGTCTCTCATTGTGGTTTTAATTTTATTTCTCTAATGACAATGATGTTGAAATATTTTATGTACATATTGGCCATTTGTATGTCTTCCATGAAGAACTGTCTATTCAAAACTTTTGCCATTTTTTCAATTTGTTTGTCAAGTTGCAAGTTATTTTATAAAAGGAATTATATTGATACTAGTCCTTCATCAAATATATGATATATAAATATTTTCTCCCATTCTTTATGTGGTCTTTTCACTTTCTTAATAATGTCTTTTAAATATAAAAGTATTCAATTTTGACTATTTTTAACTTATCTGTTTTTTCCTTTGACTTATGCTTTTGGTTTCATATCTAAGAGATCATTGCCTAATCCAAAGTTGTAAAAATTTTTCCTGTGTTTTCCTATAAGGAGAACAAACTTGGCTTTGTTCTTCCACCTCTCTACCTGCTCTTCTTCATAAACTATCTTATCTTCTTCTCCACCCATCCACACCTCTAAGAGTTTTATAGCTTTAACTCCTACATTTAGAACTCTAATCTATCGTTAACTTAATTTTTGTATATGGTGTGAGGGAGGTGTCTGACTTCATTCTTTTGCTTTTATCTGATATCTAGATGTTCCTGCACCATTTGTTGAAGACTGTTCTCTCCCTGTTGAATTGTCCTGGCACTCTTGTCAAAAGCAATTTACCAGAATTGTAAGGGTTTATTTTTGGACTCTACCCCTCTATCTTGTCTCAAATGTTACTGATAAAGTGAAAAGCTGAAGGGAGAAAAAAATGAATCCAGGTGGTGGAAATTCTCCATGTGAGTTAGCACAAGTGATCAGCTTTGCTTCCCATTCCCTGTAGTGTTTGGGGAGCTCTTCATTGACAGGCATCAGCTAATGGAAGCAGTACTTGAATGTTACCAATGTCCTCCTACAAGTCAAATTAAGTTGTCCTTTATTTCAGTAATGTCCCCTGACATTTGGCATTGCTATCCACTTCTAGAAACTTGGCTTTGTTCTCCTTTTACCTCTGTAATTCTTCTTCAGTCTACTTCACCATCTTACTTTTTTCTCTAACTATCCATACCTTAAAAGTTGGTTTTCCACAGAGATTTATCTTCATACTTCTCTTTATATTTAAAGACTTCTGGTTGCCATACAATATCCATTCTTATGCATTGTGCACAACAGAAGATCAACTTTTATCTGGACACATTGCTTCAGAACTAAATGATGACATGTCCCAACCTCCCTTGCATGTTTTTATTGCCATGTGTCTTAACTCTGGATAGTAATATGGAAGCAAAAGTGTCGTATGAATCTGGAAAATGTCTTAATTGGTTAGGGAATGCATTCTTGCTTTGCTCTTCCTGTTGCTGGTAACCTGGAACACAGTGGGGATGGCTGGAGACCCAGTTAAGTCATGATCATTTTGGAATTTTTTTTAATTATATGTAGCAAACCTAATTA
This sequence comes from Pan paniscus, assembly GCF_029289425.2. NCBI lineage: Eukaryota > Metazoa > Chordata > Mammalia > Primates > Hominidae > Pan > Pan paniscus. The sequence continues at coordinate 101,719,397 of NC_073254.2, forward strand.
TAATTGAGAAACCATCAAAGGCTATGTATTCATGTATCATTGAATCAATATTTATTAAGCATCTACTACCTATCATGTACTGTGACAGGTATCATGGTGATGTGATGCTGTCCTCAGGAAGTCCACAGCCTATAGGGAAATACATAAATGTATACACACATAAAACCCTTAATGGTAATTTTTATAATAATATTATTATAGAAAATATGTGGTGTGCCAGGGTAATACAAGGAATAAAACAATTAATCCTGTCAAGGTTTTAGAAAGCTTTGTGAAGAAGCAATATTTGTATTGAGACTTGATAGACTTTGTAAATAAAAGAGGAAAACCATTATAGATAATGTAGGGTTTACAAATGTATGGATTGTACAGATGTGAATGTTCATGATTAGTTTAAAAATGCATTATTAGTTATGTCTAGAGAAAAGGCTGTTATGTGTGTGTGACAGAGAGAGAGAGAGAGACGGAGATGAAAAGAGGGAGGGAAGGGAGAAGACAGAGACATAGAGGAGAGAGATCCTGGGAAGCAGCAAGTGATCAGAGAGGAACAGCAACAGAGGGTGTTCCCAGGAAATAGGAATTTGGGGTATTGCATGTAGAATTGAGAATGTATGTCTCAGCTTATGAATCAGAGATAGAAAATATGTTTGAATCCTTATGTCAACTCTAATTTTGCCTGCCTAAAGTACTACATTGAGAAGAATCCTGAATTTACACCTGAGCTCAGGAAAGAGTGACATAAAGTATTAGAAATGCTGGCATGACATCTATAGCCGTATCTCCCTGTAGGTGGCTGATCTTATCTGATCTCAGAAACCAAGTAGAGCTGGGCCTGGTTAGTACTTGGATGAAATGTCTGCATGAGTTTGGGACATGTGGTGGTTAATTTTATGTGTCAACTTGGCTGAGCCACAGTGATTGGGTATGTGATCAAACATTATTCTAGATGTCTCTCTGAGGATATTTTTGGATGGGATTAACATTTAAACTTACGGACTTTGAGTAAAACTGGTAGTCGATCACAATGTGAGTGACCTCACCAATGAGTTGAAGTCCCAAGTAAAATAAAAGAATGACCTCCCTGAACAAGGCAGAATTCTGCATCTCATGGCCTTTGAACTTGAACTGCAGTATCAACCCATGTCTCCAGCTGATGTCCTTTGAATTTGAACTGCAGCATTGGCTTTTCTCCAAGTCTCCAGCCTATTGGCCCAACCCACAGATTTTGAACTTACCACTCTTCATAACCACATGACACAATTTCTTAAAATAAATCTCTCTATTGCTCTCTCTATCCTCTCTCTCATCCTATTGGTTCTGTTTCTCTAGAGAAACCCAGGTAACACCAATGGATTGAATATTCGCATGTGAGGAATTAAAAAGAGTTTTGAACCTTGGCAAAAACACTTTGAGATAGGTGTGGTTATTATCCTGTTTTACGTGAAGAAAACTAAAAAAAAAAGACAGAGATTAAATTATGTGGGCCTGGAACTCTGGCTGTGGGAGCCTGGAACTTTGGTTGTGAGGGCCTAGAGATCATGCCCTTCCTGGAGGCCACCCAGCTTTTCAGCATACTCCTGCTGATGTAGTTTCAGGAGAACAAGTTGTTAAAGGCACTAAGCCACAACCTGCTGCAGGATACTCAAGGTTTCTGTGGGAATTTCATGCCTTCAAAGAGTCTAGTCTTTTAATTTCTGATCTCTATGTTCTATTTATTCCTTCTTATTTCACACAAATGGCCATGGCCTCAAGTCTTCTGGAAAAAGTGAATTTGGGTGGGAAAATGACTTCTAAAAAATCCTGTTGACTTTCCCTTCAAAAAACATGCAGGCTCCAACCATGTCTTATCCCTTCACTGATACATTTTGAGGCGAGTCACCATCATCTCTCTCCTAGATACTGCAATATTCCCCTAGCTAATCCTTCTCCTTTTATCCTAGTCCCTTTACTAACTGCTCTCAAAACAGCTACAAGAGATAACAATGATATCTTAAATCAGATCGATTTACTCTGCTCCATCTCTTCAAAGGATCCCAATCTGAGCAAAGGCCAACATTGTCACAGAGGTCTATAAGATTATACAGCTTCTCTTCCTACTCCATTAACTCTCTGAATTTACATACTCTCTTCAGTCACACTGGCCTCTCCCTTTCTACAGACTTGTCTGACATACCTAAAGGTCTTTCACACTGGGCAGTCCCTCCTCCTGAAATGTTCCCTGCCCAGAGAGCCATAGGGCTTACTCCCTCAACTCTTGCAAGTGTTGGGATAAATGAATCAATGAGAACTATCTCACCCATTCTATTTACAGTGGCACCATTTTACTCCCCCTTGCCTTTTTTTTTTTTTAATTTCTGTTTCAATAGCACTTGGGAGCATCGTAGGTGCTCCTTAACTATTTGTTGAATATGTGTGACTATACCCTCATTTGACCTTTTTCCACAGGCATGACTCTATTGTCTGGTCAAAGATGTTTAAAAGGGCCGTAGTCACAATTTGGGAGGCCGAGGCGGGTGGATCACGAAGTCAAGAGATCGAGACGATCCTGGCCAACATGGTGAAACCCCATCTCTACTAAAAACACAAAAATTAGCTGGGCATGGTGGTGCGTGCCTGTAGTCTCAGCTACTCGGGAGGCTGAGGCAGGAGAATTGCTTGAACCCAGGAGGCAGAGGTTACAGTGAGCCAAGATTGTGCCACTGCACTCCAGCCTGGGCAACAGAGCAAGACTCCGTTTCAAAAAAAAAAAAAAAAAAAGGGCCATAGTCTTACCACCACCTGCTAAAGCTTTAGTTTTGTCACTGGTGTTTCAGTATGGACACAGGGGTGATTGACTTTTTCACTCCTGTGAGGGTGTAAATTGTGGGACTCCCAATCAGGGCAGTTTGGAGCCATATATAGATAATTTATCCTTCAGCGAAGAAGAAAATAGTTTGTCTTTCTATTTCTACTTGAAAACTATCTACATTTAGCTTCAGTGCCTCTCTCTACTTTAAGAGTTCTTTAAAACCATCAAGCAGCAGTCAACATTCTTCCATATTCTGAATGCGTTGTACTTTTCCTGCATGTTATGGCTCAGTCCATACTGTGTTCTCATACTTGGCCATTTTACTATTACATAACAATGGTCACCCATTCTCTAGACTAGAGGATCTGCACCACTCATTATCCAACTGCCTCTACTATGGCAACATCACATTTTAGTTTTTATTCTTGCAGCATTCCACTTCCATTACAAAATTCTACCACATAGTTGAAATGCTTGCCTGCGTATGATAGAAAAAAAATGCCTTAAACAAAATAGAAGTTTATTCATCTTTCATGCAACACAAAACATATGAGGTCCAGTCTTCTTTCAATTCTCAGGTCCAACAAACTGAAAGTACAGCCTTCATTCTCATGGTCCAAGCAATATGCAAGAGTTTCAGTCATATCCTTCTCTTTTAGATAGTAGATAAAAGAACAGGACATTAAAAAAAAAACAATCCTCTCTTAAAAGAGACTTACAGGAATTCACAGGTAACATTTCTGCTTATATCTCATTGACTAAACATTAGTTACATGGCCTACAACCAGATTCAAGGGAGGCTAGGAGATGAAGTTCTTTATCAAAGAGCACACACATCTAGCTAAAAACCAGGATTCTGGTTTCTAACAAAGAAGGAAAGAATGAATATTGGGACAACTATGAACAGTTAGAAGTCAACTCACTAAACTTCCATGAGAAGAAGATAGAACATAAAATTATATTTTATTAACTTGAGTCTGAAAGAGTATCCAAGAACTACTGCATATCTGCATCTTCTGAATACTGCATATTCTGAATACTGTATATTCTGAAACTTTAGGCACCATCTATCCTGGGGTATGCACTTAGCCCCATATCATGCTGCTAAAAGACCAATAACCAAATGAGACATGACACCCAGCTGGACCATTCCCAAACACCAGAGGATGTAATGTTGTTTATGTCCAAAAATGTTCAGAAAGATAAGCAAAGCCATAGTTAACTTGAACTAAAATGTGAGGAACATGACATACAGTATTACAACACTCCTCTTGACATAGCTCCCCTCTATCCATTCCAACTTAGGAAAATATGGTAAGCATTATGTTCCTTGCCTATGCTTAAATATCATACCCTCCTAAATTATTGAAAGGAATGAGCATAAGCAAACTTTAAACCAAAGAAATAAAAAGTAAGATCTCTAAAGTGGTTACAGTTTCAAAATATGGACTACACACATTATTTGAAAAACTATGCTGTGGAATTAAGGACGTTTGGAAGAAAACCTTTTAATTAGCTCTACTGTTACATTCCATAAAGCTAAACTCAACTTGCATTTAAAAATAAAAGAAATTCCATGAGTCAAATAATTTATTTTGAGAGAATCATATCAATCACAATGGATCACCTTTCCGGAAACTATCAAATTCAAACCTGGGATCCTGGGTCACAGCCTAGGTACCCTTCATTTGGCTTATGAGGCTAAGCAGGGTGCTCCCTGAGGCAGAGGCTTCCTTGCCAGTGCTTATGTTCCAGCGGAAACCCACAGCAGTTTCAGGGCAAACCCTTTGGAGGAAAGGAGATTGGCTCCACAAATGCAGGTAAGCCATGTAAAGATAAATGAGTTCAAACTCTACAGCTTCTGCTTGCCATTTCAAATCAGAAAGACAAACAGATTGACATATTTCTGCCCAGGAGCATTTCTACATTTCCAAAGAGAAAACTAGTACTATTATGTTCAGTGGAGGAGAAGCAGCAATGTCCAAAGAAACTTTTTGGATGTGGAAGAGGAAGATGAGGAAGAAGAGAAGAGGCAGAAGGAGATAGAAAATGTGGATAAGAAAAAACTCTTTGGGTCCAGTTTCAAGATTCAAAGGAGTTGTCACCAAATCTGAAAACTGGGAGAGACTAATTTGAGGTAAAAATAATTCAACTCTAACTGTGACATATGAGAACTTCCAATGTGTATACTATATTGAAGTTAGTCTGAATTTTTTCATAGTCAAAAGTATACTTTTTAAAAATACTCATATTTAGTAGCTATAATGCATTTTTCTTAAAATTAAATATCATCTTCTCAGATAAATCAATAACCATTTAATAAATGTCTTCATATGGAGGCTACCCAGCTGTATGCTCAGATACAATCAGATGAATTTTAACAAGTCACAGTTACATATTTCAAGGCCTCTAAAGATAAGGACAAAATTTTAAAAAGATAAAGTCAAAATAAAAATATCTTATTTTACAGCACTAACCTTTACATTAATGCCACTCTACCTCTACTTTAACGTTTCTGTCTTTAAAACTGTTTCACAGGGGTTATTGCCCATTGTATGTTCTTAGTACTTACAACATAAAGGTGACAAGTAGATTGGTCTTATAGTTTATCTGGAGACTATATGAAAAAGAAAATTAACATGCAGTTTAAAAAATTTTAAACCAAGAAAATGTCTGTAAATTTAAAGAGATTATTTAAGAACTACTTTAAAAGCTACTCCACCATGACTGAAAGCAAGTTAAAAATTTAGAATTACTCTTTCAACTGTTGCTCATGGTTATATGATTTAAAGTGAAGAAGTCAAAAAAGCTTTGTTGATATTAAGTCCATGGCTATGGTCAGTACGTGGCTAATCTTGGTTTAGGTAGATAGGAGTATGTTGGGTATGATTTGGTAAGTCTGCTAAAACATCCCCTGCCTAGAAATATCTTGCCCAGCAGCAGGCCAAAGAACGCATTGGCCATGAGATCATCTTGACATCAGTCTGTGTTACCATTTTCTTTCTCCTTGGGGTAAAGGATAACTTTTTAAAACAGAAATTCCAGGCTGGATGCGGTGGCTCACACCTGTAATCCCAGCACTTTGGGAGGCCAAGGCGGGCGGATCATGAGGTCAGGAGCTCGAGACCAGCCTGGGGTGAAACCCCATCTCTACTAAAAATACAAAAAATTAGCCAGGCATGGGCCGGTGCCTGTAATCCCAGCTACTAGGTAGGCTGGGGCAGGAGAATCGCTTGAACCCAGGAGATGGAGGTTGCAGTGAGCCGAGATTGCGCCATTGCACTCCAGCCTGGGTGACAAGAGTGAGACTCCATTTCACACACACACACACACACACACACAAAGAAAAACAGAAATTCCAAAACCACAAAGGAGAAAACGTTGACATATTTATATATTTATGATGCGACAAGTGTTTACAAATAGTAGACTGGAAAAATATTTGCAACATAACTGACAGAAATAAAAAACATTATCCTATAAATTAAGAAATAATAAATCCATGAGTAAATGGCCAAAAAATATGAACAAACCTATCAGAGAAGAAGAATTGCAAATTACCTGTTTCCACAAAAGTTGATTCTGTTCTTCTTTCCATTCTGGTTAGGTACAATGTTTTGGAAAAAAGATCAGGGTCAACAGCAGCCTAGTCAGGAAAAATTATATATGATGTGAGGAGAGTTCTTTTCTCTCTTTTTCCAGTCCATGATTTTGTTAAGGTATTGAAATCTTACGTATGCTATAGTATTTATTGTCTTGACGGGAACTACCAGGAAAAGCAACAGAGCTGCATTGAGAAGTCTTCTCTCAAGAATGTATGCCAAATTTAATCCTTTAATATAGAATTCAAATTATATTTTCCCCAATTGTGTGAGGTAAAATCTCCTCACTAGTCTCTCCTGAGCTGTTACCCTAAACAAAGTAGAGCTAAGAAACCACATATGACACCACCTCCACCTTGCACTAGGTTCTCCGTGGAAAAGTATGGAGTTCTGTACAAACAAAAAAGTGACACACAATATCCCACAATACTGTCAACTATTGATTCCCTTTTATTTAATGATCATAAGATTATTTTGATTTTATATTTCTTCTTGAGTCAATTTTGACACATTTTATCTTTCTTTTTTAATTTGAATCATTTATTATGTTGTTGCCAGAATAAATATCTGTATAACATGTACTGTCATAGAAAATTACATTAAAGGAATTGTGACTAGGCCTGTCATTTCCCCAGGGTACATATAAAGAAACAAATGTGTTTCTTTATAACTCGATTTTACCATATTCTTAAAATACCACATACATGTACACTCCACATTAGCAATAGGAAATCAATGAATAGTTGCAAGACAGAGTGACTTTCTAATGATTTTTGACCTCACAAGTCACCATAAGATTTCAATATTGGTTTGGTTTCCTTCTTATCATAGAGAGCCCCTCCCCCCACTCCCTCTCTCTGTTTCTCTCCCTCTTTCTGTCTTTAGCTACATGGCTCCCCTTTAAAAAATATATATATTTCCATAGGTTATTGGGAAACAGGTGCTGTTTGGTTACATGAGTAAGTTCTTTAGTGGTGATTTCTGCCTTGCCTCACAGAGGTCCTTGGGGAGGGCTGGCACTGGGAAATAACACATTTTATCATTCCAGAAAAGTATCGGTTTTATCTAAGTTTTCAAATTTTCAACATAAGTTGTATATTTTATAATACAGCCAATATATTTATCTGTTTCCTATTTTTCATTCCAAATATTGTTTAATGCTTTTGTGCTAAACAAACTGGCCAAGGTTGTGTTTAATTGATATTATTACATTTTAAAATAAACTATGTTTTTTGCTTGTTGATTCTTTATCTCCGATCTTTTCTTCTAGTTTATAAATTCTTGCTTCTTATTATTTTCTTCTGTCCACTTTTATGGGGGGTTATTTCCATTTTATTTTCTCAAATTCTGAGATATATCCTTAGCTTTTCAAAACTTCGATGTTATCATTTTGTAATGTAGGTATTTAAGGCTATGAATTTTCCTCTAACTTCAACTATATCCCACAAGTTTTGATACATAATAATTTTATTACCATTTACATCTTAGTATTCTCTAGTTTTTATTACATACTTTCCTTTAATTTTTAAGTATTTAGACTTTTTGTTTCAAATGTATAAGACGACTATATGATGTCAAGACTGTATAATAATGATACATTCATCTTTGTTCTTTGATACTGAGACATTTATAGCCGAATATGCAGTCAATTTTTATAACTGTTATCTATATATAAGAAGAAATTATATTGTTGATGGGTGCAGAGTTCTATAAACACTCTTTAAGGAAGCTTATTGTTATTCAAATATTCTCCATTCTTTTTAATTTTTGGTCTTTTTTATATATTGCTTATGTAGGGAGACATATTAAAATCTCCCATTATGACCGTGAGTGTGTCAATATCTTTCTCTAGATCTGTTACTTTTTGCTTTAGGTGAAATAAATACTATTAGATACATACAAGTTTGGTTGTTACACCTTTCTGGTAAATTAAAACTATAAGTATGCTTTTGTTTTAGTGACTATTTTGTTTAATGTTACACCAGCTGTATTGACCTTTTGATTAGTATTCCACTTTTTGTAGCCAGTGTTTCTATATTCTATATTTTATTTGTGACACTTATAAGTAATAAATAGCAGAAATCTATTTTTGTCTAATCTGAAAAATCTCTGCATTTAATTGCTAATTTACATTTATTGAGATTGTTGGTACTCTTAGATTAATTTTTAGAATTATATAATTGTATTTCATATTACTTATTTTATTTACACTTTTTCTTTCTTCTTTCCTGCCCTCCTCTGGAGTTTTCTCTAATGAATTGAAAGAGATGCACTCTATTTCTATTCCTTTAGTAGTTAATCTTACTACTTAAGATAAATATAAAACAAAGTGTGATGTACACTGTATTTCTAACCTCCTCTTACATACTATAGGGCTTTAGAAAGTCTAAATTTGTATTAACACCCTCCCAACTTATGTTATTCCCATCCAGCCTTTTAACTATATATTTATTTTATATCTCTTATGAGACATTTTATTGTTTTATGCATTTATGTATAGTCATATATGTGTATATACAGACACAATTATTATAATAGTTTATTAATTTAGATTTATATATTTGCTCATTTGTCCATCATACTTGCTTGAGTCTCAGACCTTTCTTTGAGATAACTTTCTTTCTTCTTTCATGAAGACAATCCTCTTGAGTTGTGGTTGAGCTTGATATGTAAATAAGGTTTGACATTTATTTTCTCTCAACATTTTTATGGTAAAATATTGTAAAATTTTGCAATATTATTTCAATGTCTTCAGTCTGTATTGTTACTGATGAGAAGTTTGATGTGATACTAATTATATTTTCTTTAAAACTAATTCAACTTTCCTTTCTTTTAAGGTCTTTCCTTTGTCTTCATTGTTTAGCAGTTTCCATGCAATGTTTTCAGTTTCCTGAATCTGAGGACATACGTCTTCCATCAATTCTGAAAAACTGGGTTTTCCCATGCTCACTCTTCCCTCTTTCTAAAATAACAATTAGGCTTATGATATGGTTTCTTAGATTATTCTCCATGTCTTTTATCTTCCTTCTTTATTTTTCATCTCGTGGTCTCTCTGGGTTGAAATCTGGGTAATTTCTTTAGCTATATTTTCCACTTTGCTAATTATCTCTTCACCTGTGTCTAATATTCTGTTAACCCACCCATTTAGCTTTTAATACCAAAGATATATGTTACTAGAAGTTTTATCTGGATTTTTTCTTAGATCTGCCTACCCATTTTTGTAAATCTTGTCCTTCATTAATATTTTTATTTCCTTTTCTATTTATTTAAGCATTTTAAAACAAATTTATTTTATATTCTATACCCTATCCTCAACACCTGAGGATCTACAAGGTTAATTTCTGCTATTTGTTTTTCTTTTCCTTTTATTCTCCTGACTCGGGTTTGTATAATTTGTTTACTCAGGCTATTTGTAATTTTGGATAATGGGCTCATGTTTAGCTAGACTCTATCTGTAGGAATCCTGAAATACCTGGTTTGTGTATTCAGCAACAGAATATTGGTTTTTGCTTATGCCAAGGTATTCAGAATGCTAGAAACCCAGGCGTTAATTTTAGGTTAGTTTTTAGGTCTGAGTGTTCTATACTATGCAGGAAGTACAAATTCAATCACCAACACTGAGGCTTAAATTCAGTTCATTCTCCGTCTCTTTTCCAAAAGGTATTTTTTTTCCTGCCCTGCTGTCCTTTCACTCAGCATGAGTCTCAGTTCCACAGCCAACATTTCACACAGGACCAGGTCTGTGTTGCCTGCCTTTTTGTGGCTATTAAAATACAAACTTATAAAGGGGCAAATGACCTAAGGTCAGTTGCAGATTCAGTATCAACTACCACCTTCATACACGACCCTGTATACACCTAGAGGGTACACAGTCCATGCTGGGAGTTCTTCTATGGGTTATTTTTGACCTGGAAATAAGAATCAGTGTACTCTAGTGATAGTAGCAGTAAATTGTGATGTTTTGGAGCTATTGGTGCCCATTTTTGCTTTTTGTGGATTAAACCAATCTTTTGAGAGGAAGAATAAGACCTAGGTACAGATTGAAGCAGAGATAAGAAGTAGTGACAAAGTGTCCTGGCAATTTGTTGATTCTACTTGTTCTTGAATCTTAGATGATCCAGTTGTGTCTCTGTCCATCCCATGATTAGTTAACTTTACCTTTCCTTTAATTGCTGAGAAACGCTTTGGCATAAACTAGTTGAGATTTTGTCTCTGAGCTTTGCAATAAAAGGACTCCTGACTAATACACAAGTATTTTGTTTTACACATCTTTCTCTTTTTCATATCCTGCAAAGCCTATGCATTACATGACAACTGATAGTTGTTGAATTAAATTGACTTAAATAAGATAATCACAGTAGTTCTACTGAGACCTGAAACTTAACTTTTTGTTTGGTCCCAGACTACTTCCAGTCAGTGCTTTTAAAATGTTCCAATAATGAGGACCAAAAGAAATAAAGCAGCCTGAAAACTGACTCAAATAGTATCACCCACCCCAAGGTGGGCAGAAAATGATCCTTCCTTGCACCACAAAACTCACATGCTTTAAGGACCCTTGAGCATCAACCCTGTGCAATAAAATAAATGCTGAAGTACTAATCTGAATTGTCTGAATATTGAAAATTTTCCTCCAATCCTTGGAAAGGAAAGGTTTTATAGTCACGATTCTAAAACATAGAAAAAAGATCACATTTCAAAATTAGTGACTAAGTGTACACAAGCAAACAGGAACGGAGGTCTGAAGCAATTGATTGGTAATGCATATCAAAATGTGCTACTGTATAAAAATACCTTTGTGCCTCAAGTCAGCCATATTGCTTGTCATTAGTGATCAAATCTTTGGCACTGCTCCTCACATTTTGGATACACAAAATCAATGAAGCAGGCCAATCAGAATGGAGCTTAGGGTATAGAAATTAAATCTTTATGCTGTCTTGGAAGTTGGCTGTCAAATAGTGAACAAGTAAAATAAAGGCCTCATTTTCATTACTTCTCTCCATGCTCAAACCCTAATATATAAAAGGCATCCTTGTCTAGTAGTCATATATACTCTTACCGTCACTCCAAATATTAACACCAAGGCTTATGTCCCATATAAATATACTTATGTAAATTTAATAGAATTATATTTTAATGCCACTAAATTTTGAATAGTGTGTTAGTCTGTTCTCATGCTGCTAATAAAGACATACCCGAGACTGGGTAATTTATAAAGGAAAGGAGGTTTAATGGACTCAAGTTCCACATGGCTGTGCAGGCCTCAAAATCATGGCTGAAGGCAAAGGAAGAGTAAAGTCACAACTTACATGGCAGCAGGCAAGAGAGTGTGTGCAGGGGAACTCTACTTTATAAAACCATCAGATCTCATGAGACTTATTCACTATCATGAGAACAGCACTGGAAAGACCCACCCCCATGATTCAATTCAACCCACCCTCCCATGGCATGTGGGAATTATGGGAGCTACAAGTCAAGATGAAATTTGGGTGGGGACATAGCCAAACCATATCAAATAGAAAAGAAAGAAAAGGAAGGAAAAAAATATGAGAGCCAGGATGCAACATTTTGATTTATCTTTTTATTTTTTACACAATAACATTTTTATTTAAATCATAGATTATGTATTTCAAGAAGAGAGTCCCCATTCCTAACCCATTAACTTCTCATTTCCTTTCTTAAACTTCAGAATGTGTCTATTTGTTTCTTTGGAAACTACAAATCATCTGGGAGATCTCCTCACTGGCTGTTTTAGTCCTTTGTCTTTGAGAAATGGGCTTCTTCCCACTGGAAGCTGCTAAAAGGATTTTTCCAAAGGAACTACACCACAATGAAGTGACTGCACAGGCAATTATTTGAGGAAAATGCTCCCTGTGAGTTGGCCAGACAGCATGAAATTGAATAATTTTCTTTTAAACCCTAAAGAGGAGAATAAGAGACTTGGGAATAAAAAAAGGATAGGTGCCAAAAAGAATTTCCCCACACAGGGAAAGGAGTGGTCAAGTACCAAAGCACAAGTCAAAAAAATGATGTCTTGGCCTGTCCTACTTAACGATGCCCTCTGAGGACCAGGAGCTTTCTCTCATTCTCTCTTCGATTCTTCTTGGAGTTATAGTCTTGTGCGTTAGTATAAAATGAAAATAACCACAATAAAAATAAATAAATGCCCTTCCAGAAGATACGGTGTCCAGGCATTAAAAGTCCAGCATATGAGATATACTTGATCCACTGAAAATAATATACCATTGGAACTAGTGAAGTCCACTTTTATAATGAACAGAACATCTTGGCTTAGTTCTTCAATATTTTAACAACATGTTCAGAAGTATTTCCTCTAAGTGAAATCCTTGCTGTTATGAGCCTTTGCTTTTAAATTTGGGAAATAAATCTAATTCCCATGAAGAGTTATAAATGAGAATTATAAATATTATTAGCATTGAGTGACACCACAAAATCCCTTCTCATGTTAAATAAAAGTAAGCAAACTGTAACCTAGAAAGGTGTTCAAGTTTACTCAGCTGCTTAGTGACAGGGTCACAGCCAGTAGATATGTGTCCCTGATCCTAGCCCTACTGTTCTGACCACCTGCTTACCACTCAGTATTCTGCTAAGTGGAAAATAAATATAATAATAATTTGTGCAGATATAATTTTTAAATTATTTCTGTAAGGCTAAGTGTAAATTTGTGAATGGCAAATTTTCTCATTCTAACAGAGGCAAGTGCAGATAAGTTTATCTTACCATAAACTGATTTTTATCAATTCAGTGCCTTCACTATATTTTAGTTTTCTATTCAAACATTTAAGTCAAAACCTCTGACCATAAACAAATACAGAAATAAATTAATTCTGTTTTTACATTGTCAGCAGAACTACTACAGCCATTCCACCTGCTACGAAAAGTAAATAGTAAACTAATGCTCAAAATTAATCTTAGGCTGGGCGCGGTGTCTCACACCTGGAATCCCAGCACTTTGGGAGGCCAAGGCAGGCAGATCACCTAAAGTCAGCAGTGTAAGACCAGCCTGACCAACATGGAGAAACCCTGTCTCTACTAAAAATACAAAATTAGCTGGGTGTTGTGACGCATGCCTGTAATCCCAGCTACTCGGGAGGCTAAGGCAGGAGAATCACTTGAACCTGGGAGCCAGAGGTTGTGGTAAGCCGAGATGGTGACATTGCACTCCAGCCTGGGCAACAAGAGTGAAAAGTCCATCTCAAAAATAATAATAATAATAATAATAATAATAATAATCTTAATAAATTCAGGTTGACAATGACATAGATCACAGAGCATAAAATTATGTGCTGTGATCTTACAATGTACATTCATAAATGCTTGACTTATGCAGTAGATTTTTATTACTACTATTTTTCATAGGTTAGTATTACTTCTAAAAAGGTCAAAATGGGAAGAAATTTCAGGTTAGCCTCCAAATAAAATATGTCTAAATTCCAGGACTCAAAAAGGGGAAATAATACAGATGTTAACCTAAATGACATAAAATACCTAGAAAATCAGAATTGATTGGAAATGGCATATTTGAGTGTTTTTCACATTTACTAATGAAAAGCATACTGTATTTGTGTAAACAATGTGTCAAAAAAGTGGCCTTATACTTTAGACATGTAGCAAATGAGAAATTTCCCTGGAAATGATAAATATTTGAATAACAACTCAAAAGTTACTGAGAATGGAACTGGAAACGGAAAATAAACCAGGCATTGAAGAAATCTGAGGGCTAGGCACAAGGGACTCCAAAATTGAATCCACAGTCTTTACACTCAAGTTGCCTCATGTGTAGTTGACAGGCAGAAATGTAAATGTAACCCACATGTTTGCTGGGGTCACTCTGTCCTTTCAGAATTTCTACAAAGCAGGATTAATTTCAGGGGACTCCTTTTCAGAGGCTTTCTCATTCTGATATCTTGTTCTTGCTGAACTGTCTCACCGCCATCCTTCCGCCCTGCTCTGACCAGATTTTGAATAGAGTCTCTTGTCCTTGAGTTCAACTGAAACATCACTCATACAAGGCATTTGCATAAGACAGACATTACTGAGGGTCTGTGGCAATGGGAGAAGGACCATTATATGATAAAATCACACACCACAGAACTTGACCATGGAATTGAAGAGATCCCTGGGCTCATAAGTTCTCTAGCCACTTTTTTCTGGCCATTTTGCTCCAGTTTCCCACTTTCCCATCACATTCTGCCCTTCTTCCCTTTCTTCTTTCTCCTGCTTACCACTCAAGCCCAATTCTCCTTAACCTCTTTGAGTAATTCTTTATTTCACTGCTTCTTCTAGAGTATGCCTTAATAACCTCATAATCTTCCCCAAAAGTAATCTGTTAGCATACTTTTCTAAACGGAGACAGATGCCTCCATAAAAGGAGCTCTTGGGTCAAGTGTTAAAAGTAACAAACTTCTCCCTAGCAACATGTATGATATAGCATGGTCATTCCTCCAAAACTAATGCAGTGTCAGCAGCAGCAGTTGCAGAGGAGAAAGCAATGGAGGCCTCAGCTTTATTGCCTGTATTAATAAAATTTATCTCTCTTTTCACAGTTACCATGAGGATAAACTGATTGTGCGTATGAACTCTGAGTTATATCCTAATACAACATATGCTATTCAATATCTAGCCATATCTGATTCACAGCACACTTCCAACTAATTTGACAGACATTCCTCCACACCTACCACATGACAGAGAGAAACTGAGGATGTTTCAGGAACAAAAAGTCATCAAAGATGATCCTTTTAAAACATTTACCTTTGAAACAGGCCACCATGAGACATTCTGGGTTGTTCTAAGAGAGAAGAACATGACAAAGATGTGTAAGAAAGAAAATACACAATGAATTCATTCATATAGTAGAGTACTGGTGGATAAATTACAAGTAGATTAGGCAGGGGCTTAAAGGCAGGGTAATTATTTCAGATTTAATTTAATAAATTGGAAACAAAATCACTGCTGTCATGTGTGATGTGACTGACAAATAAATAAGCAATTTGATTGCATAATAGTGTCAGAGCATTCAGAATGTGAGTTGTAAGAGTTTGTATTTTCCACTCTGGTCAAGAAATACCTATAGAGTTGTGTTCAGCCAGGACTCCATTATTTGAGAACTTTCATAAACTGCAGCTAATTCAAAGAGAATGGTAAGGAAGCCTGGTACTATCACACATGAGGAATGACAAAAAGAACAAGGAGTGTTTGCCCTGTAAAAGAGCTATTACAAGGGGATGACGTAATAGACCGTGACATTCCTAAGGACATAGTTTGGTATTTTTGACCTTTGAGTCCTCAGCGCCTACATATGGTTGTTACTCAATAAAGGTCTGTTGAATAAATGAATAAATAATTGAATGGCCAGCTGTCAGATGGAATAGAAATTATATTTGTTCTTTGTGTCCCTAAAGGGCAGAGGGTGATGGAAGTTACAGAGATAGAGATATAGATGGCAATTCAACATAAAGAAGATTTCAACATGTGCAACCTCCCAGCAATGAATGGAACTTCTGCCAGAGATGATCAAGTTTCAACTCACATGCTAGGGTGAACAGCTCATGCTTGACAAGGAATGACTTAAGCATCCCTTGAACTCTGTGACTATTCAGCTTCATCAAAATTGTTGAATTTTTAGCATGATATAGGTCTCTTATAATGACTTGCAATAACTTTGTTAATATTACTTGTAAATATAGTAACAAATTGCCCTAAAAAATTAGCTGCTTAAACAATGCTCATGTTGCATTTTGAGGTGTTTCATGAGCCACAAATTGGTGAGAGGAGACCACACATAGGTAAACACACAGGCAACCCCTACCTCCCACCATGTGTACATATTAGATGAAGTTTCCAATTTATTTAATTGAAGACATGAAGGCTTGTCAGAGTCAGTTGGCTCCACCTGCAAAGGCAGATGTTGCAAATCTCTACACACTTTCCTTTGCCCCTATTGCTTCTGAAGGGGGCAAGCAATTGTTATTTATATTTTCTATCAGAATACTGTCATATCTTTCCCTGTTATATTTGCACTTACACCACCATCTTGGAAGAACTTTTGCATTAACAGTTATATTATTTTGTTTACAACAGCAACTCCCACATCCAATTATTGAACTAAATTCAGCATCAGAAAGGCATAACTTGGGGAGAAAGTAAGATCACTGCACAATGTGTCTGAATAATACCTTTACCTAGGCTTTCCACAATTCTCAAAAACCTATTATTTCATACAATTATAAAAGTAACTTAATTCACATGATTTTCCTAAGGAATTAAATCTTCTTCTTTGAATATTATGTTGTCTAGTAATTTCTTAATTCAACCATTCTTTTTAGTAGCTCCTGGAAAGTATAGACAAAAGAAATCTTAGTGTTCTATATAATTATGATACTAGACAAAGAAATCCTAAGAAAGAAAGAATTTGATAAAGAGCTTTAAAAAGGAAACATAAAAGAAATAGGAAAGAGTTTTGGCTTTAATGACAAAAAAGAAAAAAACCAAAAGGTCTATTTTATAATATCTTGAGGTTTTGACAAAGAGTCTCTGCTTGATGAAAATTTATCAACCTTCTGAATCTTCTCCTAAGTTCATCTGTGCATTTCCTTGTTAAATCTAGTTTTAGCAGAGAGCCTTGCTAAGTCAGTTTAACAAGAAGCTTCACCCTTGATATTTGGCTCCTTATCCTCTGCCTGCCCTGCAGTGATGACTGATCGCCCTGGGCTGTCTACAGCGAGAATCTTGTTAGGTTGGTCTAGCCAGAATCCCTCTCACCCCTGATGTTTCCTCTTAGTAATTTTCCATCCACTGACTCCCATCCTGCTCCTTGGCTATAAATTCCCACTTGCTCATGCTGTATTCAGAGTTGAGCTCACTCACTCTCCCAACTGCAAAACTCTACTGCCAAGGTACCTGTACCTATTGCGATGCTCATGAATAAAGTCAGGCTTATGATGTAACACACGTCAGTGAATAACTATTTCTTTAACAGTTAGTACAAACATAAGAGTAATTAAAATCTGCCTAACGACAGCCATCACTCCAAAAATTTTCAGAAGAGAATTCTGACTTTGTTTTAAAAAAAGGTAAAAAGCATAAGTTAGATGACTACCTTCAGACACTCTTAATGGCAATAAGCGACTCTAAAAGAACCCAAGCCCAGTTCTAACACAGAGAGGAAACTACAGCATTAGAGTATTTATTAAGGAGGTTAGGCAAGAGATTTATGTGTCAGCTGTGGTTTTAGAACTTACAATTTTCTTTTTATGGTATAGAAGTTAATTCATTTATTAAGTATTTATTGAATACCTTCTCTGTGCCAGACACTGTTATGACTTTGCTTTATTCAAACAAAAATAGAAAAATATCCCAGTTCTAAGGAGCTCTTTAAAATGCTATTTTATTATTCCATTCGATTTTAATCCTAGCAATTCCAGCCTTGAGGAATGATTAGACAAACTTGTACCCATTTTGAAAAAAAATTTAAGTTATAAGGAAAAGTAAGCTTTAAACAAAACATGATATTATATTGATTATTGTTATTTTTACACTTCATTCAATAGCTTAAAATTCTAACAAAAATTAAATCTAACTAATCCAACACGATACTTCAGACTAAAAGCCATTGTGTCTGCCAAAGTATTTACTCCAAATTCTATACAGATTAACACTTCTCTCTCTCTCTCTTTCCTCTCTCTCTCTGTGTGTGTGTGTGTGTGTGTATATATATATATACGTGTGTATATATATATACGTGTGTATATATATACGTGTGTATATATATACGTGTGTGTATATATACGTGTGTATATATATACGTGTGTATATATATACGTGTGTGTATATATACGTGTGTATATATATACGTGTGTGTATATATACGTGTGTATATATATACGTGTGTATATATACGTGTGTGTATATATACGTGTGTATATATATACGTGTGTATATATATGGTTTTAAATATACACGTGTATATATAGTTATAAATATACACGTGTATATATATATGGTTATAAATAGACACGTGTATATATATATGTATACTGTAGAAATTATGGCTTTTATAATGAGCAGTAGAATTATCGGTGATGAGAGAGGAAATCCAACCCATCACAGTACAAATGAATCAAGGACATAATAATGAATAATATCCAAAAGGGAAAGCAGTAAAGAACATAATGTCTGGAATGCAAAACTTTTACCACACTTTTATTTGACCTTAAGTAGCGTTCAGTACATAGAGTCAAAATATGTGTCCCAAAGAACATTAGGGCTGCAGAATATAAAAGGATGCCAAGCACAAACATGAAATAAATAAATAAATAAATAAGCTAGTCATGGAGCGATGATTTTCATAGCAATATATAGGTTAATGAAACACTGTTTAATATAAGATTTCTCAAGATCTTTTGTTTTCTAATTAGATAGTATGACTTTCCAGGAAGAGCATATAATTTTTCAGTATTTATGAAATGTGCTTGACCATGGAAACATTTTCATGAAGAATTACTTTGTCAAAGTTTCCAAGAAACAGATTAAGGTGTTGGGAGCCTAAAAGAAATCATGTATACAAAGCATCCATTACGGTGCCTGGCACAGAGCAGATGCTCACTGAAAGGTATTAGTAGCTGTGGGAACAGTCATGGAATTCTTGTTGCTGTTATCACTGCACAAAGAAAGCCATAGTTTTATGATGGCTGGCTCATACTCTAAACACATGTAAAGTGCTTCTGAAAATAGAAGAGGAAAGACAGAAGGGTTCTAGCAGACATTTGTGCCACAACTTGTTAGGCATGCAAATGCATTATCATTGAATTCTTACAACCGTGGTAGAAGGTAGTCTTATTATGTCAGTTTTACAGGTGATGAGACTGAGGTTCACAGTATGCTAACAGTTCCACAGTAAGTAAATGATAGGTCTATCTGAATTCAGAATAAACTAAAGTTACTCTTCTTTGTCAAATCACATTAATTTTTTCAATAGACTCTTGATTTTATACTAGAGTTTATTGTTGTTTGCTTGTTTTATTTGTACTTGCCTTATAGTTTACTAAATAGAGTAGTGCTCTGGAAAATAAAGCAGAGCTGAGGGTAAATTTTGACTCTGCTATTGTTACCTTGGGCCTTAGCTCCTTATTATAAGATGGGATCCTCCCTCCCTTCCTTCCTCCATCCTTATCTCCCTCCCTTCCTTCCTACCTTTTTTCCTTTCTTCCTTCCATATAAAATCAGTGATATTTGAGCAAACTGAGTGAAGAGAGGAGTAGAAAAAGATGAGATTGGGGAGCTAAACACAATTATGAAGGGCATACTATACCATGGGAGGAAGGTGGAATTTTATGTTAAATAAGGGGAGCCACTTGAGGATCCTAAGCAAGGGAAGTGCATCATCACAGTATCATTGAGAAGATCTCTATTGCTGCTATTTGAAGAATGAATAGGGGCAATGGGGTGAGAAGCAAAAGTAGAGAAACCAGTTAGAGGCTGGCATGTCCACTGAGGCAAGAGAAGGCAGAGGCCTGGACTAAGAGGGTGGTCTATGACATGAGGTGAGGAGAAGTTCAGATATTATTTTCAAGGTAGTATCAATAAGGCTTGCCAAAGTATGGGATGTCTAATTTATCAGAAAGGAAGGCTCCCAGAAGGTTAGCTTGAGTAACTTGATAAAACCCCGTTTTTTACATAAAAGGAGAAGAACAGAGATTGGAGAAGATGGACATGGAAGGGGAAAAATCCAGAATTTCACTGTGGATCTGTTAAGTTGGAGAACCTGAGCCACATCCAAAGAAGGATGTCAAGCAGACATTTGGACATTAGAGTGAAGAACTCAGCAGAAAGATGTGGGCTCCAATGGAAATGTGGAAGCCATTAGCAGCACAGAGCTCACAACCATGGCAGCTAATGAGATCACTTAGGGACAGAGGTTAGAGACGGAAAAGATGACAGCCTGAGGCCAAATTCTGAGTTACCTAATGGAGAGGTCAGAGAAGGAGCCAGCAAACAAAACAAACAAACAAAAAACCAAAAACACAAAAAAAGAATGAACTGAAGAAGGAAGGAAAGTCGGAGACAGTGGTGTTTTAAAACCAAGAGAGTAAAGCCCTACTATGGCACAGGCATAGAGGATTTTAAAAGTGGTGAATTACTATGTTAAACAGATGATATCTTGAAATATTAACTCTTTCTTCCCCTAGGATGGGATGAAGGTAATGCTGCGGCCCATAGGAGGAGAGGGACACTTCCTCCATCGGAGATAGATGCAAGGATGGGTTGGTTTAGAGATGAAAAGAAGAGGGAGTTTACATCTCATGGCAATAATTTTTTCAAAAAATGAGGCTCTTAGATCAAAT
Organism: Pan paniscus; assembly: GCF_029289425.2. Lineage (NCBI taxonomy): Eukaryota > Metazoa > Chordata > Mammalia > Primates > Hominidae > Pan > Pan paniscus. The sequence continues at coordinate 101,740,150 of NC_073254.2, forward strand.
CTCAGATACGTGAAACCATGTAAAATTAGGACAAAGTTTCAGTATGTAGGAGTTCCTGTAACAAGGTACTGTGCAATATGAGGACTGTCTATATAAACATATAAATAGTCATAGTGGCAACAAAGATTGCAATATCTCAAAATATACTCTAGTATAAGGAAAAATGAACTTTCTGTCAAAGCTGAGCCTAACTGGCCTTGACCAAAAAGAATAGACTGCTATCTGCTTTGTAGAGAGTAGTCTTTCTACAGGGGGCTAGCGGCATTCCTCTTTCTTTTCACTGTAACTTTTACTTTGTTCAAGGGCCATTGTCACACTCACAGTGAAAGGACAACCTAGGGACTCTGCCCTTCAGAATAATTCGCAGAGACAGAGAGGAGCAGATCATTTCATGTTATAGATTGGCCCTGACCTTGGTTTCTTAATCTGATTATACTTGATGACTAAAATGGTGTAGTAAGGGCTCAGCTGAGACACCTGTAAAAACAATCCACCTCCAAAATGTGAGGCAAGGCACAGCTTGAGAGCCTGGTGAGCAAAAGACCACTGGTTATGCAGCTAAAAAGCTGTAGACAGCTGATGCATACTTTGCAGTGCTGGTTCTAAACTAACACCCACAGAGTTTACAAACTAAATAAAGTCGTGCATAACCTTATTTAGCTGAGGGAATGAGTATATTTATCAATTATTCATAGTTTCTCCTACTTGGCCCTTAAATTGGAATTGACCTTTCTTTTAGCCACTTGGTGTTCCAAACTGCATTTTAGGGAAAACTCATCAAGTCCAGGAACATCTTCTAGAAAGAAATTACCCACTTCTTCTCCTCCAACACTGCAGTCAGTTCCTACTTCTCTAGTCTCAGCTGTGTTCAGTGCTTAGGGCTCATGTGCCTTTCCCAAAGTGAGGGGTAAGTCTCAAATTGGATGGGAAAAAAACAAAAATTAGATACCACTACACATCTGTTATAATGGCCCAAATCTAAAACACTGACAACACCAAATGCCGACAAGAATGTGGAGCAACAGGAACTACCATTCCTTGCTTGTGGGAATGCACATGGTACATCCACTTTGGCAAACATTTTGCGCATGGAACATCCACTTTGGAAAACATTTTGTCAATTTCTTGCAAAACTGAATATACTCCTACAATACAATCGAGCAATCAGTCTTTGGTATTTGCCCAAATGAATTACAAACTTACATCCATACCAAAACCTGCACACAGATGTTTATAGAAGCTTCATTAATAATTACCAAAACTCGGAAGCAACCAAGATGTCCTTTAGTATGTGAATAGATAAATAAACTGTGGTACATCCAGATAATGATATATTATTCAGGGCTAAAAAGAAATGAGCTTATAAAGTCATAAAACAACACGATGAAACCATAAATGCATATTACCAAAGGAAATAAGCCATTTTATTCATAATTGCCCAAAATTGGAATCAGACAAGATGTCCTTTAATAGACATATGGATAAACAAATTGTGATCCATCCTTATAATAGAATATTATTTGGCAATAGAAAGAGATGAGCTATCAACCCACAAAAAAGGCATGAAAGAAACATAAAGGTATATTACTAAGTGAAAGAAGCTAATCTTAAAAAGCTACATACTATTTGATTTCAAATATATGACATTCTAGAAAAGGCAAAATTATTGATATAGTAAAAGAATCAGTAAAAAGATCAGTGGTTAATGGGGAGGGCGGGATAAATAGCAGAGGACAGAGGACTTTTAGGGCAGTGAAACTGTTCTGTATGATACTATAATGGCAGATACATGCTATTCATTTATCCAAACCCATAGAATGTACAACACCAAAAGTGAACCCTAATGTAAACTATAGACTTTGAGTGACACTTCACTGACACATTGTCAAATGATGTATAGGTGCATCAACTGCAACAAATGTACCAATGTGTTTTGGATTTTGATCATGAGAGAGGCTGTGCATGTACTAAGACAGGGTGTATTTGGGAACTCTCTGAACTTTCTGCTCAATTTTGCTGTGAAACTAAAACTGGTTTTAAAAACACATTCTGTTAAAAATTTGGACAAAAAGTAATCCTTTCAATAAGTATTTATCGGATTAGCTGAGACCCCCTAGATCTCTTTCACCTATAGGGCTTATTGTGTCTACTCTAAAACATTCTTATTTGACTTTTTCTTCAGCCGAGTAATAGAAAGAACTTTATCTTAAGTGATCCTAATTCCTCTGGAGGCTCTATAATTTTTCTCCCAATATTGCCCTAGTTCAAATAGTTTGTAACACATTCTTAAACATCTTTCTAAGATAATCTATGTTCTGAAAAGCTTAGCAGTTATAATTCATTAGTTTTTTATTTTTATTTTTAAATTTAAAAAGTCATAGGTGAAGGGAAAAATGCTATAAAGCCCTAGTTTAGAATGACTTTTGAAAGGTTATTATTTAAGGCTGTCTTTTGAGAAAGTGACTTCAACAGGTTATGGTGGGCCTGAATTCAGACAGAACAAGCCCAAATTCCATCTTTCACTGCCATGCTAAACAGGAAGGAACACATAAAACTGTCAGGCATTTCACTGAAAGGTCTGTATTGGAGTTTTTTTTAAAAAAATGAAACATTTCCAGTAGTAGTCTGGAAGATTTTATTTCATTTGTTTGCCTTATAAAGTCGTGCTTAGTCATCTTATTAAAAGACAACCTTGCTATAGAAAACACAAGCCTGCTCCATGAAATTATGCATCAACAAATATTGATTTGCACCAGATTGGACCCTGGTTGCAGGAAGGCAAAGCTATGGCCCAAATGGTCCCATTGATTCAGGATAGAGGAACTGTGTCTTCTGTCTGTTTTGACTCTCCAGGATTTCCCTAACTTTTCCCTCATCAAAAATATATCAGTCTGCGGACTGAGGTGTTGAATGAATGTGCCAGTAGGTGTGAAGCGTTGGGCAAGAGTGGCGAGCTCTTTGCGCCTCCCTGTCAATTCCTGCCCGCCACTGGCAACTGTGCCTGCCTTTCCTCTCAGCCACTGCTCTGGCTTCATGCTAATGACATTTCTTCACTAAGCTTTCATTCAAAGGCCATTTCACCCACTACCAGTGTAAAACAGAACCACTTCTTTATCCTCACAAATATGGTAGACTCAAGTAGATGTGGCACAATGTGGGGATGTAGCAAGGGGGTCTGTTGAGTTTATTATTTATATACAACAACACTTGATGAAACAGTTCACCTCTCAGTCCACTATCCTCAACTTTTGCCTTAAGGAAAGTGAACAGGTAATTAGCTTGCAATGAGTAAGTACCATGAGAAAGGAATGCCACATAGGTGCTATAGAACACGTTCACTCAAAAAATTCTTGGAGAATAGAGAAAGGTGAGTAGGGAAGCCTTTCCTGAGAGGTAATGACTAAACTGAGACTCAAAGGACAGGAAGTATCTAAATCCACAAAAAGGGTAAGGCTGGGCAGCATCTAGTTGGTCTCATTCTTTGTATCAGGAAACTCAGATGGAAAGATGAAGTAACTTTGTCAGAATCACATAGCAGAACTGGGATTCAAATCTTAGTGCAAATTACTTCATTTCCATAAACCTTCATCCCTTCATTTGTTAAATTATGATGAATGAAATGTTTAGTGCAATGGCTATAAAATAATAATCAGTCAATCAGTGGTATTAATTCAACCATCATTGTCTCGTTTGATTCTGAGCATGCAGGCAATATGTCTGTCTTGCTCATTGATACATTCAAGGGCCTTATGCAACACCTGGCATAAGACAGATAATTAATATGTTTGAAGAAGTCATTGGGAGAATGAAGTGAAAGAACACATATGAATTTCAGGCATTATGCCAATATTTTCTCAAAAAATGTTAATTCTCATTGCCTGCAACTGTGTCAAAAACACAATCCCTTTCAACCATATATAGCCATGCACCACATAATGATGTTTTGGACTGCAAGTACAATTCTGGTCCCATAAGATTATAATATATTTTTACCGCATTTTTTCTATATTTAGATATGTTTAGAAACACAAATACCATTGTATGACAACTGCCTACAGTGCTCAGTACAGTAACATGCTGTACAGGTTTTCAGCTTAGGAACAATAGACTACCAGATAGCCTAGATGTGTAGTAGGCTATACCATCTAGGTTTGTGGAAGCACACTCTATGGTATTGGCACAATGACAAAATAACCTAGTGATGCATTTCTCACAATAATACTCCCATCGTTAAGTGACACGTGTCTATAATTCTATTTGGAATTATGTGCGAGTTATCTTAAGTGTCATTTGGTATTCGTATCCAGGCTCAAGGTTACAACTCATGGCTAATAGTTTTCTAATTGGTGTTTTTTGGCAATAGGTCAGGCATGATCTACTGATACAGCCACTGGCACCATCTCAACAGAGATAATAATAATAAAAATTGATATATCCAAGACAGAATATATAGCCCTGTGCATATGACTTCAGAGTTGTCCTCAGGAAAAAAATAGCTAAAAATAAATGATGAAAGTCATTTTGAGATTCCAAAATCTTAAGAGCCTTTTATATTCCTGTAACAAATTTGCATTTCGTAATTTTCTGTTGATATTTTGACTCTTTTATAGGCATGGATTTCATCTTTTCAATGATTATCTACAGTTCTCAGAGCAGTGAAGCCCTGGAAAGCTCTGGCTCTGCTGGACAACAGTGGACAAAATCATCCAAGAGACTCTGTGCATGGATACATTTGGTACCAAGAACCTGTTGAGATGGTCACAGTCACAAAGCAATTCTGACCATTTATACAAAGAAGAACTAGTTGAGAGGTTAGGATTTGCTAAATGTTCTCTTTTACACTTGCCATCAATCCCCATGATAGCAACTAAAAGATTAGCCTAAACCTGATTGATAATAATTCCATTGGCCTCAGAAGACAGCACAAGAAGTGAAATAAAAAGCAAATAAAGTATCATTTTCATTTACCCTTCTTTTAATAATGAGAAAAATGTGTTAGGGAGATTAAAAGATACACATAAAGCAAATTAACTTTGCTGATAAAATTTTTGAAAATTATTAATATAGAGGACTCACATTATCAGAATTCAATATAGATTACCTGGTTTCAAATTCAATGCCAACCTACTTTAATGATGAAAACACTATACTATTATTGACTCTATTCTGGTCCCTTACCTGCCATTTAACTCTTGTAGGCCAAGGCCCACTATAAGGAGGAAATGCTAATATATGTACAAAATCTCTGGTAATTTTCATTTTTTAAGAATATGCTAATTGAAGGCCAACAGGTATGTGAAAAACGCTCAATATCACTAACTATCAAAAAAATAATTCATGATAAAAAAATCAGGCAAATTAAAACCACAGTGAGATATCAGCTCATACCTGTTAGAATGGCTATTATCAAAAAGGATAACAAGTGTTGATGAAGATGTGAAGAAAAGGAAGCCCTTGCACATTGTTGGTGAGAATGTAAGTTAGTATAGCCATTATGGAAAACAGTATGGTGGATTCTCAAAAAATTAAAAATAGCACTACCATGTGGTCCAGCAATCCTACGACAGGGTATATATCAAAGGAAATGAAATCAGTGTGTCAAGGAAATATCTGCATTCCCATGTTCATTGCAGCACTACTTACAATAGTCAAGACATGGAATCAACCTAAGTGTCCATCAATGGATGAATGAATATAGAATGGTACATGGACACAGTGGAATACTATTCAACCTTGAAAAAGCCAAAATCCTATCATTTGTGACAACATAGATGAACCTGGAAGACATTATGTTAAGTGAACTAGGCCAGGTACAGAAAGACAAATGCCACCCAATCTCCCTTACATGTGGACTCTAAAATAGTCAAATTCATAGAAGCAGAAAGTAGAATGGTCATTACCATTCTACTTGAGCCTAGAGGCTCAAGAGCGAAGGGATAGGAGAGATGCTAGTCAAAGGACACACAATTTTAGTTGGACAGGAAGAATAAGCTCAAGAGATCCACTGTACATCATGGTGACTATAGTTAATAACAATATGTTGTACAATTGAAAATTGCTAAGAGAGTGGATTTTAATGTGAAGTGATGCATATGTGAGGTGATGCATATGTTAATTTGTTGGAATTAGCCATTCCACAAGATATATATGTATGTATGTATTTCAAAAAATCATGTTGTACATCATAAATATATATAATTTTTGTCAGTTAAAAAAGTAAATATAGATAAACATTTGTCATGGCAAAAAAAATTGCTCATTAAAAACAGAAATGCTATGCTTTCAAATCAGTGCTGCCAGTGCCAAAGGGCTCCCCTGGTACTTAGTCTCCAGGGATGCATGGCTGATGCCCACAGAGGTTAGTAACTCTAAGCCTGGGACTTTCCATGAAATGCTCCCATATGTTGTTTGTGACTTTCGCCTACAGTTCAGTTATACATTCAAGAATAGAACAAGTGTAAAACAAAAAAGTGCACTGCGTGTGGGGAAATGTATACTAAATATTAAACAGATACCTAGAAGGATCAGCTGGATAAGACAAGTTGTATTTAAAAAGTTGGTTTGAAGGATTTTTTGGTTTTGTTTTTACTTTTGCAATTAAGGTACTAGTTGGTGATTCAAAGAATACTTGCGAGTTTGCCAATTAACACGTTATTCTTATTCACAAACTACCTATATATCATCACGGATACCTGAGTGAGCAGCGAGAGACAGTATGCTTTACAGAATAAGCTGTATATCAGATCTCTGAATAGAGATCACTTGCTTAAATAAAAATCTGAGAGACAACCCCTTCTCCTGCCTGAAGCCTGACCTTTCTCCTTGTATTAGAGATTTCATTCGTTCTTAAGGACTTGGCTTCTGCAAGTGTTTCCCTGTCTCTCCTGCACTATCAGCTTTTTCCTGTCTTCTGGATCATTCCCATAACCACACAAATGCCCTATACCAGCTTTAAAATCTCCTATAAAAATACTCCCCCTGGGCCTTCCACTATTTCCCTTCCATTCTCTCCTGAATCAACTCCCAAGCAGGCTTTCCTTCCCAGGGCACAACCCCAGTGAAAGCAATCTGGTTAAATGGAGCAGTGATATGCATTATAATACATCCAATGTTCAATTAATGGTCTTCATCTTACTGGAACTCCCAGCTGCATTTACACAATAGATTACTCTCTCCTCCTTGCAACATTATCTTCACTCACCTCCTAATATATCACTCCCTCTTAGCTTTCTTAGCCCTTCTCTGGCTGGTCTTGATGAGTCTTCTCTCCCTTCGCCTTTTCTCTTCCTTTTTTTTACTATGTCTCAGGCTCTATCTACATACACTCCCTGGAAGCCTTACGAAGTCCTAGGGCTTTAAACAACATCATATGCCAATTACATCCAAATTTATATCTCTAGTTCCAATACTTTCTAAGTTGCTGATTGATATAGTAGGTACTTGATATCTCTATGTGGATGGCCATTTAAAACTCTGACATTCTTCCTCTTCTCAGTGAAGGTGCTACTAACAGGCCCTCAGTGTGGAGGGAGACAAAAGGAAATCTCTTATCTGAAATTAGCTAGTTGGTTCCTCTGTCTTTCCTCTTGTTCCCTACAGTCACTTCTCCACCCAGATGCCAAAGGCATTTTTTTTTTGAAAACACAAATTACATTATGTTAATCTCATGCTTGAAACCCTCTAATGGCTTCTTGTCCATCACACTTGGGCATGAAGCCAAACTCCTGTTTGTAACACATAAGGCCGTAAAACATCTGGCACCACTTATCTCCCTAGCCTTCTCACACTGACCATTCTGTTCCTGTCCCCTCCACTCCAGCCCCTTGGGCAGTAATGCCATTCCTTGGGCCTATCATGTTCAGTCCCACTTCAGGGTCCTCGTGTGGAAGTTAATTTCAGGTGTCAACTTGACTGAGCTAAAGGATGCCCAGATAGCTGGTAAAACATTATCTCTGAGTGTTTCTGTGAGTGTGTTTCTGGAAGAGATTAGCATTTAAATAGGTAAATTGAGTAAAGAAGCTGTGCCTTCACCAATGTGGGTGGGCATCATCCAATCCATTGAGGGCCTGAATAGAACAAAAAGGCAGAGAAAGGGCAAATTTGCTCTCTGCTTGAGCTGGGACATCCATCTTCTCCTACCCTCAGACACTGATGCTTCTGATTCTCAGTCCTTCAAACTTTGACTGAATGACACCACCAGCTTTGCTGGTTCTCCATCCTGCAGATGGCAAATCATGATGTTCTCAGCCTCCATAATTGTGTGAGTCAACTCCCTTAATAAATCTCTTTTTATATATCTGTGTATATCCTATTGTTTCTCTGGAGAACTCTGACTAATACACCTTGCATTTGCCAGTCTCTCTGCCTGGAAAATATTTCTTCTAGATTCTCCTATGCCCTTCGCTAGCTCCCTGTGCTCATATATTAGTTCCTCAGAGAGAGCCTCTCCAGCCATCCTTTATAAAATAACTCTCACCCTCACTCACTACCTAGACTACCTAGCCTCCTACTCTAGTCTATTTTTCTCCATAGCACTTACCACTATCTGAAGTTATAACATACATTAATTTACATATTTATTATAATTCTCTCCAATTTGAATGTAATTCTATAAGGTAGAAACACAATTCTTTTATCCACATTTGTATCCCTAGTAACTAAAACAGTAAATGACAAATAATAGACATTCAATAAGTATACTTTGAATAAAATAATAAACAATAAACATGACTGAGGAAACAATACTTTTCACACAGTGACAAATATACGGTGGGATTTTTTACATATGACTAATGGTGAAATATACAATTACATTTTATTATCATTGTACTATAAAATTCCCTTGGGCTTCGCTTTTAGTGGTATATTTAATGTAATTTAATTTTTTATTTTAATTTTTTCGGTGACATGGCTCTATGTGATGCTATTTCTCCACTTATTATTTAGTAATTCTTCTTTCTCCTGTAGTTTCCCATAATATTTCTATGACGTTGGTTCCTTAAAAGCTAGCAGGTAACTATAACGATTCATGCAACAAAGAATTTATTGGCACTGAGCAAAGACAAGCTCAGAACTTGTAATGCAAGCAAGGGTTAGTGAAGCATTCCATACACATCCTCTTTCTGAAGGCAGGCCTACCCCACCCTTCACTTCACAATCAAGGCTTTACTTTAGGTATTTCTTTATGAAATATCAGAACAACAGTTTTGTTTTTAGTTGTTGGTGGTGGTGGTTAAACAACTATGAATTTGTCAAAATTCACAAAATTGTACAACAAAAAGTGAATTTTACTGCTTATAAATTAAAGTATAAAGAGAAAGCTAAAAAAAACTTCATGTCACATAACTGCATTTCTTCATGGCTGAAACAGAAAAGTTCTAAAAATGCTGCTTCATGAGGAGTCTCAAAAATTGCTGGAGAACACATTTAGAAGAAAGCTGATTTCTAGCAATTAAGCCAACCAGAGCTAATTTGGTCATAATAAATGATTGAACCTTATTAGTAGTCATGGATAGTTGAAGTTTTAGAAATTTAGAACATAAATAGATAGAAACTTTTTTTTTACTTTTAAGTTCAGGGGTACAAGGGCAGGTTTGCTACATAGGTAAACTCGTATCAGGGGGTTTGTTGTACAGATTATTTTACCACCCAGGTATTAAGCCTAGTACACATTAGTTGTTTTTCCTGATCCTCTCCCTCCTCCCACCCTCCATCCTCCAAGAGGCTCCAGTGTGTGTTGTTCTCCTCTAGGTGTCCATGTGTTCTGATCTTTCAGCACCCACTTATAAGTGAGAACATGTGGTATTCGGTTTTCTGTTCCTGTGTTACTTTGCTAAGGATAGTGGCCTCTAACTCCATCCCTGCAAAGGACATGATCTCATTTTTTGTTATGGCTGCATAGTGTTCCATGGCGTATATGTACCACATTTTCTTTATCCAGTCTGTCACTGATGGGCATTTAGGTTGATTCCATGTCTTTGCTATTGTGAATAGTGCTGCAATGAACATATGCATGCATGTGTCTTTAAATTCAAAGTGCTACATTACTCTAGCCTGCGAACAGTGTCATTACTAAGATTATGTAACATATGGAAATATATATGAGACAACCTCTAGTATAGTATTATTCTACAACTCCGTGTTTTTGACCAATGGCACTTTTGTGAAAGAGTAGAAAATTTGTTTTCTACTACATGTCACCTTGTCAGGAGCTGAAGGGCAACAGAAATATAAGTACTTCAGCAATTATGAAAGATACTAAATCACACTATAACTCCAGTTATTGGGAGTTCCTAATTCACTGGGGTTGTATAAAAGACAGATGGTTGCTTTGGTGACAAAACAAAAAAAAAATGGCTTCAAACATGAAGCAGAAGTAGATGATGTGGAGGTGAAATCAAGAGAAAGGGCAAGGTTGGAATCAAAGCTAAATCTAGAATATTAAGGACACATAGTCAAGGAGGAAAACTAGAGAGAATACAAAAGACAAAACTAAAGCTGCAGAAAAAAAAAAAAAAAAAACCATGAGCATGGGAAAGAAGAAAAGACCAGCAGATAAACTGTGCTATGTTTGTGTGGAGGAAAGTGGGTAAATGAAGATGTTAACTAATTCATGTGATGAGACATGTATCCATGTGGCCATGTACATTCCAAAATATCCAATTTAGTCTGTGATATATCTGAAATACGGAAAACTCAAGTTGTCCATATTCTCTTATCTGTGGTAATTCCAGTACTTATCTATAGGAAAGACGTTAAGGGAAGCAATCAGGTTAAAAAAGAAGACCAAGAGATTTATAATGAAACTATATTTTTATATGTTACATTGTTTATCCACAAATGAAGTTATAGAAAAACATAACAAGCTTTTCTAATGAGGCTTTTATTAATATTTTGTATAATATTTTAAAATACTATAAGTCATATTAAAATATTATTTTATTATTATGAACTTATACCTAGGAATGCTTTTGGCTACAAGTAACAGAACATTTGGCTAGATGTTAGACAATAAAGATTTTAATCACCTTAGAAAATAAGAAATCAAGGGACAAATCTTTCTATATTTGATAGAGAAATTCAACAGTATCATCTGCTCTATCAGCCTTAAAGTATTATATTTTTGTTCTTAGGTATGCTAGCTCATGGTCTCAAGGTATCTGTCGAAGCACCAAATATCACAATCTTATACAATAGTATTCAATCAGGAAGGAAAGAACCTTCTTTGAGGCATTAACTTTCTTGTTTTTTTAATTGAGGAGAAAATCTGTCCTAAGAATCCCTGTAATACTTCCTTTTTACGTCTCATTGACCAGAACTGGGTCATATCCACCTGTAGGCCAATCAGAAGCAAAGTGGGCTAGAATTGCCATGACTGGCCTAGCTTGATCAGGAATTATGCCATAGAGATGACTGAGGGGCTTACCTTCCCAAAAACAAGAGATTTCTATCTGTTATCTAGACACAGCTGTGCTTCCATCCACGGGGAAAAAGCAGGGGCTGCAACACAGCTCCTGGGGGTTTATGGCAACATGTAAGAACTAAAACTTCCCACCAACACATTCCCGGGTGCTATTATTCTCTGCTTTGTCAGTTACAGATTCTTGTCTCAGCCATGGATATGTGCATTTTTAGTCAACCTAGAAAAATTAAGTGTAAAAATTAGTCTGGTCCCTAGGAATCCAAGGTGGCAACGTATTTCATATACTTGCAAATCAAAGCTTTTTATTTTTTAATTTACTTTTATTTATTTATTTATTTATTTATTTATTTATTTATTTATTTATTTTGAGACAGAGTCTTGCTCTGTTGCTCAGGCTAGAGTGCAATGGCTTAATTCATCATGGCTTACTGCAACCTCTGCCTCCCAGGTTCAAGTGATTCTCTTGCCTCAGCCTCCTGAGTAGCTGGAACTACAGGCTCCCTCCACCACACTCGACTAATTTTTGTATTTTTTGTAGAGATAGGGTTTCACTATGTTGGTCAAGCCGATTTCAAACTCCTGACCTCAGGTGATCTGCCCATCTCAGACTTCCAAAACTGCTGGGATTAGAGGTGTGAGCCACCACGCCCAGCCCTGCAAATCAAACTTAAGAAAGTAAAGTTAATAAGTAGTTGATAAACAGTCACAAGTTATACCTGGCCTCAGACATAGATCTTTAGTCATGATCAAGCAATGTCTCTTAGATTTTAACTCAGGAAAATGATTATCCCATGGAATAACTTAACAACAGTGAAGTTCACCATCTCACTCCTACTGCTTGGAATTCCTAGTATCTGGAATTGCACCTTAGAAGGTTGTTTCTTAGACCAAGACATTCGTCATTGTCTGGCATATGGATAGTTATTTAAGTTCTACATTATTACATAGCAATGTAAACTAATATTGAGCTGTCTCCTGAGAAACAATTTTCCTTTGGGTAAGCAGAAGAGAGAAGTACTATGATGAAGCTTAGGAGATGATAATTTGGAACTGAATTTGCCAAGAGTAGCAGAGGCACACTAGAAGCTTCAAAGACCCACTTGAAAACAAAAAGTGATTTTGCACCAATCCTTGATTCTTTGTGCACTTTTATCACAAAATGAGGATTATACTACCCATTCACTCCTGGGGGAAAAAAGTGACTTTTGTACTGGGAATCTCATTGTCTTTCTGAGATTTTCTAATTTTTCTTAATTTTGATAATTATGGAAGTTTTATGAAAGGTATATCTTTTTTTACATGGGTTTTTCTAAAATTTCTCTAAAATTTAGATTTGGCTCAAAATCTTCCAGAAAGGGACTCCAGCTGAAAATCATACATTAATATAATATTATAGACTAGTGTGCAAAGGTGGCCATTTTCAGGATGCAGACAAATCTGGAAAGAAATCCAATTATAAAATCTGAAAAATTATCTTCTGATTAGGTATTGAACCATTCAAAGCTACAATTTTCTCTTTAGGTAATTTTAATAAAAGATGCATCTATTCTGACTCTCAATGTGAATTGAAAGTTAATTTATATCTACCTTGATATAAAGATCCTTATATAAGAATTTAATTTGAAAATAAAATGCAGTCACTTCATTTAGGAGCAACTTAATAAAGATGTTTATTTTAAATTCTAATAGTTTAATGAACAGAAGATAAATTTGTATAACTGATTTTAATACAGATCCCACTTACCTCTGTGTGTAGGATAACTAACTTGCCTCAGTGTGTGAAAGACGTTCCTGATCTTAGCACTGAAAGTCCTAGTTCTCAGGAAACTAGGATGGTTGGTCACACAGCTGTGTGGAACACATCAATACTGAGAAGCCAAACAACTGCTTTAACTTCATTGATTAGATATTAATCCATTCATCTAACATTTACATCAGCATGTAGGATACATGGGGCATATTTCAGATTAACATTAGAATCCAACAACTTATTAAGCCATTGACTCAACACAATCATATTTTTCTATTCTGCTTTATATAAGATAATCATGATGATTAATAGAATAGCATGTGCATAGAACCCACAACTTCTTACGAAGCCACTGACTCAACATAATCATATTTTTCTATTCTGCTTAATATAATTATGATGATTCACAGAATAGCATGTGAGTGGATTTCTTAGCACCCGGAGTTAAGGTGCTATGTTTCAGTACCCAAGACAAGGAATTATTGTTGCTATTTGAATTTTCTAAGAACCTGAAAGAAATCTAAGCTCAGGTTTGTGAAGCCAAAAGGAAATATGTAATTGTGTAATTGCTGAATCTGGGTAACCAGGGATAGCCATACTGCTAAAGCAAACAGAGCTCACTTTGGGGCAGCTGAATAATTCTTGTTTTTCTTATACACCATTTGGAATTCAAACTGTGACCTTCATAATAACCCTCTGAGTCTTTTCATTATTATCTGCTATGGCTAAGTGAAGTTAAGCAACTTGACCAAATTCATGTAGTGAATATATAGTATAGCTAGGCTTAAACACAAGTCTGTCTGTCCCTACGGCCTATGGTATTTGCATTACGGCACCACTTTCTGCCCAGCATAGTTGAAGTGCCTTCTGGGGAAAATTCATCATTTCAAATAAATCTTCATGTGTGAATATGATGTCAGTAAGCTCCCTCCATTAAAAAACACATTAGTTGAACAGTGATGACATATGGGTGGATCCACGTTTTCAGTATGATTATGTTACTGCTGTAATTGCTATTATTGTTTAGTTGTATACAGCCAGAACGTTTCTTCATGGAACTTTTTCAGTGGAGCAAAAAGAGCATTATTGAACAAGAGTTAACTGCTAGAGCAGCAGCATCTGACCTACACTCTTGCTCCTGAAGTTGTTCTCTGCACTCTGAGATTACTTCTCATACTTTCCTGGAAAAGGAAGAACATGCTCTTGTACTGGCCATAAAACACATACAAAAATCACCTCAGTCTCAGAAGTAGTGGTCGCCACTTGCCCATTTTGTACAGACATGAATATTTTCTCTTCTTTCCCTAAATGAGGGAAGTGATTGATCTAGTGAGGGATCCCAAGTGTTTCTCAATAGAGCATTGTGATAAAAGGAGTGGTCTCTAGAGCCAAACTGCCTGTGTTCAAATCCTGGTTGGACCACATGGTGAAACTACTTCAACTCTGGGTCTTTGTTTCCTTGTCTGTAAAATGGCAATGATCAATTTCCTTTAAAGTTTTAAAATTACCTGATTTGATCTAAGTAAATCACTTAAGACGTAGCATATAGTAAGTTCTCTTATAAGTTTTAAGCTATTATTTTTCACCAGGCAAGGGCACACAACATTCATAAAAAGAGATTTACTGAGTCCCAGTATCTACAGTGCTTAGAATTAGACACTAGAGCTACAGGAGATTTAAGACATGGTCTTGGTATTTAACAATATTACAAACCAACTAAGAATACAAGAAATGTGGCAGAGTAGATAAACAGCAATACAAGGAGGAGCAGCTAAGGTGCAAAGTATCTGTCATGCATTATTAAATTTGATTTCTGGTAGACATTATTAGGGAGATAGTATTTACCCTTTACAGACAAAAAACTAAGGCTCAAAGAAGTCTCCCCTGCTCGTAAACACTATGCATCCTGACTCACTACACGTGAAGAACTGAGACTTCGGTTTCTTCAGTCCCAACGTCTTGTCAAGTCAAAAGAGAGCCACTGTGAAAATCTTGGACATCTTATTGAAGAAGGGAAGCATCTGAGAAAAACAGGAACACCCTAGGGAAGCCGACCCACGGAAATGAGATGCCAGAATCACGCAGGCTTTCTATTGTTCATGCTGGCCTGTCTCAAGCTCAGGTTCATTTCCAGTGTTCATCCTTCTTTCTGCCATGGTACAGACTTCAGGAACGCAGTGGGCTCTTCTTAATGCTGCTGTCACTCCCTCAGTTCTTGGAGATTGTCTTCATCTCTCTCATATTTTTGAAGGGTTGGATGGGGTCTCCTCTCTTACCATTCCCTTCCCGATCTCACCAACTTTCACAGCTTCTAAAGATCAGCTCACAGATTCTGTGTTTAATCTGTTAAAAGCCACTCAGTTTGGGGTAACAAAAAATAAACCATAATTAAAATAAGAATTCACTGTATACCAGTTTGAGAATCTCACAACGTTCTTACAGTCATTTCTGGTTGATAGCTGCTGACTTCCCCTTGAGAAGTTAACAAGGCCTTGTGGGTTTGATTCTCTACTCCAGATACACAAAATGGAGCTGATGAAAACTCTGCTCCCAGCTTTCTTCCTCACATTCCTAGACATAGATATTCTCTTGAATAAATGAGCCAATCAACCAACAGAGTGTATTGTTAGTGGTGTAAAACCGAACAAAGCAACTCCACCTGAGGAAAGTAGATTCATACTGAAGGCTTTGAATATGTCTTAGAAAAGTCACTCTCCATCACAAACAGTCTCATGAACAAATAGAAGCAACAACTGCTCTTGACAGATGAAAATACTATACAAAGAAAAAATCAGGCTCTGGAATCCTGAAAGAGCTGAGTTCTTGGAGGTTGCATATATCTGGCATGATCTTCAGAAGCATCAATGTTAATTTTGATACTACCTAGAGAAAGTGAAGCCAATGGGGGTGGGGAGACTATTTAGCCTGTCTCTACAGGCTGGATTCTGTGAATAGCTCCACTTTCCTATCGGATTTGATAGTTTTACTTATTTATACTCAGTAGTGTTTCAAATGGGAGTGAAGTAGTTCAATTTGCATAGATGAGTTAAATCTGATTATGATTGGTATATGTCAAGTTTAGAAGGCAGAAGGAGAGAAGAATGTCTCCTCAGATCTGAAACACACATATCTCTGAGAATAATCACTCAAAACACTTAGAAAGATGTGTTTTATGGAAAATAGATTTATAAAGAGTTCCATTTTCATTCAAAGTAAAATCTCAAACCTTCTCTAGTGAAAAAATAAAAATTAAATAAAGAAACTATATTTAAAATGGCATGCATTTTATTTCACTGAAGTATAGGACATTAAGCAAAGGTTTGGTTGCCTTGGTGACAAATTGTCAAAAGAGATGCATATCTCACAAAAAGGATACGTAAAATGCTTTCAATATACTATATTCATTGTAGAGAAATACAAAAATTAAAAATAAACTGGATCAAACATCATTTTTTTTGCTGTTTAAAGAACGCCCTGGCTTGAGCAAAGGATACCTTATGCTATTTTATATTTCTTGAGCTGCTAAAAGCCTTCCTAAAGTGTTTTGAAATTTACTGACAACCACAACGATTTTAAGAAAAGTTTTTAAATTTCAGTGATTTTATGTATGTGTTTTTGAAAAATTTAGTGTCACCTAGTTGTATTCCTAATTGCCCAAATGATTCACTAACATAGACCTAGCTAATAATTATCAACATGTCTATTATTACTACTCTGTAACATATCATAAATACACTAATCTAGACTATAAAGTAAATGTTTTTCCTTGTATGCTTTTTTGTTCTGCAGAGTCCATTTAATCAAAAGGAGGATTAGCAGGCCAATCTTCTAAAGCACAGGCTTCTTAATCTACTGATAGATTAAGAAGACTAAAGTAGAAAGGTCAACTTTAGGGAACCTATATGAGAAAATGTATACTGGTGTACATTGGAATTGTTAACATAGACTGGGAGAGGGTCACTTAAATGAAAAGAAACTTCACTGAGTAGGATAGTCTAGGAAAAAACCAAGAGCAAATATGCAGGTGAGGGCCCCATCTCTCTCAAAACTTGTTTTTCTTTATTGTTAATCATTGGGATTATTGAAAATAATGAATATTTATTGGATTTTTACAACATCACCTGGGAAAAACTGTCATCAATATTTTGGTGTATTTCCTTCCCAATTTATTTCTATGAATATTTTACAGACTTGGTTAAGCATTGTGTACAAGTTTGGATCTCATTTTCTTCTATTTAATATAAAAATAGGTGCTTTCCAATAGGATAGCACACTTATCGTAAACATCTTTAAAGGTTGTAAGAATTTTTCAACATTTTGGAAGTATCATAATTTACTTTTTCCATCCTCTACTTTAGAACATTTATATATTTAATGAATGTTGGTACTACTCACATACCTACTGATATATTTGTGATGTGAAGGAAGGAGAAAAAAAAAGAAAGCTAGAAAGATCGCAACCTTTAAAAGAAAGAAATAGTACACTTTAAAAAATCCCAGCCTGATAATAGGTATGTTCAGTTCTCATTTATATATAATATGTCATACATGCTGACACACAAATTGGAAAAAAATAGAGTTTAATTTATATGTGATGACTTGTAATGTTGTCAGGCTATATATCTGGGCTATTAGTATGGATCCCAGGAGTTGGAAATGATTGCCTTTTATGTTGCTTCTCTTGTTAAAATTAGCAATTTAATTTTTGCATTTTGAACATTCAAGTAACAATATTTTATAGCATTAGGTTGGTGCAAAAGTAATTGCTGTTTTTGCCCCTAAAAGTAATGGCACAAACTGCAATGGCTTTTGCACCAACCTAATAACATTTTTAAATGCCTAACTGCAAAGATCAACCAGGAAAAAAAAGAGGATATGAGTTTCTGTGCAGTTGACCAAAATTATATTTTTAAAATCTCAATGTATATTAAAAATCTGAACAGAAAAATCCAAATAATAACTATCCTTGAATGTTGGAGATATGAGTAAGTTTTTCTCCTTTTCTTATTTTTTATTTTGTCAAAAATTTCATAGTAAATAGGAATTCATTTTATAATAGAAAAATATAAATTCTACATTTTATTAAAATAAAAAGTATACCTGGCATTGATTCCAATCTGCTATTCCTTAGCTGTGAACTTGGATGAACCATTTGATCACCCTAGTCCTCATTTTTATCATGCATAATGATGATTAACAATATCAGCTCTGCCTAACAGATGCATTTTTTATAAGAATTAAATTAAAATGCTTGTGAAAGTAGTATACAAATTAAAACATTCCATATAAATATATGATGTCATTTTGACCAGTGATTTAACTATATGGCTAAGTAAAGAGAAGGGAGGAAAGATAACTACAGTTTCTTCCACTCCTTAGCAGACACCCAGGTATTATTTGGCAAGCTACACTTAAAGGATGCTGAGAGGGAGGGAAAAAAGAATAGGGGTGAAGTGGAGAAGGAGCTATAAAAGTAAGAGAAAAAAAATCTGCCTACAGATTTTTCATAATTATCACTTACACCAAAAGAAAATTAACTTAATGCTGTGTTATGCACCCCTAAAAGCCATTATGATCAGATGCTAAGAGCTCTTCAGATTGCTGGATATTCCTCTTACCTGATTACATGATGAAAGACAACAGTTGTTAAGTAGTTTCCCAATTTAGCCTTATCCTTTTTTCCTACATTTCTTTATTACACTACACCACAATAAATTCTTCACCAAAATAGATTTCATGTTGTCAATTGTGTAATCCATTGGCTTCAAAATAAACTAGATTTTAAAAATCAGTTAACTCCCCTGATAAAAGAACTCTTCCATAAATAAAAATAACACTTATAATTAATTAATATATAATTAGTATATAATTAATACTATATTAATGTGATATGAAAACGTGTCACTTTGTTTTTTCATAATATAATCTCAACTAGATCATTTAACACATTTAGATGTATTAAACTCTTTTGATATCTCAAAAATCGTATTTTATACTAGGCACCAAAACCTCTTTATTTTTGTCAGTGATTATAAAATGCTTTTATGATCTAAGACGCTGGGTCAAACTCCATTATCAAAAACCATCATTCATTTTAAATTATAATTTTAGAAATCCTTAAAAGTCTCAAATCCGTAAACATTCTGTTTCAAATTACTTTCAATATAGCCAACCTCTTTTGGAGTCAACTGTTTTGATTTCATCTTCTGTAAAGCATTTGGAGGGTTTTTTTTTTTTTTAAGCAAAAACAACAACAACACTTGATCTTATTCAGTATTAGTTCCTGTTATACCAAGAGTTTTACAGCCTGCAGAATGAGCCCACTGTAGTCTAACTGCTATCCGCAGACCCAGATTATCAGTGAACAATGAAAGTCAAGATTGCATGGTCCATGCCCTCACAGTGGGAGCTATTTAGTTTCTCTGGGGTCTTTTAGTTTCATCATTTACAAACAGAGATATTTGAATAAATACATTTTCCAAAGGCATATTTTGGAGCATAGTGGTCCTACCTGATGGTATATGAAAGACAGATTGGGGTGGGGTGGGATGAGGGGATCATTAACATGGTGAATTTAAGAAAGGCTGTATCCTGTATTACTTGTTAAGAGAGTCATAATGGGGATAAGCCAAGTAGATACTTAGAAGAAACCTTTGTAATTCACCCTAAATCACTGTTTCCATAGTGTATGTAAGCATGCAATCATTCTGTATTTTAGAGAGAAAGTAGAGATAGTGAGACTCCAGAACACTGGAAAACAATTTGAGAAAGTAGATTTTATAATTAATAGCATTCCTTTTAGCACTAAAACTTTCTGATATTATGTTGGTCAACAAAAGAGTAGTAAAATGTATCCTGATTATAAGACAATTATGTCAGAAAACCTTACTATATGGTAACAAATAAATTAAAAACTAATAAAGTCCCCACTAAAAATGATTAATGCCAAATATCCTTTTTTTGATATTTCATACCATGAAGAGTTGCCTAACAGCAGCATAAATCTAGGTGAAAATGGAAGAGATATAAGATTATCAAGCATTAAAGATTACTGTTTCATATTCAAAATAAGTTTTTGTTTACATTTTATTTTACATTTTTAGAGATGAGGTCTCACTATGTTGTTCAGGCTGGAATGCAGTGATACATATTGCAGCCTTGAACTTCTGGGTTTAGGTAATCCTCCCACCTCAGCCTCCAGAGTAGCTAGGACTACAGGCATGCACCACCACACCCAGCTAATTTTTATATTTATTTTTGCATTTTTTAAGAGATGGGGTCTCATTCTGTTACTGAGGCTGGAATCCAGTGGTACAATCATAGCTCACTACAGCCTCAAAGTCCTGGGCTCAAGCAGTCCTACCACTTCAGCCTCCAGAGTAATACAGGCATGTACCACCATGCCCAGTCAAAATAAGCTTTGATAACAAGGAGTCTTTATACAATGGTGTATTAGTCCATTTTCACACTGCTACAAAGAAATACCCAAGACTGGATAATTTATGAAGGAAAGAGGTTTAATCGACTCACAGTTCCACATGTCTGAGGAGGCCTCAGGAAACTTACAATCATGGCAGAACGGGAAGCAGGCACATCTTACAATGTGGCAAGTGAGAGAGTGAGCATGTGAAGGAGGAACTGTCAAACACTTATAAAACCATTAGATCTCATGAAAAGTCACTCACTATTATGAGAACAGCATGGGGGGAATCACCCCCATAATTCAATCACCTCTCACCAGGTCCCTCCCTCAACACGTGGAGATTATGGGGATTACAATTCGAGATGAGATTTGGGTGGGGACATAGAACCAAACCATAACAAATGGTGCCCTTTCTCTTTTGCAAAAAAATACCTTTATCATTTGTATAATGTAAAATGAAAAGCCATAAAAAAATTTTTAATCAATGCTTCCAATTCTTAGACATCTGTGTTTGCATGGTTGCTGTATATCTAGTAGATGAATTAATGGTTCAGGGTAAATTGCAGAGAAAATAGAATGGTTTGAAAGGAAACCAAAGCACATTCATTCTCCAGGACTTAGAGAAGCTGGAATAAGAAATGGTGTATAATCACTGTGGAGACTAGAGTCAAGGGAAATCATAACAAATTACTTTTCAGTTAGATTACAATTAGCCGCCATCTCATCCCTATGTTCCTGAGAAAAAACACTTGCTTTGAGTGCTAATAGCTTGGTAACAGAGCAGAAGGGGGAAAAAATGCAGTGCCAAGATCCTGGGTTTCCTTTTTCCCTATATTTTTTTGTTCCAAATTTACCTCAGAATTTGCCTTCAGCTAGATAAATCTGGATCCAAATCAGGCCCTGTCACTACATTGGCTATATTTTCCTGGGCAAATCCTTGGATGTCTCTGAGCCCATTTCTCTCATATGTGAAACTGACATAAGAGTACTTAACTTGCATATAACATGAAAACTAGAAATAGTGTATGTTAAAGTGCTGGCACATAGCAAATCAGGTCTGACCCTAGGCACATGGGTCAATGAGTGGAGTCTGTGATAGTGCCACACTAGTTCTATATAACAATATTTCAAACCATTTCCATATAACAATATTCCTTCTCATGCAGATGTGCAGTATTCTCAATTCCGTTGGATAAAATAACCCCCAAACCCATCCCGTGCTCTCCCAGTATGATGTGTTGTGGTGTCATAGCTAAAAGTCATTTAGGATTTGCTGTGTGCTAGGCACTGTGCTCAGTCTATCACATACAGGCTCTCAATGACTCTCCACAAGAAACTTTGAGGTTGAAAGTACTACAAATGAAAAACCTGAGGAATGAGGATGGTGATGGTATCACCTCTGGTACCCCTGGCTGTAACAGAGCCGGTACTAAACCCAAATCTTTCTGACCCCAAAGCACATGCCCTTCCTCATCTCACAGTACTAGTACCTGTATCCAGGTCTGTCCTGATGGAGTAGTTTTTGCTCTAAGCAAGCACTTTCCAACCTTTTCCTGAATAGCTTCTTTACAAAGATAAAAATTGTATAACCCTCTATTACACCCCTCCCCAGTTATACTTGCACTTTTAATTTTCTCTGGGACTTTGCATAAGGATAAATGTTATCTTTACTGCAGATATGCTTTCATATGAATTTGCTTGTTATTAGGCATGACAGCAGCTATACAGATTAGAAAATTAGATTTACTATCGTGTAGAAGACATACTGGCAATCTAGACAGTGTTTCGTGTACTCTGGATAACGCTTTTAATAATTCCACAGCCCCCCTTCTCAGAAATCTGCAGCCATCCATTGGGATTCACTATCTAGCTCTTTCCTGACACTGGCAAAACTTACCTTTAACTTAGAAAGTTCTATTTTTGGTGGGTAAGTTAATCTATAGTTTATATTATTATACATTTTAACAGAAATGTAAAACCTCCATTCTCATAAAAACTTAAATTTCATAGATCTTTCAATTTAATCTCTATATATTCACATATAAATCCGTGATGTGTGTATTCACTATATGCGAGGTACAGAAATATGATAGTGAATACAATAATAATGTCTGCCCTCATAGAGTTTGTAGTCTGCTGGGATGAATAGATGAGGAAGCCAAACATCAATTAAAATACATACTACAAAGTACTTTGAAAAGCAGTACAAAGTGCCTATGTGGCTGAAATGAAATACCTAATTCACATCATCAAGAAAGGCCTCCAGCAGGAAATGTCTAATCTATGTTAAGAAGAATGACAGGAAACAGTCAAATAAAGGTATCCGTAAGGATCAAGAAAGACAAGAGTTTGGATGAGAGGAAGGATGGTAGATTTAGGGAATCAAAGAATCTTGGTAGATGGTAATGGTAAGAGTGTGAAGTACAGAGTGCCTTAAAATAGGCTGGGCGCAGTAGCTCACGCCTGTAATTCTAACATTTTGGGAGGTCGAGGCGGGTGGATCACTTGAGGTCAGGAATTCAAGACCAGCCTAGCTAACATGGTGAAACCCTATCTCTACTAAAAATACAAAAAAAAAAAAATTAGCTGGGCATGATGGCGCATGCCTGTAATCCCAGCTACTCGAGAGGCTGAAGCAGGAGAATTGCTTGAACCCAGGAGGTGAAGGGGTTGCAGTGAGTCAAGATCATGCCGCCACTGCACTCCAGCTGGGGCGGCAGAGTGAGACTCCATCTCAAAAGAAAAAAAAAGACTTGGGTATGGATGAGAGAAAGAATGATAGACGGTAATGGTAGCATGAGTAGTATAGAGTGTCCTAAAATAAAGCTGATGCCCTAAGTGTTAAAGGTCCTTGTTAAGGAGTACAGATATCATGTGGTCTAACTGGCATAAGAAAGAAATATTATGCCTCTTCAAATTGCTTAACAAAGATGCCAACCTTATCTGCAGCATGAAGAGCCAGCTCTGAGCTCTGAGCCAGCTTTTCTAAGTCCAAATCCTACTTCAGCATAACACCAGGTTACCTTTTTTTCCAGATGGGTGGATCTGATGTACCCACCCATCCCTTGGCTGCTGCAAGTGTTGGCAGCTAAGAGTTCACAGCTGCACCCTTCCTCCAGAAAATGTCCCTGGGTTACTGGAAGCCACTCCACCCAGGAAGGATATTCAGCACCCTTATAATGTAGCGGAATGCCCTTGCAGTGTAGTTTAGACTCAAGAGCCTCCCTGCATCAGACCAAGACTAGACTTGATTGATCTAAGACCACATTTTCAATTGCCTCTTTCTTCTTCCTTACTCGGCTTCACTCCCTTTCTTTTCTTTTTTCTTTTTCTTCTTCTTCTTCTTTTTTTTTTTTTTTTAAGGCAGAGTCTCTTTCTGTCACCCAGGCTGAAGTGCACTGGCATGATCTCGACACACCACAACCTCTGCCTCCTGAGTTCAAGCGATTCTCAGACTCCCAAGGAGCTGGGACTACAGGTGCGCACCACCATGCCTGGCTAATTTTTTTGTATTTTTAGTACAGAACGGGGTTTTGCCATGTTGGCCAAATTGCTCTTGAACTCCTGACCTCAGTTGATCCACCTGCCTTGGCCTCCCAAAGTGCTGGGATTACAGGCATGAGCCACCGTGCCCAGCCCACTCCCTTTCTTAGAATTTTTCCCAAAGAGCACTCCTTTCATAAATCAAGTGCACCTGAATCCCTGGTTAGTCAGGCTCTGTTTCTAAGGAACTCACCTAAGGCATGCCACAAAAATTAAAGAAAAATGTTATCAGGTGAAATACACACAAAAGATATTAAACTAAAAAACTAAGCAATGTTATCTTCAGATAGATGACTCAGTCAAGCTGTTATTAATGTAATCCTCTAGCCTCTTGGAATGGTGCTATAATTGAGGGAACTCAGTCCAGAAACAAATAATTTCAAAATTACTCAAATTTTAAATGTGCAATCTTCCAAATAGCATACAAGGAATGTATAAGCCTGAACACTACATAAAGTCCTTCTCTAAGCAATCTACTTTCCTCCCATCAGAGTTGCCTATCAACTTTCCTTAAAGATTTTCCAGCTCATTCTACTCGAGTCCTATCCCAAGTGACCCTTTTTGTCTTTCCCATTTTTTTCCTGATAGTACATCACTACAGCATAAAATACCCACCTACACACCCCCTCAGAGGTTAAATAGATCAGGTGGTTCCAGGTGGTGGATAGTGGAGTAAATTAAATGCTATTAGTAACATGCATATATCCATAATTATTGTAACATTGTTATCAAAGTGCTTCACAAATTTTCTGATTATACATTTGAGAACTAAATCCATCCTTACTGATTTTCTCAAAAGATTTTTCCATTTTGTTTCTTAATATGTTGTGCTCTATCAACAAAGCAGAAAAACAACTAAATCCCTAAAATGAAAATGGAAAAAACTAATTGATCAAAATGAAGTGACTAAGATGTATTCCTTATTGCTGTGTCTCCTCATGCATATAAGAGGCTAAATGCATATTATAATTAGGGGGTCCTTGAGTATCAAGAGAGCCTTCCTTAAAAACTATGAACTGAGACAAAGCAAAACATAGGACATCAAGAATTAACTTCATCAAGGAAAATGATTAACAATATCCATCTTTCAACCAATGCATCAGTTTTGAGATTATAAAAAAACACTTTTGCACACATCCTTGGCAGTCCCACAGTAACATTCAAGTGTCAGTGGATGATCCTTCCAGATGTCCTTCCAGAAGGTATCTGTACTTTCCTAGGGTGAACGACTAAAACTAAGAAAAGTCATTAAAATCTTAGTCCTGGAAAATGTATCTTTGAAATTCTCCCTTCAGTTGATAGTGGCAGCAGTAGCAACAGCAGAGCCCTATTTATTGCAATGTGTCAACACAGCCCAGTTACTCTGAATGTAAAGTACTGTGTACAGCAGAGCTTGGCCCCACCACTGCTTTTAGGAAGCCCATTTTCTGTCAAGTGGGTTGCTTTTCTATTTTATTAGATGCAAACTAAGAAAAATCCTTGTTTTTATGGCCCCAAGAAGTTTGTGTGCATACTTCAGGTGCCTGATTTATATGTTTTTCTAACCAACTCCAAAAAGAAAATATGATCATAGGTATTTTTTGTAAGTGTTGCAATGCCAGACTTTCTTCCAGCAAGTTGAAGCAATGGATGGCTAAGTCAGCCTTACCTTCTCAGTCTGTTTAGTCAGAATGAGATCAATTGCCCCCATGCAGTTTTGAGCTCCTCGAAAAGGGCTTCTGTCTTATTCAATGTTGTATTTCAAGTATCTAACATATAATTAATTAGTGCTTAATATTTTTGAGCTGAATTTTTTTTATCCACATACTAACAATGTAAAAGGCTTTCCTGGTACTTTCAGGAGTTACTCTGATAAGTTGGTGCCTAATAATGTATATAACACTTGTGCCTTCCCATTTAATATACCATCAAATGAGATCTTAGAGTCAGTTGTATGAGATGAAAACACGACATACAGAATACCTTGGAGATATTTCAGGTTTGGTTCTAGACAACTGCAATAAAGTGAATGTTGCAATAAAGTTAGCAAGTCATGCAAATTTTTTGGTTTTCCAGTGCACATAAAAGTTATGTTTATACTATGCTATGGCGAATTCAGTATGCATTCACATTATGTCTAAAAAAAATGTACATGCCCTTGGTACTTACATAAAAACAGCCATAGATCAGTGGAACAGAATAGAGAACCCACAGATAAACCCATACATCTACAGTGAACTCATTTTTGACAGAGATGCCAAGAAACATACTGGGGAAAGAACAGTCTCTTCAATAAGTGTTGCTGGGAAAGTTGGATATCCATATACAGAAGAATAAAACTAGAGCCCTATCTTCACCATATACAAAAATCAAATCAAAATGGACAAAAGACTTACATCTAAGACCTTAAACTATTAAACTACTAAAAGAAAACATTGGAGAAATTCTCCAGGACATTGGACTAGGCAAAGATTTCTTGAGTAATACCCCACAAGCACAGGCAACCAAAGCAAAACTGGACAAATGAGATGACATCAAGTTAAAAAGGTCCTACACAGCAAAGGAAACAATCAGCAAAGTGAAGAGACAACTCACAGAATGCCACAAAATATTTGCAAACTATCATCTGACAAGAGATTAATAACCAGATTATGTTAGAAACTTAAAAAACTCCAGAGGAAAAAATCTAATAATCCTATTAAAAATGGGTAAAAACTGAATAGATTTTTCTCAAAAGAAGACACACAAATGGCAAACAGAAAAATGAAAAGGTGCACAACATCTGTATTAGTCCATTTTCATGCTGCTGATAAAGACATAGCCGAGACTGGGCAATTTACAAAAGAAACAGGTTTAATTGGACTTACAGTTCCATGTGGCTGGAGAAGCTTCATGGTCATGGCAGAAGGCAAGGAGGAGCATGTCACCTCTTACATGGATGGCATTAGGCAAAGAAAGAGAGCTTCTGCAGGTGAACTCCTCTTTTTAAAACCATCAGATCTTGTGAGACATATTCACTAACACAAGAACAGCAAGGGAAAGACTTGCCACCATGATTCAATTACCTCCCACCAGGTCCCTCACACAATATGTGAGAATTCAAGATGAGGTTTGGGTGGGGACACAGCCAAACCATATCATTCCACCCCGACCCCTCCCAAATCTCATGTCCTCACATTTCAAAGCCAATTATGCCTTCCCAACAGTCCCCCAAGGTCTTAACTCATTTCAGCATTGACTCAAAAGCCCACAGTTAGAAGTCTCATCTGAGACAAGGCAAGTCCCTTCCATTTTGGAGCCTGCAAAATCAAAAGCAGGTTAGTTACTTCCTAGATACAGTGGGGTCACAGGCATTGGGTAAATACAGCCATTCCAAATGGGAGAAATTGGCCAAAACAGAGGGGCTACAGACCCCATGCAAGTCCAAAATCCAGCAGGGCAGTCAAATCTTAAAGCTCCAAAATGATCTCCTTTGACTCCATGTCTCACATCCAGGTCACAGTGATGCAAGGTGTGGGTCCCCATGGTCTTGAGTAACGCTGCCCCTGTGGCTTTGCAGGGTATAGCCTCCCTTACAGCTGCTTTCACAGGCTGGCACTGAGTGTCTGCAGCTTTTCCAAGTGCACTGTGCAAGCTGTCAGAGGATCTACCATTGTGGGGTCTGGAGGAAGGTGGCCCTCTTCTCAAAACTCCACTAGGTGATGTCCCAGTAGGCACTCTGTGTGGGGGCTCCCACCCCACATTTCCCTTCCACACAGCCCCTGCCCCTACAGCAAACTTCTGCCTGGGCATCCAGGCATTTCCACAAATCCTCTGAAATCTAGGCAAAGGTTCCCAAACCTCAGTTCCTGACTTCTGTGCATTCACAGGCTCAACACCACATGGAAGCTGCCAAGGCTTGAGGCTTGCGTTTTCTGAAGCCATGGCCTGAGCTCTACATTGGCACCTTTCAGCCATGGCTGGAGAGGCTGTGACACAGGGCACCAAGTCCCTAGGCTGCACACAGTTAGGGGACCCTGGGCCCGGCCCACAAAACCACTTTTTTCTCCTAGGCCTGTGATGGGAGGGGCTGCCACAAAGGTCTCTGACATGCCCTGGAGACATTTTCTCCATTGTCTTGGGGATTAACATTTGGCTCCTCATTACTCACGCAAATTTCTGCAGCTGCCTGACTTGAATTTCTCCTCAGAAAATGTGATTTTTCTTTCTATCACATTGTCAGGCTGCAAATGTTCTACTTTCCTTATAAAACTGAATACCTTTAACAGCACCCCAGTCACCCCTTGAATGCTTTGCCACTTCAAAATTTCTTCTGCCAGATACCCTAAATCATCTCTCTCAAGTTCAAAGTTCCACAGATCTCTAGGGCAGGGGCAAAATGCCACCATCTTTTTGCTAAAATATAACGAGAGTCACCTTTATTCCATTTCCCAACAAGTTCCTCATTTCCATCTGAGACCACCTCAGCCTGGATGTTATTGTCCATATTGCTATCAGGCTTTTGTTCAAAGTCATTCAACAAGTCTCTAGGAAGTTGCAAACATTCCCACATTTTCCTGTCTTCTTCGGAGCCCTTCAAATTGTTCCAACCTCTGCCTGTTACCCAGTTCAAAAGTTGCTTCCACATTTTTGGATCTTTTCAGCAGCACCCCACTCTGCTGATACCAATTTACTGTATTAGTCCATTTTCATCCTGCTGATAAAGACATATCTGAGACTGGGCAATTTACAAAAGAAAGAGGGTTAATTGGACTTCCAGTTCCATGTGGCTGGGGAAGCCTCACAATCATGGCAGAAGGCAAGGAAGAGCAAGTCCCATCTTACATGGATGGCAGCAGGCAACGACAGAGAGAGAGCTTGTGCAGGGGAACTCCTCTTTTTAAAACCATCAGATCTTGTGAGACTTACTCGCTATCATGAGAAGAGCACAGGAAAGATTTGCTCCCATGATTCAATTATCTCCCACCAGGTCCCTCCCACAACACATGGGAGTTCAAGATCAGATTTGAATGGGGACACTGCCAAAACATATCAATATCATTGATCATCTGAGAAACACAAATCAAAGCTATAATGTGGTATCATCTCACCCCAGTTAAAATAGCTTATATCCAAAAGCCACGCAATAACAAATACTGGAACCCTTGTGCACCGTTGTTGAGAATGTGCATTAGTGAAACCACTATGGAGAACAGTTTGGAGGTTCCTCAAAAAACAAAAAATAGAGTGACCATATGATCCAGCAATCCCACTCCTAGGTGTATACCCAAAAGAAAAGAAATCAGTATATCAAAGAGATATCTGAATTCCCATGTTTATTGAACAACTATTCACAATACCCAAGATTTGGAAGCAACCTAAGTGTCCAACAGATAACGAATGAAGAAAATGTGGTACATATGCACAATAGAGTACTATTCAGCCAGAAAAAAAGAATGAGATCCTGTCATTTGCAACAACATGAATGGAACTGGAGGTCATTATGTTAAGTAAAATAAGCTAGGCACAGAAAGACAAACTTCAAGTGCTCTCACTTATTTGTGGGAACTAAAAATTAAAACAATTGAACTCATGGAGATAGACAGAAGAAGGATAGCTACCAAAGGCTGGGAAGGGTAGTGGGAGTTGGCAGAAAAGTAGAGATGGTTAATGGGCACAAAAAAAAATAGGAAGAATAAGACCTACTATTTGATAGCACAACAGGTGACTATAGTAAACATTAATTTAATTGTACATTTTTAAATAACTAAAAGAGTGTAATTGGGTTGTTTGTAACAAAAAAAAAATGCTTGAGGTGATGAATACCCCATTTACTCTGATGTGATTACATATTGTATTCCTGTATCAAAATATCTCATGTACATATGTACATACATACCATACACCTATGTACCCACAAAATTTGAAAATCAAAAAAATGCATGCCTTAATTTAAAAATACTTTATTACTAAAAAGAAGGATTCAGAAGGTTGTAATCTTTTTGCTGGTAGAGGGACTTGCCTCCAAGGGCATGGATCAAGTCTCCCCCAAGCAATTATAACACAAACAGCAAAGATTACTGATCACAGATCACTATAACAATATAATAATAATAATACAATTAGAAATATTGTAAGAATTACCAATATGTAACAGACATGAAGTGACCACATGCTGTTGGAAAAATGGTGTCAACAGACTTACTGTAAGCAGAGTTGCCACAAACCCTCAATTCATTTGAAACACAATATCTGTGAAGCACAATAAAGCAAACAGCAATAATGCAAAGTGTGCTCGTATTCTATTTCTTCAACATTTTCTTTTGTTACTAATATCTTATACAATAAATGTATTTCTACCAGATAAACTTAAACTGTTCATAACTAGAGTTAGTATATAGTTCAATATCCATAGTTCAATATTATTTGTATTATGTTTTATTCCTCTTAAGATCATAATTTTGAATAATGGGATTGAACGATGAGGATAAGATTGCTTCAAAGTAGTTCTTGACACTGTTGAAATTTTGCTTATTCCTTGCCTATTTTCTGCTATCTCAACACCTGGTGACCAGGGTGGCCTCTTAGCAAAAAATAAACTGGTAGGGTCCTAATAAACTGAAAATAGTATAATTGCAAGCTCAATCTAAACTAGTAAACAACTGATAAGCAGTCTTGCAGTTGCTACCGAAAACTTAGGCTGATTCTCTAATAAAATAAATACCCAGGAGGAAATAAAAAGCTTGTAGTGAGCTAAATCCCCAGAACGCATATGCTGAAAAGATTATTCCATGTTAAACACAATCAAGAGAGTTGGGTGTGGTGGCATGTAATTGTGTCCCAGTTACTTGGGAGGCTGAGGTGGGAAGATTGCTTAAGGCCAGAAGTTTGAGGCTGCAGTGAGCTATGATCATACCCATGAATAGCTGCTGAACTTCAGAATGGGCAAGACAGCGAGATCCCATCCCCCCAACCCAAAAAATCAAGAGGACTCTATTTAGTTTATCTCAAGATATTTCATCATAAGATCCCTCCTAGAATGCACACATTTGATAAATTTGTGACAGTATTAAAAATGAATACTCATACCATTTGGTATTGCAGATAATATAATAAAAGTTTCTCATCAGCACACAGAACATATTCCAAGACTGACCACATGCTCAGCCATAAAGTGCATCTCAATAAACTCAAAAAAAATCAAAATTATACTAACCATACTCTTGAACAGTGGAATTAAAATCAAAATCAATACCAAGAAGATATCTCAAAACCACACAATTATATGGAATTTAAACAACTTGTTCCTGAATGACTTTTGGGTAAACAATAAAATTAAGGCAGAAATCAGAAAATTATTTAAAATAAATGAAAACAAAGACACAACATACTGAAATTTCTGGGATGCAGTAAAAGCACTGCTAAGATGAAAGTTTATGCCTTCCTCAAAAATGCCTTCCTCAAAAAGCTAGAAATATCTTGAATTAATAATCTATTATTATACCTAGAGGAACTACAAAAACAAGAACAAACTAAACCCCAAGACTAGCAGAAGAAATAACTGAAATCAGAGTGAAACTGAATAAAATTGAGATGCAAAAATACATACGAAATGGCCAGACGCAGTGGCTCACGCCTGTAATCCCAGCACTTTGGGAGGCTGAGGCAGGCAGATCACGAGGTCAAGAGATCAAGACCATCCTGGCCAACATGGTGAAACCCCGTCTCTACTAAAACTACAAAAATTATCTGGGTGTGGTGGCAAGCACCTGTAGTCCCAGCTATTCGGGAGGCTGAGGCAGGAGAATTGCTTGAACCTGGGAGGCGGAGGTTGCAGTGAGCTGAGATTGTGCCACTAAACTCCAGCCTGGTGACAGAGTGAGACCCTGTCTCAAAAAAAAAAAAAAAAAAAAAAAGAAACAATGAAAGTAAAAGTTGGCTATTTAAAGGATAACAAGAAAAAATAACTAGATTAACAAAGAAAAGAAGAGAGAAGTTCCAAATAAGCACAATCAGAAATGACTAAGGTGACAATATAACCAATCCCACAGAAATACAGAATATCACAAAAGACTATTAAGAACACCTGCATGCACACAAACTAGAAAATTTAGAGGAAATTTAGAGAAAACACATAATCTCCCAAGATTGAATCATTAATACAATTAGGACAACACAATCTTCCAAGATTGAATCAGGAAGAAATTGAAACACTGAACAGACCAATATCGAGTTACAAAATTGAATCACTAATAAAAAACCTACCAACCAATAAAAGTTTCATACTAGATAGATTCATAGCTGAATTCTACCAGAAGTACAAAGAAGACCTGGTACCAATTTTAATAAAACTATTCCGAAAAATCAAGAAGGAGAAACTCCTCCCTAACTCATTCTATGAAACCACCATCAACCTGATACCAAAACCTGGCAAAGACACAGCAACTAAAAAGGAAACTACAGGCCAATATCCCTGAAGAACATATACACAAAAATCTCCAACAAAATACTAGCAAACCAAATTCAAAAAACATATCGAAAAGTTACTTCACCACAATCAAGTAGGCTTCATTCCTAATATGGAAGGTTGGTTCAACATATGCAAATCAATAAATACAATAAACCACATGAACAGAATTAAAATATATATAATCATCTCAATATATGCAGAAAAAGCTTTTGATGAAATTCAACATCCATGCATGATTAAAAAAAACCTTCAAGAAACTAGGCATCAAAGGAACATACCTCAAAATAATAAAAGCCATCTACATCAAACCCACAGCCAACATCATATTGAGTGGGCAAAAGCTGGAACAATTCCCCTTGAGGTCTGCAACAAGAAATAGATGCCCACTCTCACCATTCCTATTCAGCATAGTACTGGAAGTGCTAGTCAGGGCAATCAGGTAAGAGAAAGAAATAAAGGACATTCAAATAGGAAAAGAAAAAGTCAAACTGTCTCTCTTTGCAGACAATATGATCCTATATCAAGAAAACCCTAAAGACTCTATCAAAAGGCTCCAGGAACCAATAACTTCGTAAAATTTCAGGATATAAAATCTATGTAAAAAATCAGTAATATTAGTAATACTTCTATACATCAGTAATGTTTGAGAGCAAAATCAAGAATGCAATCTCATTTACAATAGCTAAAAAAACAAAATAAAATACCTAGTAATACATCTAATCAAGGAAGCGAAATGTCTCTACAAGGAGAACTACAAAACACTGCTAAAAGTAATCACAGATAACATAAACAAATGGAAAAACATTCCGTGTTTATGGATTAAAAGAACCAATATCATTAAAATGGCCATGCTGCCCAAAGCAATCTACAGATTCAACAGTATTCCTATCAAACTATCAACATCATTTTTTTACAGAACTAGAAGAAACATTCTAAAATTCGTATGGAACCAAAAAGAACCCAAATAGCCAAAGCAATCCTAAGCAAAAAGAACAAAGCTGGAGGCATCACATTACCCAACTTCAAACTGTACCATCAGGATACAGTAACCAAAACAGCATGGTACTGTACAAAACCAGTCACATAGACCAGTGGAACAGCATAGAATACCCAGAAATAAAGCCACACACCTCCAGCCATCTGACCTTTGACAAAGTCAACAAAAATAAGCAGTGGGGAAAGGATTCCCTATTCAATAAATCATACTGGGATAGCTGACTACCCATATGCAGAAGAATGAAACTGCACTGCTACATTTTACCTTACACAAAAATTAACTCAAGATAGATTAAAGATTTAAATGTAAAACTTCAAACTATAAAAATCCTAGAAGAAAACCTAAGAGAAATCAGTCTGGACATCAGCTTTGGGAAATAATTTATGACTAAGTCCTCAAAAGCAATTGTAACAAAAACAAAAACATCCAAGTGGGACCTAATTAAACTAAAGAGCTTCTGCATAGCGAAAGAAACTATCAACAGAGTAAACAATTAACCTACAGAATGGGAGAAAATATTCACAAACTATGCATCTGACAAAGGTCTAATATCCAGACTCTATAAGGAACTTAATTCAATAGGCAAAAACAACCCCATTAAAAAAATGTACAAAAACATGAACAGAAATTTCTCAAAAAAAAAGGCATACAAGCAGTTAACAAACATATGAATACAATGCTCCATATCACCAATCATCAGAGAAATGCAAACCAAAACCATTACACATTAGGTAGAGTATACCGCTCGGGTGATGGGTGCATCAAAATCTCAGAAATCACCACTAAATAACGTATTAATGTAACCAAACAACACCTGTTCCCCCCAAACCTATTGAACTTACAAAAAAAAAATGAAATACCATCTCACACCAGTCAGAACAGCTGTTATTAAAATGTAAAAAACTTACGCTGATGAGGCTGTGTATAAAAGAGAATGTTTATACACTGTTGATGGTAGCGTAAATTAGTTCAGCCACTGTGGAAAGCAGTTTGGATATTTCTCAAACAACTTAAAACAGAACTACCATGTAACCCAGCAATCCCATTATTGGGTATATATCCAAAAGAAAACAAATCCTTTGCTAGGCACAGTGGCTCATGCCTGTAATCCTGGCACTTTGAGAGGCCGAGGTGGGAGGATTGCTTGAGCCCAGGAGTTTGAGACTAGCCTGGCAAAGATAGACCCAGTCTCTACAAAAAAATAAACAAAAATTAGCCAAGCATCATGGCACACACCTGTAGTCTCAGCTACTTGGGAGGCTGAGGTAGGAGGATTGCTTGAACCTAAGAAGTCAAGGCTGCAGTGAGCCGTGATTGTATCACTGCATTCCAGCCTGGGGTAATAAAGTGAGACCCTCTCAAAAATGAAAAGAAAAGGAAAGGAAAGGAAAGGAAAGGAAAGGAAAGGAAAGGAAAGGAAAGGAAAGGAAAGGAGAGGAGAGGAGAGGAGAGGAGAGGAAAGGAAAGGAAAGGGAGAGAGAAAGAGAGAAAGAGAAAGAAAGAAAGAAAGAAAGAAAGAAAGAAAGAAAGAAAGAAAGAAAGAAAGAAAGAAAGAAAGAGAAAGAAAAAGAAAGAAAGAAAGGAAGAAAGGAAGAAAGGAGGAAAGGAGATGCATGCACTTGCATGTTTATGGCAGCAGTATTCACAACAGCAAAGACATGGAATCAACCTAAGTGCCCATCGATGGTGGATTGGATGAAGAAAATGTTGTGCATATACACCATGGAATACTATGCAGCCATAATAAGGAATGAAATAATGTCCTTTGCAGGGACATGGGTGTACCTGGAGGCCATTATCCAAAGCAAATTAATGCAGGAAACAGAAAACCAAATACCATGTGTTCTCACTAATAACTAGGATCTAAACAATGGGCACTCATAGACATAAAGATGGCAATAATAGAAACTGGGGAATGCTAGAGGACAGAGGGAGGAAGGAAAAGAAAGGCTGAAAAACAAACTACGCTCTGTACCTGGTTGACGGTATTATTTGTTCCCTGAATCTCAGCATCACACAATATATCCAGGCAACAAACGTACACATGTACCCCCTGAAACTAAAATAAAAGTATTTTTAAAAAAGTAAAAAAGGTCCGTGAAGGCAATGAATATCTGCAACACTGGAAATTTTTGTGATGATATAATGTGAAATTCACCTCTAAGTGAAATTCTCAGGGAAGTCTTTCAAAGGTCTATTGGTTGAAGTCAATTTTAATATTTTTCCACTAAATAGCTCATGAAAGTTACTTAGCTAGTAGGACTGTACTGTTCTTTGAATCACAGGAGTTAAGGAGAAATACCTAACAGAAAGGCTGCTGTGATATGCAATGCAAGCTCTTGCCATAGGGTCAAATTCATATAGGTAATGCAGTCTCAATTCTGACTAACCATGTCCTGCGCAAGGCCAAGTTACATCAAATCATTGCTCTTCCAACAGGATAATGGCCATACAATGTAGTGTTTCTAAAAGAAACACTCAAAACTATCTTTTGAAAGAGCATGTACCGTTTAAAATACTTTCTGTTAATGACCAAAAACTGCAGTGGTGCTACACAGTAAGAGATAACTTTGATTCTAATGATAAAGTTCAGGAACTAAGATATATCAAAAGTGCCAAGATAAATTGCCTTAATATTCTGCAATATCCACATAAATGACCATGAATACTAGAGAAGTCAAAGGCACTGTTGCTAAACATTTTTTAAATAAAAATCAAATAACATCTTCTCCTACTGTTGCTAGACCACCAAGGTTGATAAGGCTAAAGTCTGTGGGACAAATGTACTATAAAGAATCTTTATGAAGAATCTTCCAGGTTATATGCTACAAAAGCCTTTTGAATAAAAGAAGATTTGTACGAGTCTGAATCAAACGCAAAACAATAGCTGAAATATGAGACATTTTTATTAGTTTTCCTAAATCATTTCAGCACTTAGCACAGAGCCTAAAATATATGCAGCATTTAATATTAGTTTAGTTGATTTGAAATTTATCTGGTAACCAGCATCCAATCAGTTATTAAATTTATTCACCTGAAAGATTGACATTTATTTTCCCATTGAAGAGAAGTAACAGAAAAGTCACTAAAATATTTAAACACAGATTTGTTGAACCATTCACACATATAAGGTGGACTACACAAGTCATGCTAGCATCTAATTCTAGTAGGAAGTAAGAATTTCATGGAGTCTACATGTGGATTGTGAACAAAGCATTTGAGAAACTTTAGTGGCTTACAGGTTAGTCTAGTGACCCAAAATTGGTGCAGATGATAAAGATTTCAAAATTGAGGGGCACTTTACATGTGTCATTTTGAGTCTAAACATGAAAATTGAGTCTAACATGTCAATTTGAGTCTAAACATGAAATATTGAGTGTTGGTCAATATTCCACACTGATTCTCCAAGACCATTCTAAGGGAAGAACTTTATACTAATGTAGACTTTTTTTTTTTCAACCAAACTAGCTTGAAGTGTTTCTAATTTCAGCATTTTTTTTTCTGAAAACAGGTCTAAATTTATTCCCTTAAGATTGGAATCTTACCATGTGTCTCATTAATTCCAGGAAAATGCTCATGCTCACACTGAATGAATAGAGTAGAATATTCTGGATGTGTCCAGCTAGACAGAGTTTGCCAGGCTTATCACTTCTTAAAATGGCACTCTGTTTTCATGTCTGGGAGTCATTCCTGCTGATTAACTGGGGAGGCAGTATATCTTTGCTTGCATTTCCAATTGTAATTACATGGCAAACAAAAATAGATTCTGGTCAGTCTGTCTTACACATTTGCTTTTGCCAAAAGGTTTTCCTCTGGTACGGTGCTGAAGTCAGTACTCCTCTTGTACTCTCAACTTCTGTTTGGAGTGGCCCACTCACATGCAGTATTGTTGAGAAGCATTAAATTTGTTAAAGATGTCAACAAAAAAATGAAAAGAAGAATTTATACAGCACATTTCATGGCAAACAACCTTAAATCCCCCTTTTCTCCAAAGACTCCACTACTTTAACAGCAGTTACACTCAACCTGTCTGTCTGCCCTCTCCTCAACTTTGTCAAAACAAACTCTGCCCCTAAACACATATTTCACTCATTTCCATGTAGAGGGAGGGAGGGAAGGAAGGAAGGAAGGAAGGAAGGAAGGAAGGAAGGAAGGAAGGAAGGAAGGAAGGAAGGAAGGGAGGGAGGAAGGGAGGGGAGGGGAGGGGAAGGGAGTGAGGAGGGGAGGGAAAGACAGAGGGAGAGCAGAAGGGAAGAAAGAAATTTTGTAAACGGCAACACAATTTATTGGAAGATAGAAGAAGTTACTCTGTTAACTCTCAACCATAACAACCCTAGTTTCATTCAGGCATCCCCTTAGTGTGGTACCGGTAAGCATATCAAAATAGTTATTCCCAACATAACAGGACTTTCTCCAAGAGGTACTATTTTGCAGCAGTACCAATGCTTTCCATATTGTTTCTGTAAGAAACAGGCAACTGGAACAGCATGATTTCTGCATGGTAACAGATCTAGAAGCCTGTGCCTTTAAGTTCCAGAGAGCAGATGGACAGTGAAGTCAAAGTTTGAGGATATTTCCCCATGCAAATAAAGGAGTGGACCTATAGGGCTCAACTTTCCCAAAGTCATCTGGGTCTAAACCTCATTAGAGTCCCAATGCAGAGGGAGAAATCTTGACTCGCTGGCAAATAGCTATTAATATAATCTCAACTGGTATCAAATAAGCACTTAAGGGTTTTAATCTAAGGTTGGCTGGTAATGGGGCGATGTGGATTTAGGAGAATTATAATTATAGATGCCAGGAGTGACGTACTTTTATTTATTTTGCATTCTAATAGTGATCTGATCTTTTGGTGTTTGAAAGCTGCATTTTTAATGTGATTAACTCAAAATAATGATTATTTCAGTGAATAATTTATATTGAAATCCTATTTAATCCCTGCCTGTTTATTGCTAAACCAACATGGAAAAGTATGACATTCATTGACAATTTGGAAATATATCTCCTGTAAAAAAGTCTTCTATATTAGGAAGTTTAGTTGGATTTAATGACCAGAATGTTATCACAAAAAGTGAATATATTTGGCCTCAGGCAAGAGAATAGGCAAAGTTCTGCACATGCAAAAATTATGCAATGTAACTATACACAATTTTACACAAATACATTTTAGAAATATTTTCAAAGTTCATAAAAAACGAATGATAATGTGAAGTACTTTTTAACTTTAAAAGCTCTAGCCTCGTCTCATCAGCTCAAACATTAAATTTGAAATAAAAATATTCTCCTGCATAAGTCTAAGAGATTTGTGACAGTAACAAAAGATCCTGGTGATATTGCTAATTAGTTAAGAATCACTGGAATGACGTATGTACTGTAAATGTAGACGTGCAGCTTAACCTTTCAGCACTATGACTCATTTTGATTATAATTGCTTTTGCAGGACGTTCACCCTTTTCCCAACTGTTATTTTATTAGCACAAAGACAACAAAATTCAGCAGAAGGTAGCTTTGTTAACACTGACCTCTTGGCGAGGTTCTGCCTTAGAATATAAGTGGCTCCAGAATTGCAATGTATCACAAAATGCAGAATTATGTTCTCTGATAGACCCTACCCCTACCCTCCCCACACCCACAAGCCCAGGACTCTAAATGAATTCTTCATCCCAATTTGAAACAGAAAAGAAAAACTCAAATAACAACAGAAAGCTTGAGTTATTATTTATCATTTTATGATTAATCATAAAGTGGCAAAGCCAACTAATCTTAAAATAAAACGAACTATACAACTAAGGGAATAGTATGTAGACTAGAAAAATTTTATCCTACCCAAATGCATGAGAACTTTCTATAATGTCATTATTGAAAGAAAGCATGAACACATGCTTTTATACCAGTTCTTAGTCATATATTATGTTTGAGGAGACATATATCAACATGTGGAATAACCAAGTATATCTACGATAGGTCATATCCTTGGATTTAATCATCATCTCTGCATAAACCTAATACCTGAAATTGAATTAATAGGCTAATAATGAACTGCTTCATTTGAATATAATTGATGTCTTCCAGCTAAAATTCGCTATATTTTGAATTTAATGATACCTTGTGCATTTCATTTTCTGATTTTTCATAAGAAGTAGAATCTTCCTTTCGTATCACATCTTTTTCCTTTTTAGTTTCTCTGAGTATTCTTCCTTAGTTATTCTGACCCATAGAAAAGTGAAAAATAATAGTCTCATTTTTCTGCTTTTCTTTGCTTTTTGTAGCAAGCTAATTCAAGTGAACTAGTATATACTAAGTATATATTTTGTCAGGAAACTAGTATCAGAGAATGAGACAGTTAGAAAGTGCTTTAATTTGGCATCCACTGGCAGTCTTTACCTTTAGGTTCACAAAGTAACAGATTATGTTATGCCTGAATCAAGCTACTTTGCTGAAATACTCTATTCAAAGATAGCAAGAACAAAAACACAATAACATATAGTCCTTCTTGTTAGAAAACACATGAGAGCCTTCCTTTAAAAATAATCATTTACCTAGCTATTTTATGTCATTATAATTTGGTTTTGAACTCTTGGCTTGGTAATAACATACCATCATCAACTTAGTAAGATGCCAACAAGATTGCTCTTATATGCTTGCTCCTGCCATTGTCACACCTAACTGGTCCTCAGTCCAGGTCTTTATCATATTTCCTGGCTATACCTCCTAAGACGTAAGTTTTCATTCTGAATGAGTTAAAACATAGACTAAATACAAGTGATATTCTTCCTGTAAATGTGTGTATTGTACAGGATCACTTCCAGTAACACTTCCCATGCACAATTTAATTGCTAGAGAGCTTTTCTCTTCTATCTACCAAATCTTTTTGTTTTTTTCTTGTGCTTTTTGGATAATAAGGCACATGAACCTACTAACACATAGAGTATAAATAATACTAAACTGAATTTTTAAAGATAGACTATATGAAACCAAATTCATATGTCTGATTTATTATACATTCCTGTCTCTTTACATAATAAATCAACAGACTTACAGAGAAACTGTAGACTTCACAATTTTTCTTTGACAACGTGGAGGATAAGGAATGAATGTAAAATATCATCCCTGTATGAAATGAAACTGTATAAAAGATCACAAACTATATATTCCAGCAACAGGGAAATGTTCAAGATATTAAAGCTAAATTGCTCTTCTTGTTAATGTCTAAGAGGTTTCTCAAACTTAACACTGAGCTAAAATCCTGTTTTTACTTCCCAAAACCTCTTTCCTCACAGTCTTCCACCTGTTGATTAACAGCAAGTTAACTTCCCTTTGAAATCATTTTTGACTCCTCTCCCTTTTTGCAGACATCCAATCTAAAAGTAAATCTTGCAGAATTCACTGATAGAATGTGTCTAGGATCCAGCAACTTCTGACCACCCTCATTGTTACTGCCCTGGCCCAAGCTACCACCATTTCTCATCCACATCATAGTTATAGTCTCCCAAACAGTATCTCTTTTACCTTGTCCACAATAGTCAAGTCTCACCCAGCAGCCCAAGTGATTGTATGAAAATTAAAATCACATTATGCCTTATGCTAAAATCTTCCCCGTGGCTTTTTGTTCCACCAAGTAAAACCCAAAAGCTATACAACGTTTACATGTTTGTTCAGGACCTAGATTTTTAGAAATCATGACCAAAAATTTTTTGCAAGAAGAAAAAATAAAGTCAATAATTCATTACAAGTTGATTATAATATCGTATTCATGGTTCAGATAAATCATCTTTCTTTTGAAAAATGTGTATTTGAGAATAGACATCTCAAACATTTGTGAACTGAAGAATAAAACATTGTTTCTAAGTCCCATGGAGGGGGCAGGGCCGGGGGAGGGGGCGCTTTAAACAAATTCTGATACTAGGGCTCTACTCCAGATCAATTAAATCAAAATCTCTTTGGATGAAGCCAAAGAATAGTTACGTTTTTACAATCTCTTTGAATAATTCTGCTATGCTTCCAAAGTTAAGAACTACTGCTCCAAATGGGGCATGAATGAAGATACAAGTCAGTTGCCTGTTACTTATTTTTGTAAAGCATACACTAGAAACAGAAACTTACAAAATTTCTAGCAAGAGAAAGCTTTAACCGCCATAATTTTCAGCTGAGTAACTTAGGTAATTGGAAACTTCAAATGCTACAATGTGGAAAGCAATGATGTTAAACATTCCAGAAAGAATACGGTAAACAATTAATTTAGTTACCATGATGGTTCCTGGAGATGTAACAGGTATTGTTAGAACTTCAGTACTTATAATAAAATCAATTTTAAGTCAATATATAAAAAACTGCCCCTTTTTAATGTCTACAAGTGCACAGAGTCAAACATTAAAATAAATTTATTTTTTGCCATTGTACCTCTCCTGGCACTACTTGAAACAGTAAAGAACTCTAAAACTTGCTATTATTACAAATGAGATTCCCTTATGCCAGCTGGGTCTACATGCTATTAAAAATATATATTTTTAAAATTTTCAATAAGGTGGACAAATCAGTGAAGCTCAAGGACCTAGTTACCCTACCACAGAGGATTTTTTTATTGATCAAGTTATTTCTTCTATTGATGGTACCAGATGGATTCTTGGATGAAACTGAACGACAAGTATGTCTCTGCCAGCACGAAAATGGCGATGGGCTCCCTGC
The DNA here is from genome assembly GCF_029289425.2 of Pan paniscus. Taxonomy (NCBI): domain Eukaryota; kingdom Metazoa; phylum Chordata; class Mammalia; order Primates; family Hominidae; genus Pan; species Pan paniscus. The sequence continues at coordinate 101,782,398 of NC_073254.2, forward strand.
TATTTTCTGCTATAGCCACATCTTCAAATAAGAAGGAAGTGTCAATAACTCCAACCTACCTTATGTCTCCTCACATCAATTCATTGGGAAAAATCTCTATAGTCTATCAGTTAAAAGTTGAAATAACAAATCACCTGTGAAGCAACAAGATCCAGAATTTTTTTTTCTATTTTAAATATAAGCAGACATTTCTGTTTAAAATGATAAAATAATAGTACTACTTGATCTCTTTTTCATGCCAGGTAATAGAGGTAATAGAGTTCAATCAATGGTTAAAAGCCTGGGTTTGATTATTGTATCTTGTGTGAGTTGCTTGACCCCTTTGCACTTCAATTTCATTCGCTGTACAATGAAGATGATATAATAATATCTACTTCAGAAATCTGAGAAAATTAATGATGACATATGCATAGCATATAGAAGAGTGCCTGGCACATGGTAAGTGATGTATACATAGGTACATGGCCACGTGGTTATTGACTTTGCAGTGCACTAGCCAACCTCCCTCAGAGTAGGTCTCCTCTGCTTTTTCCACGGGGAAAATCTCATATCCCAAAGTCACATCAACAAGCTGATAAACTCTGGCCTAATGGAGAGCTGCCCACCTCTCCTTCTTCATCTGTGCTGGTCACCATTGTCTATTTAAACAACTGTTGTGTGGGAAAATACATTGGCCCATCAAAACATTCTAATCAAAACATTCACTATGTTTCTAATGTTTTGCCATCAAGAAGAGATACAGCCTAAGGGTAAATAGTTAAGCTAATTACTTTCAGGATCACACAACAATCAACGAACAGGCTCTGTTCAACGTATGAAAAATGCTGGTACTTAGGAACACAGTGCACAATTTATGGTATGATGGTTGAGAGTTGTCGACTGGCGAAATGAGAGTAAAGTATACCATGAAAAGTGCCCTTAATTTTCAAGAAAAAAAATTATTGTATTCAAATTGCACAGATTACCAAAATTAGAGCTGCCGTATTTGAATCTCAACTTTGCCTACATACTAGTCATTTAAATTTTGTCCTATTTTGCATGCATAGTTTTATGATATTATTTATATTGTTTTCTTCCATTCACATGTAATGTATATTAGAATTTATGAGATATGTAATTTATTTAAGCAATTATTGACTTGGTATGAATGTTTATTTTCCTATTTCTCCTCTAAAGGATGGGAATTAATTTTAGTTGTTGCCCAACCCATGAGTTTTCATCTAAAAAGTTACTTTAAATATAACCTATTGAAGTATACAATTTCTCTATTGTTCCTTTGTCTCTATCTTCAGGCCTCCTTAAACCTTCTCACTTTTCTGTCATTTATTTCTAGAATTCAGTTGCTCAAAGCTGACAATTGAACTGTTGAAAGTGTAAAACCATCTCCACCCTGTCTATGAGGATCCTTCCTTAGCAGGCGACAGTTACATCAGTCTTAATTTATTGACACCACACATGGCAAAATCATTTGCCCTCTGGTTTCATCTATGTCTCTTTTGGCAATACAGTAGTCTTCTGCTCATAAAATATTTGAGTTTGGGATTATTATTTCTCCAATTATTAATCTATTTTGCATTTTTTCCTGTTAAAATTCATTTTCATTGTCGATTTCCCAAACTGCCAATCCATGCTCACTTATTTTTTTCCAAATTCATCTGTAATATTTGTTTCCTAACACTTATTTTCAAAAAAACATAAAAATATTAATGAATAAAGCCTTATTAATTTTAGAGCATATTCCCCTTGAAACCTTGTAGGATCTAAAGCCACTATTTAAGTACAAGAGAAGGAAAACTGAATTTTTGAATAAAATACAAGTAATGATGTAAAAGAGATGAAAATATTACATACCCCTTTTTAAGAACTGGTGATAGAATTAATTTTAAAAAATGATAAAAATGAAGGAGTTGTTAAAATCATATGTTGAATCTTCCAAATAGCGTCCAGAGACTCTAGATCTATCTGCAAATATCTAGAAAAGCTCAGTCATAGAATCTTATATTTAAAGGAATATTAGATGAAATTTCAAATGAAAATCTCAACCTAAAACCTGCTTCATTGTTAACGTATCTGTACTGATCTTTCTGCCACACAGTGAAACTCATAACAAGTCTACACCTGCTTCCTCAAATGCTTATAGATTGCTATTTTAATTTCCATTTCCACTTCCTTCATCTTTTGATGTGATTTTAAAATCCCTTACAGTCTTGATAGCTAGCCTTGAACACACACTATTTTTAACATGTATTTTTAAATGTGATACTTGAAATTAAACACTTGACTGTAGATGATCTTTAATTGGTATTGTGAGTGATACGGTCAATTGGCACTGCCAGGCCACCACTTGCATTATGAATGATGCCACTTGGAGTTATACAGCATAACGGCCCTGGTTGGCACTCAGCAATTATTCCCACCTCCTTCAAGTATGTTGTCCAGTACTCCAAGGAGTAGAAATCTTAAAACTTCATTTCTCAGATATTCTTGCAGTTAGAATTTTAGCTGAAAAACAGATCTATCAATTAAAAGCAATCATGAGATATTTGGAATGCATAAATGAAGTGGAGGCCACCTTCATATCGCTTCTGTGTTCTGTTGCCAGGAATGTTTACAGAGATTCCAGCATCCAATCACCAACCTCATGAGTATTGAGACACACACTTATAACTGAGGCAGCTGGGCTCCACATAGAGTGTTCAGGCAGTTGCAGTAATTGTTCCTTCTGGATCCTGACTGCAGCTGCAGTAGCATGTTCTTGAATTCACTCTTTTCAATGACAACCTCCTTATTCCCCATCTTTCTTGATTAAAGGAGAGATAATAGCTCTTCTAACAGGTGAGTCCATGGTATTCTATGAGTCACTCCTAGGACACCAGCCCGGCTTCCATTTCCCCAGCTCATCTAACAATTACCATTATACTTGACTGTATGTAAATCATTTTCTGCTTAAAATGCATAATATATCTTCTGTTTTCTTCACTAGACACTGTTTTTCATAAATACAAATTAGACTATTATGTACCAGGACTCAAACTCTGTACTTCTATTACACAGAAATTATCACAATTTACTTATACATATTTAAATTGAATAATGATATTTCACTAAACTCTGCAGCCTTTTGGCTGTGTTTGTGGGCAAGAAGTCTCCAGTGCTTAAAAGAAAGCCCCTGGAGATGACAGGTACAAGCATTTAGCAGCAATGCACAGAGAAGCTGAGAGACAGACCTGGTGAAAGGGATCCAAGGGGCATTAACCGTGTCTGTTACACAACTTTTGAATCATGTGAAAATTGATGAGTCAAGTCTGTACATTAACCAAAGTCTTGAAAAAAATGTTTTCCAGAGTCTGGGCATGCATGGCAGCTCACACTTGCATTTTGGGAGGCCGAGGTGGGAGGAATGCTTGAAGCCAGGATTTCGAGGCCAGTCTGGGCAAAAACGCGAGACCCCAGTCTCTACAAAAAATGTTTTTTTTTTAAATTTTAAGTTGTTGGGCATGGTGGCATGTGCCTGTAGAATCTACTACCCAGGAGACTGAGACAGAAGGATTGTGTGAGCTTAGCGGTTTGAAAGCTGCAGTGGGCCATGATCATGCCACTGCACTCCAGCCTGGGTGACAGAGACAGACGCTGTCTCTTAAAAAAATAAAATAAAGTTTTTCTAGGACTAGGTCCATCCTAGAAAATTCTACTTAAAAATTTTATTAAAAAGAATATAATATGGTGAAGAGAAAACCATATTATAACTATTTCACTCTATAGTAGTCACAAAGTAGGTAGCCTAGGGTGGGTAAGTAATCAGAATTAGTGTTATTCTAAGAAACAAACTTTGGTCCCAGCCCTAAAGACTTATCATCTCTAACTAGAATGAGATAATCTTGACCATTCTAATATTGATACAGTCAATGTCTAGTTTCAAGATCATATCTAAAAAAGAGTTCCACACCATATAATATCACCTGAAGGCTCAGAAGTGTCAGCCATGAGGCCGAGCTTTTTCAGTCTTCCTATTTGATAATCCAGAAAATGAATGAGGAAAATGCTCTCAAATTTACAAGTGTTACTAAACTAGGTCAGACTGTTAATTCTTGAACTACAATTCAAAATGGTCTTGAGGAGAAAGAGCTTCTTGTATTTACATGTGTTGGGGACATGTGTTAGAATTTGAGTAATACACACACACACAAGTGTGTGGGAAAACACGTATAACAATTGAAGTATGTGTAATACCAAACATTACTTTTAACAGACAAAAATTTTTCAGAGAGTCCAGAGGGCAGTCAGAGAGAAAGAAAATAGATGTTTGGGATATAAATTAAGTTCAAGATACTAACAAGAAAAGTAGAAGAAATTGTTATCTTCAAATTCATAAAGGGTTATATTATGAATAAAAATCATAAGAGAATAAGTGGAAATAAGCTGGTTTAATTAAGGCACAAGGGGAAAAGGAAAAAAATAAGTAGATCCCTTAGGTGAGGTCGGGAAGCAGAATATTTTAGTTTCATCTGGTCATTGGCAGCTAGTGTTCAGTGCCAGTTGTCTTCAATTAACCCCTCAAGTTTTACTCTCTACCCTTCTCCACCTGCTCTCTACCCTCTACTTTATTTATTTATCTGGAGACAGGCTCTTGCTTTGTTGCCTAGGTTGGAGTGCAGTGGTGATCATGTCTCACTGCAGCCTCAACTTCCCCAGGCTCAGGTGTTCCTCCCACCTTAGCCTCCCAAGTAGCTGGGACTACAGGCACGCACCACCATGCCCTGCTAATTTTTGTATTTTTTGTAGAGACGGGGTTTTGCCATGTCATGCAGGTTGGTCTCAAACTCTTAGGCTCAAGCAATTTGCCCATTTTGGCCTCCCACAGTGCTGGGATTATAGGCATGAGACACTGCACCTGGTTCACCTACAATCTACCTTGGAGATGGATCTCCAATGGACTCCATCAACACTCTCCTTTCTCCCCATCTCAACACCTCTACCCTCTGGCTTCCAGTTAGATTTCAACTCAGGCAGTGTGGAGCCTCAGCAGGAGATCAGAGGGAGAGGGCAAAGCAAGGCCATGGAATTTATTCCCTTGGCCCTATCTTGTAAGTGATCTTGGAGATAATTGTGTCACCCCACTGAAAGCCACTGCTTCTCTCAAGGCCTCGTAATTCACATGAGTCTGTCCTTTCAGATTCCAAGAAACCATCCCTCCGCACATCCCTTCCCACCTAGGTGTGATAATAGTGCAGCTACAATCAGCCCAGGTTACTGCAGTATCCCATGAATTTTTCCTACAGCTACAGAGGATAAATCACTCATTTTTAAGTAAATACCTGTCTAATTTTCTTACTTTGGATGTGCCATCTATTTCCTGTTGGAATCTGACGGGTATGGGGTTCCTGTGATACCACATGAGGTAGCATGAGAGCCAGATGGGGCTACCACATCCTCTTCTCTGCCCTTTGTTAGAAACTACGCTGACTTTACTATTATGCACCACCTAGAGACAAAAAAACTGGCAGCAAATTTCTTTGCTCCAGTCACTTCTATCCCTAACCACCATTCCCTTGGGATCCAGAAAGCAATTACCTACCACATTTGAGAGACTGCCGACCTCTATTTTAGACATCAACCTGACTGAGTGGTTTTGAGAATATATTTTCTTCGAATAAAGCTTTTTTAAAAATCTTGTAAGTGCTGCCACTTCCCATTTTGCATATACTTCAGGAACCATTTATGCAGGAGCCATTTATGGATGCTTTTCTCCAGAAATCTTAAGTTTTCTCTTAGTACAACAGCTGTTTTTATCTGGACATCTGCATAAAAATGCAAAATATTTATTTTTTATACTGTTAATTTAATCTAAACCGGTGTAAAATATTTTATGGCCTAACTTCTTAGTCTTTTAACTTTCTTTCCAAAATAAATATGTCCTGTGGCTCTTTGGTCTCACTTTTACAATCATCAGCTTTCATTATTGGCTTTTCTCCATGTGGAAAGGAATTGGATTTAATTCCTTACAAAACGAAATTTTGAAAAATGTATTTGCCAGTGGTTCAACCTTAGCCAGAATGGATGATTCTAGATTTGGCTTCATTGTTCTGGTTCTGGGTCAAAATGGATTTGTCCAACATCTATTTGGAAAAGCATTAATATGTGATTGGAACATTTTGAAAGGCAGGCTAGTGACAGTCCTGGCTTTGTTTCTCCCAACATCTTGAATCGTCATTGCCTGAAGAAGAGTCCATCAACTGCCTCAGAAACAAAGAGGGGCCAGGAATGAATGTGTTCATTATATCGAAGGGTTTCAAAAAAACAGGGACAAGGGTGAGAATGAATAGGGGGTTGAAATTAGAATATTCTTCCATATGTAGGAATTCCATAATGAACATTATGGAATATTAGGCACTGAAAGGAACAGACCATGAGAGAAATGCATATTATAATCTTATCCTTCTAAGAATATAAAAAATCATTTTACCCAATTAAAGGGAAAACTCAATTTGTCTTTTAAATAGTCATCATCTATATTAATCCAAGATTATTAATATTTCTTGGTACAACAAATAAATTTTTCTGGTCCCCTAGTTTCAAAGGTTATATATATTTATGGAAGAATAAAAATATAAAAACACTTTTCTTAAGTAAAATGTTGCAAATATTAATCGCTTTCCCTTGTTATAACAAGTAATGAGCATGTCTTTCAGGGAATGTAACAGCATGTTGTATCAGGTGACATTAAAGAATATAAAATAAATCTTGCTCTCCAAGAACCAATAATCTAAACAAATATTTTTTATTACAAATCACACATATTACCATGTGATCTCAAAGAAAATATTCTCCACACCTCAAACATACACCAAGTGATGAACTAACCTTCCTTTCTAGGGCTGAATGGCTGCAGAAAACCAGCCTTTTTATGTTTTATTTAGATAAAGATAGCAGATTTAGCATCTCCACAAAGCTCTTTGTCAAGGTAGGTGTATGTCACTGATCTCTAGCATGTGACAGCTAAAACAAACCCTTGTCAACACAAGTGTCACATGGTTTTAAATGGTGTCATCACAGCACATATATCAACTTAAAAGAAATTATGACTGTCACATTAAATTTACAGTGTTCACAGAGTAGATTTGTGTATATTATATAATAGCAACAATTTACAGAAAGTTTATATTGATAAGTGAAACCTTTTAAAACAGTTTATAAAATTTATTTTAATAATGTGACTTTTCCATTAATCCTTTATAAGACCTCTTTCAATTAATAAACTAATTAATACATTTGAAATAGGACTAAATCAAAAAATAGCATATCTGAATTTTAAAATAAAACATGTATTCCAATTTATTTTATTGTAATAATACTTTGTTAGTATTATGTCTCTTACTCTTTATAGATTATGCAGTGAGAATATATCTATATTTCCCTTACTTAAACATATATAAATTGATAAAAATGACCACAAAGAAGGTGCAAATCGTGAGGTTAATCTGGTATGTCCAAAAGTCACTAACCTAATTTAGTTAAATTTTTTTTCAGAAAAAAATTTAAACATTAAAGTTTAAAATATATATATTTCTCTAGAAAAAAATATAGTCATAAATCATAGGGTAATTGTTGTTGTCAGATATTATCCAGACAACTCTGCTATCTCAGTATCCTGTCATTCCACATGAAATACTTTTTCATTGTGTAACTTTCTTATGTAACTACAAAAACAATATGTTTTCACTAAAGACAATTTGAAAAATACAAAGAATAAAAAGACTTAAAACCTCATCACAGTAAAAAAAAAAAAAAAAACTATATTTTTACACATTTTATTCCAGAATTACTATGTCATGAACTAGGCTATAATAAAGTAAAATTTTGAAACAGAAACGGTTTTCTAGGTTTAGTGCTCAATTTTCTTTTGTTCCTTACTTTCTTAGGGATCTCCTTATTTTTACTATTTCAACTGATTTTTCTGTCTGTATAACTTCCAATAACCTCCATTTTTAACTCTCATTTGAGCTCCAAGCAACATTCACATTTGCTTATTTGTTAGTCCTATCTAACTATCTCATTGGCATCTCAAATATCCAATATTGAACTCATTAACTTCCTTCCAAAAAGAAGTTCTTCCTCATGAGATTTCTAATTGTATAAATGAAATATCTTCTATTTCTAAGACATCTCAAAGTCACCTTTGATTTTCTTCTCTCCTTTATTTTCCTCTTTCAGTAATTGTGCAAATCTTTGTGGTATTCTATCTCTGCAAATGACCTTATGCTATTCACTCCCACTGCAGTGATTCAGGTGTCATTATTTTTCTTTTACACTTTTTTTTATTAAGTATACATACAGAAAGACACACAAAATATACATCTTTATTTGCAATGGATATATGCAAGTGAATAAATCCAAATATCCAAAACCAAGATCAGGAAGCTGAATTTCACCAGCACTCTAGGACTCCCTTTGTAATCTCTCTCAGTCTCTACTGCCCATAAGGGTAACCAGTATCCTAACAGCTAATAACAGAGATTGTCTTTTTGCTGGTATTACTGAGATGACTTCTGAACTGAACATCCTGCCTCTAGAATCTCTCCCAATTAGTTACACTTATGGTCACCACAACTTTCTTTCTAGTGTACACATCTGTTGATGGTATTCTTTCCCAGATATCCACTCGTTCTTCACTGGATCACAGAATGAAATCTAACCTCATAGTATTGCATTCAGTGCCTCCCCACCTCCTCGTTTAATCTGGTATACCCTTCTGATTTTTTCCATATCATTTGAAAGATTTGAGCACTAGTTACCACAAAAGGAAGCTAATTATACTGATTGAATATCAGTTACTGTCACAGTAATGACTTTAGTCCATGTAACATACATGGTTGATATTTGGGGAAGGGTAAGGGGTATTATGAAAAAAAGGGAAGTGCTTAAATCACATTTCCTCCTTTACATAGTTATAGAATAGGTCTGTATAAACAAAATAAAATGTTAGTAATTAGGTAAAAAGGGTCAAAGATAACTATTTTGTTCATTTGTTCATTCATTCAGCAATCATTTAGAGGCATTATTTATAGGGTAAGGTGAACATGCAGATGCTGCCACAATTCCACAATATACCTGTCTTCACTTACACAGAGGTCTCCATTCTCCTCTGCCAGCGGTTTGGCACCTATGGAAATGCTAACTTCATTTTAAAATAAGCAACCTCTTGAAAGAGCCATATTCATTTGCAAGCCTGTCTCTTGCCAGATATTCAAAAGCAGGTGCAACGGGGTCAGCTACCTCTGAGATATAAACAAAAGGTTTCATGTATGAGTCAGTGTGACCTTTACCAGCAGAAAACAGGAGGACCAGAGCTGAAAGCAGCAGCTTATGTATTTAGTTAATCCAGTTGCATGAATAAGCAGAGTGTAAAAGGTACAAGTGTTTTCAGTGAATGTAGATTAAATGTGGGCCTCATGGGGTTCGTTTTCAATATTCATAGATGAAACATATTACTCAGGCTAAAATTTCTTCTTCACGGACTCCTACCTCATGGACAGATGGATTCAAAGAATTATCATATTTCTCTATCTAAAAGTTGAGAACTTTTCACCCAAAAAAATTCATCACCTATATAAGTAGATTTTAATGAGTCAAGTCGTTCAAACAACAAAATAATCTTTCTTTTGGCAAAGTAATAAAAAGTACTCTGTTCTTTTAATAATTTGGAATTATTTCAAATACTTTCCTCATGCACTTCAGTGATTCTTCTTAAACCCTTCTGCAATATACCTTTTCAAAATAAAAATCCTTGTTTAAAACTTTTTTTTCTAATTTCTTCTAGGAGGAAGATTTCCTATTGTAAATGCACATCAGCTAGTTTCAGAGAAAATTAAGCAGTGTTTGTTTCTGCTTGTGTACATTAATACTTAGAAATATCCTAGAAGATAATGAACTTAACTTCTCTTGGCATAAAGTATATAAACTGTGAGGAGTGCAGTCGAGGAGCTCTAGTCTAGTTTTCTGGACTTAACTGACCATACAGTTTTTTTTTCACTAGCAGATTTTTGGCACTAAAAAAAATATTGGTAGCATGATTTTATCCCAAGAGAATTCAAAATATATTTAATTGCCAACAGCAGCATTAGGTCCATTTTGCCTTCTCTACAAATGACTTACACAAAACAGACCCCCCTTAATCGTTCATTGAATACATTCACAAACTGCAGGTATACATGTGTATACATATGTAAGTACAAAATGCTCAGGCCCATGCTGCTTGACATGTCATTGGAAAGAGGCCCACAGTGATCTGAGGACATTTTATAACCACCCCTGTGAGTTCTCCGGACTAACGTCCATGGATAATGAGTAAGCATATGCTCCAATGCTTCCTCTGGCCATCATTCTGACAGCCCTCAAAGGTCACTGAGGTCAGTACGTATTAAAAGAAAACATTCTCAAATCAGGTCTGTCTTTCTCCTCCTGCCTATACTGTTGATTTCGGGGTCACCCGAGTGCCTTGTCCTTGGAATTGAGATGACCAGAAGACTCTGTTACCCTCTCACAGGACTTGGAAAACCCAAGTCCTGCTGAGGGGTACATTAGATTTTCCTTTATGTTTTCTGAGAACCAATTAGATTTTCCTTTATGTTTTCTGAGAACCAATTAGATTCTTCTGAAGCCCCAGGAAGATTTTTTGTTCATATTTATGTAGGGTGGTCTTATTTTCTGTAGATCCTCTCACAAGAGAAAAGTGGACATTAATAATTAGGCTTTCTACCTTTATCTTTTTGGATGCACTTAACCACAGGACTTTTGTCAAAGGCCTTTGCACAGGTGCAAATCTCTGTGACAAAATCATACATTAATGATCCCTTTTCATTAATTTTGTAAATAAACTTTCTATTGTCTTTATTTTAAAAACTACATACCCACAGAAAAGTGTTCATCATAAGTGTACACAGAGTTAACACCCATGTATCCACTCACTTTTTAATCACTATTCCTCCAAGAGTACCAGCCATCCTAGTTAGCTAACACCATAGATTGGTTCACATGATTTTTGAATTTTATATAAATAGATTCATAAATTATGTACCCTGTGTCTTGTTTATTTTACCTAATACTATTTTTATGAGATTCATCCATGCTGCCGAAAAATCTAGAGTTTATTCATTGTCACTGTTGTGTAGTATTCCTCTGTAGAAATAGATCAAGATGAATCAATTTTACTCTTGATGAACACATGGATTGTTTCCAGTTTGGTGCTCTTGTAAATAATGCTGCTTTGAAGATTCTTGTGCATGCCTTTAGTGCACATTTGTATGCATTTCTATTGGATATAAATCTGGGAGTGGAAATGCTGGTGAAAGGGTATATATATATATATATATATATACACACACACATATATATACACACATATATATACACACACACACATATATATACACACATATATATATACACACATATATATACACACACACATATATATGTATACCCTTGCAACTTTAATGCCAAATATATTCAACTTTAATGCCACATATTTTCAATTTTAATGTCAAATAGCTTTCCAAGGAGTTTGATCAAATTTATATTCCAATCAGCAAGTGCAAGTGTTGGCATTTGCAGTGCTTCTCATCACTGCCATTTTGATAAATGTATTATGAAATCAGTTTTAATTTGCATTTCCCTGGCAATTAATTAGGCTGAACAACTTTTCCTATTTATTGATTATATGCATTAGACATCCTCTTTTTGAGGTTTATGTCTATGACTTTTGCACATGTTTCTATTGGGATTTTTCATTGATTTGTATATTCTGGATACAAATCCTTTGTGTGTTACATGTATTACAAATTTTTTCCCATTCTGTCTTGCCTTTTCACTCTCTTCATGGTGTCTTGATAAACAGAAGTTCTTAATCTCAACATAGAAACATTTACCATTTTTTTCCTTTACATTCAGAAATATTTGCCCACCCTTAGAGTTATAAAGATATTATTTCATGCTTTCTTCCAAAATCTATTTTATTTTATCTTTTATGTTTACAATGATTTTTGTGTGTGGAGAGGTAATAATAAAGATATATTGTGACCTGCTATTCATAACTAAGTTAAAATTGTATTGACTTCTTTTTCTTTTTGATGTATATCCCCAAAATTTAAAAGAAATAATCCAAGTAAAGTCTAGACAGGACATAGTTGTGTAGTATCCGGACTAAGAAAGCATCTTTCTGTAATATAGAAACTATGATGTAACTACCACTTTGTCCAAAAAAAAAAAAAACTGAATAAAGAAAAGCAAAATATTATCATTATTCAGGTAGAGCACCACATTTTTCCTTTTAATTCTTTAATAACTTTTGAAAAATTGAAGTAGAAAAAAACTGCAATTCTAAGATGACAGGAAAAAAATTCACTAGACTAATAATTCAGAGATCACCTTGAAATTGTCCTGCCCCTGTGACTACGTGAGTATTGTCCGCACCTACTCAAATGCTGCCTCTAGGCCCAGCTTGTAAACATCACCAAGTTTCTTTTGGGTATTGCTATACCAATACATATAAAATCTGTTTTCATCTTAGTATAAACTCACATAGGCCACAATAAAAAGTGAAATTTCATGTTTTTAGAGTAACTCACTCATTTTTATTTATTACACATTATTTTTGTTCACATTTATTTGCTCTTTGTTATTTTAAAAATCAAGCAAGATATAAGATTATAATTATAAAAGGGATATTTTGTAAAATATTTAGTCTAGCTCCTCACCATCTAATAGTGTCCGCAATGACAAAATGTCCTATACCTCTACACCTGCATTGTCTAATACAGTAGCCACACACCACTTGTGACTATTTGCGCTTAAAATGTGCTGAGTGAGACAAAGAAACTGAATGTTTAATTTTCTTTAATTTTAGTTAATTTAGATAAAAATATAAATAGCTACATGTGGCTAGTGACTACGATACTGGACAGTCCAGCACAGGTCTACCTAATCTCAAAATGTGAATTTTTCAAGGAACTATTTCCATGGTAATATGAAGAATAAACTTTAATGGAAAAGACAGCACTTGTCTTCCAAATGATTAATCACTAAGGAATTTTTGCAACTAATTGACTATCTCAAACCTAAAGATGGAATGAATATGAATTATGTTTTTGGGCCCACATACAAACAACTGAAAAATTAAGTAGCAGATTGTGGGGTACAAGTCCTTCCTGCCACCAACTGCTGTTCTCTCTCTAAATAGCCTATAGCTAAGTTTGCAATATGCTTGGCTGGGCTCCTACCACAAACTCCACAGGCTGAAAATCAAATACAACCTTTATCCAAGTGCCATGAGTGAGACCAAGCTTATTTTTTTAAGAACATTAATCAAAAGTCACATGAAAAAAACAACTATCTGCTGTTTCAAAGCACACTAAAATATATGCTGTATCGCAAGTTGATGAACTATTAAAACATCCAATCCGAATTTTGTAAATACACTTTAATATAGGATGAGATATCAACATAAATATGCTCTATATCATCTACCTCCTTTTATTATTATCATCTACTATTATCATTTATTATTACCATTTAATAAAATTTACTCTTGAAATTATAATCTATTTGCATTAATGCATCTAATTTTATATTGCCAGAATTTCAATAAATTTTAAGTATTAATATTCAACTTTATAATTTTCTGATTACAAAACATATTTTACATGTTCAGCTATGACCTAAAATTTGCAACACTGATCTTTCTTGCTACAAAGAAAATAATTGCTATATTCATGATTATAGTCTGTTTAGGGATAGTAATGGGAGGAGAAGGTTGTTTGTTTCATTTTATATTACTCTGTTTAGGAAAATAAGACACTGCTTTTTTTCTCAAAGAGGAGTCTATATCCAGTAAAAACTTTTAAATCCTCAAAATCAATAGTTTTAGCATTGCAGCTCCTCTTTAGATGCAGTAAAATAATCATGTTTATTTAGCAGCTAAAAGGAAGACAAAAATAATGATAAAACTTTTTTGATTTGTTGCTTTAGATGTATGAGACGTAACTTACAATCCCTTGAGTCAATTATTTCTGTGCCAGCCACTCTTGGCCCTTTTGGCATTATGAAACTTATTTCCTCTAGGCTGATACGTTGGTCCCAGAAAGAGGATTTAGTGGGGGTGAGGAAGAGAGGCTTCAATTGGCAAGCAGCAAAGTCAATTTTGCAACTCCTTTTTTATCCTTAGTGAAGAGAATCAGTCATATCTATAGATGATATTCATTTATTCAGTCACTTAGCCAGTCAAGCAACATGAGGGTTAAGTATCATCCCACCAGAGTTTGGTTATTCAATTAAATAGGAAAATGCCTTTTCATTTATACTTTTATTGACCAAATAAGATTTGGAGTATTGGAGTACTTAATTTGGAATAAACCTTAACACATTTTGCTTTTTTGGATAATTGTGGGGAAATCAAGAAGAGAAAATGAGCAGCAAAACCATCCTTTACCACTAAATATATGTCTATGAAGATTTCTTCAGCTGCAAAATGTACATATAAATTTTAGGATTTGAAGAAAAATTGCGGCACAGATAAGCAATGTCTTTGATATAGTGGGATAAAAACAAGAATATATTTGCCTTTCTCAGTTTGACGCTATGTGTTATAAAAAGTCATAAAATTTTATAGCAATTGATTTCATATTTATGCATGTCTCCCAAGGAAATAATCCAAAAAACACAGTTGTGTTATAAAGTAATATATTACAGAGTTATTTAAAATAGTGAAATTTACTACCACCTCTATATTCAACAACAGAGGAGTATGTGAGTACATTTTGGAGGATCTTTTCAGATTTATATAAAGCGTTTTTAAATGATGGTTATAAAGATTATGCACCAGGAAATACACTAATTATTGTGGTCTTTAGACCAAACTGGATCAGAATCAAAGAAATTAAAATGTTATTAAATAAGAACTAGAAAGTGGACTTCAGGAAAACAAATTTTCAGAGTACTAGAAAGCTAAGTACAGAGATTATTGGTAGATAACAGAAAATTATTGACAGATTGACAATTAGATAGATAGATGAAGATGCAAAGAGAGATACAGAGATACATGCAAATATAGATACTATCATAAGTGCTTCACATGAAAGTGAAAAAGGAAGACACTATTATTTATATAGCATATTTACAATTGTACGAAATACAAACATATACTGGGAAAATATACAGAAGAATAACAATGGTTATAAAGGACAGAAAAATAATTTTCATGCCATAAAAGTAATTTTTTGTGGAAAGAAAAATCCCTTTCTTCCATTTGCTTTCTTCAATTTGAGCCTTTTGAAGGCAGCATTTTTCCCCATTGGCTATGCATTCTCAGAAAATTATTTCAAGGATTGAAAAAATTTCCTTTAGAGACAGTTAAAATTTTCATTATCTCCATTGGGTGATTAGAATAATGATATCTCAATTTTACAAATGAGACAACAGGCCCAGAGAAATTAAATGATTGTCCCCATCTCCTACCATTTTCCCCAAAATGACCCAATTGCAACAAAATCATTAGTGAACAATGAATAATGTATTAAAGATTTTGTAGGACACACTCAACAAAGTTAAAAATTACTTCTAAAATCACTTTCTGTTCACCCTGTTCTCTCCAGTTTTGCTCTCCCATTGACACCAATCGTGATTCCCCTCATTGCCTCACATGTGACACCTAAGCCACCCTCTATTTCACAGAGCAATTTTTCTCTGCCCCCAAACTTCCACACACAATTCATTTTGGTGAACAACAACTGATATGGTTTGGTTCTGTGTCCCCACCCAAATCTCCTCTTGAATTGTACTCCCATAATTCCTACATGTTGTGGGAGGGACCCATTAAGAGATCATTTGACTCATGGGGGCAGTTTCCCCCATACTGTTCTTGTGGTAGTGAGTAAGTCTCACGAGATCTGATGGTTTTATCAGGGGTTTCTGCTTTTGCATCTTCCTCATTTTCTCTTGCCACTGCCATGTAAGAAGTGCCTTTCACCTTCTGCTATGATTCTGAGGCCTCCCCAGCCATGTGGAACTGTTAAGTCCAATTAAATCTCTTTTTCTTCCCAATCTAGGGTATGTCTTTATCAGCAGCATGAAAAGGGACTAATACAACAACCAACACTTTTTAAAGGTATTTTAGTGACCAGGTAGTGTACATAAGCATGCTCTCTTCAGGCAGTGGCTTAATCAAAATGCCTCTTTAATACACAATATTCTTTTGGAGCACAACGATGATACAGCTCTTCTCATTTAAACACTGGCTTCAATGACAGCCACCCCCTCACCACTCCCACTCCCAAGCCAGGACATAATTAAACCAACACAAGACTTTCCCCTAGATTCTGATTCACTCTAAACATCCTACCCCTGCCTTACCCTGCCGAGAGTCCCCACCATAATAGGCCCCTTCATTATTAAGAATGTACTGCAGGTGAATTGAGGCTGGGAAAAAGAGTTGAGGACCTTGACTTCATTTCAGTCACTCTGCGGTTATTGGAAGTTTATCATTGGGATTCCTTGGTAGGCACTCTGGATAGCTTCTTCTGCACCCTCATAAATGTGGATGACCCTCCAAAAATGCCACATTCAATAATCCACTATCTTCTCACTGCAGTTGCTTTGGTGATAAGCTCTTCTGCAGCTTCGCCAAAGCATCTCCTTCTCAGCATGACATTCCTAATCTAGTAGCCCCATGCCCCAGCTTCACCTGCACTGCCATACTTCTAACTCCTCCTGGAGTCATTCCTCTCTAAAGTCTTCCCACAAATCGAATTATAATGACAATTTGAATATATGATCCTAACAACACTGTTGGAACAACTTGACTTAGGAATGTTACATATGACATAAAAATCAGATAAATGTAAAGCTCATTTCCCCTTCATATCAGAAGAGAGTATCATCTCTAAAGAGCATTTTTCTCAAACCAGTGGGCTTTCCTTTTCCAAGCAGGTATATTTATCTTTAAAGATCCACATGAGATGTGGTCTAAAGTGCATTACAGCTAAAAACTTATTTTAAACAGGCAATAAAACTGTGATTTGTTGTTTAATTGGGGAATAATGAGAACTATTATAAATTTTCATTTAAAAAATGTTATATATGGAAACACACTCCTATTTTGTAAGTATCTGTGATGATCAAAGAATCACATGTGTTCTGGAACCTACAGGCCCTGAAGTTTTCATTATAAAGTTGCTTTTCCTGGGACAACATTGAAGGTGTTGCCAAGATAAACAGGCCCTGTCAGAAGCTACTAACCCCAAGACTTTGTGCGAAGATTATATTATTTTTATGTTTAAGTTTCCCATATTATCATTTTGTTCTTTCTCTTCATTCAAGTATTTTCTTTAAAAAAAATAAGAAAAATTGAAGGGAAAAATATAGGAAGGGAGGGAGGGAAAGAGGAAGGGAGGGAGGGAGGGAGGGAGACAGGCAGGCAGGAAGGAAGGGAGGGAAGAAAGAGTAGGGAGGAAAGAATAGGGAGGAAATGAGAAAATAGGGAGGGAGGAAGAGCAAGAGGGAGGGAGGAAGTAAAAGAGAGAGAAAATTAATTGAATGTTATGTTTATCTGAATTCTGGTTTAATTAAGGATTTCATTGCATTGAAGAAAGGCCAGTTTTTCTGTTCCATTTACATGCAGATAACATCAGATGAATAATTTAAATAAATACAAACTCAAATAATGGGATTTCCTGCCTTGAGCTTCTTTAGGAAGTAGAGAAACTTTCCAAAATACTGTTATATCTTCTTTACCCCCAATAATTTAGGTATAACTCATAAGTTCATAGGAACTAAACCAAACATTAAATTTTACATCCTATTTGTATATCTAATGATTGTTAAATTCCCCCTTCCCTGTGAGGAAAGACTAACATCAGCCTTGGTCACTACAAACTATAGCAAGGAAGTAATTGGATATGTCAACTACAGGTTTCCTAAGATTTATCTAACCTTCAAGAATATTGAAAATCCTGATGAAAAGTGTGGTCCAACTCAAGCGTCAGCCTGAATCACCATATGTAATTGCATGAGAAACACTCTCATGAGGTAGCAGAGCCAAATGTTCAGAGAAAACCTTCGTTGTGATTTCACATTTTTAGAATGGTTTTCATCAAATTAGGATTCAGAAATGTATGTTTCTGAAGATAAAGTGGCTTACCTGGAGATAGAAGAGAAGCTAATTTCTAAAGCTAGTTTTAGCAATATTTTTCAGTGGCAGAAATATTTTCAGTATTATTTTAGAAACTTGCTCAAATGAGGAATGCCTTACCTATTCCAAAAGGTAAACTCTAAATAATCTTAGATATTGTGTTTCAGATTCCATATTTATCTTATGAGAGCTAGGTGATAACAGTGACAAAATTTATCATGGAGCAAATTTATACATTTTTGAAGAAAATAGATCCAGTATTTCAGAGACACTCAGGAAGAAGTTCTAGTAATTTAGCTCCACACCCCTATCTTATCTGCTGAAAATCTAACTTAGTCTTCTGTCCATGCTAGTGAATTACTCCCTCAATCAGTGAATTCACTATAGCAATTTGAATTTTTGGTGCTGCTTTACTTATGCCTGTTCCTTACTTCAGTCCAGAACAACCTGTTTATTTCCACAAGATAGCAGTATCACAAGTGAAAACAGATCCAGCTAAGTAGATTTGTATCCTGTTTTGCAACAGTTTATTGGAGGTGGGGCTAGTGTTATGGTGGTTGGTAAAAAGTAGATCAGGTGTTTAGATTATGTGCATCTTATTCCTGACTATTGTCGGTTGTACTTTTAGACATGAATGCTACTGTGAACAAATAAAGAAAACAAGGTACATTGCATGCCCATTCTGCAAATTTGATGGTTTTATTAGTATCACGAGGGTGGTGTGGCAGAGTGGAAAGGCTCTGCCATTAGTAGCCTGCTGTATGAATTAGGAAGTTAACCTCTGTAAAATTCCAGCTCTGTCCTTCATAACATTGAAGACTCCTTTCTCTACTAACACTATATTTTTTTACTGCTTTTCCTTGCAAAATATGGTTTTAGAAGTTAGAACTTAAGAATAATTTTCTTTTTTCATACCTCAAAACACTTTAAAAGACAGTTTCTAACAATATTAAAAACTGAAAAAATAGAATTCTACTAATAAAAAGTCGTTTTACAATCAACTTTATAGAAATTATTCCCTCCTTTAAAGTGAAATATGTTCAAAATGGAAGCATTAAAGTTCTTTCAAGTATTAACAATTGCTCCATTAAAATTTCATAAAATTTAAAAATTAGATTTAACTAACTTTATGGCAGAAACTAAATAAGTATGTTCAACTTTTTTATTATATAATCAGCAGGTGTTCATTACAGAAAATTAAATAATATAAGTAGTACATGTATTCACATTGTTTCACTTTTTCATGTGTAAGCTCAGGATAATAATGTATATATACATTTAATCTAGTGGGGATTAAATAAGATAAATAGATGCACAGATAGATAGACACATGGTAGATGGAGAGACAGATAAATAGCCTAGAATTCCACCACTGCTAACCTAATGAGAGTAAAGAACAGAGTTAGTCCATAACAATTTTTAGAACTTTTCTAATAAAATATTATCATGTTTCTTCCAATCCAACTATATATTCAACTTTATTTAAAAATAAGGTCTATCAGGAGGCACCAAATAAACACTTGGTTAAATAAATATTAAGAGAATTAATGTTACTTTCTCTTCAACCATAAAGGCATTTCCAAAATTATTCTTCTCTGTACATCTTCCTAAGTAAAAGTTACTTGAGATTTTAATTAAGTCCCAAGGACAAATAATGTTATTAGTGTTTTCTTAAATCATAACACCCTAATTTAAGGAGGAACCTCAAAGGCCCTTCTTTTGGGTCTCTTCCTATTATGTTGCTACCTCACCTACATGTTCTTTCTTACCCCTCTTTGTCTGCTTTATCTAAAATTAGAAGCAGAATGTTCAGGCCTTAAAAAGCCATAGATTTCTCTCAAGGAGGAGTGGGGATGACTTTTAAAATTAGTTCATACTGTACAGTCCTCTGTTCTCCCTTCCAGGAATGGGTCAGAAGGCTAACATTACAGCAGTAGGAAGAACAAAGAAGACGGATGTTTCAAACCTTAATAATTGTGGAAGACTGGGCAATTTACTTATCCTTAGCAAGGATTTATTTATTAATAAAATAAGAAAAATAAAATATACAATTATGGTTTAGTATGGGGATTAAGTGAAAGCATATTATAAAGTTTTAAGATTCCAAACAGTTTCTACTTTTCATTAATCCTAAAGAATTAGCCTGCAGGTTAAAGTTTAGTCAAATGCTCACATGATTTTGCTTTTTGGTTTTTCTCTAGTAATTAACTTTATTGAGGTTAATTTACATAAAATAAAATACTTCATTTCAGATGGATAAAATGGATAGACAAACTGATGAGTTTTGATAAATGGATACATTTGTGTAACCAATATTGCACTATAAATCAAGATACAAAACATTGCCACCACTCCTCAAAAGCTTCTGATGCCCCCTTGTACACAGCCTCACCAACTGAAGCCTCAGGCCACCAGTGATCTGCTTCTTTCCAGATTAGGTTTGTTCCTCCTAGAGTTTCACATAACTGAGCATGTATTCTTCGGCTTCTGCTCAACATAATGCCTTTGAGATTCATCCATGATGCTGTGAGAATCAGTAGTTTCTCCCTTTTTATTGAGGAACAGCCTTCTATCATAGGAGATACTGTTCCCGGAAAGGGGTCCTGATCCAGACCCAAGAGAGGGTTCTTGGACCTCACACAAAAAAGAATTCGAGGTGAATCCATAAAGAGAAAGTAAGTTTATTAAGAAAGTAAAAAAATAAAAGAATGGCTACCCATAGGCAGAGTAGCAGTATGAGCCGCTAGATTGAGTATACTTATACTTATTTCTTGATGATATGCTAAACAAGGGGTGGATTATTCATGGTTTCCTAGAAAAGAGGAAGGGATTTCTTGGAACTGAGCGTTCCCTACCCTTTTTAGACTATATAGGGTAACTTCCAGATGTTGCCATGGCATTTGTAAACTGTCACGGTGCTGGCAGGAATGTCTTTAGCATGCTAATGCATTATAATTGGCATATAATGAGCAGTGAGGGCAGTCAGAGGTCACTTTCATAGCTACCTTTTGTTTGGTGGATTTTGGCTGGCTTCTTTACCGCATCCTGTTTTATCAGGAGAATCATTGTGACCCCTATCTTGTGCAGACCTCCTGTGACTAAGAATGCCTAACCTCCTGAGAATGCAGCCCATTAGTTCTCATCCTTATTTTACCCAGACCCTACTCAAGATAGAGTCTCCCTGGTTCAAACGTCTCTGCCACAATTTTAAAAATCCTTTCACCAGTTGATGAGACATACATATTGTTCCCAGTTTGGACTACTATGAATAAAGCTGCTATAATTATGTACTTAAAGTTTTGTGTGGATATATAATTTTTATTCCCTAAGGATAAATATTGAGGATAATTGCTGATTTTTATGCTAAAGTGTAATGTTTAATTTTATAAGAAACTACCAAACTATTTTCCAAAATGGTTATTCCATTTTATATTCCATCCATCAATGAGTTCCACTTTCTCTACCTTTTTACCAGCACTTGGTATGGTATTGTCAGTCTTTTTAATTTTAGTCATTCTAGTAGATGTGTAGTGGTATCTTATAATTTGAATTTGAATTTTCCTAATAGCTTTTCATGTGCTAATGGACCACTCAAATATCTTCTTTTTTGAAGTATCTGCTCAAATCTTTTGCCACTTTTGATTGGACTATTTATCTTATTACTGAGTTGTAACAGTTCTTTACACATCCTAGATACAAGTTTTGTCAAACATATGTGTTGTGAATATTTTCACCTATTTTATAACTTGACTTTTATTTTCTTAATGATATCTTTATAACACCAAGTTTATAATTTTTATGAAGTTTAATTTACCAATTATTTTCTGGTTCATCTTTTTTGGATAATCATTACTGTCACAGTTTGGTGAGGATTTCCCCATATAATTTCTTCAACAAGTTTTATACCTTTAGATCTATGAGTAAATTTATGTATATGATAAATGCATATCGTAATCATATAAGACTTAACATGTTTTATATGGATATTCAATTATTTTGGCATTCCCTATTCAGTTACTTTGGCTTCTTTATTGAAAATTAACTGATTTTATGTGTGTAGGTCTATTTCTAGACTCTATTCAGTTCTGTTTCTCTGTCTATCCTTTTGCCAGTATAGTCATGCACTGCCTAATTTTGGTCAAAAGCAGACTACATATATGACTGTGGTCCTGTAAGATTACAATACTATATACTTACTGTAACTTTTCAATGTTTAGATATTTTTTATAAATTTAGGGAGTACAAGTGCAGTTTTGTTATGCTGATATATTGCATAATGGTGAAATCTGAGATTTTAGTATATCCATCACCCAAGAAGTATACATTGTACCCATTAAGTAATTTGTCATCCCTTGACCCCTCCCACCCTTCCACCTTTCCAAGTCTCCAATATCTTATTCCACCTTCTATGTCAATGTGTACACATTATTTAGCTCCCAATTATAAGGAAGAACATGTGCTGCTTGTCTTTCAGTTTCTGAGTTCTTTCACTTAATAATGGCCTCCAATTCCATTCATGTTGCTGCAAAAGGCATGACTTCATTCACTTTTATGGCTGAGTAGTATCCTGTGATATATGTGTGTATATATATATGTATATATGTGTGTATATATATGTATATATATGTGTGTATATATATGTGTGTGGGTGTGTGTGTATATATATATATATCTCACATTTTTCTTTATCCAATCATCTGTTAATAAACACTTAGGTTGATTCTCTGTCTTTGCTATTGTAAATAGTGTTGTGATAAACATACAAGTGCAGATCTTTTTCTGATATGATTTCTTTTCCTTTGGGTAGATACCCAGTAGTGGGATTCCTGGGTCAAATGGTAGTGCTATTTTTAGTTCTCTGAGAAATCCCCATTGCATTTCTTTGGTACTTAATGATGTTGAGCATTTTCTTTCATATGCTTTTTAGCCATTCATATGTCTTCTTTTGAAAAATATCTATTCATGTCATTTGCCCGCCTTTAATGGGGCAACATGAATGAAACTGGAGACCATTATCTTAAGTGAAACAACTCAGGAACAGAAAGTCAAATACTGCATGTTCTCATTTATAAGTGGGAGCTAAATAATATAGACATAGACAGTGAAATAATCAACATAGAAAGTGGAATAATAGACATTGGAGACTCGGAAAGGTGGGAGGATAGGAGGGAGAGAAGCATGAGAAATTACTTAATGTGTACAAAGTACATTATTCAGGTGATGGATACACTAAAAGCCCAGACTTCACTTACACAGTATATCCATGTAAAAAAACTGCTCTTGTGCCCTTTAAAATAACTGCCCAAAGCAATTTATAGATTCAATGCTATTCCCATTAAACTACCATTGACATTCTTCACCGAACTAGAAAAAACTATTTTAAAGTCCATATGGAACCAAAAAAGAGCACAAGTAGCCAAGGCAATTATAAGCAAAAAGAACAAAGCTGGAGGTGTCACACTATCTAACTTCAAACAATACTACAGGGCTACAGTAACCAAAACAGCATGGTACAGGTACGAAACAGATACACAGAACAATGGAACAGGATAAAGAACCCAGGAATAAGGCTGCACATCTACAACTATCTAGTACTTGACAAACCTGACAATAACAAGCAATGGGGAAAAGATTTCCTATTCATCAAATGGTGCTGGGAAAACTGTCTAGCCATGTGAAAAAGATTGAATTGATTATACCATATAAAAAATTAACTCAAGATGGATTAAAGACAAATTTAAAACCCAAAACTACAAAAATGATAGAAGACAACCTAGGCAATACCATTTAGGACATAGGAAAGGGCAAAGATATCATGACGAAGACACCAAAAGCAATTGCAACAAAAGCAAAAATTGAAAAATTAAAGAGCTTCTGCATAGCAAAGGAAACTGTCAACAGAGTGAACAGACAACCTACAGAATGGGAGAAAAGTTTTGCAAACTATGCATGCAAAAAAGGTCTAATATCCAGTATCTAACCATCATTCACAGCAAACTAACACAAGAACAGAAAACCAAACACCACATGTTCTCACTCATAAGTGGGAGTTGAACAATGAGAACAGATGGACACAGGGAGGGGGACATCACACACTGCAGCTTGTTGAGGGGTGGGAAGATAGGGGAGGGATAGCATTAGGAGAAATACCTAATGTAGATAATGGGTTGATGAGTGCAGCAAACCACTAAGGGACATGTGTACCTATGTAACAAACCTGCACATTCTGCACATGTACCACAGAACTTAAAGTACAATAAAAAAAAATTTTAAAGAAAGAAAATTCAAATCAAAACGACAATGAGATACATCTTACACCAGTCGGAATGGCTATCACTAAAAAGTCAAAAAATAACAGATGCCACAGAGGTTGTAGAGATAAAGGAGTGATTACTCACTGTTGGTAGGAGTGTAAATTAGGTCAACCATTGTGGAAGACAGTGTGGGAATATCTCAAAGACCTAAAAACAGAAATACCATTCAACCTAGCAATCCGGTTACTGGATATATACCCAAAGGAATATAAATTGTTCTATTATCAAGACACATGCACGTGTATGTTGACTATAGCACCATTCACAATAGCAAAGACATGGAATCAATCTAGATGTCCATCAGTGATAGGCTGGATAAAGAAAATGTGGTACATGTACACCATAGAATACTATGCAGCCATAAAAAAGAATGAGATCATGTCCTTTGCAGGAAGATGAATGGAGCTAGAGGCGATTATTCTTAGCAAACTAACACAGGAACAGAAAACCAAACACCACATATTCTCATTTATGAGTATGAGCTAAATGATCAGAACACATGGACACATAGAGGGGAACAACACACACTGGAGTCTATCTGAGAGTGGAAGGTGGGAGGAGGGAGAGGATTAGGAAAAAATAACTAATGGGTACTAGGCTTAATACATAGGTGATAAAATAATCTGTACAACAAACCCCCAAGACACACGTTTACCTGTATAACAAATCTGCACGAGCAAACCCTGAACTTAAAATAAAAGTTAAATTTTAAAAAATTAAGTAAAATAAAATTTTTTAAATGAAAAGATGTGCTTTTATTTTTTGTAACAGTAATATTTATTCTATTTATTCTAGGTGTAGTTTAACCCTACTACTAAGGCATGACCATTCTGAGTTTGTCCATGATTTCTCAGTGATCAAAAGGACTCTCCATTCTGGCTAAGCATAGCTCAAACATCTCCATGCTACCTTCAGCTTAGAGCTCCCTCATGTTTTTTTTTTTTCCTGACCTTGTGAAGTATATGTGAACTTAGGATGCAGCAAAGGCTCAAGTGAACTCCTATGCAGATTTCCAAAACTTTTTTTTTTCCTTAGCTCTCTTCTGTTCAGAACTCTGCTTTGCAACAGCCAACTAATGTAGCCTCCTTGAATTCTGATATCTGTCTCCTCAACTCAGTTAAGACCAACCTGCCTTGCTTGGGAACCCCTTCCTAAACCTCATTCCAGAATGTACTTCCAGGCAGAAATCCTAAACCTCATTCCAGGAATGTGCTTCCAGGTTATTGTTGGGTAGCATTTATTCCATCTGTTTCCTTCTCAGGAATTGCAGTCTTACACTGCCTGTGGTCCAACACTTAACAACAGTCATTTCAAGCACATTACCTAGTTTCCAGTTGTTTATAGAAGGAAGGTAAGTCTGTTTTCCTAAGTGCATAGTGGCCAGAAACAAAAGTCTAACAATCTATTTTGACTGATTTTTTTTCACTGACTGGCATAATAGAATAAGAACAGGTAATAACAATAATATATTTAGAATGTGTCAAGTACTATGATAAGTGCCTTTTAAAAATATGTCATTTTGTCATGACAGAAACACTACAAAGCACATCTTTGGAGGGCCAAATTCCATTAAACTGGCAATACCAGATGTGGAGCAATAGGAACTCTGTTTATTTCTGGTAGGAATGCAAAATGGTACGGGCACTTTGGAAGGCAGTTTGGCATCTTGTTACAAAACAAACTCTTATCATATTATCCAGCAATCATGCTCCTTGGTATTTACTCAGATGAAATTCAAACAGCTTTATTAATAATTGCCAAAACTTGGAGGCAACCAAGATTTTCTTCAGAAACAGAATGGATAAATAAGCTGTGGCACATCCAGACAATGGACTTCAACACCAAAAAAAAAAAAAAAAAAAAAAAAGAGTTATCAAGCCATGAAACGCCATGAAAGAAACTTGAATGCATATTACTAAATGAAATAAGCAAATCTGAAAAGGCTACATACTGCATAATTCCATGTACATGACTTTCTGGAAGAGGAAAAACTACACAGATAGTAAAAAGATCAGTGATTGCCAGGAGTTGAAGTGAGGGAGGCATGAACAGGCAGAACAGAGAGGATTTTTAGGGTAGTGAAAATATTCTGTATGATACTGTAATGATGGATGTATGTCATTATATATTTGTCCAAAGCCATAGAATGTACAATATCAAGAGCGAACTCTAACATAAAGTATAGACTTTGAGTAATGATGTATCAATGAAGGTTCATCAGTTATAACAAACACACCACTGAGGTGGGGGATGTCGATAGTAGAGGAGGCTGTGCATGTGTGGAGGCTGGGTGTATACAGGAAATCTCTGTATCTTCCTTTCAATTTTGCTGTGAACCTAAAATTTCTCTAAAAAACTTAAGTCTTTATAAACACAAATTCTACTGATGAGGTATTATTATCAACACTATTTTAAAGGTGTGGTAAATGGACTTGAAGGAATGAAATACCTTAATCAAGATCACACAACTAAAAAGTGACCAATTTGCAACTCAGTCCAATGCACATTTGTCTTACTCTGCAGCTTCACCTCTTACACACTTTATTACCCTGTCCCTTGATTGACTTAATACTGTGTTCGATAGGCTTTTTATACTCCTTCATATCAGCATGGAGATCACATGGCT
The DNA here is from genome assembly GCF_029289425.2 of Pan paniscus. Taxonomy (NCBI): domain Eukaryota; kingdom Metazoa; phylum Chordata; class Mammalia; order Primates; family Hominidae; genus Pan; species Pan paniscus. Next base: position 101,809,516 of record NC_073254.2, read on the forward strand.
TGATTCAATTCATGATTAATACATTTCACGATTAACTCTCTGAAATAAAAACTATTTTGAGGTGGCAGAGAAGTGGGCTGGAGACAGAAACAAGAAGAATCAATAATTCTTCAATAAAAGTCCTCATATTTGGTCTTAAATTTGGGCTGGGAGAATTTACATTCTCAATCATAAGCAGCCTAAATGGCACTTATAAAAGTAACAATAAATGTCTATGAAAAACCCTATGAAGGCCTAAAAAGACTGTTTAAACATCTGGAATAAAGATCCATTTCTCTATCTCAATACAACATTTCAGTCAAAAATTTAAGGGGACTTTGGGCATTGAAAGAGAAAGGCATATCAGCAATTCTAGGTCCAATTTTTTGAATGAACTGTCTGCTATGTGAAGATGTTTAGTCACAGGAGGTCAGCTGATGCTGAGGCAATCAATGCAATTGTCATTATCAATGGGTGACTGGAGTCTGACGACAGTAACATAACAGCCTAGGAGCATAAAAATCCATTCACTACGGAAGTTAGAATCTATGCATATACACAAAATGTGCTGTTTTTTAGATTATTACACTAATCTCCCAACTCTATAAACATAATCACCTGCAATTGCAGACTCTAAACCTGTTTTTTTGATAATAATGTTTGAAGCAGAAATGACACAAGCAGATTTTCAGAAGATGCTTACCAGGGAGATGTAAAGCCAAGGACAGCATAAGGGAAGGCTCGAAATCTCCAAATAACAAGGAGTGATACATACTTCTAAAACTGATCTGAGTTTTTAGAATATTATTTTCATTTTGGACTGGATATTCCTCAAGACATTTTTTAAACCTCCATATTAATATCTGATAAGCTTAAAACTATACAACATCCTTAATTAAAGTTGGAAAGTAAAGAATTTTTTGCAGTAAATTCTATTATGAACTTACATAACTTATTCTTCTTCTATCCAATATTTCAGTTTCATCTGAGGGAGGAGATGTGGTTATATAAATAAGGAAAAATCAGAGACAAAATTAAAATAGTAGGAGAGTAAATTCCCTCTTTTAGTTATCTTCACAACTTTTGAAACACTAATATATTCCTGGTAAAATACTCCTGAAATTAACTCTGTAGAATAATTAGAATAGTACTTCTAAATGCAAACTTAATGCCTTTCTTCTAATTGTCATAATACAAAAACCAGTTCTTTAATTCCTGCAGTATCTCAGACATGTAACCAGAGGCACAAAATTATCAATCTTTTATAGCTATATAAGTTACAAAAACATGCAACTTTTCCTTATGACTACTCTTAAGAGTTCATATTACTTCATGCTTACATTTTTGTGAATTTTTGAATTGGAGCCTGTATTTCTCAGATTTAAATGTTTGTTATGTATCTCTCTCACATCCTTAGATATCTCCATTTGAAAAGTAGCATGTTATAGGTACGGAACAATAAGCAAAATCTCTCACCATTAAAGTGACCCATGTACTAAGAAAGATGGATAAAAAAAAAGTTCACTGTTTCATGACATACAAAGAAAGAAGTGCATTTGATGTTTCTGTAGAATAAATGAAAACTTTTTCTTAAGAGAGAGTGACATCTTCATGACCTAACACTGACATCCGGGAGCCTCTTCTATCTGAGCCACTGACTCACTATGTCCCTTCAGGAAGTCATCATGGCTCTTCACATCTTAGAGTTAAATGAAAGCACAGTTAATAGTGGCCTCTTCTATGTGTGATACTATTAACTGTTCTCTGTTAAATGGAAAATGGATGGCCTAGACAACATGATTGAAAACTGCCTACAGAACTGTCTACCCACCTTATTTTGAAGCTTGAAATAAGAAGACATGGCAGGGAAAACAAACTATATTAAACTAAAGTGATGAGACAGTAAAATTCCATTTCAGTCAGCATCATGTCATTGCGTATAGATGCTAAATGCAACTTACTTTGGGGTGCAATTAAATTGCTATTGCTAAACATTCATAAAGGCTATTCCTTTCCAGTGTTGAAGATTAGAATGCCTATCATAAACTCCTGCAAGCTGGCTTACAATCTAATAGCTGTCCCTGGATCTTTTTGATTGGTTCCTTCAAAGAAGAGGATGCTCAGAATAGGGAGAATTTCAAAATTTGGTTCTCTGGAGTGGCAGATACTCTAAGCCTCCTAATTTCTAGGAAGCTTCTCTAATAGACTTTATTGACCACAAAGTCAGTGAAAAAACATATAAATGAATAACCGTACATAAAGGTAGAGAAAAGAAGGTCATTTCCCACCCCACTAAAAACTTCAGAATTCATTCATCCTGCCTCATACACTACGGACAAAGAACTTGAGCTCAGAGATTAGGTGGTGTGACCCTCTTAACTAATTAGTGGCAGAGCTGACCCATACCAATATTCTGACTCCTACTTAAGCATGCCCCACCCCACTAAAAAAAACACTGTCTCCTCTTTTGGAAACAAAAAGAAATTCCTCAACAACAACTAAAATAAGGTGTTGTTTGAGAAAAAGCTATACCTATTTTTAGCTTATTGTTCCATGATACCTGTAACGTGCTACTTTTCAAATGGAGATATCTAAGGATGTGAGAGAGAAACAAGACAAACATTTAAATCTGAGAAATACAGGCTCACATTCAAAAATTTACAAAAATGTAAGCATGAAGTAATATAAACTCACGTGACCCCAAAAATCCATGTGAGCATCACAACCTTTCATTTCATCCTGCATGACAGTTTGAGCTAGTCTGTCAAATGCATAATAGGGAAATAATTTTCCTGAGATGAAGCAAAGATAAAGATTTGCTGCTATAATGAATTACCAGTGAGTATTTTCTGGACACAAAAACATTTTGAATCAAGGAATCCCACTTGCAATCTAAGACAGCTATCAAATTAAATGGCTTCATTTTAATAATATTTGTCAAGAGTTTTCATTTGTCTTACTCATCTACTTAAGGCCATATAACAAAAAAGGTAATTATACTTACAAAAAGGTAGTTAATATGAGAAAAAAAAACATAACCTAATGTTTCCCTGACCCTGAAGTGTCAATGTAAATAACTGAAGAGAATTTTTAAAAATTCTAAGTTATACATGAAAAAAATCATACCACTAGAGTAGTTGAAATCAGCTTTGACTGCTAGGACTTGGTATTCAACAATTTTTCATAAGAAAAGTGATATCTTAACTCGTAATTTCCAATTGCAAATAAAATACTACAGCTGGAAAAATATACATATTGGAATTCATAAAATTCCCATGAAAACAAGAGAGGAAGTCTTCTCCTTGCTTGAAGTCAATGTGGAAAAGACATTAGCAACTTTCATAATCTAAACTGAAGCCTGATATCTTTACCCTATTATTAATGTGGAAATAGTGACTTAACAGGTAAAAACAATTGCATAAGAGCCGTCTTCAGCTTATAAAATACTAAAGGCTAAGCATTCAAAAGAAGCACTAAAATATAATATAAGCACTACTAAACAGATGACATTTAGATAATCATTCTTTACAAATGTGAAGGAGGAAGTCATCTTTAAAACAATTATCACGAGGAAGTAAATGTCTATTTGAATAAGAAAAACTTGTCAATACTTAAGATATAGTGATCAGGACTATGATCGTCTAACCATAAAATACATGAAATATATTCTTGGGTAATATAGGATGGAACCTTTGGTGAAAAAGTAATTAATTATTTTACTAATAACCCCTATTTTTTGACAATATTTCTTTCAGGAGTCTAGGAAAAAAATGATGTTTTAAACTTTATAAAAATATCATGAATCCTCTGAAGGAAGAGGATACCACAAAGGAAAGATTAGTAGGTTATGAATAAGTGAATATTGCCCAATAAACCTAGTTGTGAACATCCCCAAATGAGGTAAGAAATAAGAAAAGAAAACCACATGTCTTGGATGACCTTTTCAGCAAACCTCAGAGAGACAATGAAAGGAAAAAACTGATTGAGAGGGGAAATAAAAACCTACAAAAATTGAGGCATGGATCTGACTTTCAATGGTAAGAATATTTTTCCCCTCTCTGATAAGAACAATTTATTTCTATTTTACACAAATGTTCTATAAATAAGTCTACTTAATTCAACTTTTGCATACTCTTTCCATGTTCCTTACTCTACTGTTATCCTCTCAGTTACCAAATTTATGGATTAACTATAACTTTCAATTTCATGTTTAGTTTTACTGAACTCTTTCAAGCTGATTTCCATTTTGGTAAAAGAAACTGTAAATATGATTTTATTTTCCCTTTCCTTCTTCAAAGCATATCTCATGTTGATAATGATACTATTAAACAGGAGCATCTTGGACTTTAGGGGTGAGATTGGTGGAGATAATCACTTTGTAAGATCGCATGGGAGGAATTATGACTTTTATGTTATCACCCAGTTTATCTCCTCCACTAGGCTGGGAATTCCATGAGGAAACTCATCTAACTTATTATTTGGTTGGTGTATACTCAAGAAATATTTGTTGATCATATTTTTAGTTGAGTGTTTCTTTATTTTCCAAAGACAACATGTCTAAATGGCTCTGATTATTTGACTATGAAGAACCACATGTGTTCCAGAGCATTTATCTTTTGTTAGCTCAGCTACCTAACTTTTCACAGCCTAACTTTTCACAGCCATTTTTCACAGCCTAACTTTTCACAGCCTAACTTTTCACAGCCATTTTTTCTTTTCCACACCATTTGTAAAGAACTGGTAGCTAACATATCTGTTTGATTTTTAAGATATACCTGTACTCCCCTAATCTATTCAATCAATTTTGGTTCAAGTCATTTTTATTTCAAGGAGAACCCTAAAAATCTTTCTTTATCCAGGAAGAAATTGGTGGAAATACTGCTGGGAAAATTATTCCTCCTGAGAAAGCAGAATCAGCATTTCTCTAAGAAGCTTTGAGGTTCAAGGAACCAAATATGGCAGAGGAATTCACTTTTCTAACACTTTGCCATTTAGTATGAATAAACAAGATATCCCAAATGGAAGGAGTCAAGAAACCCAAAGCTAAGCTAAGAGGAGATCTAAGCATTTACAAATATAAAAACAGGTTATGTTTGTCCCAGGAGCCCTTTGTCAGCTGCAAGCTGTTGCAGTTTCTGACCCATGTATATTAAAAATGTTTGTGCAGACTGAAGCTCTTCTGTTAACCTCATCTTAAGGGTAAAATTACATGACTCCTTCTGGGTCTCAGAAAATGGCTTATTTCTATCTATTGATACATCCAGTAAATTTAACACAACTTTAGATAGCATTCTACATAAGATTATTTATTTTTTCTTGAATAATTATCATGGCCAATTTTATAGCAAAATACATTTCACTCTGAAATTCTATATAAATATGAGAAATGGATGTTTACCATAAAGGGAACACAGAGAACTTAACAATCACATATGATTGAAATGAGTTGCCAAATAGGTGATGAGATCTTCCAGCCAATTGAGAAAGGGCCTGAAGCCATGTTTCCAAGGCTGAGTCAAACTATGGGCTTATCAAGAATTTCCTATTTCAGATAAATCTGTAAAATTGGTATTTTGAGGTCTGCTAGATCTCAGTTTGAAGTGATTCAGTCTCTTATGAGCTCTGAGATCTTGAACAGACTATTTAATCTCTCTAATTTCAGTTTCCCCATCTGGAAAGAAGAAATAATACCCATTTCAAAGGACTGTTATAAACATTAAATGAGATTAAGGAAGGAAGTAGGTGAAAAAAAAATTTGCCAAAAATATATAGTTATTATTTCTCTTTCTTCTTCCTTCCTTCCTATCTTCTTTCTTTCCTATCTTCCTTCCTTCCTTACTTCCCTCCGTTGTTTTTTCCTTCTTTCCCTCCCTCCTTTCCTCCTTCCTTTCTAACACAAAAAATGAAAGCAAAAAAAATCTTATCTGTGGCCAGATGCATTAAGAACCATGGGGCTTCGGGGAGCTGTCAGTAGTCTGGTTTGTCTAAAGTCTTGGGCCTTTGCTTCATTGACTGGGGTATAGAAACTGAGATTGCAGAAGAGTATGAATGTTTGGGTGTGTGTTAGAGAAGTTCTCAAAAGTAAGATCCCCCTGCCTCCTGCAACACACATTCATTTTCTCTCTCATTTCACCACTCTCATTCTCTCCTGAATCTACACTAATCCTGCTATTTATAGCACTAGTCCACTTAAATTGCTCTCACGGTTTTCACCAATGATTGTCACTTTGCTAAATCTAGTGGTGAATAAAATACACATCTTGTTCTCAGTACCATTTGACACAGTTGATCACTCTCTTCTTGACATAATGTCTTCCCTTGACCTGCAGGACACACACTGTTCTCGTTTTCCTCCAGCTCATTGGCTGCTCCTCTCAGTCTTCTGAGATGTTTTTTTTCTCATCTCCTTACCCTCTTATATATAGGTTCCAAGTCCCAGAACTCTTTCCATGGTCCAGTCTCCTGTACGTTCTATTGGTGATCCCATTTGGTCTTGGCATTAAATTTATGTCTCTGGCTCAAATCCCTCCCCTGAATTTCAGACCTTCACATATACAACTGCCTGCTTCTCATTCTCAACATCTCCACATTGATGGCTAAGACGTCTGACTTAGGCCTAAAATCTAACTGCTACTTTACCCACAAAAACTTGCCTGTCTATACTTTATTCCATCTCAGAGGGATGGCAACTCCTACTTTCAGTTGCTTAGATTGAGTTCTTCTTGATTCTTATCTTTCTGTCAATCCCCAATTCCAATCTATCTAACAAGTTCTGTTGTCTCTACCCATAAAGTATATCCAGAATCTGATCACTCTTCATCTTCTCTACTGCTACTACCCTAGCCCAGGCTGTCATCAGCTCTCTCTTAGTTTATTATAATAGTCTCCTACCTGAAGAGGGACTTTGCCTCCCTGGAATTCATTGTCCAGAAGCCAGAGAGATTCTCTGAAAATATTATTAGTTCAAAATGTTTTATAAAATTCCTATATAACTTGAAGTCATAGTTAAAGTCTTTACCTGGGCCTTACATAATCCTGGCTTCATTTTGTCTGTCCTTCCCTCCAGCACACACACACAACCTATACTCCCATTCCTCCTGTCTTGCTTGTTTTTTTCATTATCATTACATAATTTACTTATGTATGTATTTACATACACACACACTCACTTGTTTTTCTCATCATCATTACATAACTTACTTATGTATGTATTTACATACACACAAGAATAAAAACTCCATGAGGACAGGAGCGTTTCCCTCTCCTACTCTTGTACTCACTGATATATCCTTTGTGTTTAAAACAGTGCCTACCACAGAGTTAGTGCTCAATAAATAGTAAATGAATAAATTTGATGTTATGAGATCTACACATATTTGCCTTTCTGATGGCCCTGTTCATGCAAAGCAATAACATCGTCTTTATCAGCACATCCAAAATGAAAATTTTAGAAAATGAAAATAATATCATTGACCAGTTAAACTGTATCATGTCTTAGTTCCTACAAAAACATTTTTTATCAAGGCAAACGAGCCAAGTCCCTTATTCCCATAAGGGGAGTAAGCGGGAAGGCAAAACAAAAACTTGGAGCATGTATGTGAACAGAATTGATTGTTCTGTTGCCTAGGATCTATTTAGGTCCTCTCTCTACATAGGATCAATCTAGCCCATCTCTCTAACCTAGACTGCCTCAGCCCTTTCCCAACCTGTCAGAGTTTCCTTTCCTTTATCTTATTTTCCCTTGAAACTTCTCTATATCATTTATATGTATTATTTCCTCCAATTAGGAGGACCCAGAGCATCAGTGTTCACTAGGTAAAATGACAACAACAGTAGCAGGTACAGAAGTAGCTGATGCAAATCCAGCATTTCCGCCAAGCACCATGATAATTGTTTTGCACACATTTTGTCATTTAATGTTCACAATAGTACCCAGAAGGAGATACTATCATCACCTTGCTTTTATAGAAAAGTAAGCATGTTTAGACATGGTGAAATAACATGTCATCTCAACACAGACAATGGCAAAGTTGAATTATAAATCCTCAAAACCATCAGCTAACACAATTACCTTCAAACTTACTAAAAATATGAATATCCACAGTACTTCCCTGGAGGCTCTCATTTACCAGGATCTGGGTGGAGCTGGGAATTTGTATGTTTAATGAGGCCTCCAGGTAATTCTTCTTATAAGTCTGGGAAAGATGATACTAGTTATCCTGACTCTCAGTCAGGCAGTTTGATAATTACAAATTGAAAAATGATAGAGAACTGCTGATCTGTAGAGTGCTCCATATTGCACTCTTTCCTGCTAGTCAAGATAAAAGCCCTTATCAACCACAGACCACAATATAACAGACTGTCACAGATGTGTGTGTTGTCGTTGTTATATTTAAATTTCATTTCTTTTATATATAAGCAGCAGTCAACGGTTCTGCAGACATACTTCACTCCCTTCTATGAGGCCTTTACTAATGTGATACATAGAATTATAGTTTAAAAAAAGAAAATGATTCTAAGTCAGTTAAGTTTTTAGCAGAAGTTGCTCCCACCACGTGTGCCTTTTCTCACCTTTCTGTGAGTACACCTTGTACTTTCCCATCCAAGGACCTGCCTGGCAGTGACATGCATCTGGGGCATGTCTACTTCACCCCATTCCTGAGCTACAGATCAGAGAAAGGATGGATGGACCAGAGCCAGGATGATGAAAGGTCTGAGGCCCTCACTCTAAAGCAGCTTCTTTTCTTACTGTGAAGACCAAAAAAAAAGGCAAAATACATAAGCAACTGTATGAACACATAGTATTAACTATATAAAGATGTAATTATATAAAAATCATTAAAATAATGGTCAGAGAAGAAAGCAATTTCATGTGTTGTAAAGACCACAGACTTTTAAGCCAGTTACTCAGGATTTCTACTTCTCAATGGATAAAACCTCAGAATATTCATTGACAAACAATATCACTGTAATAAAATATATTCATGGAAAACATCCTGAGACCAATTGCTGTGATTCTGGGTTAAAATGGGGTTTATCACAAAGGAAGAACCCATACTTAGGCAGCATTCTAACTTGGGGCTCTACTCGTGCATTCTGATGACTTGTGTTCTAATCTCTAGAGGAAGAAATCAATATAAGTTTATTTTGCTCTTTGTCTTCTAGGCATATGATCTTTCTCCTGATAGCAATTATACATGCTAACGAGATTAATCATGAAATATTTCTCCTATTAATAATCATGTGAATCCACTGTCGATTCTACAAACTAACAACATACCAACCCTTTAGTATGTTCTAATCAAAAAACTTCGTACAAACACACACAATTCATGATTAAGAGAGGTGGTATTTGTTCTCCATATTATGCTTTCCTTACAAACTACATTTCTTAGGCTCTTGAACAGGGAGCTATAAAATGAGTTCCTTCAGTTCTTATCTAGGCTACCTAATCCTTTGGCCTTGATTTTGAATTTGACAAGCTGCTTACCCAGTCTGTGTCTTAATTCCCATTGGTAAAGTGAAAAAAGCACTGCAAACAACCCACCAGGTAACTGAGAAGAGTTTCCAAAAAGGAACTTCAAGGAGTTTTCAACACTCATAATACAGAGTACTTAGTTGAGCCCAAGGATTAGATTTCAAACGAGCAACAGAGCAATGGAAGGGATGGGCTGTGAGCTCCAACTTTCTCAAGGCCCCACATGGGCTGAAAGTTTCCATAGTCTCAAAACACTACCATGTTTTCAGGTTGACAGGGAATCATAGTATGAAATTATAGAGGAAACGAATTCAACCTTTACAAAAAAAAAGTCTTTAAAATCTGGATATAGTATTATAGTACCACACGCAAACATATATATATACATAAAATACAAAGACATAATGAGAAAAAATGGCACTGAATACACAAAAACATAGAAAGTTATTTTGAAAACTAAAGAATATAATGTTAGTATAACCTACTTGATAAAAATCAATGATTAAATATATTTACTACTACTAATTGAAATTGTGGCTTCCTTCAGTCCTCCATTTAATCCATACTTACTGAATACTTCCCATTTGCTACCAGTTGGGGAAACAACTATAGCCTGGAGTTTAGGTCCCTATCTTAATGGAATTTACCTGCTAGTAGAAGAAAGAGCTTGTTTGGGAATTTTGAAAAATATTTTACAACTTGCTAAAAACATAGCTATTAAATAAAATATAGTTTCTATTCTCAGCTATTTGCATTCTAAAGACAAAAACACATTCATATGTACCACTTTTTAAAACTTTAAAACTTAATTTTTTTTTAGGTAACTGTAAAGACCAGGAGAAAATACTAAAGTTTAAAGAAGTGTTACATATTGCAAACATTTGGTCCAGGGGAATGGGATAGAATGGATGGTACCAAGGGAATCAAAGGTCTTGCACAAGAAAGGATTCAAGGAGCATGATCTTCTTTCTCAACACGTGTAGCAGTGACATCTAGGAAATACACACACAAAATAAATATTTAGCATATTGATAAACAACATGGATTCTGGAGTCTGTCTCTCCCTGGGTGTCTGAATTCTGATTTGGACATTTAGAATCTATATAAACTGTGTCATTTAAACTCTGTATCTCAGTTCCCTCATCTTCAAAATGAAAATAATTGTGCCCACTTGTGTAGATTCTAAAAATGGACACAGTCCTTTACTTCTCCCTATATTCACATCCATTGTAGTTCCTCCCATCTATTTCCCCTCCCTTGACTACAGGCTGGCCTTGCGACTATTTTGGTCAACAAAACCCATTGGAAGTGACAATGCATTATCTCCAAGCCCAGGCTTCCAGAGACATTGTTCTCTTCCACTCTCTCCCAGGACTCTGCCTTCCCCATAGGAAAATGATGTTTCCATCATAGGAACATATTGCTGGGTGATGAGCAATCGCATGGACCAGAACCAGTGAGTCGGTCCATTGGTCCCAGCCAAGGCCCCCCAAATTATAACAGAGCTCAGCCAAGATTAGCAGGCAGAAAATACACTAGCTGGATAAGCAGAACTGTCCAGCTGACCCACAGACTAGTGAATAATATGCAGTGCTATTGTCTTCTAGGCTTATGATCTAGTTAGTTTGAAGCTACTAAATTTTAAGGCCCTTTTTTATGCAGCACAAAGCTAACTGATACACATGAGATAGGACTGATGTGAGGATTACATAAATTCAAATGCCTGACATATAATAGTACTATGTGAGTACTTCCTATTAAGAAGAGATAATTTCAAAATTGAGACCATTTGCCTAAGGACCTCGAAATCAAACCTGTGGGGCTTCTTGCTGGTTTTGTGTGCTTTTGATGGACAGTGGCACAGTGGCTGTGTGCCCGACATCCAGCAGTCAGGTTTGGATTTCTGAGGTATCTTAACTTTCTATACAAATAATTCGTATTAGAGCAGAATGGTTGTCTAAGCAGCTCCAAATTCGCTAGTTGGCTGGGTGGAAGAAAATTTAAAATGTAGAAAGTAAAGGATCAGATAAGTCAACTATTTGGTCATCATTTTGATACTCATGATTCTTCTAAATAATCTGGTTATTATCTTGACTTTTAGTAATCATATATAAGTAACCTCTCAAAGTGAGTGATTCAGAAGTAAATCTGCAAGAAGGATGGTTACTAGAGGCTGGGAAATGTTTTGGGGGGTTGGTGGGAAGGCAGAGATGGTTAATGGGTACCAAAAATTAGTTAGAAAGAATGAATAAGACCTAGTATTTGATAGCACAACAGGGTGACTATAGTCAATAATAATTTAACTGTACATTTTAAAATAACTGAAATAGTATAATTGGATTGTTTGTAACACAAAGGATAAATGCTTGAGGAGATGGATACCTCATTTTCCATGATGTAATTATTACCCATTGCATGTTATTATTATGCATGTGTAACGTTTTTTTAAAAAAAAATTTTTAAAGAGAAGTAAAGTTGGGAACTAATCTGGTGAATAAATTTCTTAATACTCATTGAAGTATTAAGTAGTTTCATTGAAGTATTCTCCTGATCTCCTTAAGCCGGCAGCATAGACAGTCACTGTATTTGGACAGCAGGCCATGATACTCCTTATTAAACCATATCACTTTTAATAGTGTCTTTAACCATATAACAATTAGCTTGTGTTTCGTCTCAATGTAATCCTTAATACCAACCCACATGTCCTTTTTAATACACTGTGATGCACAGGGGATTGTCTTATATACATGCATAAAATGAATTGTGAATATTCTGCCAAGTTAATTTTATATATTTCAATATGATCTTCTCATCTTTTCCTTATTAAACTTAGTGCTTGGGAATTTCAAGGTCTTTTACAAGGATCCAGATGCCCTTCGGTAACTGCCACCCATATCTTTTTTTATGATGTTGGTTATTTCAGTTAATGTTTTATTTTATAAGTATAAAATTCATTGCAGAGAACATTGATGTTCTCTATCTCTCTCTCTGTCAGAATACAAATGAATTTGAGGTTTCTATTGCTCTACCCAACTCAGTATATTTGCTAAATATAGAAAGTTTACATCCAAATAAAGAAAATTTGGCTTAATTATAATGCCATAAATAAAAGCAAAATTATCTTATTCTTTTTTTAAATAATCAACAGCATCAGCCATCATTTGAATGTACAGAACAACAGCTGTTCTGTTTCACACTGGAGTTTGCTCTCCTAAAATCTGACATACTACAGGTCATCACACAAATAAAGTATCTACTGCCCAAATAACAATGTACTGTGGGATTTAGAGTGGCAGCATGTAAAAACAAATTTATAAAGCTGGCATTGCAAATAATTTTAACACTTGAAGCTAATTTCTTCCTTTAACATTCTTGAAGAACTTAAAAGTCTTTTGGAATTTACTAGCATGTTCCTCACTCTGGAATCTCATGGGATTACATTACATTGAGACAAATCTTTCACCTATTGGTAAGGGAAGAGACTTTTGTTAAAATTTAGAGAATGGTCTTTCATAGGTTTGTGAAGAAGGACAGGAGAGAGGGTCTTCCTATAAGTCCACAAGACGAGTTGACTTGCACTGAGCTGCTCACTTGTGCTGAGGTCAAAAGTATATGGTCTTTATATACACACCATGAACCCTCATATATACTAACAACATTTCTTTAGTACTTCTGAAACACAGCGATCTTCTTTTAAATTATTTTTTTAAAGCCATGAGAAAGTGAAGGTTCAATTGGCCTTATTGACTCCACTTCCATGGAGAATTAACTCCTGTAGTGTGTTAAATAGCTGGTCCCAGGAGTTGACCAAGAAGAGCCTGAAGAGGATTTTCTTCTGCCCGGAATAATAGGAGGAAAATTGGTAGAGAAACTATCAAACAATGTAGAATCTTGGACCTAGAGCTAGAAAAGATTTTAAAGGATAAACCTGATAACCTGTATTTTATATTCTCCAGCCAAAGGACTCCGTTAAAATCTAAATCACACAAAATCTTCAAATGTCTCATTTTCTTACTCAGGGTAAAAAGCGAAGTCCTTAAATGCTCTACACAGTCCTATTCTGCCTGCCACTCACCACCTTTGGCCTCAGCTTCTGTGACTTTCTCGCATTGACTTACCTCCAGCACACTGGCCTCCTTGCCAAGACATACGCTCACTGCATGAGATTTCTGTTTGCCGTTCTCTCTACCTGGAATTGTTCCTCTCTCATTTCGACATGACTCATGCCTGTATCACTTTCAGGTCTTCTCTCAAAAGTTACCTTCTCAGAGAGGTCTTTCCCTGACAACCTTAATTAACTTAAAAAAATCAATCCCCCGCATTTTCTATCCCCTTTCAGTTTTATTTTTTGCACACTACTTATCACCTTCTAACATACCTACGTATTTCCTTTGTTTGGTGCTTGCATCTCACCATCAGAACGCCAGCTCCATGAGCTGCATTTCTGTCTTGCACTGCTATATCCCCAGAGCCAATAGCATCCTGGTACATTGTAGGCACTTGATACCTTCTTACTGAATGAATACGTGAATGAAAAACTGGTGTTCAAAGTACTTAAGGATTTATACAAACTCACACTTTAGAAATCAGGTAACAGAGCAGGAGTAGACACCAACTTACATCCCCTTTACACAAACTAAATGAAGACTTATTAATATAATACAGGTGTCAGTCTGAAACATAAGCCTACTGACATTTATGTAGGGCTTTATTACTCAAAAAACTAATTCTCATTTAATTCTCTTGACCACTCTATCAAGTACAAACTAGTATCTATTTTACAGTTTATAAATTTGATGCTCAAAGAGACTACAGGAAAAAATAGGTTCATTGGAAAGAGATCTGTTAAAGAGGCTCTTCTGCCCTCTAAAAGAATGTTTCATTTTGCAAAAAGAAGCACTGCAGAATTTCATTCAATGATAGCTCTTCTAATACCAAAATTTTAAAGTGAAATTCAATATGCCCACAACTTTTCAGATAAATTCTTAGGGCATAAAGCAAGTGTTCCAGTTCATCTGGATTTCATCCCTCATTTTGCCTTAAGCTTTTATGAATATCATTTTGAGGTCCAAGAATAGTAGTATAACAGAAAAGTTTACTTTCTTTCTGTATATTTTGTTTTTATGTGGGTATGCATGTGTGTGTGCATCTCTGTATGTGTTTGTAATTTTGTTTTGTTTCAATTTGAGAGGATTCACCAGTCTTAAAGAATCTGGGTCTACTTTGAACAAATCTAATCACTGCAAATTGTCTGCAGATTAAAATAAAATAAAACAAAAAAACTCATGGAAAACAAACAAAAAGTAGAAGGAAAGAGAAATTAAAAATAATTAGTTTGGGAAGGAGTAAAAGTTACCCCATGAAATTCTAACAATTTTCCGAAATAGTCTGCCTGCAGCTGAGATTAGTCTCACAAGCAAATGCAGACATCCACCCTTTTTTTTTAATCTGAGTATAGCCCCTGCATCTACTTGTAGGGCATTCATAAGACATGTAAAGTGTGAAATTTATCAGATTTGATGATTCTTAAGAATTAGAAAATCTGGGACTACAAGATATATTCAAGATACCTGCTATGGTGTCACAACTTGTACTCCCCAAAATTTATATATTGAAATCCTAATCCCCAAGGTGATGGCATTAGGAGGTAGGGCCTTTGGGGTGATTACATCAGCAGGTAGGGCCTCATGAAGGGATTAGTGCCCTTCAATGCCTTGATTTGGACTTCCGAGTCTCTAGAACTCTGATAAATGTTTATTGTCTATAAGCTGCCCGGTTTATGGCATTTTTGTTGTAGTAACATGAATGGACTAAGACAATACCTTAAGTGAATGTCTTTCTACCACAACTGCATAGAATATTCCTTTGAAATCCAACTAAATATTTCTTCCATTGCTGAATCAATTGTAATAACATCACAGCTAGAAACTCATAAAAGTGAAACATAAGAAAACTGATTTACAAGAAGAAAAAGCAGAGTGTAGGGTCTTTTTTTATGTAATGCATTTACCACAGAGACATTTGGTTTTCAGGTCAAGAAAATTTGTCTGGGGCAAGAATGATTACACTATGGAGGTTAAGCACTAATGCAACAGCCATCTTTATCAAAATAAAAAGTAAGTTCATCAATCATAGAAAAAGCACCCGAGAGACTGTTTACTAACATAGTAATTAAGAAACATAAATGTGCAACAAACTACCTGCAGATATAGCAATACTAAGTGTTCCTTTACGGACTTAAAACATAAATGCATTAGTTGCAGAATATTTATAGGCAATCTATAATCTTGCAAATCTAAGAGGTTTTTTTACTAGAACACTGAAAAGCCTCTGACCAAAAAAAAAATTTAAAGCTTAAAAAAAAAAAGAAAATTCATAAGATCTTAGGCTCCAAGTAGATCAGCTCTATTTTCAGTGTCTTAGGGTAGCATCATATTTAAGTCATTCTAGAGAGTTAATAATCAATTAGCAACCACTACAGAAAATGACTTAACAGCCAGCCCTGAAAATCTGCTGCAATTATTAATTTAAAAAATTTGATTTGTACACGCTGTTATTTCTTTCCAGAAAACTAAAATTAAGACCTGATTCATCTGGATGAAGATGAACACCAAGGCATTTTCCTGTTTCAGAGTTTAGAATGTGGAAACTATTTCTGGATGTGGTGTGAAAATAAGAATCCTATGTATTATCCATTTGCGAAGTAGGAGAATGCACTAACCTTACATTTAATGAAATTTAAATTCGGTTGCAGGGAAAAAGGAATGAAATCAAAATCATTATAAAATTTTTCATTACTAAATTTTCATTGTCCCAATTATGAACATTACTTGACATAGCAATATAGTTTATGGCAGAGCACAGAGTTCGAGTTCTAGTCAACAGAACATGAACTGAGTCATCACCTCAAACTCTGCCCTGTCAAAATGGAATCATCTCAATAAATTATACTTTCCTTGGGTCTCATTTCTCATCCCTTTAATCATCTTTGAGGCTCTCCTCTGAACAACTTCCAAGTGTTCTGCTTTCTTCTCTGGCTTCTGAATTTTAATAATGTACTTGATCAAATGTCAAAGGAAGTTGTTATTAGTCTTTCAGAATAATTTCAAGAATAGATACACTCTTAGAAATCACGACTTAAATGAAACCTGCATAAATCTAAACAATTTAGCTCTACTACCCTCAGTGGAATAGGTAACCAACAGTACATTATTTTACTCGTGTTTCATTATTTATAGAAAATGCTTTTACTCAAAATATACATTGTAAATTTACTTCATTTACCTAAACTGTTTGAAGAGGCACAAATAAGAAATTGATTTTGAACGTTCTGTAGCTATACTCTTGTTTTAGTAGCACCAATTAACTTAAGTAGGAAAGTGCTTATAGCAAAAGTAAATATTTTTATTAGAACATACGTCTATTATTGATATGACCTTTTGATGGGAGATATACACATTTTTTACTAGCACACATATCTGTTGTTGGCATGACATTTTGAAGGAAGGTTTACACATTTTTTTTATTAACACACACCCATTATGACATTTTGACATACATGATATTTTGGTGAGACGATCCATAACCCCTTGCTCTCAGGCCTACCTGAGTAGGATAAGGAATCCAGCTACCTTCCCCACTTTGGCAGGGTACCACCTGAGGAAAGCCTCACCTCCGCATGGGGTGAGGAGGCTGAAATGGAAATGAGACAAGTGGTTTTAATCCACTCAGCCTGGAGACCCTCCTGATCAGCTCAGTTTCTCAGATTCACAACCGCCTCATAACTTAAAGCCCAAATTTACTTAGATGGCTCCCAACCCATATCATTGGCCTTTCACTAGCCCAACCAGTGACACTTGAACAAAGTGTACGGGGTGTTAATGTATGTTAGCAAATTATTTGACACTCCTCCAATCAAAAAGTCTTATTCACCAAGTGATTTACTTCTGAAGAATAGGATGTGGCAGCAGTGAGCAAGTACAAGTTCCAAGGCTAGATTAGAAAAGGTCATTGGGATTCTGACTGATTCTCTCCCTTGGGACATGCACTTCAAGAGCCCTAGCTGCTGTGTAATACGTCTCACTACTCTGAAGCTGCCATACTGGAGAGACCACATGGAAAGACCACAAGAGAAAGAAAGAAATGCTGAGGAGCTCCAGACATTTTTGTCTCAAAGCATTTGCATCTTCCCAGACAACAGAAAACAACACTACCACACCTGTGAGTCAGCAGCCTTCAGATGGCTCCAGCCCAGCTTTCAAGCCACTGTGACAGAGCAAAGACAAGCTGACCCTCTGAGTCCTGCCCAAATTGCAACTATGTGAGAAAATGAAATATTGATATTGTTTTAAGCTACCAGTTTGGGGGATGGTTTGTTACATAGCAATAGACAAGCCTAATACAGACCTTATCCCTATCAAGAGAGAAAATCAAGCTTCACATAGAAAAGTGACTAAATCAATAGTCTCTATAATTTTTTGATCACACAATCACAATGTTTGTTTACTTATTTATTGATTTAATACATGTATGACTACACTAATGTACTATGCACAAACATAAACTTTCAAAAGGAGGAGCTAAAAACAGAAATTCTGATATTTCCCCCGGTCCCAAAAGGTTTATTATGCTCACCCAACTTCGAAAACTTCTGAAGTCAGCATGCAAATTGTTTAGATAATAGTTCTGAAATTCTAGGTGATTTGACAAACTACTAGTTAGGAACAGATTACAAGTGCCAAATTTGAAGGAAACGTGGATTTTACGTAGTCTTTAAAAAAAAATCACTTTGGCAAACAACAGAGACATTTAGAATGGAAGGAGCACTTGGAAGTTTTAGCTAACAACTCAACTCCAATATCAGCTATGCCAGTAATTTGTTACAGAAGTTAAGAGACAGCAGTTCATGAAGTGTTACTCATTTGATTTAGTTCGATTGGTTTCCAGGAAAACTCTGTTATAAGATATACTGCAGTCACTCATGTTCAATGGTGTTTCCTGGAAGTAGACAATCTGGCATAGTGGCCAAGATCACCACCTTGCCAGGAGTGTGGCCTGGTGGTTAAATCTTCTGAAGTAAGCCCACTGCTCTCCCACTGTGCCAAACAGGCTGGGTATCCTTGGGCAACTACTTAACTCTTTAAGCATCAATCTCTACTTCTGCAAGTGGTGATGACAATGGCATCTAACTCTTAAGGTAATGAGGATTTAATCAAGTATCTAAAGCTCTTAGCACTGTTCCTGAATTGGAATGAGTGCTCAATACATGTTAGCTGTTAATTGTTGTTATTATTGTTATTATCAAAAGATAAATAATTAAATTTATAATTTAAGGAATTAGTAAATTGTGTGTGTGTCTGTCTGTCTTTCCTGAAAGAAAATGGCATTCTTTCAGTCAGGATTAAGGCAGAAAACGAGCCCATTCCCAATCTTTTGCTCATCCAGTCCTAGTCCCCTACTCCTCCACCCTAGGCCACCCTCAAACTATTTATAAGTGGGGCAACTGAAGTGTGGAAAACGGAAATAACTCACCACAAGTAACAAAGCTTATTTATGACAAAAGTTGTACCAAAACTAGTGAACTAGATGCGTAACAGAAATATCAGTGTACTTTGGAATAAGATGTAGTTCCAATATGTGGTTCAGTAGCATTATAATTCCAGGTAACATCTGTTTCCTCTTCTGTAAAATTGGGAGTCATAATATACATATTGGCTCTTGTGTAGTGAAAATAAAAATATGTATAAAATGATTTTTGTTACACAAATGTAAGGTAGTAACATTATTAGAGGCCATATTTCTTAAGCTAGGTCTAATATGTAAACCAATATTTTTCAAACTATAGGTGTTAACACATGGGATTTGCGGAATCAGTTTGGTGAGTCACAACCAGCATTTTACCAAAATATAAATAGATTAGAATAGAGTAGAATAGAACATATTAGGAAATATCCTTTATTTTAGATGGTAAGGTTCAGAATGATTTTGTGAAAGTTTCACACAAGATAATACATGCATAATCATGTAAAAATATTTTCTCAGTAGACAAGTTTGAAAGTCATCACGCCACTGGCTTTGAAACTTCTATATGCCTCAGAATCACTCACAGGGCTTGTTAGAATATGTTAGAAACTAGCTGGTACATTTTGTGCCAGCTTCTGTACAATGTTCCACAGAGATGCTAATATATAGAAAATCGAAACTGCACAGCACCACCTCATGAGATAGACGAGTGCAAAATGGAGGTAGACATTCATACGTTTGCCACAGGTTCCTAACAGCCTTATTTCTATTTTGTTGATAAGATTTGGCCAGAAAACTTTACATATTGGGGAGTTCTTCAAATATTTACTGGAAAAAAAAATGCACTGACAACTCCGAAATACTTGGCTAAATCACCAACCAAAAGGGGGCAGGAGTTGATCAAAGAGTCCCTTAAAAGCTTTCTACTCACTCTGTAGGGAGCAGTCTTGGCTAGTCATGAATAAAAACAAGCATTGGGATACTCTAATTTTCCCATCTGCAACTTGTAGTCTGTAAATAAGCTGTCAGGTATCTGTCATTAATTCATTCATTCAATGAATATTTATCAAACAGCATGTCAAGCCCTGTATTAGAAACTGGGAATATGATGGTGAGCACATTGCTCTTGCCTATGGAATTGTTTGGGCCAGTTCATTTCCAGGCCAGGTGACAACACACAACATTCATTACTCAAAGTACTGATGATTTATGATTTTAACATTTAGGACACATTACAGCTGCTAAAAGAACTTTTATATCCATTATCTCATTAAATCTGTATAGCCATAATCTAAGTCGTTTAGAGCAGGTATTAGTTCATTTTATAGGCTGAGGAAACAAAAGTCCAAGGTTCACTAAGTAGTAAGTGTTGAGACTAGAATTCAAACCTGAAAGCCTGATCCCAAACACTGTCTCTTCCCACAATGCAGACTTGCTGTTTCTTACCCTTTCCATTCCTGGGCTGACGATGAATGCAGATGAGGAGCTGAGCATGAGGGTCTGTGTATCAAGATCCCACAAGCTCTACTTCTTTTTCAGTGCTTCTGCTGTCTTACTGCATTTACGGGAAACCCAAACTGCTCCAGGGATATGACTCATAAAGAGTTTTAATGCAGAAAGAGGGTGCTTACAAAATGGTTGGAAGAGCTAAAGGAGGAAAAGTCAGAGGGCCCTACTGGACTCTTGGTTTTTTTGTTTTTTTTTGTTGTTGTTTGTTTTTTTTGAGGGACAAGGTCTCACTCTGTCATTCAGGCTAGAGTGCAATGGACCAATCATGGCTCCCCTCGTCCTTAACCTACCAGGCTCAAGTGATCCTTCTGCCTCAGCCTCCCGAGTAGCTGGGACTACAGGCATGTGTCACCACGCCCAGCTGATTTTTTAAACTTTTTTATAGATAGGGTCTCACTATGTTGCCCAAGCTGGTCTCAAACTCCTGGGCTCAAACTATCTTCCCCCGTGGGCTCCCGAAGTGCTGGGATTACAGGTATGAGCCACCACACTTGGCCAACTCTTGCTTTTAAAGTCACTCCACTACAGCTGAAATCCATAGGTGAAGAAATTACTGTTGTCGCCAGTACACACATCTACAGAAACTTGGTGGTGGTACCACAGCCACATAAAAAGGGGCTCTCTACCACATACTATGCACAAGTGCAACCTATTGGCAAAATCTGAATTGCAGCCAGAAACCTAGCAGCAAGAGAGTCTTGTAAATGTAGCTCTTTGCCTTCCAACTCCTGGGATGCAGGTTAGAATACAGAAAGGTGGAAAGAGATGTCAAGTGCCAATCAACAATATTTAACACTAATTTTTATTTTCCCAATGTATTCTGTGTGGCTCCTGTCTTTCCTCAATCTTATATGCCCTCTTTAAATCCAACTTTATCTTTTTGACATGCTGAAATAACCCCTCAATAATCTCTCCTTCACCTTCAGTGACAATATTGCATTGAAGGACATAAACTTTAGCTACTTTCTTCCGCTCTTTCTTAGTCAGAACCCCATATGTTGCCAAATCAACCCTACCTTTGGAATTCAATGAAGCATCACCCTACAGGACATAAAATTTGCATTCCTGCACAGTTACTCAAGGACCAGATGAAGCAACTAGAAATGTGAAAGAGGTAGTTCTACCCAGAGTGAATTTTGACCAGTGGGAAAAGGGAGGCAGAGAGAAAGCAAGCAGGCAATTATTTCTCCTTTCTCTCCCCTGCATACTACTCCCAGGTACAGTGCTTCCTTTCAAGCCTTCTAGATAATTCCTTCCTGCTGATTGAACAAGCCTGCTGAATTATCTGATATGTTGTGTTATGGCTGTGATGCAGTAGCCAGCATGGTAGCACACTGTGTTGCAAGAGATTACATCTGTTCCTTACCTCAACATCCTGTGATGTGATTGTATCTGGAAAATAAACTATTAGAATCATAATCATTGCTTCAGGCTCGGCTTTCCAGAGGACTCAGGCTAAGTGACATAGATTTGACACTATTGGAACCTGTAAAGCAAGGGCTCTGAGCAGAGCTGTGCTTCAGAAACACTTTGTAAAAATCACAGGTATTTTTGCTTCACTCAAGTCTGACCATATAAAAATGGCTAAGGGTGGGCCTGGGCATGCATGTGTTTCTTTAAGTACAGTTTTAGAAATGCATCAACTAGTACAAGTTCAGAACTAAAATCCAGGCCCACAAACCTGATTCTCTGTGCTCCCATCCCTATGAACTATGTACCAAGTGACAAGAGAATTTTGGTGCCACTATGTGCTGAGAAAGGCTTATGACATCATTAACTAGAAGTCACAAACTAGAATAAGAATTCCAGGGAACATGTCTGTGGTGGCATAACTAAACAGGTGTGATAAGCGTACAGCACAAGAGGACTAATTAACATTTTAGGAGTTTCATGAGTTTATTCAGAATTTTGTAAGAAGTTAGCATATCTCATTATACTCTTTACCTTCCCTTTCAGACATTTTCTTTAATTTTTTTTAAAGATTCAAAAGCAGCCACCTGGTAGCATGCATTGTCAATAAGAAGCGATGTAGGCTAGACTAATTGATCACTTTTTAAAGATTAAGTGGCCCATTTTCTGTAATATGAATACAGAAAACAGCTTTGACAACACTGAAGTAGTTTATTGAATTTTGACTGTCAACTGAAAATTTAAATCATGCTTATTTTTCACAAGGTAATCCACTCACAATAGGCAATTGATGTGATCTCTTTCTGTAAGAAAAGCTCTCATGCTCTTCCTGAACCTTCTACTTACTGTGTTGTTATGATGCACCTGCCTTTTGGATAGATGGTTGATAGGAGATGGGTTGTTAAAGACACAATTTACCTTGTGTGTTTCAGGCAGAAATAGACTCTCTCTGTGTAATCACTGAATGAGTTCCAAAAGCCTTTATGTCTTACATACAAGCTCAGACACTCCAGAACTCATTTTTCTTAACTTAAAAGTGGGATAATTGTAATACCTTTTGTACCTATCAGGATTATTGTGACTATTAACTGGAAAATATAATTGTTTTATCAAATTGCTATGAATGTGTACCACTTCTGTTATACATTACATGGAAAAGCCTTCCATTGGGAAGTATTGGTCACATTGTATAACCATTCTTTTTCTTGGGGCTTGTACTACTTCATCTGGGCTACAACTGTGTATCTTTCCTCCTGCTCTTGATATCCTCCTCTTTACAGATTTCTTCAAGTGGTTCTTGAAACCTTAAGTTTATTTAGAAGGCCTAAATCTACCTTCTTTCTAATTGGAACTTTACATAAAATTCTCATTATTTATTGTGAAATACGTCCTCCTATTTCATTTTTCTCAATCCATCTCCCTCCTAGCCTCCCTTCTCATGTGAATCACGTGGGTTAAGTAGGTTGAAATTCTGGACAAGATTCAGAGAATTCACATTGGTTTTAATATATACAAGTAGCAAAAATTAGAGACTAATTTTTAAAATTTTTTGTAGACTTTGTTTTATCTATGAAGTCCAGCATACTTTGTCACATACCTAACTTTTTCAATAATTATAAAACGGCACCTAAAATCAGAAGCCTTATTGTGACAACATGCCATAGCATGGCAGGCACAAGGTCTGACAACACGGCAACATTCTGAAATTGGGAGACTCATGAAAAACCCATAACAAATGGGCACAACAGGTATAATGCCCCAGGGCAAGACTGTTCTATGAGGCTTGACCAGCTAAGGATGCCACTGGAAATACTGATTGCTTTTTAGAAAAGGCTAATGGCCAGACTGCCCTTTCTACATTTCCCTTCCTCAAATAACAAAGTGCATTTCCTGAATAGTAGCCTCTATTCTTACTCAAAATATAACAAACAGATCCAGTCTTTGTGCTCTATGTCTTGAAAATTTCTTTCAGGGATTCCCTAGTTCTGAGAAATGTAGCAGATGATTTAAAAGAAAGAAAGAAAGAAAGAAAGTGTAGTTACTACCCAAGACAACTGGAATCCTCACTTTACCAGGCTGCCAGATTTGGTTTGGAACAGATAACAGATACATGGGTGCTAGCAGATATGTCCCTGAGTACCATGCCACAACAAACATTGTTTACCCATTGTTCTCAACTCCTCAAGCTCAGGAATCAAAAAGAGGCAACAGGTTCTTTCGTTCAAATACCCCTGCCCTAAACAACTCAGCTGAGAATATCTCTTTCATACTGTTCAGTGCTCCTAAATTGATTCAAAATTGGAATTTCTCCACCTGGGTTTTCCTCCATTCTTTTTCAACAAGCAGGCAATCTCTAAGATCCTTCTCTTATTTCAACAGTGGTCCTGATGACTCTTCCTTCACCATTTTAACATCTTCTTTGATATGTTCCCAATATTTCACCTCACCTTTCATTTTGAATCAAATGAGACTTATTCATTCATTAACTCACAAAAATTTAACAAGCACCTCCTAGGTAGCAGGCACTATTTCAAACACTAAAAATATAGTAATAAATAAGACAAATTTGTGGCCTTTATGGAATTTCATTCTATGGTGACAAACCATAAACAAAGAAATTGATCTATAATACAGTTTCAGGTACTGACAAGTGTGATGGTAACATATATATAAAAATCAAGTTAAGAACTTAGAGAGTAATTTTGTAAAAATGTTGGAGAAAACTCTATTTTAGAAAACAGGATCAGAAAAAAATTTCTCTGAGAAAGTAGCATTTCAACAGCAACAAAAATTAATAATAAAGTGAGAGTGCAAGAGATATAAAGATCTGGAGGAAGAGAATTAAAAGGAGATGGAACAACCAGCATATGTTATGAAGTGGAAATGAGCTTGGGCACACTTAAACATTGATCAGGCCAAATAATTGCACTTTTGCTTTATGTTGTATTTGTCCATATACCTGTGTCAACTTTCCAATTTCAGCTTCTAGTGAAAAGAAACCAGTTTTGTGTAACTCTTTGTAAATCTTCACATAGTATCAACCAAAGACATGAAAAATTAAGTATTTACTGAACGTTTTGATGATGGTGAAGGCTGCGCATTTCTCCCATCATGCAGTACAGGTGAGTGCATAAGTAATTAGTATGAGAGCTATAAAGCCTCTTTAAATAAGGTGTCTACTTGAACTAAAATAAATAGACTGAGAGCACAATTGGTTTTACATAAATTGGGAGTGGAATAAGATTTGGAGTGCATGGGGAATTTGATGCAATTGAAGAATCTGAGAAAGGGACTTTCACAGTGATGAAAAAGACAGCAAAGACTAAATTGTACTAACTTCAAGATAAGAGTTAACCAGAAGTGGTTACATAAGAAACATTCAAGGGAATTTTAATGTGCTGACACAAACAGGATTATAGGGAAATATAATTTCAATGTACATTCTAGTTAAGTCCTAAATATTTTTGTAGTAGTTTTGAAAAGAGAATGTAAGTGTCCAGTGACTCAGGACAACCTTTTGCTTCTCTCAGCAAAAACTGCAAAACATCTACACTTATCGTTTACTGCAAAACAAGCAAATAGCCAGTGCCTGTCTCTGTAGTGGCTACCTGTGGGGAGCTCCACTTCTGTAAGCTCCCAAGAAGGTACATTTCAAGGGCTATTACCCTAATCCTGATTCTCCATTAATCCACAGGGCTCTTTATGGTGCCCCATGCAGAGCTGAGCCTCATGAGTAATTAACCCCAGGGTAGCTGAAAAATTAATTTTCAGCAGTGAGTCCTATTTGCAAATAGAATCTAGTCTTCTAAGGGGCATCGGACTAGGCCTTTCACTTATTTTTTTCTAGCTTTATTAAGGTGTCAATAAAAAT
Organism: Pan paniscus; assembly: GCF_029289425.2. Taxonomy (NCBI): domain Eukaryota; kingdom Metazoa; phylum Chordata; class Mammalia; order Primates; family Hominidae; genus Pan; species Pan paniscus. The sequence continues at coordinate 101,835,285 of NC_073254.2, forward strand.
TATACGTATTCAAGGTAAAGAATGTAATATTTTGATATATGTATACGTTGTGAAATGATTACCACAATCAAACTAATTAATATATCCACCACTTCACATAGTTACCTTTTCATATGCATGTGTAGTTAGAATACTTAAGATCTATTCTCTTAGCAAATTTCAAGTATGCAAGATATTATAGTTACCAAGCTGTACGTTAGGTTTCTCGAACTTATTCATCTTATGTGAAAAGCAAGTTGGTCGAAGGATACAGACTTGCTTTTCACTTTTTTGGAATGCCCCTTAGAGCTAGCATAAGTCTAAACACATAAAGGCATTCAGCAAATATTTAATAAATGAACCATGTTTCAAAGGGTTTGCTGCTATGGGTAGTCTATGTCAATGTAGTACTTAATGATACCTAAAGGTTAGGTATTAACAAATTATAAAATGTTCATTACTTAAGCTATAGGAAACTTTTTGAGCTTTATTGTGTAAGCCTAGCTAGGTTTTAGGATTGCCTGAAAAAATACAGGACTCTCAGTTGCATATGAATTTCAGAAAAAAAATGTTTTTAGTATATACATAAAAAACATAATATATATTATATAATATGTATCATATTATATATTATGTATCATATATTATATATGTATCATATTATATAATATATGTATCATATTATATATTATATATGTGTATCATATGTAATATATAATGTGTATCAATTATATATTATATATAATGTGTATCAATTATATATTATATATAATGTGTATCATATTATATATTATATATAATGTGTATCATGTTATATATTATATATAATGTGTATCTTGTTATATATTATGTGTATCATGTTATATATTATATATAATGTGTATCATGTTATATATTATATATAATGTGTATCATGTTATATATTATATATAATGTGTATCATGTTATATATTATATATAATGTGTATCATGTTATATATTATATATTAAATGACATATATTTTTATGAAAAATATATTTTTAAAATATATATTTGTATAAAAAATCAGTTTATCTGAAATAAAATTTAGATTAAATACAGGATATACTGTGTTTTTATTTACTGAATCTGGCAACTCTAATTCAGCCTTTTGGCCTTGAACCTGATTGAATTTGTTTCTCTTCTTTTCTCAAAATACGATTAAACTATTTTAATAGTGTTTATGCCCTATTAAATGAAGACTGTATAATCATGATCCTCTTGACCTTCTTTGAAGACATACAGAAAAAGAAACTCCAGAGCATATGTAATTCTGGATCAATGTGTAGAATGGCATTATCCACAGGGCCTAGTAAAGCCCAATATGTTGAATTTTGCTAAAAAAGAAGAAAAAAAATAAAGGAATAGGGTTTCAGCATTTTCTAATGACATGGCCAGATGATGCCACAAAATCTTGGCATTACTGATAAGTACACGCTGTGCTGGAAAATCAATAGTTTCTGAAGGGGATCCTGAAGGGAACTTTCCATTATTGAAGTTAGAAATAACTTAGCCCCACACTCATAAATTCCTGGAGTTCAGGGTGCTCAGTGTTCCTAAGCAAGAAAGCACGGGACTCGTCCTAACTTCATAACCTGCTGAGCTGGAATTATTGCTTTTACAAATTACAGAGTACCTACTTTTTTAAAACTGCACTTTTAACTATTTCAAGTGCCAGACAGTAATTGAGATAGGAACGTAAATTTAAGTACAAGTGTCCACCCACTTTAAGAAAGCCTGAATAGGCCGGGCGCGGTGGCTCACGCCTGTAATCCCAGCACTTTGGGAGGCCGAGGCGAGGTGAGGAGATCAAGACCATCCTGGCTAACGCGGTGAAACCCCGTCTCTACTAAAAAAATACAAAAAATTAGCCAGGCCTGCTGGCGGGCGCCTGTAGTTCCAGCTAATCAGGAGGCTGAGGCAGGACAATGGTGTGAACCCGGGAGGCGGAGCTTGCAGTGAGCCCAGATTGTGCCACTGCACTCCAGCCTGGGGGACAGAGCAACACTCTGTCTCGAAAAAAAAAAAAAAATCCTGAATATGCTAAAAGATAAGCTTAGGTAAGCAGATAGGTTGTGGAAGTGGTTATTTACATTAAATAATATTTCATTGCAACATTCCATTAAATATTAGACTGCCTTGCTATTTTTAAAAAATTACATCATTTTCTCCCTTGCAATGAATTCTCAATTTTTCAGATTTTGTGTTATGTTTGGGCAGTGAAAGTTCAGCCCCTTGATCATTTTAGCATTCCATGTTATAAATATCTACATAATGGTTTATAGTTACAGTTAGTATTCTCCTTCCTTAAAACTCTAAGGTAATAGTACTCTAAGGTATTATTCTATAGGAAAGCATTGGCTACAGAGCTCAGCTCTCTTCAACTCCCTTCCTTTTTTCTAAAACCTGTAGGTAAAGCTTCTCTAAAACTTTTGAGTAAACCACAACTTTTTATTTTCACTCCTTCATATGATCTCCTTACACTGTAAGTACTGAGACATTAAGAAATAAAATTCACTATTATTTTTGCAAATGGAGTCATTCCTCAGAAATAGCAGAGAAGAGTTATTCTGAATTATTCAGTCTTCATTTTTTTTTTTTTTTTTTGAGATAGAGTCTCGCTCTGTTGCCAGGCTGGAGAGCAGTGGTACAATCTTGGCTCACTGCAAACTCCACCTCCCGGGTTCAAGCGATTCTCCTGCCTCAGCCTCCCAAGTAGCTGGGACTATGGGCATGCACCACCACGTCCAGCTAATTTTTGCATTTTTAGTAGAGACGAGGTTTCACCATGTTGGCCAGGATGGTCCCGATCTCTTGACCTCGTGATCCTCCCGCCTCAGCCTCCCAAAGTGCTGGGATTACAGGCATGAGCCACCATGCCCGGCCAGTCTTCATTTTTAAATAAACTTTTTATGTGAGAATACTTTTATTTTTAAAAAGTGATGATACAGAAAGTTCCTATATACCCCATACCCAGTTTCTCCTTTTGTCGACATCATACTACATGTTACAACTAATGAGCTGATATTGAACCATTATTATTTCAATAATGCTTGCTTAAGATTTCCTTAGATTTTACCAAGTGCTCTTTTCTGTTGCTGGACCCCAACAGGATCCCACATTACACTTAAGTCATATGTCTCTTTAGGCTCCTCTTGGCAATGGCAGTTTTCACACTTTCTTTGTTTTAATAATTTAAGGAATACTGGTCTAGTATTTTACAGAATGCCCCACAATTTAGTTTTGGATGATGCTGTTCTCAAGATTTGGCAGGTTTTAGAGTGTTGAGGAAAAAACCACAGAGGTGAAGTGCCATTCTTATCACATCACAACAAGGGCACATACTATCATCATGACTTGTCACTACTGATGTTGGCCTTGATCAGCTGGCTGAGGTAGTGTTTGTTCGGTTTTTGCAATGGTACAGTACTCTTCTTTTTCCCTTTTCCAGACTGTAATCTTTGGACATAAGTCACTACGCACAGCCTACACTTAAGAGGTGGGTAGTTAACCTCCACCTCCTTGAAGGGCCAATATCTACACTGATTATTTGGAATCCTGCACAGTAAATTTCTTTCCCTCCATTTGTTCATTCAATCATTTATTTATATCAGTGTGAATGCATGGATACTTTACTCGTTGTGTTATAATCCATTACTATTTATTTTGTTGCTTAAATTTTTCCAGCTTTGGCTATTGGAGCTCTTTCAGTTAGCTCCTATGTCCCTTTGACATACCCCTGCCACCCTCATCATTATGATTTTTATCTTTTTTTTATGCTTTCTCAAGGCACCACAAGATGCTTCAGGCTTCTCTTATATATTTCCTGCTCCAGACATAGATTCAACTTCTAGTTCCTTTTATTGGAGAATGGCATTAGAAACCAAGATCTGAGTCATGCTAGGTAAAAGCCGCTGTCATTTTAAAATCATTTCTCCTCCCTCGGTCCTACATGATGTATTTGCTATTAGACTGAAGGCTACTGTGTTCATATTGTTGATCTCAAACTTGGTTCTTTAAAGAAAATTAGAGTTTAATTTTGGAATTACTTGATTTTAACAAACCTTATTCTACTTTATATTTAAAAACTATTATATTAATTTATTTTTCTTTTTTGGTATATTTTGTTCTTTCTTTTTCTTACTAAAGGAATTAGAAGTTTAGGGAATGAGGTTACTAAGGAAAGGAAGGGTGGATTACTTCTCTCCAGGCTCAGCTAGGAGGGGCAGCCTAGTAATTCAACTAGAAATGGCAGGGTATATCTAAGCCTAGGAGAAGTTTAATATATACTGCTCTTATTCAACCACTGTTTAAAAATAATTATGTGGTGACCACAGACATATGAGGAACTGGCTGTAGAATGAAGAGGCTGCAACAAAGGAAGAAGAAAATGACACACAAATACCATTATCAAACCAAATAACCACCTTGTATTTTTATGATGCACTGTATACGGGAAGGAAGCTGGTTTTCAATGCCAAGAGTCGCTCTTTCACAGACTCGGTGTCAAGCATGCATTCTATTCAAGATCAAGACTTTAAGTGGTTTTTACAACCACATGTATATCCTATAGTAGCCTGGGATTACCAAATTCTCATGCTACTAGCATTAAGACCATCTCCAAAATTACACTAAGAAAAATTTTAATTAATACATAAATGTATGCCCCCTAGCAATTTGAATAGGTGAGGTTACATTCAATGCTAGACAAAAGGGTGATTTCCTTGCACCCAACACACACACACACACACACACACACACACAGAACATACTAGATCTTTTGATTGCTCTTCCTTCTCTATACTTCCTCTTTCAATTCCTGGCCACCAATTCCTCTCACCCCAACGTAAAAACTCTGAATAACACTATAAAGCCTCGAACAGAATCTATATAACCACTGAAGAAATCACAGCCCTAAGGCTACTCAGGAAGACCAAGGCTCACGCAGAGCTACTAGAGCCCTACAGCCTACTAGAGCCATGAGTCTCTACTGATATCGGAAAACAGTTCTGACTTCTGGTCACTTAACACTGCTAAACTGATACCCAGACAAAAAAATTGTTGGCATCTATTAGCTAGATGCTTTTGGAGCTAACTGAGCCAGTCAGAGATGGGCTGACTGACAGCTGGATGTTTTCATTTATTGTGCTTCAATCAGAAAGTGGCTGAAGGCTACTCTTCTCTATGTACCGCTCTGCCTTTTCTAAAGGACGTGGGTTGGGATTCAAAGGACATGGTCTTTAGTCAATACAGACATTGTAGACAGCAAACACAAATCAATAGAAAAAAATAACTTTTTTATTTACAAAAAAATCCAAATATTGGATGCTGTAAACAAAATTCACAATCTGTTCCCTCTAGCACTGATTCAAACATGTCAGTTTTTTAGTCCATTTTCCATCAACTCCTTTTCTGCCTGTGACGCAGCCTATAGTCAAAATATTCCAAAAGAGTGACCCAAGGTGCAGCTTGCTGCAACAGAACACCTCAAAGCAGGCATGATTGTAGAGAGGTTGGAGGGAGAGACAGCCAGCAGGCAGAGCCTCCTCCGTTCTGCAAGGCTTTGCAGCAAGTCTCGTTAACTTGACATCTTCCAACTTTGTACTTTACCATTTGCTTTGTTAGAAAGCCATTATTTTAACAAAATATAACATAGAGATTCTTTCTTAGCACTGAAAATGCTATGCTAAAAGAAATTTTAAAGAAATATTATATTCAAATAGATGCTATATATGAAATTACTTTTTTTGGCTTTTTGGTTTCATCTAACACACTTCATCTTCAACAACAACAAAAAAGCTTATTTTTGAACTGACAGCTTTCAACATAATACATTTCATTTACAAAATAGTTCACAATATTTATTTAACAAGCATTGCATTGAAAACAACTTTATGCACAGTGAAGCAACCAACAATAAGCAAACAGAAAGGGGTGGTAAAAAAGTACGTTCACTTTTCATTTCCTTCCTTGGTTTGGATTACACATATTCTTCCATCCTTGCATTTTTGGAGCTACATTATTAGTCCATCCAATATCAAAGTGAGCAGATACTTGATCCCATTTCTGGAAGGGAAATGTCCATCTTGGTGTAGGAGTTCTTGAGGCAGCTGGATTTACTGCAAATTAAGTAAACCTTTAAAAACGGCATTGTCACAGGCTATGTGTTCTCTGACATGCCAGGCTGGACAGGTGAGAAGAGCCTCCAAAAGACAAAACTTCTTCCTGGTTTAAAGAAACAGCACACTAGGCCAGATAAACACAAAAGGAAACAAATCACAGGCGCTAATAGGGAGTCGGGAGCTGTTCTTTCCTCTGACCTATACACATGGCTCTCTCTCACCAGACATTCAAATTTTTAGGCCGCACATCCACAAAGAGAGACATATATTTCACTGTGTGTTCAACTACATATGCACAAGACTATAGTACACACAAAATAGAAATAAATTATATAAGTCTTAAAGTAAATGCTGGAAGTTGTCTTGAGTACAGCCTGTTCTATATGAATGGGTGCCAGGTGCTGGCACTTCCAACTAAGCTACCAACCCTGAAGTAAGCAAGAAAAGAATATAAATATTTAAGAAAATAAATCAAAGTGTATTTCAAATAAGGCTCTTCCAAACAAAAATCTGTGTTATAAATTAACAGCAGGTTATTGTTATGGCAGAGTCAGAGACCTCCAGACTCTTTAAAATAGTAGACGACTCATTTGTCAAGAGTTAGGGTAAGAAAGCAGATCACCAGCTGCTCCTGTGTTCACAAGTGCTCCCCTAGTTTTCTTTCAGAAAACTTTGAAACAACTAAGCAGGAGGAGTTCTGGTTTCTGATAGGTGAGTGCCAGGCTTAATCTGCAAACTGAACAATGTTTCCTGGGAAGTTGCAATTAATTTTTCAAACCCAGGGCTTAAGTGAGGGAGACTGAGCCAAGATGGTAGTAGGAGGAGTTCCTTAGAAAACTGAGTGGCAGTGCAGGGGCTGTTGCAGCTCTGACAGAATTCACAGGGAAGCTGCTACAGCAAACCCATCAGGTTCCCATTAAGGCTTCAAAGAAAGATGCACAAAAGGTAGTCCAGACGGATTAACCTGGATTAACCTAGCACTAAGCATCTGAGGATCCCTAGATAAACAAACAAACAAATTATACTGCCAACAGGAGGATATTTTTTTCTCCCGTGGTCTCTCTTTAACTGATGATGAAAATCTTCTAATTGAGTCTTCGAGGAATTATCATAGCAAGCAGTCATCCACTAAGGTTGTGGAGATTATGTGGTTGTTTCACAACACAAAGGGAAGGTTCTTATGTGTTAGTTTTGTTTTGTTTTTAACAAATGCATTTTCAGAGACCAGTATCTAGAGGAACTACTGGCTAGGAGAAAGGGTGGTTTTAGGATTAGCTGTTATTGAACTGAAATAGTAATGCCAGTTCATTTCACAAAGGTATAACTGGTATTTTTGTAAGAAAGAAAATAAAGTTGGATTTGATTTAATGGAAAGCGATTTAAAGTACAGTACTAAATATTTAAATGCAGTGTGACAACCAGATCAAAGATGTTTCATATTGACATGATTTATAAAATGTTATATATAATATATATCTCATATATAAATTTTAAGCAATTGTGCAAATATTCTGTAAAAAGGGTCATTTCACATTACTAAATTCTAGTGGTCCAGAAATGCAGAATGCATTCATTAAAATTCATTTAAACATTAGCAAGTAGTGTTTAGATCACCAGAAATCCTTTTTAGCAGTCAGGGATTTAAGTAGCCTATTACTGATCCATGATCCACTAGATTAAACATCATAGAGGAATGCAATTATATTTTTTTAATAAATGGGTTCAAACTGTCAAAATGGCAGTTCAATATAAAAAAGAGTGCTCTGCCAAACAAATATTCTCCCATTTGTGGAATTCTATGGCTCACCAAAGAAAAAAAAAAAAGAAAAAAAAATCCCACTAAAACAGTATAATTTCTGCTCTTCCTATGAAATATATTACTTGGTTCCCTCCTTCATTTAATTTTTTTAGATGTGGATTTAATTCATCATTGCAATATGCCCACGTCTCATGTTATCCTGTTGAAAACATAAAAACACACAGTATTTAAACATTTCCTATTTGAGACATTATTCTAGATCATAGTCAATCTACTGTGTATATATACATATAAAATGTATATATAAAATGTATATATACACACACACATAATTTATACACACATACACATGTACCTATGATAATATCAGATCAACAAATGTTAACTTTATACAAGTATTTGCAAGAAAAAATAGGGCATTTTCTCCACCATTCACAAGCTTATGTTATTTTCTTCTTGAGGCAGTCCCTGATAAAATAAAATAATCATTAAACCATAAAATAATTTTGCCACTTCAAATTTTCAGAAGGCAACAGGCACTTTGATGTATATTGGTGTGTAACAAATATAATCTCTCTTCATATATTCTACTATATCTCTTCTAATTGGGTATTTTTATCTGTTAAATCTTTGGTCCTTGAGCACACTTTCTTTGTTACAGCTGTTTTTGCTTGCATTTTTACATTTTAAAAATGTGATCTATGCACGCAGCTGGAATTAATGGATTGTGTCATCATAAGTTCTGCTGATTGTTATGAGAACTGCACCAACCTACTACTGTTCATTTGGAGCAAGCCGTTTGTTAGCAAAACAAGATCATTCCACAGAAAGCACTTGCTACAAGCCTCAGACAGTAATCCCAACATTGGAGTTCCCCTTTTTCCTGTATTGTTACTATTAATATCTGAACTCCTAAACTGATTCACAAGTTGGAGTGAGACCTTTTTTCCTCTGTATTTTCCCTTTTATGAATTCCATCTTAAAAGAAACTTTCCACTTTTTTTTTCCTATGGCAAAGCTATGGGAGCAGATACAGCAAACCCATATTGTCGTCACACATTTCTTCTCTTGTTATATCAGGAGAACCTGGTTGCTTCTAATGACAGGTCTCTCTTTTTTTGCAGGATAGAATCCAATTGGGTAGGAGAATAAGAGAAGGGAAAAGGATCCTTTCGAGATCATGCTCCCACATCTATTAAAAGATACATAAGCTTTGCCAAACTTAAAACCAGGAGCATATCATCATTGCACAAAACACATCCCTAATAAGGGCTGGATCACTCTTTTTTTTTTTCTTTTTTTTTTTTTTTCTCTCCTGTCTTGTCTGAAATGGCTTCCCCACAGGACATTTTTAAATGATTCTTAATTGCAGGGTAGCCAAGTGGAGTAGGTCTGTTGCTGGCACGTGAATACTGGCTGAACCTGTGCAATGTAGTAATTGCTAAAGTTGGCATCTGCTACATAGGGGGCTGGCTGGTAATAGCAAGTGACATTAGCCACATTAGGAATGACATTTTGGTCAGCTAACACCCGGATAGCCAGCATGGTGATAAGGTTTAAAGTCTGTCTTCTTTCATGTCCCATCAGGCACACTGTGCTCTCATTTACCACTCCATGAAGCGTCATGAGATACTCATACTTGCGGTCTTCCAATCCCACAAAGTGGTTCTGCAAATAGGACTCCAGTTTTCTCTGCTGCTCTCCAATGTCTGAGAAGTCGATGAAAAACCTGGAACACATATACCTTTGAAGGGTCTTGATTTCATCAGAGGCAGGCCTAAAGCCCCTCACCAAGAGGTTGCAGTACTTAAGCAGGCCTCCCCCTCGGATTTCCTCTGGGTTCCTGGTGGCAATGATCTTGTTACAAAGGTGATCAAAGGCTTCCTGGAAATCGCCATAGACGCTCTCCCCGATTATTGTGGGGTGAAATGTCTCAGTCATTGGGTTCTCTGAACATTCATAAAAGAGCAGAAGAGAGTCTAATTTGATTTGAAAAGAATCTACACTGAATTCAAACTGCCTCCGGAGGGAATCCACAAATTTCAGTTCCACATTTTTGCCACTGTTGTTTGACAGGGATATAAGACTCCATCGGTCAGAGTCATTGCACACTTTAACCATTTTCTGCACATAAGCTTCCTACAATTTAAAAGATAAAACAAAATGAGCAAACCTAGGAAAAATAAATAAATAAATAAATAAATACATCCTCTTCACAGCTGAGAATTATTTTGCTCTTTCCCTTTTGTTTTGTCAAGTTTCAGCCAAACACTACCTACAGGCTTAAACGGTCTTCTGAAAATAGAAAAAAAAATACTTTTAACGAGTAGTTTTACTGTCTGGGAAAGGGACTAGAGGTAATAGTTTGAGGCTTTTGGCAGACGTAGCACAGTAGTAAGAGGTTTTGTTGTCATGTCTGACTTTTTAAGTGTTACTTTTTGAAAATGGTCTAATAGGCACAATATTCACACAGTATCCAAACAACATTCAAAAGACTCGGAAGGGCATTCAGCGGTAGGTTAGTCAGCCTCTCGCCCTTGTTCCAAGCCACCCAATTCCTCTCCGCCTGCGGCAATCAATGTTATCAGTATCTTGTGTGTCCCTCCAGGGGCACCCTGCAGTTACAATCAAATATAAACTAAATTATGACATTCCAGGAGCCTGCCTCCTCAGACAATTTTAACTAATCATATAAAACCCGTCTTGAACTGAAGTGGAGGGTGGGGAGGGGGTGCCACTATACCCTTAACATATGAACCAGCACGAAGAACCACCAGATAGACCTTTAACACGTAGTCAGCTGAATGCCGCTGTGAAATCTATTCACCTTTTCCAGTACAATAAAAAACTCATTGACTCACTTCTGCTTCAGGCTGTTATTTTCCCAAAGGCTAGACTCAAATATAATGACTCAAAAAATTATTTACATCATTTCATTCTGCCAAGTATCAGAATCTACTCTGGACAAGACTCCAACAGGGAAAGCCAAGAGTTAAAACATAAGGAGAAAGAAGAGAAGAGAGGGCAGAGGAGGACCTGGGAGAAGAGTTGTAGCGCCAAAGCATCAAGTAAACTGAAACACTCAACACCGTCCACGCACGTCAGTTTACTGGTTTAAAAAATCAAAAATCAAAGAAATAACGCGCGCCCAAACTCGTGATGGCCACAGATTCATGGCATTTAACCGATGCCCCTCTGCCCGCTCCCCGTCGCACCCGGCCCAGCCTGGGTCAGGACCCAAGTGTATCTCGGGTGGTGTTACCTTGAGCGTGAGTGGTGTGATCTTCTCTTTGTTCACCCCCTCGGGTAAGAAGTCCAACAGGCAGTCCAGCACGACGTCCTTCACAGTCTGAAACTCCCCTTCCCCGCGCAGGTCGGCGCAGAAGATGAGGTCCAGGTCCTTGTAGCCCAGGCCGCTGTCCTGGTGCAGGACATGGCTGGCTGCCGAGCCGTTGAGGCGCACGTCGCGGACGCCGATGCGCTTCTCGGCCAGGCGCCGCCGCACCACCTTCACGATCAGGCTCGGCTGCAGCTCGAGCGTGGGGAAGTTGCCGCGCCCGTGAATCGGAATGGTCTCGCTCAGGATGCCGTCCAGCCGCTGCACTTGCTCCCAGTTCAGCACATTGCAGTGCGCCGTGGGGCTTTCGCAATAGTCCAAGCAATGCCCACCGAAGCTGCCGCCGCCGCCGAAGTCGCCGCCGCCGAAGTCGCCGCCGCCGAAGTCGCCGCCGCCGAAGTCGCCGCCGCCGAAGTCGCCGCCGCCGAAGTCGCCGCCTAGGGGGATGTAGGGGCTGCAGGCCAGCTCGTCCTCAGACATGGCGAAGTACCCTTCGCCCTCCGCCATGTAGTGCCCGCCGAGCGCCACTTGGCCCTGGTCAGTCCTAAAAAGAAAGGGAAAGGAGCGCGGTGAGGACGCGCGGCGGCGGAGGGCAGAGGCCCGCCAGGAAAAGAGCGCCCCCTCCCCCGATAGTTCCCTGACCCCGGGCCTCCTCGGAGACTCCCTCCCCCGGCCCTTACAGTCCCCAGCCGCGCACCGCGCCCCGCAGAGCAGCCCCGCACCAAAAGTATCTCTGATGCATCTGGAAAGCGCAAGCGAGAGTCCCGTCTGTGTCACCTGGAGGCGGCCGCCCCTTCTAGGAGCGCAGCGAGCGAGAGAAACCGAGAGGCGGCAACACTTCCAGGAGCTGCGAGCGCGCTCCGACAGCAAATAGCGACTTCGTCTTTCCCAGACCCCTGCCGCCTGCGCTCACCACTCCCTCCCCGCGACCCCTCCCGCGCCGCTGCCACCCCAGCTGCGGTGGTCCCCAACTGGCGGCTCTTGCTGCCACACACGCTCGTGTCTCTGTAGCTTTAGCAGTTGTGCGGGGAAAATGTCTTCAGTACTTTTTTTATACCGGGCTTCTCTGCGCTTCCGGGGCCCAGAGCGGCACGTTCGCCACACCCTCCTCATCTGCATAGGGCGCCGCCCCCTCTGCCCTCCCCCGCCCGCAGGGCACGCAGCTGACTAGCCCAGCAGTTAGTGCGGGACGACTGCCGGTGAGCGTGAGGTCCTGGGCTGTATGTGCGGATACTGTGTGCGCCCGTAGATGCGTGTATTTATACATACATTTAATTTATGTACGCCCCCTCCCACAAATCTCTTTTCATTTTCCCCAGGAGGAGACACGTTAAATGCCCCAGGAATCATAAGTGGTCATCAAAACCAGATCACGACTAAAATCCTGCAACTGCAGAAACTTCCCAAAATTCTCGCGGACTCAGCCCGTCTTTAGATCATCGCGGTTGGGCTCCGGAGGGTCCTCACGACCGCTCTTTTAAACCTCGGTGTCTAGCTAGACCATTTACTCCATTGATAAACCCGATCCAAGTGTGGACTCATGAGTCCACTCTTGCACGCAAATCAGTCACGGCGCGTGAGTGGGAAGGGCTTGTTGATAACTGGGTTTCGATTCTCGAAACCTCGGGAAGCGCGCCGGGGAGCTCTGGGCGAGCCCGAGAAGGCGCGGGGGCGGCACCACGGGCCTCGGGCGTGCGCGGCTCCTGCGCACGAGTGGCTCCAAGGGGCCAGTACTTCGCGGGGGTCAGGGCGCGTCACGGAGCAGACGCGGGCGAGCAGCCAATGGCCGAGGACTGGGCGGGCCCAGTGGGCGCAGAGAGCGCGCCCGGGGAGTGCGTGCTGCCCCGCAGTCCAGGGAAAGGGCCGCTAGGTGTCCGGTGCCTTTGCTGCGAGTTCTCTGACAAAATTGGAGGCGGCGAAGCGCGTTCCTCGCGGCCCCCTAAAGTTTGGCCATTTTAAGTGCATCATAGTGTCAGTGGAATACGATTTGGTTTTCCACGAGACGTAAAAGTAGGAGTTTCAAGAATAAAATGAATTCTCTCCTCCAGCTTCCGTGACTTCGGCAGAGCTAATTCTACCCACGCTCACTCGCGCCACCTCCACTCTTTGCTAGAAAGCTGTGGCCGTCTCTTCGGCAGCTCGCTGCCTCCATCAACTAACCCGGAGCAGCTTTCCCAGCGCCTAGACGCTGCCGGGGGCTGAGGTGGGGCAGAGAATGCCAGGGTCACAGAATACTCCCCAAACCCTGCTCAGCCCTGCCCGCCCAGACTGGGAGGAAAAACAGCCCGCACCTCCTAACTGGGGGAGCCCCGGCCTAGTCACTCAAGCTGCGCGGCTCGGGGGTGAGGGGTAGGGTGCGGGGGTGTCACCCGTGGAGCATCCAGCTGCGTGACAACGCCGCCCCCTGCCGGTGCCCTGCCGAGCTGCGTCCCAAAATGGAGAAATCCGACTGGCTCTGTGGCAGAGGCCATCCCCTCAGCGCTGCGCCTAAGCACTGAGGTGCGCCTGGGGACTCTAGGACAACTACCCTGTCCGCATAGGGCCATCGCTTCCTTCAGAGCACACCCATGTGTTCCTCTGACCAGCCATCGGCGCATGAATCTATCTTAACCAGGCATTTTATACATATATATACATATGCATATTCTTGTGTGAGCATGTGTATGGAGAGAGCATTTAGTGGCCTGTTACGTGCCAGGCAACAGGCTAAGTGCTGAAGATTTAAGAATGACTACATTTCACGTAATCTAGAGGGCATAGCACCTTCGTGCATAATTATGGTTCAGTTGCATATGTATTATGAGAGAAGTATATTCTGACGCAATCGCGTGGCGGGCTAACGACATAGGAAACGGAGAGACACCCGAGAAGGTGTCATTTGGACTGGATCTTGAAAGAATAGATGTTCCTTCAGTAGTCGGGGAAAGAGGAGAAGAGCGTTATCTACAAAGGGAAGCGTATGGAGTTGGAGAATGTTTGAGAAAGGATATGTACATTCCCGTGATTAATAAATGAGATTGGTAGTGCCTTGAGATAAGGTTTATGAGTACCAGGAACTTATTGAACACGTCTGGGCTATAACCTGTTTAGCTCCTTAACATAATACCTAATTTAATCTTCAAGAAGAAGGTATTTCCATCTCCTAGGGATCTAGAAACAGAGAAATCCAAGAAGTTAAGAAACATTCCCAAGTTCCACAACTAATAAGTTGTGGGGTCAGGCCTTTAACCCAACCCATTTGGCTGTGAATGCTGTTTAGTGGTCATTACGGGGTAATGAGTGGTCTGTAGCTTATCAGTACCTTCTTATTGGAAAACAAGACAAGCACAAATAGCAACGATTTAAGGAAGAAGGAACGATGGGGAGGGGAGGGGAGGGGGAAAAGAAGAAAAGGAAATGGAGGAAGGGAGGGGAAGGGAAGGGAAAAAGAAAAGAAAAGGGGGGGAAGAGAAGAGTAAAGAAGAGAAGAGAAGAGTAAAGAAGAAAAGAGAAAAGAAAAAGAAAAGAAAAAAGACCTGTTAAAAATGTTTCTTTCAAAGGCCGGTATGAATTCTGCCCCTTCTTAAAACAAAGCCAAAGTAATAGATGGTATATTAGACACGCTGTACTTTAAAAACCAAGGGTGTGTGCATGTGTGTGTATTTAGCTCTACTACAATTATTTTGTACTTTATTTTTACCCTTGCTCCAAAAACTGAAAATAAAGAAGACTCTTAGAGCTGATGGACACCTGCCTATGCATACCCAGGATTTCGTTCTGTAGCACTAAAGGAATCTGCATTTTGGCAAGCTGTCATGGTGATCCTGACACAAGGGCCCAGCCACACTTTGCGCTGCACTGAGAACAGCCACCATAGTCCAGTTCTCTAAGTGGGGACCCTCCCCCAAGCAAAGGCTGATCCCATGGCCATTCCCAGAAATGGAGGGCACAACTGAGAGGTGGAAGCACAGCATGAAGCTGGACTTGCAGGGCCTGCTTATGTGCTATATGCTGTGCTGGGGAGAAGATAATCCCAGCAGCAGTGTGCCAAAACCGCCTCTCCCCCAAGCATCCAATGCTTTGTGGCTGACACTTCCTTAAACCTTTAACAAAACATTCCCCCTTTCCCAACCATAATCCAGACCCTACTGCCTCCTGCATTGGGACATCTGGGATATCTTACTTTTGGCAATGCCTTTGTGGGCAATTTAATCTTTGACTGGATTAATATGTGCCTGATACATAGTGACCAATCATTACATACTGTTGAATGAAAGCATATGTTGTTCACTGTCCCACTTTTTCCTGTCTTCAAACTGAAATAATATTTACATTCTAGGAAAAAATATCCATCCTTAAATAAAATTGCATATTCTGCTATTGAAACCATAATTTTTTTCTAGATAACCAAAATAATTATGAAATGAGAACGCCTATACTTTCCAAATACATTCACAACTAAGATATTTCTCAACACAGTTACTCTTAGATTAAATTTAGATGCAAAGTTGCTAAATTTTTCCCCCAGGCTTTAGCTTCTGAACCTATTTGATAAATTATTTACTTTCTCCCACTTAAAAGGAAAAAAAAAAAACACCTGTGGCAATATGAAGCTCTTAGTTGATAAAGTTAAGACCACCACAAAACTGAAATACGGACAGCCTAAATTTAAACTGCTTTCTAAGTGAGCAGAAAAAAAGTCCTTATCCTGAAAGTTTTAAAGGAAAGCTTTGCATAGAATTTTGAGAAAGAAACACTTATAATTAGTTCATCTTATTTTTAAAGTTACAGTAACAATCAATCTGGACTTAGCAAAATAAGATGTTCAGCTTCGGCCTTAATGATAGTTATTATTATTGAGTTTGTTATTATATCCCAGAAACTCTGCTAAATATTTTATATACATTATTTTTTCTAAACTTTCTCTAAAAACCAGAGCTGTACACATTATATCTCCATAGGAAAGATAGGGCATAAGAAGGTTAAGTAACTTAGAGAAATCACAGAGCCTTGGTTCAGACCCATGCACGTCAGTTCCTTACATTCTGTGAGTTGGCTTGTCCCCAGTCTTGTCATATTCCTCCTAGACTTAAACTTGAGCTGGAACTGCACTCTGATTCTTCTTTCTTTCCAAGTTCTGGACATTCAGGTTGGGCATAACTTTGGAGACCAAGTGATTTTATCCTGAAACAACTGCTGAGGGCCAGAATGCACAATGACCTGACAAAGCAGATGGCAACTTCTTCCCCAGCAGCCACGAATGACCTCTGTGGCAGCAGAGAGCTAGCAAGCTAGCACCTTATGGAGAATTTGCAAGAAACACCAGACACACTGAAACACAATGGGGTGTTTGAAGACTGCCCCATGTTCAATTAGTGGTACTTTCCCCTTCTTGCCCTGCTTCCTACCTTCTCAAAAATGGTTTCAGAAGATGGGAAGCCACCAAATATGAAATTATTCATTCAAGTTCATACCCAGAAGGAGAGACAGAAGAAAAAAGCACCCACCCACCCCCACCCCGCCGCCACACACAAAACCTGCCATTAAGCCTGCTACTTCCCTCTCTCATAGCATTCTAGCCAGTCTCCCCCCACATTCCTGTCCTGCTTTTCGTCTTTCCACACCAGCCCTCTCCACTGTCTCTCTTGATTTTCCACCTTCTACCACTTCTGCTCTTGGAACCTTTCCACAAAAAGTGGCATGTACTTCTAGAAGCACCCTGCAATGCAGGCAGAGCAGTGGTAGTGTGAGGAATTTGAGTACTCCCCCACCCCTGTCTGTCCCCCACCTATTTGCTGCCTTTGTGGTGCAAATCCTAGTAATTCCAGAGACCACTGGGGTATTGCATGCTTTTCCAAGCATGCACACACATATGCCTTCTTTGCAGAGTAAACTGAACATCTCTCTGCTGTCCAGTTAGTGTTTGTAGAAAAGCAACTGATCAAAGTGCTTCATGTAAAAATTAAAACTCACTTGGGAAAATAAATTACCTGTTTTCACAGGGAAATGGTGCTTGTGAAATGACGTTTCCTATGTTTCTTCAGAAAATAAAAAAATGTTTATTCATTATTCAGGGCCTGTGGAAGATCGGCAACATCCTATGTCATACAGGTTAGTTTGGGAAAAACCATCCAATGTATTACTTGTATATTCTTTGTAATCAACAGATTAGCTTTTATAGTTTTAAACTTTTCAACCCTTTTTCTTCTATATCATCTCATTTTATCTTCAAAACTGTGCTGATCAGCATGAAGTTCTAAGTTTAGAGATGAAGAAAGGCTAGATGATCTTCCCTATATTTACACAGCTAGTTATGGGAAAGTTAAAGTTAGACTCAGTCGCCTTCATCATGAGGCAAAAGCCCTTCTAACCACACTGTTTAATCTCACATCAGTGTGAGTGCATTTAAATGATCAGCATCAAACAGCTAAGTTTAAAGAGATCCTGTAGCGACACAGAGGATTTTTTATGTGGGCTACGTTCTCACCTGTGGACATAGTATAAAGCATCATTACTCTACTGTTGAGCATCTTATAAGTGTGATATCCTAAGATTTTATTTTAAGTGTGTTTATTTGAAGTATATGACCACATAAAAATAACTCCATTGAGAGTTACAGATCAGTGAGTTTAGGGAATTTAATATGCAAGCAGTAAATATGGTCAGACAGACCTACATCATCACTCTTATAATCGAACTTGGTTTGGATTGTCCTTTAACATAATTCTTCATCAGAAAGACTAGCTAGTATTTTCTTATGCTATTATCAGTGTTATTATGCCAGAAGTTCTTCCTGTTGTGACATCTCTGTGAAATTTTGCCGTTTCAATCAGTGTTGCAAGGCCCATGGACCAGACTGTTTTCCTTACTCCAGACAAAAAAGACATTCAAAAGTTACATTCATTTGGCAAAACGTAAACTAGAAATACACTGTATTTTCAAAAACCATCAAACATGAATAAGTAAACTTTAATATTTGTATTATAATTTTTTTGTAAATTTGTGCTGGAATATGTTTAACTGCTCTGAAGAAAGTGTTGATTTTACTTATGGAAACTGTAAGGTTTTGTGAAGAGTACAAGGGAAGAATATAATAAATTATTTATCTTTTCTAGAAGGAATTTAGCCAAAAATGTTTGGGTACCTTGTAAAAAATAAGGCTGTATTCAATGGGTATGTTATATCCAGCTCATCTTGATATATTTTCAGCCTATTCTTACCTGTTCAACATATGTTGATACATTTTTTAGCTACTGATAGTTGATTTTTTATATGAGATTTAAACTTATGGCAGCTGTAGAAGGCCTATTTACTCATATGTATACATAAACCATACATTGATTCAATAATGCATATTTGTTTGAAATAACCTTCTTAGTGTTATTCCTACCATCACTTGTTTTTATCTTTTCCTATTAACTTCCTTCCCTGACCTCAAAATTATCTGTTGCCAAACAAATTACAAATTAAATAGTACAACTAATGTTATCTTGATGTTTGGGAGAAATTACTATGGAATATGATAAGCAACCAAAAAACACATCGTCTTAGAAAGTCTGAAAAACTGAACAAAACATAATAACTAAACAAAAGTTTCTCTTGAAGCTACTCAGAAAATGGACATTTTTAAAACATTTAAAAAAAGAACTGTTCAAACCAGACTCTACGAAGAAAAATATGACTACCTTAAAAACCCTGAGATTGTTAAGCGTAAGTATGGAAACTAGCTGTGGACTTTCTATAGGAAGTCACGCTAAGATGCCAACATTTATTCTGGTAATATGGAATAAAAGAAATTCATGTTTTCTTTCCTAATAAAAGAAAAGGCTTCAAGATGCTAGTAAATTAGGCATTAGCCGAGAAGGTGTAGAGGAGAACAAAAGCTATAAAAGTTATTGATATTTGAACCATGAAAGTGTCTGGCTGGAAGAGATCAGTTTCCAATAAACTACAACTCCTGCAGGGGAGCTGGGAAATAAAAGAGAATTTGGATTGACACATGATTAAGAAGGCTGAATATTGATAGTTTAGATAAGTAAGATATCCCTAAAGGGTAATAGAACTGCCCTCTAGGTTTTGAAATTCATAATTATTTATGGAAGTGAATAATTGATTAGCATAAACGTGATATTCTTAACATAAACTCATGTCAAAATATTAGAAAGGGAAAAAATATATGGCACTCAAGATTCTTTTCCCAACAATTTCTCCCTGATTTCCATTGAAATTCCAAAGATTTTGGTGGGTTTTTTTTTTTGTAATTCACTGGAATTAACTCAGCAACCACATCCCACTCTATTTACTTATTGTGAGATCTTTGTGAGCAGTAGTTCGTCATCCTCACACTGACTAGATATGGATTGTGTTGCTGTGTTTTAAAAAAGAAGTATTTCTTGCAAACACTTATGACTTGTCTATGTCTTCTACAAGTCTGGACATGTCTTGGAACATTATCTGTGTTCTGTGGGTTACAAGGCTTGTCGAGGTCAAAGTACTCAGACATGAGACAGGCACCTTGTATACTCCAGAGAGCTAGAAATACTTGGAGATTAAGTCTAGTCCATGCTCAGAGTAGTGCAGAATAGTGTATGTATTTTTAATTCACTATCTTAAAAGTAAATGATAACGTTAAGAATAGTATATTTCACTTTAGTTATTATACATTTATGATTTTTTATATGAGATTTTAATGTTTCAAAGAGATGTTTAAAAATGGTAGATACCCATTTTTCTAGCATCATTTTTATATACTAAATTCAGAAACTTTGTAATTGCCATATAAACTTGTGGAATCATGGAAATCATTTGAATAAATATACTATCATAATATTTGAATTATGTTTTGTAGTAAATTGCATTGTATTTCATTGTGTGTGTGTGTATATATATATATATATATATATATATATATATTAACTCTAGACCAAGTGCAGGAATGACATAAGAATATTTCCGACATAAAAGTAATTACCCTTTGCATATTGGATCGGTCATTATTTTGAGCCACGCATTCTTCATAAATCAAAGAAATTGAGTTATCATGACTAATTCTTAATCCACTTTGAATCTAAAGATAGCAGACATTTGAATTCAAAGTTTGAAAAACAAACTAATTATTTAGATGTTTGATATACATCATATTTAACAGCCAGATATCTGGCTAAACTTCTTGTTCTTACTCAACTAAAATGGAAATTTTAGTTTTCTTCTAAATTTAATTAAAGATCAATTTGATCCAAACATTTACTCTGGAACTCACATTATAGATTTTGAGTGCCTGTATTGATCAAATTACCCAGAGGCTTTATAAACTGCACTTTATACTGCACTAAAACTTGAGTAAGCCTGGCCTTTGACTCCCCTCCTAATATAGGGCATGGCCCCCTCCCTACCTGTGGGCTGCAGAGTTGAGGGTGGGTGGGGGAGAGCACTGTACAACATAGCCTCCTTGGGAAGTTAGAGTATGTGTGCACACATGTGCTCATTAACTCCCCTAGATTATTTGTTCTTTCACAAATCTTTCTCATTTCCTATTCATTAATACAAATAAATGACTGTTGAATCAATCTAGTGCCATCACCACTACAACAGACACCTACGGTAAATTCTTTAGGTCTAGTAACTATGGTTACTTAAAAATCACCTAGCAAATAATATAGATTAAATAGCCTAGATATGTTCTGTGTGTCGGATAAAAGCACTTTTTTTACTTAGGGGGATAACATTTTCAGTTGGAATATAGTCAGCTTTAAAATTTTAGTAAGTATCCTCAAAGTTTCCAGTGATTATTTGATGACTCACTTCTAAAGCCTCAGCTACATATGATTAATGGGATTTTATTGCAGATTTAACTTGTCCATCTATTGTTTATCTTTTAATGCTTCTGGGATTACTCCAGAAGCTTCCACCACTATTCTGTTTTTTAATCAAGTGATATATGAAAATTAATCAATTTTGGATTGCAAATTGTGCTCTCATACATGGGATACAGAATTAAAAACATACCATTTCCTTTCCTGAGGATGCTTACTCAAATTCTACAATAATAAGCATATAGCATATATACATTTTGACTAAGACTTTTGTTCTTATTATACTTTTAGGACATTTAAGTATAGTGAATATGTGTCCTAAATCAAAAATCAAAGTATGTGGCCCGACAACTAATATGCTTATAAGGACAAAGGGGCAGTCTATTTGAAATCTCTTCACATCTTCAGAAATCTGAGATGTATGGTGTTCTTCCATCCATTGTATAGAATTATGCTTCTTTCTTCAGTTCATTCCCATAAAAGCCTCCCTGACAGCAACATTTCTTATTGTCTATTGGCTATTAAGTTACAGCAGAAATTAAATATGGGGAATTCATTCAATATTCACACACCCACAGATATTCTTCCACTTAAAATTAAAGGCTTTTGCATACCTAGTTGAAAGCTGACCATAATGTTAATTTTGTAAAACTGAAATGTAAATTATTCTCCCTAAGCCTATGGACAAATGTAGTATCTCACTGAAAAACATTGTGGCCTTCTCAAACACAGAACCCTCCTGATGCCACTCTGTGTTTTTTAAAAATCAGTTTGGGCTAATAAATGCCCATAAAATATTTTAATATATTTAATTGCTCTAGGAAATTAAATTGAACTTTAATTACAATTAAGTAGAAGATATCAAATATAATGCCATTAGAGCATGAGTTGGTTCAGCATCTGTGTTTGATTACATTACCCAAACACATGAAACAGTCAAGTTTCTAAGCTGGTCAACCCCTGCAGGCAGTGACCTGCTGTTTCTTGCCAGTTGAAGTCTGTTTCTGTGTTATTGCTCTTACTGTCAGTAGATGATCCTCACAGTTCCATAAATGCTATTTAACTCTCTATGGTTTCCTATATTTCTTATCTGCTTCATTGTTCTAGAAAAAGATATTCTTTAAAAAAAAAAGAAAGGAAGAGGAAGAAAAAGAATGAAAGAGACAGAGGCAGGCATTTGTTGCAGAACTTCACAAACTATGACTAGTCAGGATTTAGGTAATAGTTCAAACCCAAGCCCCAAAATAGCCAGTTCATTTTGTTTATAATAAATTGCAAATCAAAGCAACCTGGTCTGAGGAAGAAAATGGCTTTGTTCCAATGATCTAGGGGCACTAGAGATCAGCTGTCCATGATCCTTTAACCTACGGCAAGGCCATCTTAGTTAAGGCCACATCTTCCTTATTATTTGTTTCTTGGGAAAAGTCAGTGGCTGACGTGGAAACAGCTGAGTGCGTTATTCTAAAATTAAGTGATTAAATCACGAGGCTGAGAATAGGGTGCAGGAAACCTGGGGATGGATTTTTTTTCTCATTCTTGAAATTGATTCTTGCTATGAGAACTTATAACAATTAGTCCCATTAAAAGCAGCCCATACTTAATTTCAAGTGGCCACAGTAAACTCTTCAAGGTTGAGACTTGGAGGAAAAAAAAGTAAAAATACTTAGCACAAATCATTACTGAGGAATTAAAAGGAATCAGAAAGATGGGAATCATTGGGAACAGCACCCACAGTACATGTTAGAGCTTTGAAGAAACACTCCCCTAGTGCTGAGCTGAGAAGGGATAAGCCCAAGATTGTGACAGAAGGTCAGGCTGGAAAAACAGAATGGCTGGTATTAGATGAATGTAAATATGTAAATATGCCTTAGAGTATGCCTTAGAGCATGCTAAATGTGCCTTGCAACATGTAAAATATGCCTTAGAGAATGCCTGGTCCTTTGTAGGCACTCAGGCCAGCTAACTCATCTGCAGGAGCTGGATAGAATGTAATGCTTAGGCATGGAGACCAGCAAAGGCAGAAGAAGGGGCAAAACCCAGGTTGCTCTCCTTCTAGGCATCAGACCCATGGGAGTTCAAATGATGTTCTCAATCTTACACTGTGGGAGTTATCTCTCAGGGCATCCAGTTTGAACCTAAGGCAAATTTGGCTGATTCCAAGTTCTACCTGAACTCGAAAACAACTATTATAATATATCCTGCATCTCCATCCTGCAACTGGTGGCTAGTGAGGAGTGATACTATGTGAAAATATCTGTTTGTAGATTTGGAACTGCTGGGGCAGAAATAGGGACTTTTAGTCTCTAGGACAAAGAAGCTTGCAGGTCCCCTTCAACAGTACTGCCCTTGTACAAAGCCAGCAAATTATCTGTGATCTTTATAGCACAGGAAGGACCTCCAAGCTAGAGAAGGGATGGTTCAAGGATGGAAACATCTTTCTTATTAAAACACCACATAAAATTCTGTGAGTTCTGAATCAAGAAAGAACCTCCAGCTGGTGGGAGCTGACCCCACCAGCAACCTCTGACTCTTTTCTATGAACACTGCCTTTCTCTAGAGTTCTGTCACTCTGATTACCACTGTCACCCCGAATTCTGGAACTCAGCAGACTTTTTAAATTGTTCATCTGCAGTCAATTAAGCCAGCTGTACTCCTTTCCTCACAGGGGCTCGATGTAATGGCTGCAAACAACAGCCTCCTTTGTTGTATACACAGCTTGTTTCTTGTATGGGTTGCTCTAAAGAACATAGGAGACAGCCGTTTCCAATATATGTTTATGCCTCTGACCTTTGACCTTGCACTGTTCCCATTGTAGGCTCCAGACAGGTGTGCAGGGTATCTCTAGAAAGCCCCAGGGTACCATGGCCAGAATTTACATTGGTAAGTCATCATGTCCATCCATACCAAGGTGCAGAACAAGGAGCATGTGACTGAGTCCCTACACAGGGCCAAGTTCAGGTTGCCTGGCCACATCACAAAGAAATGGGGCTCTATCAAGTTTAATGCAGATGAATCTGAAGACATGGTAGTTGAGAAGTGTCTTATCTCAGATGGCTGTGGGGTCAAATGCATCCCCAGTCATGGCTCCGCAACAAGTGGCAGGCCTTGCACTCAGGAAGGCTTCCACTGTTCTGCTGTCTCTTAGGCTCACCAATACTTCCTGACAAAGAAAAAAAAATGTTAGCATATGTTTAACCAAACCCTTTCTTTCCTTCATCCTTCTTATCAAAGTAGAGGCATGTAGAATTTTCCAAATTAATGTAATTCGGTATTACACAAAAATGAAAAGGCAGGCATTACAGGCAAGCTGCATTGCGTAAAGTCACAATTCCAAAGTTTTAAGTCCTTGATCCTAAGATGAACACATCCAGCCCTAAAAGACTTCACTATCTCTTGCTGTGAGTCCTCCACCCACCCCCATCCTGCCTGTTATTTGGTCAGTTTTCTAGCTGTCATATTTTCTTTCCATCTTTCCAAGTGTGGTAAGTGTTCAAACAATGGGTTGAAATAAAAAATAAGAAGGAATGATCCACTGTAACTGGGATGGTTAAAAAAGGTGTCTTTGTAGAGAAAAGACCAGACTAAAGAGTAAACACCAGCCAGTCATGAGAAGTTGAGAAAAGAGTGTTCCTGGCAGAGGGAGCAACTTGTACCCGGGCAGGCAAGAATCACTTGTACTGGAGGAACTCAAATGTGTTCTATGGAACCAGAGCATGCAGAGGAAGGGAGAGATGGCATGAGATTAGCCTGAACAGAATGTCAAAGTTCAGATCATGTAGGTTGTGGTGAGGAGTTTGAAAGATTTTAGATTTTTTGTGTAAGTGTTAGAAGCTATTGAAGGCTTTGAGCAGGAGAGTTGCATGACTGGATTTATCTTTTGAGATCCTTTATGCTGCTGTATGGGGAATTCATGAGGGAAAAATAGAAGAGAAATGGGTTAATAGACTGCTGCAGATAGCTGGGCAAATGATGATACTATCTTAGATTACTGCTATTCAAACTGTAGGTCACAACCCATCAGGGTTATATAGTCATTTTAGTGGTCTTAACCCACAATATCAGTGAAAGAGAATAATGTACAATAGAAAACATTAGCCAGGCGCAGTGGCTCACACCTGTAATCCCAGCACTTTGGGAGGCCAAGGCAGGTGGATCACTTGAGGCCAGGAGTTTGAGACCAACCTGGCCAACATGGCAAAACCCCGCTTCTACTAAAAATACAAAAATTAGCTAGGCATGATGGCAGGCGCCTGTAAACCCAGCTACTTGGGAGGCTGAGACATGAGAATCACTTGAACACGGGAGGTGGAGTTTGCAGTGAGCCAAGATCCCTCCGCTACATGCCAGCCTGGGCAACAGTGCGAGACTCTGTCCAAAAAAAAAAAAAAAAAAGGAAGAAAGAAAAAAGAAAAGAAAACATCAGAGACCGTCACATCATTTCATAACAGTTCCTCTCAAATTTTTGTGCATATAGGCATGCATTTGCAAGTACTGGATTATACTGTGAAGTGATTTTGTTATTCTTCATAGTGATCAAAAAGGCACTGGCCTAGACTAAAGTGGTGATGGTGGAAGCAGAAAGAATGTAAAGATGTCTTCAGATACACGGAAATGGAAGAGGTCACCTAAGAGGAGACATAAAAAGAGAGGAAACAGAGTCCTGTGATGTATTTTAAGTTTCACATTCTTATATTCCACCTATTCTTTAAAAAAAATTATAATAACTTAAACATAGTAAAAATCTAGTAAAATTGAACCATTAACATTGGAAAATGACATGTAACCTGCCATTTTTTTTGTGAAGGATACATATTTTAAAAATTGAAACATAACCTGATGGTCACCAGTAGGTCATTTTCTCACCTCTCTGCTGAGCATGACTTTTCTGAGTCATTGACGTATGTCTAGCAAAGTTTAGAAACAAATCCAGAATATTTCCAAACCATGCAGGAAATATTAAATCCTAAGTCTACTCAGTCTTCATGCCTTCTGAAGAATGTTTCTTGGGCTTCTGAGTTTCCATTTCTAGCTTTGCTGAACTTCACAATGCAATCTGGTCTCTGCTCAGTTTAATGTATAAAGTCACCACCATACAACATGTCCAAAAATTCACATCATTGCCACGGTGAGAAAAGAAAATGCACAGTGCACTGGACTATATGTCATGTTTATGGGTTTTTTTGTATAATGTAAGATACAATTACCTTTCTTAGAAAATATCATCTTTTTTTTTTTTTTTAATTTTAAAGCTGGGTGTCCCAGGGGAGACATCACATGTCAGCAGGTTCCATGATGCCCCCTGAGCTGAAAAACCAGCAAGTTTTTATTAGGGATTTTCAAAAGGGGAGGGAGTGTATGAATAGGGTGTGGGTCACAGAGATCACATGCTTCACAAGGTAATAGAATATCACAAGGCAAATGGAGGCAGGGCGAGATCACAGGACCACAGGACCAGGGCAAAATTAAAATTGCTAATGAAGTTTTGGGCTCCAGTACATATAAAGAGACTTATTAAGAAAAGATCATCTTAATAAGTCTCTTTATATGTACTGGAGCACATTGGATTTAAAATTTTGGGATATGCTTTTAACCCGATGAGAAAATAGGTTAATAATAAATCGTCACTGAAAATCAGAAATGTGACTTGGAAAGAAAAGGTACATGTCATGGGCAATTACAGATGCAGAAATCCTTTAATTATAAAGCATGCCCTTACCTGAGGAACTTTATACTATGCTGACATGAGGCTACATCTAATAATAAGCCTTTTCATTTTACACACACAAACACACACCCACAATCTATGAACATGTTAAGACCCATATGTTCAAACAACCCATTTACAAATTGCTAGATGGGACCAGCATGAGCGCCTTACTCCCTTCACCAAATGAAGAAAGCAATTTTGTTATTTCATCACCTTTCTTCTTCCCGGAGTCCTGACAGCATCAGTTATAACAGCATGCCTCTTTTCCCTCCTTTTATCAAACACCAGTCTTGCATTTGAGTAGGTGACAAACAAAGACGGCAGCTGTATTTTCCTAGTAGAATCTTAGAGCTCTTCAGAGTCAAAAGAATGAGCCTCTAATGGCAGAAAATTAAATCCTAGAGGAAATAACACTAGTGGCTACTTAAGATATCTTCCCCCATTGCTTCTCAATCCAGTCCACTTAGGTAACTGCATATGTTGTTGTCCATGCATTTTGATAGAGCCATCCAGAGAACCACTCCTGACCTGAGTAGTTGTGCTGCTGACTCTACTGTAAAGCCATTCCTGTGCCAGATGAACCACAGAATTTCAGCAAGTAAGGAGCTAAAGACAGGGCAGCGTTGTAATCTTCAATCTGTTTCTTCATTCTCAAACCTCACAATGTTGGCTCTTTCTGCAGAATTTCAGTTTGTGTTTTATTCACTGAGGAAGTCTGGTACATAGAAAAGCTTCCTCTTAGCATAGATAAGGCTAACAGGCTAACAGTTATTTGGGTAAGTAGGATTAATTATCAGGAAGCTGTTGATAGTTAATGGCTGACCTGTAAAAACCTGGTTAGAATGAGGTCAGCTAAAATAATAGGGTCTATTTTAAGTTTGGGTCATATAAGACGTCATTAAGGATCACATTATTTCAGCAAAGAAAATATTGCAGAGAGTTATCCTTTTAAAAGAAAATAGCCTTTCTGCTGGAAAGCTTCCAAACCACACCATTGCAAAACCTAAACACTTCAAACCATTGAATGCTAATGTTTAACTGCCTAGCTCTAGTTGTCTTGCAAACCTTTTCCCCTTTGGTAATTGATTTTTTCTGCAATCCAGGTGTCGTTCGGTGTTTAATCCCAATTTTGTTTCTTATGCTGAAGAAAACATATTTTCATTGCCTAGGGGTTAATTTTTTGAACCCCACATAATGTAGAATATATTCTACTCTGTTGCTTGTGATTAAGAGAAGTAGTAATCAGCATTTTACTAGAGTTGAGGAAAGCAGCACAGGGAAGGGCTAGCCCAAGGCATAATTGGGAAATGCCTGAAATTTTAAAGCCTTTGCCTCATAATTTGTCATTTAACTATTTTTGTGCCTTAATCTCTTGTTCAGTCACTTAGAGCTGCATGACCCCCTCTAAGCTTCAGCTTCCTCCTGTTGCAGGATTGACTGAGATCCTTCACACTACACTGTGCAGCACATTCCCTGAGGCATAGTAAATGTTCAGAAATTGGTAGGTTATCATCATCATCCTCATCAACATTCCTAAACCTCGGGACTAAGGGATATTTAATATTGACTTATGATGAAATTGTTTGTAAAACATTTGCTTTTAATTTTATTCTCAAAGACTAAAAAACTTACCAAGCCCAAAGGAATGTGCCTCTAGTTCTAGTATTTGAGGCCACCACAGGAGGTGGAGAAGAGATGTGGTAGCGGGTGCGAGAGTCTTCCCTCCTTTGTAGTGCTGACAGCTACCTGTTCATTAGACTGGCCTTGTTGAAAAAAAATGATAATATGAGTCAGGCATGGGGACCAAGACAACATGTGGGACCTGCCCTGCTTACACCACAGCAAGAGAGCCCATGTCCTGGTCCAGTTCCAAAGCCACTCCCCTGGCAGAACACCTGTCTGGATTCTTCCTCCTCCTTCCTGTCACCAAGATTCAGTGAAGAGTCTAATTAGTTAGTGGATGTTTAAATGCTGTATTGGAGGGGCAGATATAAGATCTGTGGGATCTAAAGATTATATAATTATGGGGGACCTCTTTAAAAGAATACAAAATTATAAGTAATAGATATGTGTGAATATTTAGTTAAGATGAGAAATCACCACAAAGTATACATATAAACAGCTAACAAATACCACAAACATAAAAAATCCAGAAAAATATTTATTAATTAAATCCCTGATTCATCCTACACTTTTTTTCTACTTTTTTCTTCTTGATTGCATACTCTTTGATTGCACCCCTATGTATGGTAGGAGAGGATTTCTGACTTTTCTGACTTAACACAGCATTGATGAGATTCAAAACCTTTGCTTACAATTTTTTTGTTACGATGATTTGAAAAATGTTCAAGTCTTCTTTCTCTTCTACTGCCCACATACTTCTGGCACAGCACAACATGCTCATATAGTATTACAACCGCTGTGTCTTCATTCTGTGACTCCAGATGAGTGGGGAGAGGATTTCTGAAAGTATTCCTGCACATGGACATGTAGCAATAATAATTACTATACCTGAAAATGACTGCAAACCACATAAATCCATCTCCCTAAACCCAAATAGAGGGACTCCCAATTTAATTTCCCATTAGCCAAATCTCAAAAATGTCCACAGCTAGTCTGGGACTATCCAACATGAAAAGGCATGGAAAAGAATTCATATGAAAAGAGATTGCAGTCTTTTTTTTTTTTTTAGAAGGTCTCACTGTCACCAGGCTGGAGTACAGTGGTGTGATCATAGCTCACTGTAACCTCGAACTCCTGGGCTGAAGCAATTATACTCCTGCCTAAGCTTCCCAAGTAGCTGGGATGACAAGTGTGAGCCACTACACTCAGCCTAAACTGCAGTCTTAATCGTGGCTAAAATGTTTTGCTCTTTCAAATATTAGAAAAGCATATGCCCAAGCAAGTGAGAGTCCCTGAAGATGTAAACTTCTTTCGCTTCACAGAAAATCTACCTCTGCACAGAGGAATTAGCCCCATAGGATCCTGAGGATGAAGGTGAGTTCCTGCCCTCCCACGCTTACAGAAAGAGCTATTTTAGGCAGAAGCACTGTATACTATAAGAACTTATATAACAAAAATAATATCAGCATTGTTACTGAAGTCCACTGTGTCCAAGCATGAAGCAATCTCAGGCAGAAATCACAATATCAGGGTCTTCGGAGAATGGAGAAGAAACTGGAACTGGCCACTTCTTGAACTATGAAGAACCTGGTTCTTTCCTGCCCCCTCCCTCAGCTCTGCCCAAAGTGACCTGAAGAAGCAATTGTCTTTAATTTTATCTAGTTCAATAATTTTAATTGATTCTCTGAATCCAAACTCTACTCTGTCACTAACTAGCTGTGTGAGCTGGGACAAATTAGCCTAAGCGTTTGTATTCTCATACATAAAATGGCAAAAATATTTTATTTGCATAACTGTGAAAAAGATTAAATGGATAGTGTATGTACATTACCTGGCACCTAGTAGATAACTAAGATATTGTAGCCATTTTATTATTGTTCACATTTCAAGTGATAACTATAAGGGAGGAACTAGAAAGGGAATATTGAACAGCCAGGACTCCAGATTACCAAACACAGCATGGAAGATCAAACTCCATAAATGCTAAAAGGGATTATTTCAGTTTCAACTTTTTTACTTGCTCCCAGAGCCCAATGGCAACACGGTGAAAGTGGCCGTGGCAACATGACAGCCACAGTACTCTATGAACAGAGTGTATCAATAAACATGATGCTTTTAGGAGGCCACAGGAATTCCTGTCTGGCTCAGGTGTTCCTCCTGGTGAAGGATCTATCTCTGAAGTTGCATGAGATTTGGGAAATTTTCTGTCTCAGATTTTGATAGGTTGATATTTGAACAGAAAACAGCAAGTTGCCCCTGGTAATGGTTGCAAGTGACTGGCACTAAGCACCTGGCAGGTAGTAATGACTCTGTAAAAGATTTCTGAATTCATCTAAAGTGATCTGTCCTCAGAGGCCCTGTACACTGCTGCCTGGGCAAGGCACAGGCTCTGAGTAACCTGAGACATCAGGCAATTTGAGGCATCAGAGCATTGTCATTAGTATTGGCTCTGAAGTCATATCAGGCCCGGCCCCAAATTCCAGCTCTAGCATTTACCATATTTACAACCTTGGGCAAGCTGCTTAAATCGTCTGTGACTCAGTTCCTTCATTATAAAGCAAGGATAATAAAGTATCTACCTAATAAGGTTTTAGTGAGTATTAAATGAGGTAACATTTCTGAAGGGCTTTAGAACAGTGCCTAAAGCCCTTCATTGCAAGTGCTCAGTAATGGCTAGCTCTAATGTTAAAGGGGAAAGCTGGTAGGGATGTCCAGCAGGTGTTTGGTTATGTGGATCTGGCACTCAGAAAAAAGATAGTAATTAAAGCCACAGGTTTTATATTTTCTAGTTTTATTCCTTTCTTGTGGTGCCTGTAACAAGTTACCACAAACTTGGGTTGAAAATAACAGATTATTTTCTTACAGTTCTGGAGGCCAAAAGCCCAAAATCGGTATCACGGGGCCAAAATCGTGGTGTTGGCAAGCACCCTCCCTCTGGAGATGTTAGAGGAGATTCCATTTCTTGCCTCTTCCAGTTTCTGGTGGCTGATGGCATTTCTTGAATCATGACAGCATTGTTGCAATCACTGCCTCTGTGGTTACATTGCCTTCTCCCCTCCTGTCTGTATCAAATCTCCCTCACTCTTCTTCTTATAAAGACACTGAATCATGGCATTCAGGGCCTACCTGGATAACCCAGGATAATGCAAAGTAATCCCTCCATCTGAAGAGCATTAACTTAATTACAAAGATGCCCACCCCAGCAAATAAACTAGCATCTATAGATTCCAAGGATTAGGATCTGATATCATTGGAAGCCACTTAATCAGTCTACTATACTAATTAATACACGATACTGCAAGACATAGGTGAAGATGAAATTATGTGAAGAGAAGACTAAATACAGAACACCGAACCATAAACACATAACAGGGAAGCAAAGAGGAGATACTACAGGGAAATGAGAAGGAAAGGGCGGCTAGAGGAGAAGATGAGGTGAAAGGGGGTTGTCTGAGACTTCAAGGACGTAGTTTCACAAAGGATGGCATCCTGGAAACACTTCAAAGAATCAAGGTAGGGGGCTGAGGAGGGATTATGGGGTTTGACTATTAAGAAGAACATCAGTAAATTTAGCCACAGTGAATTTATTGGCATGGGAGAAAGAGAGCAAATTGTGATAGATTGAGGATGGAGTCACTTACCTCTGTGATACACTTTGTACATAGGCATAGTTGTAAGAGGAAAATGGTGCAGACATTCATCTTGACAAGCCACCCTCTGAGACCTTACTCTTAACTGTGTTTTCTTTGGATTCCCAACAATAAAATCCCATGAAAGGCCCTGAACTTGCCAAGGTGGACATGATCTATGATTAGAAGAGGAAGGCACTGCCTCCTTCCCACAGAAATATGTTTGCTCTCCAGCTCCTGAGAGAGGTCAATGAAAAAGTTATATTTATCTTCATGATTTACTCAGCCCACCCTCTCTCTCAAAGGTATTATTAATGCTTAGACTAGTCAAGTGGTGATGTTTCTAATCATTATACTCTTTTACCCTTTTTCAATATCTTAAAAAAGGACTCTAAATATTGAAGTAGTTTACATTTTTTCTAATAGAGAAACATTATTAGTCACTTAAAAATTATTATAGAAAATAAACCATGTGCTAGAAAGTATATTAGAGATAATATGAAATTCAAATATTAATAGCTAATATTTAAGTATCTTGTATGGGACAGGCACTGATCTAAGTGCTTTATATATCAACTGATTTCAAAAATTTGGTGACAGAGGAGGTACTAATATTACACTGTTATTATCATCCCAACTTTATAGAAGAGTGAACAGAGGTGCAAAGATAAGGGAAAAACACACAGCTAGGAAACAGGAAGCAAGGATTAACTCAGCAGTCAGTCTCTGGGCCTATTCTAACCACTGTGGCATTCATTTTTACAGCATTTGCAAGAAGACATCTCTAACATACTCTTTTTAGGCAGAAGCATACAAATAAGCATTATTTTAAAGTGATTTGACAAAAACCAGTTTTTGCATTTAAAAAATCTTGTAATACTGGAAATATTTGTTACTCAGAACATATTGACTGAGTACCTAGTAATTTACTAGGCACTCTTCTAGAAACTGAACTTTCAAAAATGAACAAAATGGACACAAACTCCTGCCCTCATGTTCAAGTAAGGCATCTCCATCTTTAAATGTCATGCAATAATAACACCACCACCATACTTCCAGAGCCAAGAAGAAGCCAACTCTTCCCTCACTGTATAAGAGAACAGCATTGAATCGTTACAAGCAAAATTACAGCAGAAACTACTGTTACTGACTATTGACATCATGCTTCTGGGGGAAATTTTGCTATACTGAACCATGGGTGAGAAATTACACAGAAAATAGCTAATGCGTGCTGGCCTTAATACCTAGGTGGTGAGTTGACAGGTGTAGCAAACCACCATGGCACATGTTTACCTGTGTGACAAACCTGCACATCCTACATGTGTATCCTAGAATTTAAAGTAAAATAAAATAATAAAATAAAAATTTTAAAAAGAAATTACAGAAAAAAATGGAAAATCGTATATGGAGGATCTTTTTCTTGAAGCTCACTGACCTTTCGAGCATCTAAATCAATAATCCTGGTTCGAAGAAGCACTGTTTTCTTGATATTAAACAAAGTGTGTGACATTTCTGGGTCTGTTCCCTGAAAATGGTATTGCCTGAAAAAATACTAAAATTAAATAAATAAGTAATAAATAAATAAAGCTGATTTGGGTTTAGGGGGAAAATGGTATTGCCTGTACCTGACATCTAAGATCATTTTCCGTCTGGCTTTATGTGACCCTAAGTAACAAATATCAGGGGTTAAGAGGAAGTCTTAGAGCTCCAACATGTTCTACTTTCCACTCACCCACAGTTAAGAGTCTAAGAGAAATCCCCAAACCTCAATGACTCAGAATAAGACAGCCCTGTCCAGGCCTCTGCAGCAGGGCAAATGGAGCCCCAGGGCTCTGCAGTGTTCTTCATTCCACAACCTATGACACCCTCTTCACATCAAAATTTATCACTGAAACACATTTGCCCCTTCATCCCAGAGGAAGATTCAAGGCTCCCGGTGCATTCCTCATTACCAAGTATAGTTGCCAGATAAAATATAGGATGACTGATCAAATTTAACTGGACACCCTGTATTTTTATTTGCTAATTCTGGAAACTCTAGCCCAGGCCTCTCAACCCTTTAGATGAAAATGCCACCATATCCAGGAAGACTTCCCAGACCACCCAGCCTGTTTTTTTTAACTTGCAACCTTTCTTCCCTCAACATTTCCTATCTTATTCCTGGGTTAATTCTCCCCATAGCATTTATTATCACCTGTCATAGGATACATTTTATTTTATTGTATTTTTTTTTATTCTCTGCTCTTTCCTCCTCCCGCCAAGATTAAAGGCCCTCAAGACTATGAGTATTTATCTACTTTGTTCATGCTATGTCTCCAGTGCCTACAATACTGCCTGGCACACAGTAAGTGTTAGATAAATATTTGTGAATCAGTTTGTTAAATTAAGTATCTATTTCTTTGATGTCAAAAATGATATTAGAATTGTGATAAATATCATAGGTGAGTTAAATAATAATAACGAATACAAATAGATCATATTTATGGTGTACATATATGCCTGGCAATATGCTAAACAGTTTACCTAGATTAACTCATTTAATACAAAACAAAAAACCAAAAAACCATTTCATACTCACAAAAAACTGTCATCTTCATTTTACAGCTGAAGCAACTGATACAGAGAAAAATAAGAAACTTGCTCAAGGTCACATAGGGTAGCTTCAAGATTCAAACCCAGCTGCCTGACTCTAGAGAGTGAGTTCTTTCTTTAAAAATAATGTTTTTACCTGGGAGACAAAAATGTGAAAAGTGGATTAAATACTTACACAAATGATTGAAGGCTTTTGAATGAATAAATTACTTCACCTGGCAAAACAAAACAAAACAAAACTGTGTTTAATGGATCCCCATATGTGAAATAGAACCTGGATGTGGACAAGTTAAGACATTGTTACATAACAGATTAGAGTCATGTTAATACACCATTGGGTTGGAAGGGAGGCTGAGAAGGTGGGTTCATGGCTGCTAATATGTTTTTGCTCACTTTGAAGCTCAGAAACTTGACTCCAGTAGGTACCAACATATAACTGGCTCTATATACTGTGTACACAGGTAGTTTCTTCACTTAGGACTTTATAAAGATGGCAAAGGGATTGATAAGTAACAACTGAAGTCACCGTATATTCTGAAATAATAGCGATAATTTATTTTAATAACAATTAACATGAACACAAATATACACAATTCTAGGTAAGGTCTGATTTAAATTTCTAGTTCCTCCTCATTGAGAAACAGGCTATATTACTCTTTGCCACTGACATGAAGGGAATTCCTCTTCTTTTGCCCATTTGGAAAGCCTCTTCTTTCCCCTTCTGTGTTGGATGTTCTCAGCTCACACTGCTCTGTGCTAGGTTCTTTTTCTTATATGAGGATGCTTACTATCATTTTCACATTACTCCTAATACCTGCTAAAACAATGATTCCAAATTTACATGAAGGACTCTCTGTTATTTAAAACTAGTGCACAGTGCCGCTATCAAGACCCAGGATCCCAGCAACAGCCCATATGTAGGAAGCAGTAGCCAGAAGCTGTTACTGATTAACTATTGCTTGCTCTTTTGTCGACAATGCTTTTGCTGGTCTTCTCTTGGGCATCTAGCCCAAGATCAACAAACAACAGCCAACAGGAAAAATCTAGCCAATAGCCTGTTTTTGTATAGTCCAGGAGCTAGGAAAGGTTTATAGAGAAAAATATTTACAATCCATTAGAGGATATGGAACACCAATGTTAAACATCTGTTAAGTAAAATGTTCTTTTAAAAAAATCAATTCTTCTTAGCAAAATTGTATTGCAGAAAATTGTACTCCATTATATTTTTAATTTCATCAATTAAAATTGTGGAAACATGTGTTCTCTTTTGCTATGTAAGTAGCCACTTATACTCAATTTAGCTTCTTGGCCCATAAACCCTAAAATATTTACCTACCTTTTACAGAAAAAAAAATGCTTATCTTTGTTCTAGTCTTTGATATTAAGGCAGTATGATGCCAAAAGGCTAATTGATAATTATTTTTTAAAAGAGAGTAGGTACATTTTCACCAACTCTAATTTTCTTATTTAGATGTGATTTAAGTATGCTATTTAGTGATATCTTTGTTAAACTTCATATTTATTTTCTGGCTCAGACAGGGTTATTAAAATTTTTTATTGTTATTTCCATTTTTGAAAGACACTACTTTTTAAGCATAAGTTTGTATTGTTTCAACTTACTAATTGTTACTAAAACATTCCACTTTGGCAGTTCATTTTTATGGGAGCCAAATTATATGCAGTGCATTGTAAAAAGATAATTCAGTTCATTTAAAAATGCTTCAATAAACACAATCTAGAAAGGCTTTTTCTTCAGGATCATCTTTTCCGTATCTATATCAGCAAGGATGTTAATAATTTTTTAAAAATTCCAATTGACTGGCATCTCAGTTCAGATGGAAAAAAATAAAACTTTTTTAAACAAAATTACCTGCTGAAGGAAGTTTGCATGGATGTCCACTCAAGCACCAAAAAAAAAAAAAAAATCCCTTTAGCTGTCCTCAAGGAAAGTGTGGCACATTCTTGATGGAAGAATGACACTTTTAGTAAAAGAGACAGCCTACAATGATCAATGTTGAACTGAGGGCATTGAAGGAATTATTTCATAACAGAAGCTCGTTTCTTGGAAAGTCAGAAATAAGCAGCCTTTTAGGCTTCCACGTCCTGACCTGGTCACCTTGTTCCTGTGGATGAACCTCACAATGGGGCCCACAGTAAGGGGCTCCATACTGGGGGACTTTTTCACAGCAGTAACCTGGTGACTCCAAGGCCAGGTTGTGGCCAGGATGAAAAGTCAACCAGGACTTGGGATGTACGTGATCCAGTCAGAGGCCAAGTCCTTCAGAGAAATATGGTTCCCTTGTCACATCAGGAGAAAGAAGCTAGAGCCAGGTGGCCAATTATCAAAGATTTTCTGAGCTGCAACATTCTTCAAATGTGAAACATATCATGTCAGCCTAGGCCCCTGATCATGACTATGTGAATACATTAAAACTGCCAGGCCTGGCATGGTGGCTTACTCTGGTAATCCCAGCACTTTGGGAGACTGAGGTGGGTGGATCACTTGAGGCCAGGAGCTCGAGACCAGCCTTGTCAACATGGTGAAACACCATCTCTACTAAAAATACAAAGATTAGCTGGGTGTGGTGACATGAACCTGCAATTCCAGCTACTTGAGAGGCTGAAGCATGAGAATTGCTTGACCCTGGGAGGCAGATGTTGCAACAAACTGAGATTGCACAACTGCACTCCAGCCTGGGCGACAAAGTGAGGCTCTGTCAAAAAAGAAAAAAAAGACAGACGAAAGAAAGAAAAAAGAAAGGAAGGAAGGAAGGAAAGAAAAAGAAAGAGAGAGAAAGAAAGAAAGAAAGAGAGAGAGAGAAAACATCAGAGGCCATCATGTCATTTCATAACATTTCCTCTCAGATTTTTGTGCTTATAGGTATGCATATGCAAGTACTGGATTGTACTGTGAAGTGACTTTGTCACTCTGCATAGTGATCAAAAAGGCACTGCCCTAGACAAAAGTGGTGATGGTGGAAGCAGAAAAACGGTAAAGATGCCTTCAGATACATGGAAATGGAAGAGGTCACCTAAGAAAAGATATAAAAAGAGAGGAAAGAGTACTGGCATGGTGGCAGGTACCTGTAATCCCAGCTACTTGGCAGGCTGAGGCAGGAGAATTGCTTGAACCCCAGAGGCGGAGGTTGCAGTGAGCCACACCACTGTGCTCCAGCCTGGGCGACAGAGCAAAACTCCGTCTTAAAATACATACATAACATACATACAACTGCCAGAGTGAGATTTTGGTTTTGACTTGTGTATGTGTGTGTGCCTGTGTGTCACTACTTCATTTTGTGTTGCTGTAAAGGAACATCTCTGTATTAGTCCGTTTCCATGCTGTTGATAAAGACATACCAGAGACTGGGCAATTTACAGAAGAAAGAGGTTTAATTGGACTTACAGTTCCACGTGGCTGGGGAAGCCTCACAATCATGGTGGAACGCAAGGAGGAGCAAGTCACGTTTTGCATGGATGGCAGCAGGCAAAGAGAGAATGAGTACCAAGTGAAATGAGTTTCCCCTTATCAAACCATCAGATCTCTGGAGACTTGTTCACTACTGCCAGAACAGTACGGGAAAGACCCATCCCGATAATTCAATCATCTCCCACTGGGTCCCTGCCACAACACATGGAAATTATGGGAGCTACAAGATGAGATTTGGGTGGGAACACAGAGCAAAACCACATCAATATGAGTCTGGGTAATTTACAAAGAAAGGAGGTTTATTTGGCTCATGGTTCTGCAGACTGTACAAGAAGCATGGTGCTAGCATCTATTTCTGGTGAGGGC
Organism: Pan paniscus; assembly: GCF_029289425.2. NCBI lineage: Eukaryota > Metazoa > Chordata > Mammalia > Primates > Hominidae > Pan > Pan paniscus. The sequence goes on from NC_073254.2 coordinate 101,873,636, forward strand.
GTCAGGAAGCTTTCAATCACAGAGGAAGGTGAAGGGGTGCAGGCATGTCCCATGGCAAGAACAGGAGCAAGAGAGTGTGGAGAGGGAAGTCCCAGACTCTTTTTAACAACCAAACCTCCCGTTAACTAACAGAGTGAGAACTCACTCCTTACAGTGGGGAGGACACCAAGCCATTCATGAAGGATCCACCCCCATGACTGAAACACCTGCCACCAGGCCCCACCTCCAACACTGATCACATTTCACTGTGAGATTTAAAGGGAATAAATATACACACTATATCAACCAGTCCTCCAGAGCTGCATAGAATATGTCAAAAGAAGTTGGCATTTGTGAGGGCACTCACACTATACAGCCCCAGCAGGCAGACTTCAGCAGGCACAACTTCCCCTGCATGCCCAGGCTTTCTGGCATCCCCTTCCCACTCCTTCCAGTGGACTCTGGGGCTAGTTGGGTTAGATTCTGATAGAACAGAGATCATTTGGCCTGCCTGTAGATCAGAGAGAATAGCTTTGGGAACCTGGAATGGCAAAAATTTATACACCACAGCAATGTGGTAAGGACAAAGACAATGTGAGCTCTGTTACTGTCACCAGATGCCAATCACCCTTCCCTACTTGAAGGAGAGTTTTAACTTCAGGACTGGCTTTTCAGATTTTTCCTTTTCATCTCACATAAAATTTGTTACTACTCACCTTCTTGCTTTTAACTGATATTTAGTATATAATTGAATTAAGCCAGATATCAGGATCCTAAAGTGTTTCTCACAGAGTTTTGTTTGTTTGTTTGTTTTGTTTTCTATTTGCAAACACCAGTCTTCATTGCCCCCAAATAAAACAATTTAGGAGACTATTTAAAATAGATTTTCCAGGACATCATATGTGGCAAGAACTTTGAGAATTCCTAGATATTATGTGAAAATGTGCTTTATGCCCCAGTGCACAGGATAAAAAGTCCACAAGGCTGCCCAAAGCCACGTCTTCTACACTCCCCTTTAGGATGGAGCCTGATCCTCTAAAGACTGGACTAAGAGCAGAGATGAAGACTACAGAGGAAAATGAATGCTAAGGGTTTGGGGGACTTATAGGAATGTAAGGATAGTAAAGGGACCATGATTCAGAGCTCCCTGGAAGTTACTTATTTCCATCCTTTCTTTCACCCTTTCTCCTTCCCCTCTATTCACATTATTTGTTGTGGAAACAGTAAAAGATTTGAAATTTGGGTTAAAAATCCTGGCTTCACCATTTCCTACTTGCTAGAGTCTTTCTTGCTTATAAAATGGGAATGATATTCACTTCACAGGTTGTGAGGATTATGTGAGGGAACATTTGCGAAATGGAGAATAATAGCCTGACATGTAGTAAACACTCAACAATTAGAGCCACTTCTACTCCACTTGTTCAGATGATGCTAGAAACTCCTTTAATTACAAAGAAAAAGCATTTCAATTAGAGATTAAAAAGTGAGTAAAATTCAATTTGATGTATCAATAGAGCCTATACCAGATTTTGATGAGACTCGGAGCTAAGGCCCAACTGATTTTGGAGACTTCTAACAAAAAATGCTTTAGTATTTTAAAATGTATTATAACTTTTAAAGACTTGTTGTCTCATTAGTAAATGATAAATAAATGGTAAGTTATCTCATTTCTAAATGGTAAATTATCAGAAGGAAAATAGGAGGCAGAATAAAAACTTGAGGCAGATGAATTATCGCCAATGTTTATCGAGTTCTTATCCTTGTCAGGCACTGTTCTAAGAGTTTTTTACATGTGAATCCATCCAACAACGCTCTGATGTAAGATACTCATTGTCTTAATCATACAGGCAAGGAAACTAACTTTCCCAAGATCACAAAACTATAAATAATAGGTCTAGATTCAAGCCCAGGCATTCTGGATCCAGAGCACACACTCAGCCTCTTCACCACTTGCCTAGTCCTTAGTTTCTAGATATTGACTAATCAACAAAATGAAATCATTATCCCAGGATTATTTTATTCAATTTAAAAGTCTTCTTTTGGTAACCAGCAGCCCTTAGTTTAAATATATACAGCATAGCGCGCGCACACACACACACACACACACACACATAAACACAGTTGGCAATTGTCTTGTTTATTCATAATCATATTATTTTTAAGATACACAATATAGCAACCAAGTAGTAAACCCTCTGATTTTACTGACAGAAATTAGGAGACATGACTAAAGTACTAAAGTCATCCAGTTAATTTGTAAGAAAATCATTATTAAAAGTTGGGGTTCTTATCTTCCAGTTCAGAGCCCTTTGCTCTATTTTACTGTCTTATAGTAATGATAACATTGAGGACTCACTGTGTGCTCTGTTAAGCTGTAGATTAAAGTTATCCTATATAATCTTTCCAAAAATCCTGTTCAATGTTTTTATACTCATTTTACAGATAAGCAAACTTATATGGCCTATGTATGTATAAGCCAGTCCATGTTATTAACTTTCACATTAATAGCATTGCATGCACCAGATTTATTAGTTAATTTAAATAAATAGACAACCCAAGGGCTTTATATTATTTTTGGGTTATTTCATTTAGCACTCTTCTCAATTCTCTGAGTAGTACCCATCTCTGTGTAAGACTACATTGAGAACATTAGTATTCTATGCTACCTATTAGTCTTATTTACATAAAAACAAGGAATAAAAGCAAAAAGTTCCACAGGCTAAAGAGCCTCTCTTCTAAGTAAAAATCAGTTGGTAGGCCAGGCATGGTGGCTCATGCCTGTAATACCAGCACTTTGGGAGGCCGAGGCAGGCGGATCACAAAGGCAGGAGATCGAGACCATACTGGCTAAAATGGTGAAACCCCATCTCTACTAAAAATACAAAAAATTAGCCAGGCGTGGAGGCTGAGGCAGGAGAATGGCTTGATCCCCGGAGGTGGAGCTTGCAGTGAGCCGAGATCGTGCCACTGCACTCCAGCCTAGGTGACAGAGCAAGACTCCATCTCAAAACAAAAAACAAAAAACAAAAAACAACAAAAAAAACCAAATCATCCTTTGGTAAAAACATTAGAACTTATTTTCTGTTTTATGATTTCTTTCAAGAGCCTTCGTTATTTAGAAAGCAAATGTTAGAAGAGCTGAACTTCCTCTGTGTGTGCCATAAAATCCAGTCCACATCTGTGTGCTTCTCAAGCATGTGAATCTAGCCACCATTCTGAAGGAATAGGGAAACCATTCAATAGTTGCTGTATGAAGAGGAATAAAATGCCAGTTGGAATTAGAAGGCAGTACAGAATTCTGTTAACATTTGCAAATAATGCTGGCTTGTTTGCTTCTGCTTTTGGCTTTGTATGTTGTTGTAGTTATTTTGTAATCTCTCCTCTTCTATTGCTCAGTTTAATTAACTGCTCATCAAATCATCTTTCGATGAGGCATATCAAAAGGTGCTGCAGGACAGCACTTTCCACTTATAACCTAGGGGAATTTAATGGACTCAGGCACTGACACTCTGAGGATTATTTAATATTAAATGCAAATTAGAATTAAATTATGGTTATTCAATGATTGATAACTAATTAAATTCATTATAAATGAATTAATAATTATTATTACCAAATTAATATCAAAGTGCAAATCATCTGAGAAATCAAAACTCTAAAGAGGAAGCTTAAAGAAAAGAATGCAAACTGATTTTCTGAACTAACTCTACATGGATAATTCCTATTAATATTTAAGGAAAAAAACACACAAAAACCAACAGTCACTCATTTCCGGAATTCCATCTTTACTAGGCCCTCTGGGCCAATTACATTTGTTTGATTAAAGTCAAATTCTGATTTAACCTTCAAGATATGTTATGCTCTGGGGGCAGCTTCACACATCCCTCCCACCCATAACCCATTCTTAAAAAGCAAATACAGGGTGATTATACTAAATAAATAACCTCATAAAAGAATTTTATGCTTGTGACAAAAATCATTTATTCCTAAATGGACATACATAATACATCTTCACATCATATTGTATATAAATTGTTAATTGACGTTCAAAAGGCTGAACTTAAATGAAGAAAAAAAATTAAAACATTTGGAAAAAGGAAAGATATGTGCCAGTCAGTTTTGAACATGTACCTCTCAGAAATTAGGAATACACTTCTTATTGGTTAACTATAAATAAACCAAAAGAAAAAAGAAAAAAAACTGGGAGTATTCTGTGCTGTGTGATTCAACTCTGTGACCCGGAAGCTGGATTCATGATTGTTTTATTAGCATGTAGGCAGCTTTTAAAACTCTTAGAGGACAGTTTGCCCTTTCAATTGCATCCCCGCTTAAAAATGACTATCAGTGACATTCCTAAAGTATATCCTTGCTTAATTGTAAGACTTGAGGGTGTCTTTAGAAGAACTCCAATCTCACAATCCAGGACTTACTTAGACTTCAGAAATGGCCCTTTTAATCTTAAGAAGGAGATTCCATAACTCTGTTGGTCTATGTTGGTAATAAGTTGTGGAAGGTTATATTTTCCAAGATGTCTGCAACAACAGCTCGTGTTCCATGTGCTCTACTACAATGTGTTTCTTACTCTTGAATCTGTGCAGGGTTATGATTTGCTGATAACAGATGGAACACAGCAAATTGATGCAACATGACTTCATGACTTCCAAGCCTAAGTCAAAAAAGCCAATGCAGCTTTCACCTTGCTCACTGGAAAGGTGGTTTTTGGAGTCTTCTCCCATCATATAAAAATTTCAACTCTGTTGAGACCACCGTGCTAGGAGGAAGCTTAAGCCACATGAAAAGACCACATGTTGGTGTTCCCATCAATTGCCCGGCTGTATTAGTGTGTTCTCATTCTGCTAAAAAAGACACATCTGAGACTGGGTAGTTTATAAAGGAAAGAGGTTTAATTGACTCACAGTTCAGTACATGCTAGAGAGGCCTCAGGAAACTTACAATCATGGTGGAAGGGGAAGCAAACACATCCTTCTTCACATGGCAGCAGGAGAGAGAAGAATCACTTCCCAGTGAAGTGGGAAGCCCTTTATAAAACCATCAGATCTCAAAAGAACTAACTCACTATCATGAGAATAGGATGAGGAAAATGCCCCCATTATTCAATTACCTTCATCTGGTCCCTCCCACGACACATGGGGATTTGGGAAACTACAATTCAAGATGAGATTTGGGTGTGGACACAGCCAAACTATATCACCAGCTGAAGTGCCAGTCCATAGCCAGCATCAACCACAGTATACATCAATGAACAATACCATGAGATAAACCATGTTCAATAAGAATATATTAATCACATATGAAGTCTTAAATTTTCTATTAGCCATATTTTAAAAATTAAATAAAATGAGTGAAATTAATGTTGTTAATATATTTTACTTTACCCATTATATCTAAAAGAGTATTATTTCAACATATAATCAATATATGAATTATTAACAAGATAGCTTAATTTATTTTATTTTCCATACAAAGTCTTTGAAATAGTGGATGTGTGTGTGTGTGTCTGTGTGTGTGTGTGTGTGTTTTGAACTTAGAGCACAACTCAATTCAGACTAGACACATTTCAAGCACTCAGTAGCAATGTGTGATTATTGCCTTCTCTACTGGACAGCACAGCTTTGGAAAATTCCAGCCTTTAGCCATCAAGTTCTCCTCCACTCCCACAGCAGCTATGGAGTCTTCCCAGTTAAGCACTAAACAATGTAGAGGTCTCCCCATAATCTTGACACACAAGATACAGGTTTTAAGCTGCTAAATTTTGGGATAATGATTGGCACTGATAGTGGAACCTAGGTACTACTAGAAAGGTGGGTTACGAGAACAGATGTGTTTTTTATCCTCTGTTTAAGCTTAATTATTTTTGAGAAAGATTAAATCTTAGATTTAGATTTAGATTTAATCTAAAGATTAAATCATAGAATCTTAGAGGCCCTTAGAAAAGGTCTTAAAGAGTGTTTATTTCAACCTCCTACCTAGTGCTAATCATGTCTATATCATCCTCAGAAAATGGTCTACTCATCTTTGCTTGATCATTTACAAGTTATACCTCACAAGAAAATGTATTGAATTTTTTAGTGATTTTTACTTTTTGAAATTTTCCTTTATATTGAATTTTTAAATGGCCTTTTTATAACTTCTCTTCACCAGTGCTATTTTGGCCTCTAGAGCTACACGTCTCATCCCTCTGATGTAATAGCCTTCAGACCAGACAATAAATATATTTTCTCTGCCTATATATTACCCCACCTCAACCCCCATATTCCTTTTTCTAGGCTGAACACCCAAATTTCTTCAATTGCTCCTTGTAAGACATAGTTTTAAAAACTTTAACCACTAGAATAAACTCCCTCAGCTTTCCACTTTCTGACTCTTCATAAATCTCAAATCTGTCAATGTAATACTCAAAAGAGTATGCTCTAGATATGGCCTGGCCAATACACAGTTCAGTAGGATGGTTAGTCTTGTTCTAGATGATGTATTTTCATGAAGGTAAGAAAGATTGCTGCTCTCCAAAGGTATTTTAATGAAGCCGGGGCTCCCTCTATCTAAACACAAAGGATTGGTACTGATAGTGGATTAAGAGATAGCAGGGACTAAACAAATAGTCCCTTAGCTGCATGCAGCAATTTACAGCCTAGGACTTAAAATTGGAAGACTGACTTTGATTTCAATTGGCAATTTACTAGATATGTGACTTCAGGAAAGTTGTTTATACTGTCTGTGTCACACTTTATTAAAAAAAAATCTTTATAGGAATATCATAAGAATATCCTAATATAGAAATGTGGCATTTTTGGCAGTCATTAAATGAACTAAATATGCATAAATGATTTGCAATCTGTAATTATACAAACATAAAATCTTTTTTAAATTACTGTCAACCTAAGAATAGATCTTGATGCTTATTTCCATATAATTTTAACTTCCTGATTTTGACTTATCATCACAGCTTGTGGAAAACTTTCTTTAAAATGTTATTTAGTCTGGTTTAGTAATTCAATAAATACTAAGCATTTATTCAGTATGACACATAGCATATTGGTTCTCCTTAGAAAGTCAATGAAAGTTTCAAAGTTCCCAGGTTATCCATCAACTGCTTACAGATCCATTGGAGTATTTTAATCAAAGGAGTAATTTGATTTTGGACTCAGGATGCTGTTCTTTGTACCTGATGATCCGGAACCCTGGGTCAGGTTGCCCAGGGCAGCAGCAGCAGTAGTCAGTAGACCTAACTCCACTTTAGGGCTGCTACAAGGAGCTACCTGTACAGCTTCCTACTCCATTCCAAAGCTCTAGCACAGTCTGAGTGAGCCAAACAATTACTACAGAATAAAAGAGCCTTTTTAATTAGTGTAGTTGTTGGATCTGGAGACTCTGAGACTCAGACTGGTGCAGGGCAGTAGGCCGTTAGGTATCTGGAACTTAATCATGGAGGAGACTGCACTCCTCTGCAAGGCTTCTAGTGGCACCAGACTCAGGAACAAGCTGTAACATTTAGACTTACTACGTCAGTCCTCAATATACTCCCACTGAAAAAGCCTAGAAGAGAGAAGCATATTTTCCATGTTCCTTCCCTTTATTTCATTTTCTTTTCTGTCTATACAATAACATTCATATAAAGTATAGCAACTTTAAACTCACTGTGAATGGCATGGCAGAGAATGGCAAGGTATTTTTCTGATATGACCTAGCATAGATATATTACAGATTTCTCCCGTCTACAAGTCATATATGCTTAGAGGGACCTTCTGGATCAGCTAGTGTGACATACGCAATTTACAGGACAGATTGAGCTTTGGAAAATTAATTTGGCAAATTAACGGCAGCACAGACTACAATTTCCTATCTAATGAATTTTCTCTATGCTGTACGGATTAAGCAATTTAGTTAAGCCGCTGAGAAGGTCACAAATACACAAACATACATATATACACTCAGGCATACACACATTAAGTTGGAGTGTGAAAGAAACTGAGACAAACATCACTTATAATCTGATTCATGGCAGTTTCTCTTCATAAATGGAAACTGGATGGACCAGTTTTGCATTTCTCTTTTTTTTTTTTGAAAGCTGTGATGAAATGACTGAATTGATCCACCCTCATCATGTACACCCACTCTTAGTTGCATACACTATCCTAAAACTCCATTAACATCTACTGAAATATGGGGTCTTGCACAACTCTCTATTAAGTGGCATTGAAGTTAGAATTAAGAAAGCAGAATGGGATCAACCATGCAAGGTTTCCAGAAAGGTAGATCTTTAAGATGGTAAGAGCAATACATCCATGTAGAAAAATGAGGATAACGTGAAGTTAAACAGCTTCTAAAAACATAGAAGTGGAAACAGTCAAGTGGCATGAGAAAGGTAGAAAGCAAATAGTCTTGGCTGGGGCAGGGGCAGATGTATGGAAATCTGGTAGAAAGTGATGTGAAAGTGTGGCCACTGTCTCGACACCATCTAGATACGCATAATGGCATTATGCCGCTTCTACTGCTTATTGCACAGGGCGGTAATCCCAGCAGTGAAAACAATGTGGAGGCAGTTAATATTTGTAATATCATATGGGGCAGTTTCCAAAGTTAAATGCATTTCTCCCCAACATGGAGCTGGTTAGAACTAATTAACATGAAATCCATTGTACAAAAAGAGGGAGCAGAAGTGCTCACACTTCACTGAGTTTTTCATCTAAGTAATTCTGTGAAATCAAAGCAAGTACTGTACTTGAACTACTCTGTCAGGAACTATATATGCCATGCATTTATTAGCATTTCATGGTTTACCAAGCACATTCACAGATACATTTTGTTTCATCTGACTTTCACATCAATCCTATGAGTTAGGCTATTATTATTCACAACTCACAGATGAACAAAGCCCAGCCTTGAGAAATTTGGTGAGTTGCCTGAGGTCATTCCGCTTGTGGTGTCAGTGCTGGAGCTCAGACCTAGGTTCTGAATCTGAATCAAGTTATCTTTCCACTGAACCATTTCAGGGAATAATAAGGACATCTCCTTGGGCCCACCACCTTGGGTAGCCTTCTGACAGAAGGGACTTCTGTTAAGGTGTTCCTAGCTACCATAAAGAGTTGAATGTTAGACCAGAGCTGCCTTCTCTGCGGGACATTTTATAATCTGTCTGTCTGATGGCTCACATGGGCAAGTCTGCAATACACAACAGGACAATGGGTACTACGATAGAGTTTATGTATATAGAAGCTTGGAATGTCTATGACCCTCTGTGTAGCAAAACGGCAACTTGAAGAATTGTTTTAATAGGATTTATTAAAATTTTGACATTTATGCTTTCTGGGGAAGATGAGTTATGTAGACAGCAAAATGGATTTACTTTTTAATTGGCTTTTCTAAAATAATTTGTCTCATTTTGCATTTAGTCTTCAGCTGTTGCTCCGATGCCTAAAATTTTATGTTTTTACATTTTCTGAGGCAGATATTATTAAAATATTCACTACTACTTGATATTTCAGTGCTTTAGTTTCAGTTTCATTTTTAGGAAATTGATAATATTTTCAAATTATATACCAGAGTGATTGTGTCAATGCAATTTCCTTTTTGTTTTTACTGTATTTACTTTATTCAAGATGCTTTTTGCTTTCTTTACTCAGACACACATCCTTGTGTGATTTTTTGTATGTGCGCTTTCTAATATTTTTTTCTTGCCCAGTGGCTATTACTATTTTGCCTTGTTCAAAATTCATTCATGTCGATTTCAAAAGAACTTCAAATATTTGTTTACATTTTACTGTATGAGGCAAGTCCTGTCATTTATCTAACAATGACCAACATTGCTCCTTTAAATGTCTCCCCAAAACAGGTCCTTCCCAGTTCTTCATTTTACCTCAAAGAATCAGAATGACAAGGAAAACTTTAGCAGGAAAAGAAAATGGTAGTCCTATAACTTTTTTAAAAACAGCAATAAATTGTATTATTGGCAGCATAAGAAAAAGTCTGTGGCTGATGACGTTAACAAAGTTGACATAGTGCCATTTGAATTGACTCTACTCCTAGACAAGCATAAGTAGTATTTACTCAGTCCCAGAAACTGTGATTCTCAGGTTGAATCTGAAAATAAAAACCCAACAGGTCTGTCCATTTTTATTTTCTTCAATCTCAGGCTGATATTTAAAACCATTGAAAGACAAAATTGGCTGTTTGATAGTAGCAGCATAGTATTATAGCTCACACACTTCTACTCAGAGAAATATGATGCCCTAAGAACAAAACTTTGACACAGAGCTTAGCTATTTAAGGTTCATAATACCCTGAATTCGTAGAGTATATTTTGGTTTACAAATATTGCTTTGAAACTGGCAGCAACCTTAAGAGGTTTGCAGAGAGCATAAACTGTTAATCCCAGTTTAGAGCAGAGAGGAGTGGAGGTCAGTCAGAAGGTCTAAATGACTCACAAAAGGGCAAACAACTACTTAGGGGAAGATCCAGGTTTCCTAATACCTAGCCCATATTATTTGTACTATTTCGGTTGAGCATTTTTAAATTTCTATGCTGTTAGAACATTTTTAGACCAATAAGAAGGACAATTTCATATGGTCTCTCAAATGTGCTTCTTGCAGTGAATATTGTCATTGTTGGTAGTTTTTATGTGGGAGTATGGAGTGTGCAGTAGGAGGAAACAGGTTTGAATTTTATATAATTACTAACTAGTTTGAAAATATTTCATGACAATGTGACTTTATTTAATATTATTTTCCTTCTACATAGCAGGAGTTCAATTAATTAATTGTGATACTTATTAAAACTGTGAAGTAAATATTTCCACAGAAACTTCCAAAACTTATAAACATAATAGGGTTTAAAAATTGGGGATGAGGAAGATACATCAGTAACCCATATTATCAAATAAAATATTTAAATACTCACTTTGCACTCTAATCTTCCTGAAGACAGTTTATTTCCTTTTATATCTGAGATTCTATATTCTACTGGACTCTACCTCTGATTTATTTTAAAAGAAATTTTAATAGTAATCAGAATGGAAAGTCAATAACTCAAACTTATCAGAATTGAGAAAGGTTCTAGCTTAGGAAACTTGTCCCTATTCACTCAGGAAATAGAGAGCACTTAATCTAAAGGAAGATGCTTGCTCCCATTCAGGAGGGAGAAATGTTGTTCTCTGTTGCTTGAGTCTCTCCCCAGCCCAGCGCCTATCTCCTAACCCAATTGCCATCTCCAACTTCAGAGAGCAGCTTTAGTAAAACACTCTGGCTCAATATGTCATGCTCCCAGACCAGTGGGAGCCACACACTCTCTTAAGGCCAGAAAGACATCTTTATTTGTGAACAACATGTTCCAGGAAGCTCCATACACCTACCATCAATAAAGCACCAACAGGACCTTGGGAGCTGGTGACTCAATGGTGTTTGTTCTGTTTTTTTTTTTTTTTTTTTTCATTGCTGTTTATGGAGGACCATTGTACAAGGAAAATTAAAGCTTAAAAAAGACAGTTCTGCCAATGTTACATGGGTGGAAACTGCACTATTGATTCTCATTTGCCTCATGAGTCACCCAGGTTTTTTCCCTATTTCCTGTCAATGGAAATTGTCTGGTAGGGTTTTAAAGAATAAACTGTGTCTCATGGTCAGGGCAGGCAGAACAGCATTAATGGTGAAAAGCGTGTGGCTTTTAGGTAGACTGCCTGGGTTTGGAGCCTGGCTCCACAACTTACTGGTTATGTGACCTTGTGCAAGTTTCCTAACATTTTTGCCTCAAATTCCACATCTATAAATGGAAATGATAATAGTACCTACTTAGTAGAGATGTTATGAGGATTATATGGATTAATGCATGTTAAGCTCTTAAAATAGTGTGTAGCACATGGAAAGTGCTCAACATGTATTTGTCACTGTAATCAGCTCAGGTGCCCAACTAGCCCAGTGATAAATATATTCATCTTCAGAAAAACAACACCTATATGTGACTCTGTTATCTCTAATGTATGATGACCACAGAAGTCATAAATCAAAGGTCACCTCAGCACCACGTTAAAAGTATGATCAGGACAATGTACTGAAAGAGCTCTATTCTGTAAGTGAAAAGACACAAATTTTAATCCATGTTTGCTATTAACTTGCTATGATCTTGGGCAGTTATGCATCTTTTTGTCCCAGTTTTCTGAACTATAAAATTAAGCAAATCTTCCAAAGGCTTATCCAGACTTACTACACTACAATTACTTGGCCTTTGAGGGATAAAAGAAAAACCTAAATGGTTCAGTAAACTGAAAATAATTCATTCAGTGAATATTTGTGTGCCACATACAGTTGTGGGTCCTAGTTGGGGATAAAGATTGGAACAAGACAGACAAGAATTCTGCCCTCCTGGAGTTTGTCGTCTAGAGAAAGAATCCATCAATTGATATAGACTAACAAATACAGAAAAATATTCCAGGTAGTGAAAAGTGCTGTGAGAGAACTAACACATGATGAAAGGATATGAAAGAATAGGTTACTTTAGTTTGGGTGGTCAGGAAAGTTCTCTTCGAGATGTTATTTAAGTTGAGAACTGCAGGGCAAGAAGAAGCCAGCTATGTGAAGACTCAGGGAAGAGCATTCCAAGCAGAGGGACCAGTGGTTCAAGCCCAAGGTAGAAACTGGTTCGGAGTATCTGGGTACAAAAGGAAGACAATGAATGCGGGAGAGAGTAGAAGAGTCTCAAGAGGGGAGGTGGATTCCTGTAAGCCTCACAGCTGTGGGAAGGAATTCAGGTTTTATTCTAAATGTGATGGGAGCCATTGTGTTTTAAATAACGGGGGTTGGGTGGCTTATTCTGATTTGTGGTTTATAGTGTCTTTTTAAAAATAAGGACTGATGCCAGAAACCTCACTGGTGGTGGCAGTCACTATTTTCTGAAGAGAGGGATGAATTACCTACTTTATTAATTCAACAGTCCTGATCCTTTGTCTCAATTTAGCTTTCAACAGAGAGATCATTTGACAAGTCATATAATTCATAATTGCCTCCTTTTATTATCAGAAAAATAAGAATCAAACTATTTTCTCACCTTATATTTGGAGGTATGACAAGAACTGAGATTATGCTGTAAAAGCCCTTTGAGTTGCTTTAAGGATAATGTATCTTACATATTTTCTATTCAGTGTTTTAAAATGTTCCATATACCTATGGAAAATGGAGAGAAGAAAGGTGACAGGGAATGTAGAGTGGATGTCTGCAGTAGCCAGTCATTAAAATTACAGGCTCAGAACCAAACTACTAAATTGGTATGTGCAATCCTGAGAAAGTTACTTAACTCCATGTGTAAAATGGGAATAATGATACTGGTAATAGTACCTCATTCACAGAGTTATTGTGAATGTTAAATGAAATAATGTCCCTCTAAAGTGCTTAGTACAGTAATTGGTAAATAAGTACCCAGTTGATAAAACCACTGCTTCTTTTGGTTCTCCGTCATCCACCCTGACCACTCTATTCCCATTTTGGGGGACTCCCACAGTGCTGTGCTTACTGATGCTCTGCCATCCACTATGAAAAATGAGTGCACTGTGACCTAGTCTGGGCCAATCAGGGTAATTAAGATGCAAAGATGATGGAGTTACTATGCTTTATTCACAGCCAGGCTCTCTGCTACACAAGAGATTTGGGTCTGTCCTCCACCAACACCATTCCCACTGCCTCAAGGTGCTTTGGTACCTAACCTATATTATCCAAATGCAATCCTCCAGCTTCTTTTTGATACTGTGAACCCCTCATCTCCCACCAATTCATTTCCCTTAGCTTTAGATAGCCAGAGTGAGTTTATTTAGTTACAAACAAATGATTCCTAGGGAATACAGGCTAGAACCTTCCCTCTGGCTCTCCCTCTAGGGCCTTCGTCTTCTCCCCTTATTAAATCTTCTAAGATGATTGAATTGCTAGAAGACAGCTAGTGATAACATCACAGCTGCCTAGCCTGGCTTAATGTGTAGGCCAGAATACTGTACAATAGAAAGTCTTCCTTTCACTAAGGAGATTTACAATAAATCTCTCCTCATCCAAGAAGCAGAAATACAGACCCCTCTCCCCTTCATATTGCCATAATACATGGTTATCAAGGCTAGTACTGGCCACACTATGTTTTATATCAGAATTACTTGAGTATGTACATATTTCTCCTCTGGACTGTTAGCACCCAGAATGCAGGAATTACATATTACTCATTTTAAAATTAATATTTGATACACATTTAATTCATTAATATAATCTCCTTTGAGAATTATATCATTGTAGCTAATAGTTAAAACTCCCTTTGGCGACTATCTTTAATCCTGGCCCCCTTCACGCCCCCAAGTTAACAAGAGTCATCATATTGGTGTGGGACTATCAGCTGTGGCTGCCAGACTGTCCCAAACAACCCATCACCCATGTGAATAACACTTCCTGCCACTGTGCAGTGGGAGGACCTACATCAGAGGGTATTGTTCCAGGGTCATTGCTATGCATCACAGTGATTATGGAAAAAATAAATAATAGAGAAAGAGAGAGAGTGTGTGTGTATTTGTGTGACTGTGTGTTTGTGTGTGTTGTGCATTTACATAGAGTATCATACTGGATGCATCACTTTATATAGTTATTTTTTCTCTAACATCATGTCTTGGAGACCTTTCCACTTGTGGATCTACCTTCCTCTTTACAAATGATGCATGGTTTTCCATTGTATGAATATCTCAGAATTGGTTTTGCCAGTCTCTTAATGATGGGCATGTAGGTCATTTCTGAATTTTCACTATTATTAACAATACATCAGTGAACACTTTGGTACATGCCCCCTTGGGTTCAAGTACACTTTCTAAGATGGATAAGTGAGAATTACTGGCTTTCTCATGAATTTTGTATCCCTCGCACACTGTCCAGCACAGTATCTGGCTTTCAATAAGCCTTCAGGAGATATTTTTTAGATGAATTTGAATAATTAAAGCTCACCTTGTCCATTCTAGTTCTTGTTTCTCAAACAGAAATCTCATCCAGAGACAATGTGAGCTGAGATTAATATTGCCTATGCTGAGAACAGAGGCACCTCCTAAGTTCTAAAGAAGGCTGGGAAGTCTTTCCACAGACACAATCATATCCAATAGTAATCATAAGTTTTAAAAGACCTCCTTGAAACAGGCAGAAAACAAAATTCAAATTAGACCCAAAGAGGTATAGCTTCTATAGAAGAAATTACAGCCATTTTTTTACAGCAACCAAATTTATCAATGTCTCTTTCTCTGCAGCCCAAATCCCTCCCATTTACAGATGAGAAAATTATTGTACTCATCATAAACATTAAAGGATATTTATGCAGTGTTCATCTGCTCTACAATTTCCATACACTTTATACGTCTTCATTCACTTGCAGCAGAGGCACATTAATAGCAAATGCTGAATGATAAATTATTTCTCATGGGAAAGATAGTTAATTTCACTGACCCCCATGTGTCACAATTCAATGCATCACCCTGGTTGAGGAAGCAGACCTGTGGAGAGGAAACCACAAAAAGACAAATCAATGCAAAGCTCTGTGATCCAAGGCTAAGGTCATTTTTAATGGAATAAAAGGCACTCCAGGGCTTTAGTTATTATACCACAATCACATGCCACTGTACCCTCAACTATAATTAGAGCGCAATAATACAAATCCTGGGATGTTTTCTTTAATTGGCACTGAAAGCTGAGGGAGGGATGAAAAACAACTATTTGTCAGGTACTAAGATTTAAAAAGAATAAATTGCAACATTGATTAAATAAAACTATTCATTTTGTGTTTTTTATTACAATTTCTAATTTTACTTTTCTTGTCCCTACCTAAGCTATTCACCAGATATAAAACATCCTTCCCCTAAACAATGTTGAAATTAATGACCCCATTACTGTGGGGTTGCAGATAGCAACAATGAGGCTATCCCTATTTTAGAGGTTATGTAGTTTGGCTGCGAGCTTCTTGTTGTTAGGGATCAATCACATCATGCATTGCTTGGGTGGGGGAGCAGTAGAGGCAATGTTGGAGGGAATTGGGTGGCTTACTAAGGTGTGACCTTTACTGGGAGCACGTGAAAACAACGTATGCAAAAAGTTATCCTCCTACTTCAGCCCTGGTGGTTTCCTAGTTCTGTTACCAGCTACCTCCTTCAAAAAACATGTTTTCTTAACATGACTTGAGCTAAATTTACTTTCCTGGTACCCTAAAGTCCCCAACTTGAAAAGTAGTCAAGTGTCAAGATTTATGATAATTTATCATAAGAAATAACCAAGTACTTTCCTGGAGCGTGAGGTTCTCTTCATGAGTACAACTTTTGTACGTTAGCATGGAACTGTATTCATCTTTTATTTCAAGTTATTTGTTTCTGTCCATATTTCTTTAGCTAAGTGTAATTGAAGTTAGAAGACAGAATTTCATCCACAGAAAGATAATCCTCATGAGTAATCTTACCCGACTTGGCTTCTGTTTGGTAAGCAAGGCTACTCCTGACACATGTGGCAGTCTGAAAAGTTCTTATTGAGCCAGACTGTAGAGTTCTTGGAAATCACATACCATCTGCATGGGAATTATGATTCTACTCAGGCTGGGAGGAGTACATTAACTGAAGCATTTGGGAATATGTTAAATTCAATCCTTTCCAAGTCATAATTGTTTTTTGAAGGAGAGAAGGAAAAAAGGCTAAACTTAATTCAGGTTAAAGGGAAGTAGAGAAAAGAGGATGTGAAAGAAATTATTATTAATAAAAAAAAGTGTGTGGAAATGGATGTGAGTTAAATGTTCCCTCTTTGGAGGAAAATGTGGAAACGGGGGAAAAAAGAAAATTTTCACTAAATTTAAGGAAAGAGTATTTTCTTTTTCTTTTTATTTGCATAACACTCAAATAAGAAAAACATTAATTAGTGGTTCTAATTGTTCTCATGAATAATGTAAATCGCTAAATCATAAGTAGCGCTTTGTGCAGTTCTATGGCAATAACTTCAACAACCTTAAGGAAAATTGATTATTTTCTAAGGAAATGTGTAGAGCCAAAATAGCAAAATGGGCTAAAGAAGAGATTGGAAGTTCTAAGAAACAATCATACTATAAGAAATGAAGAGAGATACCAAAGAAGTACTCTCTCCTTGCCTTGGTACCCTACCCATTTGGATGTATGAGTAGAATTTTTCCCCCAAATATTTCCTGAATAAGTAACTCTAATGTTACTTAAATTATTTCAGAGAATAGAGAATGAAAGAATGCTTCATAGCTGATTTACATATAATTAACATAAATTATATGTCATTAGTACTTACATATATTTAGGGGAAAAAAGATGTTAGATTTGACTGTAAGACAACTGAAATATATTTATGACAAAAATCATTTTTTTAAAAAGGTTAAAGGGCAAAGCACAAACTTTAAAAATATTTGCAGCATACATGATACTATATTACTTTCCTTTACACACAC